>NC_049206.1:21286267-22486267 GCF_013347855.1 Anguilla anguilla | reverse complement strand
TTAGTATAATATTTTATCATTCAGAGGAGAGCCATTCAAATATGGCTAAATACGGCTCATTGCAGATGTACTCCTGGCCTTGAGAAGGAAAAGTGTAATTTTGATGTCAAATTTGTGAGTCTAGGTGTGCATCTCCAGTATCGGCACACCTCTCACTTTTAACAGAATAATAGAGCACTAGCTATGCATTAAGAAGGCATCCTCTTTGCTCGCACAAATGTACAGCATAGCTTGTTCACGCACTGTTTTATAAATAGTATGTGAGAAATGTTTGGCCTGAAGGCAGTGTTTTGAAAGAAAAAAAAATGCTGGAAGAACTGATGAAGAATCCTGATTTAGAGAGAGAGAGAGAGAAAGAGAGAAAGAGAGAGAGCGAGAGAGAGAGAAAAAGAGAGAGAGAGAGAAAGAGAGAAAGAGAGAGAGAGAGAAAGAGAGAGAGATAGCAAGCAGATACTGATGAAGTAGAAGGGGCACAGCTCTATCCATGCACATTCTGCCTGAACTAGAAGAAGCGGGGGGGGGGGGGGGGGGGGGGGGAATTGAGGGTACACACAGGGGTGGTTCTCAGAAAAAGATGGCCCTTCCTGTTCTCTCTCCCTGTGGTCTGCTGTGTCTGGACAGCCGCACTGTAGGAGATGGATTAAGAACACGCCACAGGAGTCAAAATGGCCTCGATAAATGACAATCCACGCTGTTTTTAAAAATATTTTAACGGTAAAGGTATCAGTACCCTTTATCTTGACTCATGGCAACGAGCAAGACTTCCTGTTGGCAACAAAAGATGCCGCTGTGTCCTCAGACAAACCCTGCAGGTTCATGCAAATGAGCTCAGCACTGACATAGTTAGCGCAAATTCATCGAACTAGAACATTATGTTAATTATCCTGAGATCACAGCATGTTGCCATTGATATTTTCAATTCTATATTTTCCATTTGAACATACTTTCTTTTGTTTGGCTCCTGCTACACAATGTATTGTCCCCAAGGAAAAAGGAAAAAGGAAAAAGAGATTCTGAACTGTAGAGACAAACACATTTACTTGGACTTGTCTGAAATGACTAGGTGCAACCTTGAAGATAACTACATTTCACTTCTGTTTCATTTTTTCCTCTATGAGTTTAGGGAACAACACAAATAGATATTACATTTAAGAACATGACACTTTGTTTTAACGGGGAAAAACTCTGCCACAATTATCATGAATTAAAACCCTATGTGAACAGGAAGGACAATCGTTATGCTTGATGGAGGAGAGATCACAGACAGTGTGTGCCCTGGCCTGATGTGTACATGCTAGCCCTATTGGAGGTCAAAAATGTAATTAGCTTTAGACGAGTTGCCAAGAGTCATACTGAAGAGATACATTAGCATGTGTCCCTCAATAGTACCAAATCTGTATACTGGCTGCTGGTGCACAATCATAATTTTGAGCCATCATTTTTCTATAGAGTGATAGCTGGAGGGGACTGTTCACTTTGGCAAAGCCCTCTGTCTATGCCCCTGACAGACAAAAGGCGAAAGATATTACTTTAATTATGAACATTTACTCATCATTAGTGGCTCAGGCCTAATCACCTACACAGTGCCACTCCTCAACCCTCCCCCTCCCGTACCTCCTTCAACCCTCACTGCTGATGACTTTCCTACTTTCTTTGATGGGAAGGCTGCTGACATCTGCTACTCCTTTAAGATGGTGGAGTCCCCAACACATCAGTTAGTCCTTTCCCCATACAACCCTGCGCTTCTCCTCGCTCATTAGCCCTGCCCTTTCAGATGTTGACCTCTCTCAAATTCTGCTATCTCATAGTCTAACTACCTGTTCCCTAGACCCTGTCCCCAGGCCCCTCCTCCAGTCCATCTCAGACTCTCCTGACAACTTCTCATTTATCTCCTCCGGTGAACTCCTCCTTGTCCACTGGATGTGCCCCTGCTATCTTCAAACAATATTGTGTTACATCCCTGCTCAAGAAACCCACTCTTGAATCCTCTGTCATCTGGAAATAGAGTCCTGTCTCTCTCCTTCCCTTTTCCACCATACTCCTGAACATACTGTTTTCAACCAACTATCCCTTTCTCTTTCAAAATGAGTTCCTAGCCCCTCAACACCTCAATGGTTTCAAAGCTGACCACTCAATAAACAGCTGACCGCAGCAAAGGTTCTAATCCTCCATTCCAATCCTCCTCAATCTCTAGCCAGCATCTTCCCTCATTACCTTCTGCAGCACAGAGCTCAACTGCTTTGCTCATGCCCTTGATAGACTAAGTTGCACATGAGGCACAGTTTCCAGACCTCATAATATATCCTCTCAACAGGTGTCCTCCGGGGTTCGGTCCTTGATCCTCTCTTCTCTCCCTATATGAAGACTGTTCTGTCATGTCCTCCCATAGCCCCCCTCCCGTGTCTTATTATTGCTAGACTGATGTCAAACAACTTTCCTTATCTCCTGCAATACTCTGGTATCAACTTTCTAGTTGCAACCATCTGGCAAACCATCAACTAAATTTCAACTTGGCTAAAAAGTCCTCCCTCTTGTTTGACCTCTCCTATTGCAGGGCACCACAGTGTCTGCTTGGAATCTGCTCTTCAACATTTCTGTCAATTTCTCATCACCTATTCAAAGCAGCTCTTAGTCTAAGCTGTGGATCCTACACACCAGCCAGACAATGCTTCTAAAACCAGCATTCTCAAATTTGGTTAAGAGTGACTACCAAGGGACTCGTATAATGTTATAGCAATGTATACCTGTTATCTAAAATTGCCTGTGTATGGGCTTTATGTGTAAACAAAATGGAAAAGGTACATAAATAGCTGTCTTTTCAGTATGTTAGTCTTTGTATTGACACTACATGGAAAACTGAATGAATAGAGGAAGGGCGGACACACTACATCAATATGCCCTTCCAACACTGATCCTGCAGATCCCCCCAAACAAGCCTTCTCCTACATTCACCGGCAGGCCGCCTCTCTGGTTCAGCATGGCTGCCCCTTAATAAATGTGGATACATGGATTGCAGTCAGCCAATTAAGCCCGGCTCTCTCCGCGCACAGGCAACACGAGGATAACCGAGAGCTGACTGTGGTGCTCGGGGCGGGGTGGTTGTGCGGGGGGTGGGGGGGGTTCTGACAGCTCGCTTAATATTCTCCCTGCAAAAGACACGCGCCCTCCCCGCTCCCTCTCGGCCTATCTGCTCCCCTCCGCCACTCTCGCTCTTTATTTTCCACCGCCACTCCAGCTGTGTTTTACTTTGCCCTGAAGCCTTCAGAAACATCACACAGTGACACGGGAGGACGTACGCACAGGCTTCCCACGCCAAGAAAGAATTTGAAATTAAATATTTATCATGTTTTACTCAGAAATAATATATAAAATATATAAAGATATACCAACATATTTATATATACGCACACATCACACGCACCTACGGTATGTCCTTCCTGCCAGAAATAAGGTATATTTTATAAATGTATATATTTAGAGATAATATAAATACATTTTCTTTTAAGAAACATATAGTTGACTATATTGTAAAGTATTTATATGTATATATATATATATATATATATATATATATATATGTATTTATATTTAAGTATTTTCGATATAGGATATTCAGTGTGCAGTTCTGGGATGCTGATCATCCCCACTAACACATCACTGAGTAGTGGAGTTCACATCGATTGCTTATGAGTCATCATTAATGTGAGTCAGGTTTTTACATTCTGCTTTGGCTGCTGTCACAGACACCCACCTCAGTTGTGTCAGTGCACCTTCCAAAACATCAAATTGTGATATTAGTTATGAATCTTGTTTAAGGAAACAGATGCTCCCATGTCCACGCTCGCATATCTGCAGTCCAGCTACCCTGCTGTACATGTTAATAGCTGGCTCAAAGGGTAGTCCACTTGTAGGTATTTTACTGCATGTATATTCATCTGCTTACAAATTCATATCTCATGCTTTTTTTTAATCACATCCCCAGCTGCGGCCATGGCCTTTGAATTCCTATCAGGAACCTACAGAGGGGAGGTCATCACAGTCATTGCAGCCATAGGGCCGTGCGACTACCGTGGCTCTGCCCAACTCCTCCCTGACCAGGGCCCGTCCTCTGGATGAATAAATTACGCCGTCGGGCCTGCTGTGGATTCGCGGTTGCCTGAGCACCAGCGCGCGATTACGGGCTGAGCTGGAAGAGAGACGGCATTGACCAATCAAAGCGGGGCGGATAGCAGCTGCCTCTATCTCCAGACACCCTGGCCTAAGAGATTCCACACTGCTGCCTGTCTTTTTTGTGATAAGGCCAAGGAACACGTTATCTGAGACAGCGCAGCCGGGCCCGGGATCTCTTAATGCACAGAACTTTCAACTTGCGCCTCTATCTCTAAGGCTGGAGCTTCAGCACCACGGACAGCGCTTCAGGTGCCTTTCAATTCTCCCTAGGCAAGAGGAGACCTGGCTTCAAAAACATCCCTCTGCCAGTCAAACGTTTACATTGATGGTGAAATCCACTGCGAGCAGACTCTCCCAAAGCCTAGACTCCTGTTGACTCCAATTAAACCAGGCGACAGAAACATGCAGAGCAGCGCAGTTCAATCCCAGGATCGGCCACAGTCTGTGTACGGTCTCCAAACCTCCGACAAATCATGCTGCTTGTAAATATACAAACTTAGCGGGCACATTACCTGGTAGAGGATATCCTGCCAAAATGCGGTAAGCTCGCTCTTCCAGTGGCCAAAGAGTATTTGACGACTGCCATGTCAATCACATAGCTGATGACGAAAGGGCAGTCTCTGCAGAAGTAAACCCATGGGAATTTGCGAGGGAGCCGTGACAGGCTGACATACAGTATAGGGCAGTGTTTGACCCAGACCAGTGGCCCCTTAGGGCCAGCCATTCTCACACCAGCACATGGGGCAATCCCGTGAACCCTGTAGCCATGTTGGGCACATTGCCATTCATTGGTGAAAACAGCAGTCTACTGAGACTTGCAAACCCAGGAAAAGTGGTCAAACAGACATGCTGAAAATTTATAAAAATTGACCAGTAATTAAATCTGTGTTTCACAATGCTAGCCAAATCTACTTTCTTGGAGCATCTTAATACTAAATTCACTTTCTCACTAGAGACTACAAAATGTAATGCAAATAATATGACATACACAGTCATAGAAAAATTGTAAAGTCACACTCCATATGATTGAAACATAGCTAGTAAATAAAGGAAGAGTTCATTTTCTACATTCCATACTTGTGCACAAAGCACATTTAGATCGGAGCGTGCAAATTTAGGAAAAAATTTGATTTATGACAGATAAGGCATTTCAGTGGACAAAATTCAAACAGCTACAGTTTACAGACAACAGTTTACAGACAACTACATGCTCCAGGTTTATAATATTCGTGCGGAGGTCTTCAGGTCATGGGCCATGTTTCCTACACATGTCACTCTGCTGATATGTCTGCATTGCTAGGACATAGCAGACAGGTGGCATAATACGTGCTGTCAAAGGATCAGATGGCAGGTGCATTCCCACCGCCACCAATGCGTTCCCATGGAGCGACGGGTCTCTTTAGCCACTTCGCTTTTACGAAACCCATGCAGTGCATTCTGTTAGAATTGTCATTTAAACTACACATTGCTAGACTCGTACATGCAACATACAACAAAATGTTTGATCATTTTAATTAACATAACGCAAGGCCAGCTACCTCTGCCAGAATCCTCGGTGTACAATCACTTTAGTTATGGGCTGTGGGCAATGCAAGTCTGCTTTGCAGCCAAATTAGAATGGGAATGGGCAATCGCCAACGTAGTTTCCCGACATGACAAGTGCTTACCCAGAAGGCTTATGGGACAACAAAACGAGATTTTCCCGATTTAGAAGAATACATATCTATCCGTTTGTTAGCTCTTCACATACACGCAGCAATTTGTTGTTGTTGGTTGTTTGTGCTGTGGCAAAGACAGTTTCGACTTCAATGTCCCTATTATCACGCTTCAAAATAAGCAAGTGGAAGCGGTGACAGCGCAGTTCCATATGAAACACATCAACATTGATTGTTCCCGGAACGCTGAATTCAACGAATTCTAATATGCTGACGGTCATATTCTCTTGGAATGAAAGTGAAAAAATATGAAGATGTGCATGGATAGCTCTTATCAGTTATGTAGCTATGTGGGAGTTTTTTTTCATATTAATAGTTTTCAATGCATCCAGATTTTCTTTTGAGATTTTGTTGTTTTTTTATTGCCCGAGGCGCTAAAATACGCTAATATACCAACTCTGGTCGTCCTCTTCTGCACTATCAGGCAATAAAAGACGGCGGCGAAGACTGCAGCTGTAACAAGTTATTCTACAGACAGTAGCAACCAGGGTGTGTCTCAACAGAGGATTTATTTATTTATTTATCCATTCAAATCCAAGTGCTGCTCGCTCATTTGAAATCGTTAAATATTCCTTCTCCCTCCCGATTTGAAAGCGTAAATTATTATTAGGGCGTATGATATATATATATATATATAAATATATATATATAGCTTGACACCACTACATAGAATTAACCCAACAATATAAATTTTACTTCATGTTTGTTACGTAGTGCCTTAAAACTCACGCCACAATATATGCAAAAAATAGTTGTTCCCAGGACTATTATGAAAACAATCCATTATGACAGTGCGTTTATTTAAAGTTGCGACTCTTAAAACAACAAAATGAGTTATTTCTTCCTATATTTTTTTCATCATGATTTATCAACATTCAAATCCCCCAAAAATTACCAAATTGAAACTTAGAGCCCAATGCGTTCGTTGACATAATTCAATTAAACCCGGAGCTTTTAATAAGCTCTTGTTTTCTTTCGACACAACTAGCCAAGAATTCATTTAATCAGGTCCAGCAGGTGTATGCAGGTTAATCCGGTGAAATAAAATTAAGCAACATTAAAATAAACGAAACTCACCGCTTTGCTCCCCCAGAAAAACGAGTTTGAATTTTCTCAAAGGGTTCCCAAAGTCACCACCCACAGACATGTTTGGGTTGCTTTTTTACAGTAGTAGACAATTAATCTGCGTTTCCCCACGGTTCAGGTACTCTTGCTGTGGATGCTCGCCGTGTAAAGATGCGCTTCTATCCACGAAGCGATGGGAATGCTGCACTGCCTTTCCTGTCAGTTTGGGAGGCCTGTGCGCCTGCGCGGCCTCTCCTCCCTCAGTTTGTCTGTCTGCCGCTCTCGCTGGCCTCCCCTGCCTCTCTCACAAATGACGTCATGCTGGATTGAAGCACACACAAATTAAGCAAACTCTATTCCAAAGCAATGCTGCCCAATGTTTCCTAAATTATTTAACGTAACATAACCTGTTTTTTTTTCTTACCATCAGAAGAGAATGTGGTAATTTAATTTGTATGTGTCACATGAAAGTATAAAATTACAATAATGTATAGTGGAAATAAACTACAATTCAGCCATGTTACACTTAAGAATTTAAAAATGACTACACTATGTTTGAACAATTGTCTGCGTACAGTGCTTTTGGAAAGTGCAGCATAAATAAAATAAATATTATTATTATTATTATTATTATTATTATTATTGTTATTATTGATATTATTTTGTTGAGAAAATTGTGCTCACAAGTAAGATTTTTATTATTCTACTTTTTAAAATAAATGATACTATTTTACTTATTTGGCTGAAGTTTAAAACTTTAAACATATCCTTTCTGGAGTGTAATTTTTCATCAGCTGTTTAACACATCAATTTAAATTATGTTCTTCTATGTGTGCTGTTGGCTGAAATACCATCACATGTGCACTTCCATATATGTCTATTTTACCTGTGTATCTGAGTTTTCTGCAATTGGCTACTTTGATCAGACTACTTTAATCAGACATTGTTATTGGCAGAAAATGTAGCTAAATGTTCAATGGGGAGAATTATTGACAGTGAATGGAGCATTTGTGATGGGCAGGAGAAAGAGAAAAATGCTAAATATCCCAAGTTCGAGGCTTTATTGTATGGACGTGTGAGGTTTTATCTGAATTCTGTGTGTTTGCATGAGGGCAGAAGGTACAGAAGTTAATGTTCTTAAGGGCTGAGAGTCTGTGGTCACTGTGGTCATTTCTGTAGGAAACGTTGAAAAGTGCCAAACTCTCGGTGCTGCATAGGTATGGGGCATGCCCCGCCAAGCCATGACTTGGCAGATGCTTAAGGTTAAGTTTAAGGTTAAGGTTTACTTTATTGTCTCCCAAGGGAGAAAATTGTCTTGGACCAGAGAGATCCTACTGCACAAAAATAACAAGACATCTCACATTTCACATTCACAGTTAATACATTACAATATAAACATACACATATCACCATCTCATAGTATAGTCTGTCAGTCCGTCTGCCAATCTGTCTTCTGTGTATCTGTCCATTCGTCTATCCACTTCCAGTTGCTTACCTGCAATCTCAATAAATCCGGTCAATGTGCTTCAGGAAATATGTTCCTCAAAATAGTTTGTTTGAAAAGTATGTATATAAAAAATACCTTATTAAAAACATGTAAGCTTGACTAAAGCTGTAAAAGTAAATGTCATAGAAACTGCTGTTAAATCAGATGAAAGCTTAAAGAGCTGTCTTTCATGATTTAGTTTCAACAAGGTTTAATTTTCTTTACCTTTATTATATCAGAAAACAAAACATCAATATGTAATAATCACTGAAATCTATTGCTTTTAAGTAACATTTTAAATTATCAGATTATATCTGTAACCTCTTTCACTTCATGTCTGTAATGATCCCATTCAAAGATTTTTTAAGATCCTACAAACAAAATATGAATAGCTACAACACTGGATGACACTGTTCTGTTATTGGTTTACAAAAAAGTTTTTCACAAATTAGAAACATATAAATACAAAATATGTTAAATATTGCATGTTAGGCACTTGTGTGTTTAACAGTAACTTTTTAAGTAAAATCCTCTGAAAATGTAAATATTGAGCTTGATTAAAATGAACATTGACTTTCACAACTAGAAAAGGCAGACTATTTCCAATCAAACAACCCCTTCCACCAGTTAATACAGTAAACATTTTGCAATGCCATTCACTATTTGAGCTTCAAACATATACTGACAATCTATATATGTGATTGCGAACACATCAATCAATTATAACGAATCCTTCCAATGGGCACTGTATTGGCTTGGAGTGTAGTATTTTAGGAATATTAACCTTTTCAAAACAACAGTTTTTTTTTCCAATAAATGCCAAAATGGCCAGGTATAACAATCCTTGTAATACATTTTAAACATTATGTAAGTTGTTAAATGCAGCTCCTGCACACCTTACATACTGCATGGGAAATGTTACCCTGTGTATGCGCATTTATCCTAATCCACAGGTTTAACTGTGTAAAATAGGAAATTCTGCATCAAGTACACCAGCTATGTGGGTAAGGAGCTTACAGCCAGTGACTGGAATGCTTTGTTGTGAGCCATTTTTACTCAGCCCAAGGGATCAGGAAGTTGCTGTGAGAATAAAAAAAATGTAAATATTTTGCCAGTACAAAGCGCTTAGTTGTTCTAAGTAGCAGCCAATTCCTGAGCGTCAGGGACGGCCTACAGTGACAGTACAAAATGAAAAGGCCCAAATGAATTGCTTGCTAAATATTTCAGACCCTCAGTAGTTGAAATGCAGTTCTTCAACCATTTGTGGAAAAACCCGCCTGTAAGGACACGAGTTTAGGCCACTGGGCTCAGTGGGGAGCCTCCCTTTTGAGGCTCTCTAGACTTGAGCAGTCATGTGACAGCCAGTCTCGCACGGACGGGTCTTTCCATCTCTCCTGATGCAGGATGGGCTCTGAAAGGGGCCGAATCACACGGCAAAAAAAGTCACAGGAGGTCTGAGTCTGAAGAGCTGCTGGAGGAGGCTCTTCACACTGGACCCTCTGGCTTCTTCTCCAGGCAGTACTCTTCGGTCCGCTGCACCTTCCAGCCCACCAAGGCCAGGAGGAAGATGCCCATGGCTTTGCAGCCCACCTGGAGGCCAAGGTACCTGCAAGAGGACAGAATTGGGGGTGGTGAAGGGTAACTCAACCTCCAGGTCCTTGCAATCCTAATACGAGAACGGTCGTATCGCATCGCCGCCCTACCTGTTTCTAAGGAGGTTGTTGTCGTAGTAACCGCAGGAGCCCAGCCTGTTGCCGCAGAGGCGCTTCCACCACATGCACGTGGAGTCAATGGCCATCCCAAACACAGCCGGGGCCGGCAACCAGGCTGAGGCGAGGTGAGAGTGACCATCGGTTAGGACCCGAACATGCTGCAGTGATTTATTAATGTCTTATATAAACACGCATCGTCCTCTCCTTAGAATACTGCAATTCCTGTCACTGGGGGGAGCTACAACACTGGATTGCAAAAAATAAACAAGGTGATGGCAAGCCCATTTTTGCTCTGTAAACGTCAGAACAGCACTAGCTGTACCATTCACAAGGTATTTGTAATTTGCTTAGCTTTGAGTAAAGCAATGCAATTGAAATCCCGAAAGGATATGATGTGCTCTCTTTAAATGGCAAGAATATAATAATACAAAATATCATGACATTAAAAGAAAAATTTGTTGTTCTAATATCATGCAACCTGGAGGCATAGATGCATCATCCTGCTCCTCTGATCTGCCTATTAAGCTTTTAATAAACGTCCCTTTACAGTACCTACATTGCCTTTTTATGATCTAGTCTAATACCCTGGGCTGCAAGCTCCCCAACCACTATGATTGCTTGCCCAGTAGATTTCCCATTACCTCCCCATTAGAATTTAGGACTTTAAGCACTGACATTGGGCCGGCTAGTGATGGATGGGCTGCTCTTCTACGCCGGTTTTTTCCTAAGATTTTGTCCCACAGGAGAGTATTTTCTTGCCAATATTTCAGTGTTTTTCATCTGACTTGGGGTTTTAACTTGCTTTCTATTTTTTCATGGGGCTCAGGCCTAGTCTTTCCTATTCTTAGTTCCCTATTTTCCTATAAAGCATCTTTGAAACAGAGCATAAGCAAAAAGTTCTATGCAAATTGAATTGAATCACTTATCATAATACATGAATGAAACAGAATTCTTGTCTTAAAAAAGTAATAACAAACCAGAATTTTATATTTCATTTCATAATCTATCTGAAAGTAGAACTGCAGTAGAATCCAGTTCAGTTTAACAGTTAATATAATTCCTGCACATGTATACAGTAAAAAAGCTTATTTCAGTGTCACTGAAATGAGCATTGATTGTACTTACCCAGCACCCTCATGAGCAAAAACTGAACTCCTATAGCAAAAGACTTTTCTTCATGAGGGACAGTTCTGAATTCAGACAAAAAGCAAAAGAAACAATTCAGCATGAAACTTCCTATCAGGAAAAAAAATGTAACTACCTTTGGAGAGTTTGTATTCTGCAAATGTTTCAAAGCCTGCCTTAAAATTACACATCAGTGTTTCTGCCTCAATGCAACTAATTAACGCTTCTCTCCCTCTAACTCGTAGATCTTGAGACAATCATCTTGATGTTGGCAGTGACACTGAGCTGCATAATGTCTGGGGAAGATATAATGTTTGGGGCATATCTTTTCTTGATTTGGCTTTGTACTCCACAGTTTTACATTTGTAATCAAACAATTCACATGAGGATAAAGTGCGCAGTATCAGATTTTTTATTTTTTATTTTATTTGTACACTTTGGTGTCACCATTAGAGACATATTTGGGACATAGTAATGTTATGTAAATTAGTTCACTGTATATGGCAGGAAGCTCTTAAGATGTTTGTTTACCATGCAAAATATACTTTTGCAGTTAGCTTTGGCTAAAAGTATCTGCCAAATAATTGAATCATTGCAATTCACATTTATGCAATTAACAGATACACTTATGCAGAGTAGCTTAGGAAGTGCATCTACCTAAAATACATGATTACCATCTTTACCAAGGTTTTACCATCCATTATGAAGCACACAGTGTGGACAGTAATCTGAAATTCTGTAGCAGGGTAATGCTGCCCTACCTTAGTACCATCATGTAGATGGGGTTGTGGGACAGGCAGGCAATGAACCCAGCGAGGGAGATGATGAAAATGACAGGCAGGAGGAAGTGCGGGCAACTGTTTTCACATGAGCCAGGGCGGGCACTCCCCGGGACGTCCCGGTCCAGGACACAGCTGCAGTTGGTGTAGAACTGCGGGCACACGAAGGTAATTTTAACATCTGTGTCCTCACGACTACTGTGGCTATATTGAAGCTTGTTTTATGCTGTTACTTTAAATGCTATAATGTTAAAATAAGGTTAACACAATCAAATGTATAGTTAAAGTTTGCACTCAATTTGAGATTTCGATTAGCAGTTTTTCAGCAAATATGTTTGGGCTGGAAAACCCAGACATATTTGTAGGCCTGTCCTCTGTCAGATCAGAAGAGGGGGAAAATTGCCATCTGTGTCTTCTGAAGCATATCCTCCTTATTTTTTCCACAGGTTGGTTATCAGCTGAGCAGTGCACTCATTGTGTGGAAGGAATACACGTCATGTGCAGTTGGGGCAGGCAGAGCACAGGCATCATCCAGGGTAGCCGCCACTGTGCCATGAGGCAGAAAAGTGCTGCCTACTGAAACCCTCCCTCCTTAAGCGATGCCATGACTATCCTGAGCAATGAAACAGAATATAGTCTGTAGTTTTTGTTAAGAGATCCTTTGATGAGCTTCTGGCCCTTTACTGCACAGAATAATAGAAATAAGTCTAATTGCTTTCTCCTGTTTACATTGAATTCCAGAAGACATGAGAAAAATCGATTATTTCTAAAATGCAAAACATTAAGTGATTTGTGCTACTTAAACAACTTCCTGTTCGTGCTTTTGTTAATTATAGTTTGGCTGTATTGGGTAATTGATCGCTACTTGAGCCGATTCTGTCTGTTGTGTTACGGGCTAAATTGGCCATCTTGATTCAATTAGAGTTAAATAAGTGGAGATCTGTCGGGGGATACAACCACAAAGCCAAAAAAGACTCAGCTTTGTGTTGATTTCCCTGCAAAAGACAACCCAGCTTCAGCTGATATGAGACGCTTGCAGTTTGTCTGAAACGCACTGCGGCTATGCTTCTATAAAGCAGTATGTTCTCATTAGGCCTGAGAAACACCATGCTGTTGGCTTTGATTGGTCTGAAGGATTGTAGACTCACTTGGACTCTCTTTGCTTTCTCTGGGTCCATTGAGAAGCTGGTGCAGCCTGCATGACAGGGCGAGATGTATTCCATGTTGTCCGAACCACATACCGGGTTGAAGGCGCTCTTAAGACAGGAGCAGTTGGAGTTGCATGTGGACAAGGATCTGCACAAAAATGATCAGTTCTAAACCAGTTGCTGTGGAAAATAATACATAATAAATAATAAAACAAGACTTACTACATACTTTTTTTTACTATTTTAATTGCTTTTTCAATGAGGAGTCCAGAACACTGGAAACAAGTTTTCCATTCAAGGCTTTTTGTGAAATAATTAGTGGAAGTAGCCAATAGAATTAGGTAGTCAATCAGATAGCTAATCGATTAAAGTTAATCAAACTGTCAGTAGCTAAGCTAACTTCAGCAATGGCCTTAATCAACTAAGCTAACATGTGAACTGAATTTTAATTCATTCTAATTTTATACTAATTTCAAATCTAGCTTTTCTTGCACTGAATAAATGAACAACATGATAAAAACAAGATTTCATAAAATGTGTAACAAAAGAAAAAAATTAGTTAAAAACTTAGTTCGTTGAAGGGTTTTAAAAGAACTGTAGCTGCTTTAGTTATCTAGCTATATCATTACAGATCTTTAACTGTAAAAATGCAAGCATTAAGCATGATTTGAGCAAGCATTAAGCAAAATTTGGTTAAATTAGGCAAAGTGGGGTAAGATTTCTTTAAAATAATAATATAATGTTAAATTATTTAAATCTAAGTGGTAAAATTCTAGGTAGGACAATTATTCTTAAACTATGCAAACAAGAGCTATTTTAGAGCTATTTAAATTTATAATACCATCACTATTCCATATTTGCAGTGAATCATTCGCTGGAAACTGGAATGGACTGCATTTTTATTTCAGCCTATATGTACCAAAATAGGAATACATCAAAACAAGTTAGCTATATAACATTTGCTATAAATAATTAGTTCACTGATAACGCCAGTATGCCATTTTGTTATTTTTAACATAATCTTTAATGACTTTTTAACTATTTTGACTGGTGTTTTGTTTGGAAGAATCTACTCATTATACTGCCATTTTGTGTGATAGTGCTGTCCATGCCAATACAGTTTCACGCTGTGCTTGCCATGGATTCAAGCTGACCCCACTGAGGAGGCCTGGAGCCTCACTTCCATGTGAGGCCAGCGTATATGCAACTGCCAAGGAATTCTAAGCCTCCTCCCTCAGACAGGATTGGCTGGCTTAATTCCTTTCTCTGAATTTCTATTTGACTACGTAAGGCCTTGTTGATTATTATAATCACTCAATGCAAGGCCTCAGTCTGGCCTGGAGGAAGGATAAGTTGTTTTGGCTGGATTGAAATTTCTATTGACTCATCTCCTTGAGTGTGACAACTGCAAAACATCCTCTTGCTTCATGATTATCCAGAAACTTGATAAATTGTCAAATGCGTTCAATTGAACATGAATGACTCTTTTTCTTTATTTATAATACTGAAAATTATACCCTGAGAAAGATTATATCCTTTCCCCTGGGTTTACTATCTGTTGGGTCATCATTATTTGCCCTTTTTAAATTTTACATAAATCATGGTCAGGATCAACAGACGCAGTCTGCACCTACTTTGCATGACCTTCATTTGGGGAATGCAACCTTGGTCAGGCAGGACCAAACATGTTTTTAGTTTTATTCAAAACAAGCTAGTTTGACTGCTGATGATTAGTCTAGAGAGTCTAAGACTTAATGTTGAACCCTGCCCAAATCCAGTACATGTCCATCTGTATTTGTTAAATCTAAAAATGCGTTGTACTATGTTAGGAGGTCAGATGAGGGAACCTTTCACTCACCTGTCGATGGTTGAAGGATCCCTGTAGGGGACATTGACCCCGGCAATCTTCTGTGTGGAACAGCCCATGAAAAAGAGAGGGATGCACAGCACGATGGAGACAAACAGCACAGCCACGGAGAACCTGGGGATGGTCTTCAGGGAGAGGCTGGCCCGCTTCATGATCACCCCGCCTAGGAGCATGCCCACAGCAGCCGCTGGCAGGTTTATTGCCCCTGTGGGATGGAGGGGACAGGAGAGGAGGCCTCTAAGAGGGGTATTGGCCAATCAGCAGAGGCATCTAAAGCACCAATGAGAGGGAGCTACAGTGGAGTAGATACCAGAAGTACTCAAAACCGAGCAATGGGTGAAAGCTCTCAAGCTATCCAAAGCACGTTTGATACTTGATTAAACATGCTAAGAATTTTGGAGATAGCACAGCTGCTCAATGATGTTTGGACAGAGCGTACACACTTCAGACCAGGGTCAACCAAATATTTGAAATAC
This sequence comes from Anguilla anguilla, assembly GCF_013347855.1. Lineage (NCBI taxonomy): Eukaryota > Metazoa > Chordata > Actinopteri > Anguilliformes > Anguillidae > Anguilla > Anguilla anguilla. The sequence continues at coordinate 22,470,724 of NC_049206.1, read as the reverse complement.
TTCAAGCTAATTACTCCAGCTCACCAATGAGCAAGCTGGCGTGAGCGGCGGAGGTGCTGTACTGTCGCTCCAGGAACTTGTTGAGGAAGGTGGACAACCCGGCAATCACCGAGGAGAAGCAGCACTGGGCCAGAACCAGCAGCAAGAAGAGCGGACTTAGCAACAGCCTCACAAACAGCCGGGGGAACACTGCAATTGGATCAGAGCCAGAAATATGCATGTGCATGGTCACGGAAACAAACACCACATACACAGTTGCTTCAAACATCTATTGGGGGATTTAGAGAGTTGTAATGGCAAGTAGGCCCCTCTTATAGAAATAAGCCTGTTGACAGTACCCTTTAAAAAGGCTTTGGATGACACAACAGTAACTGTAATACACATTACTGTGAACCGACCCAGGATATGGTGCCACACATTACATAGTAGAATCAATTAAATATATACATATATATTATATATTATAATTTAAATATATATTAAATTATAGTAAAGAACAAAAATAATTCCAACTTTAGTTTCATTTGTCAGAATTAGTTAGAGAGTACAGCAGACCGACCATCACCAAATATAATGTGTTATGAAGAACTTACTCTTAAGAAAGTCAAACAAAGATACTGCAGGCTTCTTTGGGTCTTCTTTCAAAGTATCGGATTCAGCTTCAGTCTCCTGGGAAATAATTTATTCGTGTCACGCATAAAGGAGCACAAAATCTGAGCTCTTATATTGGAATGTTGCTTTTCGAAAGCTATATGTGGGAAATTTATTTAAGCAATCTACTGAGGCACATTTCCCATGATTGATACACTTTTCTTTTAACAATTTGTTTTTTTAAGACTAGGTCTGTGTACCACAGTTCCAAGAAAGAAGCGGTATCACATCTTATCCACTAGCTTTAAGCAAATATATTTTCCTGATGAGGTTGATTGTTGCAGTATTAAATAACCTGGGTAGAGAGACCAAGAACTCAGATAAATGAGAGGGGAAAGACGGTAAGCTTTAAAACTGATACATTTCATGAGCATTTTTCATGTACCACTCCCGCTGCTGCCTTACGAAGGTTCTATTAGCTGTTTATCATTAGCACACACTGGCTTCTCTCACAGAAAAGATTTGCACAGGCCATCAGCCAACAAGTAATGCTATTCAATTGTGTGTTTGTATCTTTCAGCACTGTGTGTATGTGTGTAGGTGTGTGTGCTGCTGTGTGTCTCTGGTTTTAGAAAAACATGTTTTGTGTTATGCAGCGGTACCATGTCTGTATATGTTCGGGGGTGGGGGCTAACTGCATTCTTTCATTTAGAAGCAAATTATGCATCCCAAAGCAGTTCAGAACACATTCCACAAATGGCAATTTGACTGTTTTTAAACCTATGGAGAGAAGGCCTGAGATGAAATATAGCCACCTACATGCAACTCCCGTTGCATTTCCCGGGGGAAGAAAAAGTAGGGGATAGAGGTGAGAGCCAGACAGCCAGAGGAGACCAGGAGACCCATCCACCAGGCCCCAACCCAGCGCGGATCAGTGGGGCTCAGCTCCAGAACGCTGGCTGTGGGGTGAGACGCCTCAGGTTCAGCAAAACCAAGGGTACGAGTGACCACTGACCACACATACTGCATATCACTGCTGAGACTTGAGAGCTGCTTATCTTGAAAAAACTCGTAATTTATCTTGAGAGAAAAATAACTTTGGAAAGTAATACAATTCAATGAGATATGATTTTTAATGCACTATTCACTTTAATTTTATATATTTTTAGCCTTGTACAGTATCGTGTAATTTAATGCATGTTGGTTTTATAATATGATCTTTGTAACTTTAAATCTTTACAGATGTTATTCTTTTAATATTCTTTTTATTTATACTCACTAGAAACTAGAAGTTCAGCTGGGGTGCATGTATTTGGCAAAGTTTAGACATAGCTTCTCCTGCTAGGGTCTTTATATTGTTTAAAAAAAGATTAACTATTTATCAGACTGTTATGGTTATATATGTGTGTCCCTGGGAATCTAAAAATGATTATGATTATGTCATATGTGAAAAAAGTCAATAAGCAAATGAAAAACAAACCCAGGAAAAGTCTTTTGTCAGGTGACACACCTAACCATCCAAAGCACAGTAGCAAAGGACCAATGTAGAGGTACAGTACCTGGGTCAGTTCTGCCCACGTCCACGTAGATCCGCAGCATCACAGATCCCAACAGATATCCGAAGGCGGGCCCAAACACAGAGACCGAGAAGAGGATGGCTGGAAAGAGTGAAGTAGACGCGTAAGTATACCCGCGCGTCTCTTTTTAACGGCTCTGTTTGAAGTGTGCGGGCCAGACCTGGCTCAAATATGTCTTTGTTTTGGATTCAAATACTTTTCTGTGCTCTATTGATCTTGTATAACTGAGCCTGCCAATATGACCAGGAGGTGAGGTTTGCACTTTTTGAGAGTATTTAATTGGTTCCAATACACCAGACAAGATCAGTAAAGCTTAGAAAAATATTTGAAAACCAAAACAAAATACGCATTTGACCCGGGTCTGGTGCGGGCAGCCGGGAGGTGGTTACCGATGTAAAGAGGAGAGTTTCCCGCCTCCGCGAAATCGTCCACGTAGGAGATGCCGAACGGCTGGATGGGCACGGAGCCCACCCCGAACAGCAGCTGGGCGGTGGCCATCAGTAGCCACAGGTTGCTGGTGTCGGTGAGCTGGCGGGAACCCTCCTCCCCACAGCTGTCCGCCGCTGAGGAGTTTCCTCTGAAGTCGCACACATCAGGGTTGTCTGCGGCGCACAAACAGGGGGACTGAAAACCGCCACACAGAAACCTGAAACATGTCAACAGAGCAGGACCTTGGGATATCCAGGCTAGACGCAGCGCTGGATACTCCATATCACAGGTGTCAAACTTCAGTCCTGGAGGGCCTCAATGTCTATGTATACTGGTTCTTTGGGGGTTCACGGTACCAGTGGTTCATTTAAGTAATTGACTGGCTGAAGAATCCACTAACCTGATTTTCAAGGCCTTAACTGTAGTTGATGGAAAGGAAATCACAAAAACCATCAGATGACAATTTAGTTTGACACCCCTGCTCTATACCAAGGTTCCCTAGCACTAATCTCAGATAGGAACATGGCCTGCTAGTTTTTCTTTCACCTTAACATCCTGAATCTGCTTTAACTGCTTTAACTGATTAATCAACTGCTAATGAAAATAAGCAGAGCCCGTTGCTTTTCAGGACCAAGGTTTCGGAGCCCTGCTCCAGCAAGTAGATTTTACACTGGGGCAGCAGGAAAGGACACTTGCAAAAAAAATAAATAAATAATTGTTGTGAGTCTGGATCCTAGTATTACTATAGTCTGAATTTCCCAAAACAAATTTCATTACCTTTGAAAAGCACCCCAGACCTGATTCCAAGGTATGTAAGCTCTGGCATATGAACAACTTCCGAATATGAATACAAATGAACAGGCTATGAGATCTTTAATCTTCTTGGTGGCAGCTTGTGATATAAAGTTTCTGCATGATTTATGCTCTGTAAGCATCAGGGTAGACTCTAAATGCAGCCAGCAGCACACCCGTAACCTGATTGTTTTGAACTGGTCAAGTAGAAAGACTCCAGTATGAGGATTCGGGCACACATACTGCACATGGCTAATACCTATCCAGGCACCAGGAAATCAAAAGAAAATACACTACAGCAGCTTTGTGTCCTCACATCCATAATGCATCAGTGTAGGAAATAATGGAAGACCAGGCAGTAACAGAATATTGTTAGTTTTGTGAACGCAGGAACTCTGGAAGCTGTAACTGTATACTATACAATATGTAATGACACGGTAAGTTGTAGCTCTCACTGACCCAGAATAACAAAGGATTTTGAGGATTAAATGATTTTGAGATCAAAAGTCAATATAAAATGGTTTCCAATATGGCAAAGAAGATCCTAAAAACCCAGGAATTATTTCAAAAGCCTCTATTGTAGCAAGCAAAGCAAAAAGAAAATTACATTTTTTAGCAGATGTGTTTTTTTTGGCTCTGCTTGCCACAATAAAAGCTCATCTCAAATTCCTCTTTGCCTTTTTTATTTTTTTTTTATTTTTTTACTTTGGCCTTTAAAGCCATCTCACCCAAATCATTTTTGACTGTTATTTTCCATTACCACATTCTGCAACTTGGGTTTTCTCCCATTTGACATTCTCACACCTAACATTTTTTCCCCCAATGAACCGTGTGCCAGGTATGGTGCCATGGATAGCAATATACAATTACAATGACAGACATAAGTGTAAAATTATATTGATGCATTTTAGTCAGCTTCTAGTCCATCAACGAACATAAATGACATGCATTGAGTTCAAACAATCTTAATATGTGAATATTTACATGAATATTCAAGCAAAACCTCAAACTTGAACCTCAAACCTTTGCCAAAGACAGCACAATGTAGGCCTGAGGTACTGTCATATTTTACTAAACTGGCATGAGTATATTTTCTTGACCACTTGCAAATCAATAATATAAAAAAAATACAACATTTTGTTTGTGAGTAAAATATTTCACCTGTGACAAGGTTGTAAAAAATTCCCCAGATTCTCATTCAAACCAGTATATTACTTTTGAATAATTTGAGGACAAAAAATCCAGCAGCTTGTACCTCTTGTCTTCTCCCTGTCTAACTGAGCAGAGCAACCTTACTGAAAGGTGCAGGAACAATGTAGACCTCACCTACTAAAAACAGAGATGGTTCTCACCCAATAAGGTGGAGTAGAAGACATAGGGCTGCGACAGGAACTGAGGTAGGGTGAGGATGATGGCGCTGACGGACATGAGCAGGCCTCCCAGCCCGATGAGGCGTGGCCGGTGAACCCGACTCCCGAAGTAGCTCACGAACACAATCAGCACCGTGTTCCCCACCTGGCGCAGATACAAAGCACCTTCAGATCAGTGCCACATCGGTAAGCCTGCCGCACAATGATCACACGTACAGCCAAACAAATAATCAACCAGGGTTTTTGCAGAGACTGCTGAGGCTCCCTGCGTCAGTTATTTGAAATACAGCTGGGTGGAGGGGGGGTCAGATAGTACAGCACGATGCATCAAAAAGTGCAATGTGTTCAAGGAACTAATTTACTTAAGAAATGAACTGAAAGTTATCTTAAGACCATTGGAGATGGTATGCATGCTCTCTCATATACATGCTATGGAAATTAATTGTTTATGTGTACAGGCCATGGATGGTTTCAAAAACAATGGAGACTGTAGTGGCAGCTACAAAACCTTAGGCTGCATTCTCGCCACTCCAACTTTTGAGATTCTGTGATGATTTTGCGTCAAACTGCTTGCACTCAGACAGAAATAGAAACGAAGGTCAGGCATTTTCTGACACAATACAATAGACAAGAGGCATGTGTGTGAAAGGACCAGGCTTCAAAATAATAGACTACATAATGGTAAAAGAGGCTTGGAGAAGCAGGTGCAGGAGAGATGATTATTCCAATTTAGAGGTGGGCAATTATATTCCTGGAGGGCTAGTGTGAAGACTTTTATTACCACCAATTACCTTGGTCTAATTAGCCAATCAGTTGAATACAACAACACCATAGAATAGACCACAGTAAAATCTTTCATAGAAGGACCCAAGAATATTCTCCATCTGGTAACCATGGGGCCACTGAATACATTTCGCAAAATATCAAAAAGTAAATTATAGGGATGGTTAAATGATTCAAACAGGTGGGCATGAAATATGGAAACAGATCATGTCCATTTTACCTTCTCCTGTTCTAGCCCCACATCGGATGATCAATTATAAATGCCACTGGGCATGTCGAGGAGCAAGCTCACACGACCAGGATCCAAAATGTCACAAATTTGACAGCTTGTTTGACAAATGGCAGCTATTGTGCTGAGTCTCCAGTCTTCTAAACAGAGAGTCAAGTAGTTATGTATAATTTTAAAGTAAACTAGGTAAAAATATCATATTTCAATCAAACTTGGTATAGCACATTTCACACAACAGCTGCAACTCAATGTACACAAAAAGGGGAATGGATAAAAGTAAAATTAGATTACTCCGTGATGGCAAGAACAGCAAAACAGCAAACAGCAGCAATAGCAGCAATAATAGTAATAGCAATATGAATAAATACAGTAAATAAATAAATAAAGGCAATGAAAAAAAACTAGATAAATGCGTTGCTAAAAGGATGTGTCTTAAGATTAATATAAAAAATGTTCATGGATTCACAGACCCAGGATGTTCCAAAGGCCACAACAGCTGAAACATTTCTGAATGATCTGTTTATAACCCCCCAGCCCCCAATGGCAATTCACATCGGCTGTGTTTCTTTTATTAGAGACAACATGTGCATTTATTGTGTATATCACTCTTAAAAAGGTTTTTTACTCTTATCAGGAAACTGTCAGTAAATCCCAAACACGTCCCCCTACTACAATAGCATAGTGGAATGCGTGCACATATAAGGCATTTCTGTCCTTGCATCATCATGACAATGACCAACAGAGGCAAACTGCAGAGCGTCACCAGAACCAACGTCTTCGACCTCAACACCCACACCACCACCCAAACCACAAAGCCCTCGTTGCTACATCTGATCTGGCTCACGCTGCAATTTTAAACCCTCCTATCTGGTGGGAGGTACCGGAGTCTGCACCATGAAAAACAGCTGCTTCAGCAGGGACACTCATTCCCTGCCGCATCAGAATTAACAACAACCTGTGATTGATGGTGTCTTAATCCCTGCTTGAAGTGTTTAAGTCTCTTCTTGTTCCCTGTTCCCTTGTCTCTTGTTCTGCCATACCTTGCATGCATTTACAATCTGTGAATAAGAATCTCCTCTCTGAGGACTATAAAGTCTAAAGTCTAATTATGAATGATATGCGGCATTTGGTTCACATATGGATGTAGTATTCAAATTGCTCCAGTAATAAAATACAGAATTTTTTGCTGAGATACTATGGTTCTTGAATAATTGCTAAATGAGCCAAAAAAATTGCAAATAAAATGACTTCCATATCTTATTTTACATATCCAATCATGCTAGCATTGTATGGTAATGAAGTGATCAAAACCCAAAACAATATGCCAGCATGCTTACAGAGATGTTTCTGCAGACCACTACCCAAAGCTGCCCTAGCAATAGCCATACACACACTGGTATCAGACACAGAATGTAGACTCAGACGCAGATTATTCAGAAGAAACAAGAATGTAGCTGAATCCTTGGGTAAAGTCTAGCTCCAGGGTAATGGGAAATAAAGTCCAGAGCAAAGTCTAGCAAACTTCAGACTTCATTTCCCATCAGCACTGTTAGAAAGGCTTGCCCTTCAGGGCTGAGAGGCGGTGCTCTACCTCGTGCAGGGAGGAAATGATGCCTGAGGAGGAACTGCTGAGGCCAAAGCGTCTCTCGATGGTGGTGATGCTGCTCTTGAGGTATGCACTGTAGAGGAGCTGGGACAACTGCAGTAGGCCATGGCACAGAACAAAGAACTGTGGGGAGAAGACAAAATGGGACTGAAGCCTTAGGTACCACTTTCTACTTTCTACCATTCTGAAACAGGGGTCATTGGGTAAGTCCCCATTCCAGCAAAATCAACTATCACTATAACATCAGGACCTTAACGACAGGATTGAGTCTCCATTCCCACTGCAAGAATCAACTCTATAACTACAACACTGGGGCATTAAGCACAGTATGAGTCCCCATTGTAGCTATAGGAATAAAACTTGCAGCTACAGTATAACACCAGGACATTAACCACAGAAGTGCCAATTCCAGCTATAGAATCCATCTCCATAATTACAGCACTGGGGCACAAGTCACATCCCTTTCAATTCTGTATAATAATACATATTTAGGAAATAGACCACATAGTACCTACGGCCCAGCATCAGCACAGTATATCTCATTCCCACAAAATAGTTCAAACAGGATTTGATGCTCAGATCCAGTCCTGAATAAATCACCCCATGACTGATCCCCTGTATTTTTTAAACGTCAGACATATCACCACAGCGCCACAGCGTCTGTAGGTCAGGCAACTGTAACTGACATAAAAGTTCATTTAAATGCTACAGCTACACATAGCAGATATTTATCAGAGAGCAGAAACTGAATCCCATTCATTTTTTTAAAAATGGCTTTGAAGTCAGTTTTTGTTTCTTTTTGTAAAAATGAAAGCATTTGCAGATTGTCAAACTGCCTTCCTAAAATGTCAGAGGCTAAAACAAACTTGAAAAAGATGTGTCACTGTAACAGAAGCATTGAGCTTAACTCAGAAGAGTCGCAAATGTGAAAGTAAATGTATAAAAATGATTACTTAGGCCACTGAAATTGAGCTCCAGGACATTTCTTAGACAACTGAATGTATTTGACTTCTTTGCATCAATTATGCAATGAGACTTAATCCATCAATCCAATTTTACATAGTAGCACCCCTTCACAAAGGAAATGTCACTAAGCACTCAAGAGTTGTAGCAACTATTCTACATTGCACAGTCTCTAGCTGTACTCAAAAAGCCATATAATTGAAAACATTTACAAATTTTTTAGGTTATGGAGAGTTGTAAAAAGATGGTCTTCTTTTTTTTGGGTCACCAAAATCATTTAAGCTTTTTCATGTGGAAAAAGACATTCTTACAATGCAGCTGGAAAGCTGTGGTTTATCAAAAAGAAAATGTGGACACAATACAACGTCATTTACCGCAAGCTGAACTCTTTTGATTACCATGGGCTAATTCAAGACCCTGATCAAGAAACTGGCTAGATTTGAATGTAAATGTTCTGACTGAATTGAACTGCTTGGTTGTTTTTTTATTTATTTTTAGTTCATTTTTAAATACTCATTTTATCTCTTGGAATCTTTAGCGTTTGCCTGTTAGACTGTTTTTTTTTTCTTTCGTCTTCAGGGCTCCATTGATAAAGGGACCCAGTGTATCAATGTGATTTCCCTGTACAGTATAAATTAAGGTTTGAAACCTTACGGTACATTCTAAAAGGTTGCAATAATCTGTGCTTTCTGGATAAAGATCTACACTACACTGGAATAAAGCGATACTCATAGATACTGTTGGTTAAATTACTCATGCTGGTGGTCATTGCGAACAAATCAAACCTAATCAAGTGATTGTATTGCATTGGAGGAGCCTTACCCCACATTTGACATTTTTTAGGAATGAAGGCCATTATGGTTAGCAATGTAACCATTTACCTTTACAGTCTTTCTTTCAGAACTCACTGGCTTGGTTTCTGCCGTTGATGAGTCTGTAGTCTAATAACAGATCCTGACCACACCAGTGCCAACTGTAGATGAGAGCCAGACAGACTGTCATATAATTGGCCAAAGCATTGCCTGTGTCAGCTGCACAGAAGGTGTTCGGCTTTAACACAATGGTTGCGCAGTTCATCCAGACCGTGGAGTGAAAAGAAGCACAAAGTGCTCCCGAGGACAGAGTGCAAGCGTGTCTGTGCACTACCCAATGGACAGAGTGCAAGCGTGTCTGTGCACTACCCAATGGACAGAGTGCATGCGTGTCTGTGCACTACCCAATGGACAGAGTGCATGCGTGTCTGTGCACTACCCAATGGACAGAGTGCATGCGTGTCTGTGCACTACCCAATGGACAGAGTGCATGCGTGTCTGTGCACTACCCAATGGACAGAGTGCATGCGTGTCTGTGCACTACCCAATGGACAGAGTGCATGCGTGTCTGTGCACTACCCAATGGACAGAGTGCATGCGTGTCTGTGCACTACCCAATGGACAGAGTGCATGCGTGTCTGTGCACTACCCAATGGACAGAGGAGGTTTCAGTGATGGTATGAGCCAAAATAATATCACTGGGCTTTACATAGCGGGGATAAAATCTGACTTTAAAAAGCTATGGCGAACAGATGAGAGATTTCAATCAATGTGAATCTTTCGATCTCTCCCACGGGGAAATATGCAGCATGAAATTAAAACTTTTAAAAGGATGTACTCTTTTCTGTACTTCTGTACAAATTAATTACATTTTTTTGCTTTGAGTAAATGAGCTTTCATAAAAGTTTGAAGGTTTTTGCCAAGAATGATTTTAATCTTACCCCCAGGACATTAAACAGCCCTGACGGCAATGTCATAGGCAATCCGTCTTGTAAGACAGTCCATAATTCACCGTGGATATCTCTGCTAAATATCAGTAATGGGATGTGCTTTGCTGTGTGCATGTTCAAATTATACCAACAACCACACACGAGCATTCATCAGCATGTGCACTGGCATACGTGTGAAGTATGCCTTTGGCTGTGAACATACAGTTCGCACATTCCTGAGTGAACTTATCACTTGTTAGTCTCTTCAGTGGTTTGAGGGGAGGAAGGGTAAGTAGATATACGCCGAAGTGGCTTGAGCAATAAATGACATCTATTGCATTTCATGTGATCCTAGCGTGATATGACGACATCTGCACGATAGCACTAGCATTTCCACAGAATGAGCAGAACAAGTGACCGCACAACTCAAGAAGTTCCTTTGCTTCTATATCTCCGGCAGCCATTGTCCATATCTGGTGTCTTGCTGCGTCTGGAGAAAGGCAGGAAGTTTTTTGGTGTCTATTTTCAGCGTTGACGCAGAAATATTGTTTCAAAATGCTTTATGTCAAGTGAGGCACGAGGATACCTTTGGGCTGGTGTTGATCTTCCTTCATGAAGTAACTTTTCTACACAACAATAATCCTTTCCTTTGACAAACACTACAAGAGGGTTATCATGTATTTGTTCCGTACATAAAAGCACTTCCTGCTCCAGGATTGGGCTGCATACAGAGAAAATAAACACTACCGAGCAAAAGAAAAAACCTTGGCACAAATTAAACATTTTTTGGCAGCTGTACAACTAACCAACAATCACCAGCCACAAGTCTGCAACAGATCGGAGGCTAATTTATTTCTTTTTGTTTGGTGAACACCTGTAAAAGCACGCCTCTGTAATATATCACAAACTTTCCTCCTTTGCATCTATTTTTTCTTCACAGAAGGGCTTTATAGGGCTTCATAATGGGAAAAGTGTCCTCAGAATTACTTGGAAGATACAATCAAATAAAACTCAATTTTCAAATAAAGAGAATAAAAAATTTAAATCATTAGATGAAGTAAAATTAATATTTACTCATGTGATGTACACGCCTACTATAGCTGGGATTAAATCAACATGTTCCCTTAACTGTAACAGACAATTAAAAGAAAGGATTTTTTTTTCCACAAACACTGTTGGTGAATTCAGCAATCAACTCGCAAATATGAAGTGTTATGCTAACTAAGCACAGCTTTGGCACAACTACATCTGCTGATAGTTCTGCAATGAAGATGATGAAAGTGGCAAGAGTTTCACTGACTATTATTTCCACTCTGGCGCACAGTCTTTAGTTGGCCACTCTGCAGCTGTTTCCGGATGAACATCAATTAAACGAACAACCGCGGTTTTCCTTTCAACAATTTCCTTAACAACACAGCACAAATCAATAGAGCTGCCTCTACACTAAGACTGACATGGCCTTAAAAAAATAAATAAATAAATGAGGGAACAAGGCCTGCTATTACGGTAGTTTGCATTCAGGTGTTCACGTCACTCCCCACAGCGCCTGCAGGTTCATACACTAACCCACAATTTTCCCTGACATTATGTAAAAACAACTCTGTGATTACTCGCACATTCTCGCAGAAGGGAGCCTGTAGCTATCGCTAACGTTTGCTGCACTTAATGACTCATGTGCACTCTGCTCAAGGGAGAAATGATTAGCATGAGGATGTTGTTGATCTGACAAGCTGTAGAATGACTGGGGATATGCAAAAATGAAAACAAAATCAAATTAAAATGCACACAGACACACAGAAGCACCCAGACACACACACACACACACATACACACTAAGAAACTAGTTTTTTTAATTTACAGGCTAGAGTAGAGAGAGGGGAATGAAACAGAAGTTGCCCACACTCTTCCAGTCATTATACATAAGCACAAGTCTACAGAAACTACTCTGTCAATTCCAAACTTTTTTTTATTTTGGGGGGGGGGGGGTCTGGAATTACACCTTTATACTTTACGGATATTGCTGAATAGGTAGTGATACGATAAACTATGCTAAATTGTAGTTACGTGACTTTAATAAAATACCTCAGTCAGATAGTCTGAATTTTTACACAGAACCAAAAGTAGAAAGCGCAGTGACAACTCAACTGCGATTATAAGTGAAATTGAAGTTCAAAAGTGATACTTCTTGGACCACAACTACACATCCACCATCTGGCCAGTGTGTATAAAACCATGCTCAAAGGATGTGAGTCTTCATATTAATGCCTGGAGCTTCACTGTCTGAAGAAGACCAGAATAACCAAAACATGTTGTTCAGAGCACTGAATGTTACTGATTCCAGCAATTAAGTATTTTCCATTGTCCAGCTGTTGGGAGAGAATACTCCTGTATTCTGCGTCACGCCAAGCATCGTGTAGCAGTAGAGACAGAGTTTTTGTTCACCAAAAGCAGGTTGCTTGCCTCCTTAGCGTACGGTCTATGCTGCTGTGCTACCGAGCATGCCTCCCTCATTTTGATTATGCTCCAGCATGAGCACAGCAGGATCATGGGAAAGGGGTTGATAAATCTGGAGGTGAGTGACGTTAGTAGCACTGCATCAAAGTGTCTGTTGACGCAGTGAGAGGGCGCATTCTAACAGGCAGGTGCAGACCCCTCCCTGACATTTGCTAGTGGGCGGGTGCCGTCGATGACCTCACAGAAGAGCAGGCCTGGGCCAGATATGTATTTTTCATACTAAAAACTAGATGCCAGGAAAACTGGAAAACACTTGAGAATTTTCAGTGTTATTAACCAAACATACAATCGTACAGCCAGTTGAAAGAAGAAATCCATTTGAAAATATTTGTGAAACTAGAAGCTCCTCTTAAAATGTGCAGGAAAATAAATAAATAATTGTTTGAGCCAGGTCTGCAGCAAAGCAGGTCTAAACTGTGGAAAACGACACCGCACTACCTCCCCATTGTACGGACAGCCCTCCAACTGCTACCCTTCCCAGCTGTACTGCACAACAAGCAATATGGTAAACTATCTACAGTAAAAGCTAGCTAAAAGCCCAAGGTCCCAAGCCAAGGGAACTAACTGCACTGTTACTTAAGTTCCAGGAGGTATTGGCAGCCCGTGGTGGACATTCAATAACCTCTGCTGCATGAGTTTGAATCGGGTTTGAATCCCAACTGAGAAAACAAGGGCCAGAAAAGAAAGAGCCATGGCAAAGGAAACCCAACAATGCTTTCTTAAAAGAGACTTACATGTTCAAATACATCAGGAGTTTACTATCACCATAGGAAAATATCTCTGCCTGCTGGGTATTACCTTTATTCTCCAAGGGCAGAGAACATGGCCACATGAAGAAATCTAGAAGCGGGCTTCAAGAAAACATGCAGAAACAGGCACAGCGGCCAAATTATTATTATTATTATTTTATTCTTCACGATTGCTATCTGGCAAGTCAACCTTGGTCTTGGCTGAACTCACGAAGCTATGTTTGTGAAAGAACTAAATGCTTCCATTGAATGGCAAGTCAAATTTAAAGACAAATGATTATTGAATCCAGGCCTATGTCTATTGATGAAAGAGACCTCTAACAGCTGGATGCTGATACTCAGCCTGGACCCACGGGGGAACAGGAGAAATTTGACTCTGCATGTATTGTGCTTTTTTCTAAACTTAGACCATGATGTTGAAATGTATGTCATAATCTTTAGTAAAATTTGTACATTTTTCAAGTACATGCCTATGCTCAACAAAGTAAAGATCTATCACTATAAAAAGACTACATTACAAACCAAATATCTTTCATTTCAATAACTTTGTCCTATATACATGAGCAAAACAGAATCTCTGGTGGCTGAATAAGAGATAAACAAAGGCTTTGTCTACATAAACAAAGGCTTGATCTGCATTCATTACTGAATTTAGCTGACTTAATTATCATTATTTGACGCATGCTACACCTTTATTGAAAATATTGCAATAGGAGATCTCCTTCTGTTCCATATCTGTTCAGCTTACCAGAATACTTACCAAACACCACTCTAATGTTTGTTTATGTCATATGGCATTAACCCTCCATCATTACTAGCAAATTAACTTAATAAAACACTTCTTAACATCCTTTCTACACCATATTCAATAAAAGGTATTTTTACTAACCAGACCAACTTATCCAGTTTGACTTGCATAGCAATACCTTGTGACACATTACCCATACATGCATCAAGTTATTAAATAAGGCAATTCAAGCTTATTAACACACTCAAAGGTAGACGTGACCTGTCTGGGGATTGAAACTGCAGAGATTACAAACCAAGCTAAACATCTGCACCTTACAACCATCCGACGCAGCCAAACTAAAACAAAATACAATGCAATGGGACACGCATGTATTTATGCAAAACACTTCATAGAAGGAGCCAGATAGAATGTAAAAACTTGGTCTAAGCATATCTGCAGTTTAGAGCAGCACATTCCAGGTGAGTTTAAACAAGACCAGAGAGATTATATTCTACCTAAGGTAGACCACTGCACTGCATGTAGCTTTTGGCGATTGTTCAAGTTTTGCTCTGTCAGTCATATTAAACGAACTTTTATTTTGTACTCGGGGCAAAAAGAACATCCATATATCCATGGGTCTCATATCTTGGGTGTATCTAAGTGCTATGCAGTTTTAGACAGCATAGCCTACGTATGATGATTTATAATGATGATTTTTTTCTCACTATAAAAAAAGGCAATAAATTCTCATTTTAAGACAGAATGACCCAAGGTATTTTAGGTCATGTTCTTTCCTATTATATTTGAATGTAATAGTACGCAGATTGTTAAAAACAGGTTCTCTGAAAATCACTGTTTAGTGCTATAAAACAACCCTGTCACAACTGAGGGACAAACAAAGCAGTAATGCTGGAATCAAATAAGAGCATTTCCATTTTGTATTCAAATATGCTTTTTAAAGGTGGTAGCCTGCATAATGATAAAAGAGATACATTAAATATGGTGTAGGCTATTGAAGGCTGTTGCCGTTAATGATCGATAGTATTTGTGCAGATAATGCTACATTGCATGTGCTGTGCGCTACGGCACTGAAAATTAAACTAGTGTTGGGAATAAGGGAGTGGATGCTGAAACTTATTGAATGAGCACACTAAAGCACAACATGCACCGTTGTCAAATTTACGAACCAACGTCAATTATTACCAAAAATAAAAAATCAACACTACGAACAATTATGTAGTCCATAATAAATAAATAAATAAATAAATAAATAAATAAATAAATACCTTGATGTTACAGAACACAGAAGTTATTTTGGAGCTTGAAATCATCTTGGCTTTCTTTTCCATTCTAAAGGATATTGCACTTTCCACTTTGCAAGATAAAGTCCGCGCGTTTAACACCTCAACGTTGCTTTACCTCCAACCAGTGACATCTCAGAAACACGAGCGCGTTGGTTCATACTTCTGAGGGTACTTTTATGTCTTTCTGTGATGTAATTTGACACTGCTCACAGAATTTTAGCTTGTACAGACACGAAATGTTTCACATGCAGATCGTCATACAGATCGTCATACAGAACCAAGTTTGCACCACTTCGAACAAGATATGGCGCTGATTCATATGGTTTATGTAACTTAAAAAAACTTTTTTTTAATAAAGTATTGCATTAAATCATCCAACAGACATTTGTAGAGCAATGATAATACCTACTGTTGATAGATTTACCATGCTCATTCTGTTTTCGAAATGCAGTATGTTTAATGTTTACTGTCATACAGTAAAATAAGTCGAATTTGATATAAATCTTTGTCATTTACGTTTATTTATGACGTTCATTTTATTTATTTATTTATTTATTTATTTATTTATTTATTTATTTATTTATATATTTATAAATACAACCTTTCTTATCAGACATCCTGCGAATGCTTCTTAACATCCGTCGTGTAGTTCTGTCTATTTGCCTTTAATATCCCTCTGGAGAAATCGACGTTTCATAAAAGTTTAAATATAAATTAAAATTAAAACAATTAAATTAAATTAAAACAAAAAAGTTTACCCTTACCTTTTGCCCAATAGAGTCAATAGACTGTATTTATTTTGCAAAAACTGATATTTTATTCCATTATAAGTTTAGAAATTAAATTGACCAAATTCAGATTATAGTGCACTTTATATGGATTTAAAAATGCAAACTTGGTTATTTAGTTATTCTATTTCAAACAAAGAAACTGAAAACAAATTGGCTTTGTCATCTCTCCCAAAATTGACCATTCAAAATACTGTAAGGGGTAACATTTCCATAAAACTCTGGGTTTAAATGCATGTAGAAGACTGGAACAATGTGTGTGAACTAACTATCTCTAACATCACAAACAGATAATATGGTTGCAACTATACTAATGCATCCAAATATTAACATACATTTTTTCCTGGTTTTATCAGAATATTGCAATGGCACAAACAAAACTATGTAATTCCACTCAGCCTCTACCAATCTGAATCACCTGAATCTGAGATGTGTGTAATTCCCCTCAGCCTCTAAAAATCTGAATCACCTGAATCTGGGATGTGTGTAATTTCCCTCAGCCTTCAACAATTGGAATCACCTGAATCTGGGATGTGTGTAATTCACCTCAGTCTCTATCAATCTGAATCACCTGAATCTGGGATGTGTGTAATTCACCTCAGCCACGACCAATCTGAATCACCTGAGCCGTGTCCAAATCAGCGCACTTGCCAACTATAGTATAGTTGTTAAGTACACTGGATTTGAAAGTCGCCAAGTAGGCTAAAGGTTCGCTGAATGTAGTGTACTTAATATACATATGTCCTGGGTTTTGATGAGTACATTCAGGAGCATACTTTTCAGAAATTAAACAACAATTTTCATCTCATAAATATGACACACAGCTTCACTGACGTTTTCCTTCAACAGCAACAATGACACGTGAGCATGGTTGCGCAAGGACGGAATGTCTTACGGCACTTCCACAGTAATGCTGGAAATAGACAGCGTAGTATGGAAAATATTTTTTGCACACTGTCCATCACTTACTAAAGGGTATGCACTGAAACCACTGTGTCCTGACAATATATACAGTCTACTAAGTATATTGCATACTATTTAGGGTGTAGTGAACAGCATCCCCCATACTATTCGGCCATGCTCAGGTGTCAGCGTCATTGTTGTCGTCGTTGTTGAGGAAGGAAAATGTCAGCAAAGCTGTAAGTCATATTTATGGGACAATGATCATGCTCTCCCTGAAAAGTATGCTCCCCAATATTCTCAGCAAACCTTCTCTAACTTTCCCATCCTGTATACTCAACAGTAGGCAAGTGCACTAATTCAGACACGGTCCTAAATCATCACTGTAAACCCAGTACAGATCAACAGTGCTGGTTATGGTTATTAATCCAGTTGAACTGATACGTGATTATTTTCCCAGAAAGCGCATAAGACGGTTTTGCTGTCTTAATCACCCAAATCTGGAATGGCAGAGGAGCCATTTTATGGTAAATGGACTGCATTTATATAGCGCTTTACAACTGATGCCTCACATTCACCAGAGCAATTAGGGGTTAGGTGTCTTGCTCAGGGACACTTCGACATGCCCAGGGCGGGGGATCGAACCGGAAACCCTCCAACTACCAGACAACCGCTCTTACCTCCTGAGCTATGTCGCCCCTGCATAGCTCAGGAGGTAAGACCGAAACATTAATTGAAATCCCAGTGCAGGTTATGATTATTCATCCAATTCAACTGATATATGATTACTTTCCTAGAAAGAGGTTTCCAGGGGGTCCAAACAACACACCACTGTGTGATGGGTGCTCTGGGGATTAATGAGACAGAACTTCCTTCCAAAGGTTCCACCTGCTCCAGAAATGTCCCCATCACTCTCCTGATGGTCTTGGTTTCTATAAAGTTTACCTTGGAGACTGCCCATATGAATATTAAATGAGGTTAGCCTGTTACAGTCGTCTCATAAATTAGGGGCTGCAGCACAGACTGGCTGCTAACCATACATTAAAGCAATTTCTTTGTAAGCATTCAGTTTGAGAACTTTTCTAGACCAATTTCTACATATAAAGAAAACAATCATAGAATTTGGAACCAGATCATATTTGTTCTATTTCTGTGTACCCAGGTGTTGAAACAGCCCACATTATATGCACTGGTCATCAATCTCTGCCTGGCTCCAACTTCCAACGAGTAATCCTTTTTCCAGATATCATTATTTATGTAGTTGTACAAAGACTTAAACCCCTCGGATTGTAGAAATATTTTGTTCAGGGGCATACAGGCTTCCTGCCATTTTGTTCCTCCTACAGAGGAGGAAAATCTTCTGAAATCTTTGAGAACGCTCTGTCCCTTCACACCTGCACCATTCTCTGGCATTTTTTCAACCCCTCTCTGTTAAGATTGACATTTAACCTGCTAATTAGCATTCCAGCTAAAACTGACTTTCCTTTGGCATATCAGAATAAATCGACTGCAACCCTGGGAAGGCAGTGATATGCTTTCAGAGGAGGTTTATTAATATTTTTGGTTATGTGGGAAACGCTAGGCCATTCTTCAAAACAAGCACCAAGGTTCATTCTAATCGTTTTTGGCTGCCTCTCATTACAAACTTATGCCTCCAAGTAAATCCCAAGTCAGGTACAAGTCTGTATGAGCTTTTAAAAATATTGCACCAGAGGCAGGTTTGAAATTGTATCAGAGAAAATGTTCTTCATACTACCCTGGAGCAGACCTTAAATTTCCCAAACAAAGAGCTGTCTTGGGGGAGAATAACCAATAAGCACAGCTTGTCTATGTTATTGCATGTACGTGTTGCGGAGCATTTGAACAGTGCGGCAACAGCACAGATCCTTGTCACTTCGCATTTAGATGGGCTCTGAACAGTCACATAATATGCAATGAGCCCATCCAGATGACAGAGAGGCTGGTGCAGATGGTGTAAAGAACACATTCCACAGAGAAAACAGTGCTTCTAGGCCTTTTTTGCTTCGACAACAACAGATTTCTGATAACCTTATCTCGCTGTTATTATGGCTTAGCCTGCATATTATGCAAAAGGAAGATGCTGCCACAGGATCAGTTCTCTGGAGGAGAATGTACACACACCATGTGGCACAGCTTTGCAAAAGCAAACCTAGTCAGGCCTACGGACCTACCTACCCCCCACTAAGCCCCTCTCACTTGCAGCAGGAGAACTGACAGGTGAAAGCACATTGAACCTATCAGGTCAAACCATTCCTTATCTCTCAGTCCTGCTAACAGGTCTTGCTGTCTGAGGGTTTCCCCTTCGAAGTGCTCATGAGGGCACAACTGATGGGTGAAGGACACAAGATGTCGTCCACACACTGGTGAATGTTCCCAAAAGTGCTTCCCGGGCAATGAGCATTTTGACCCGCAAAGGTTCTTTATGAGTCAGAGCCTGTCTACTTTTGCTGACTAAAGTGTTCACCATAAAGCACTTTTTGAGCATTCAATAGTGTGTGGATCTTCTTTCGTTTTTGTTTTTTTTTTTAAGAAGGAAACACTATAAACGGTGTGATCTGTCCCTGTCAACTGCTGACAGATCTGATGAGTGGTCAGACTGAAAATATGAGCTACTGTAGATAAACAAATTTCTGGAAATTTCTGAATGCAATTTTTTTGCTTTGGCATAATGGTGCACATACAAAATATTCCAATGAAAGGAAGGCATACTTTTTAAAAGTAGACAGAGGCCCTTTCATTTATACATACAGAGCTTTGGGTAACATGAATTTTGAGAGGAAAATATAAATGGTACAAACTCTAATTACCCGAGTTGTTTTTAAATACGGAATTCATAAAGCTTCATAATGGCTTCCTTGACTTTCATTGGCACAACTCTGGTCCTCATGCTGACAAATGCCAACAACAGACTCCAAAGGCAAGCAAAAGCCTATAAAAAGACCAGATACTGAAAGCTCTCTTATACCTGCAATAAGGAAGCAACTGAACACACCTGACTATTCAGAAACATCTGTGAAGCCACTTGTTCCAAATATTATGCTGCCCTGAAAATAGGGGGACTATGTATAAAAAGTGCAGTAATTTCTACATGGTAAAACCAAAATGTAAAAAAATACCCTTGACCTTTACTAAAAACTGAAAATCTTTGCTTTTAACCACATCTCAAATTGTGGAATACAAAGACAAATCAAGAAAAAAATGTGTTTGTCCCAAAAAATTATGGAGTGCACTGTATGTGTAACCACTCCCAAAAGGGGGCAAATGGACAGTGTGTGACCATGGGACATCAGGCTCACAGGTATGTGAAGGCACACTGTGAAGACGCACCTTTCTTCGAGGACTCCAGCCAATGCATTCTTCATCTGTACAGAGTTTTTAAATACATTCTGCAGTTGCACCTTCACTGTGGCCTGATGTAGAGAACAGCAAGAACATTTCAGTGCTGATATCCAGTACAGACCTAGTCAGCTCCTGGAATTCATTATCATTGAAAATGGGCTCATAAAGCTTTGCCAGTTCAAAGGCAAACGTGACATCAAATACAATATAACTGAATAAAATACACAGTTTCAGCGCTTGATGTGGTTCACCATATGGATTTGTCTGGTCACAGTGATTGCTAGCTTGATTATCTAAAGCAAGGCAGTCCAACCCTGTTCCTGGAGATCTACCATCCTGTAGGTTTTCACTCCAACCCTAACAAAGAACACCTCATTGAACAGCTAGAGATCTCATTGAGCTGCTAATCAGTAGAATCAGGTGTGCCAAATTAGGGTTGAAATGAAAACCAATAAAACGGCAGATCTCCAGGAACAGGGTTGGGAAATCCTGATCTAAAGCATCTCTAAGAGATATTTCAAAATGTAATTCAGTTTATATAAGACAGAATTCCAATCTGCAAGAGGACTACCGTATATGGACATGGCTGTGGGAAGGTCTGTTCACATCAACGCAAAGAAAGAATGCAAGCCAGAGAAACTAACCATACTAAGAACTCCTGGTAAGTTTCCTGCTCCATCTTTCTGCTTCATTCTGTGGCAGTAACAGCAGGAAGTATGGAAATATGAAGCATTTTTCAACCAAAGGACAGAATGAAAGGCGTTGAGCATTCTTGTTGCGTGATGCTTAAGTTTGATTGGTGATGACCTCCGTAGTTCTCAAATGTCCAATTACTATGCAGAAGTGCACCCCCAGTCTAGCAGATACTCTCTGTGTGTAAACATCCATAAGTTAATTCCATATTAAGTTAAAATCTACTCTCAGATTTTGTTCTCAAATTTTCCAAAAAAATGTGCTGGCCATACAATGTTTCCCACGGGTAACGGACATGCCTGTCAAGGGTCCATAAAAGCACAATCCCCAAGGGGATAATCAGAAGAAATGAGTGCCAACCCTTAAACAACTATGGGTGCGCCTTTTTAATGAAAAACAATGGTCCGCAGTAGATTGCCATCTGTTAAAAGGCATGACAGGACATTGTGTGTGGAAATGAAAACCAGGGAACATACCTGGCCAAACGTGCAGATCATTTCAAGAATCGGCCTTCATTCTGGGAAAATACAACCAAACCCTTTCACTGGGATTCAGTTTGAAATATCTGAATTCTTTAAGGCTTCAAATGAATTTCAAGTGACAATTTTGACTGATGAAAATCAGGACCTTTTCTGCAAGCATAATAGGACGGCTGTTTCTAGGCTTATTAGAAGCCTCTGAAAAAGCTAATCAAAAATGAGTTATTTTCTAGTTTCCTAATATTACTAATAATAGTGACTGCTTTGTTTTGTTATGTGCTTCAGGCATTTTCAAAATAGGTTTATAATTGCACATTGTAACATGTTATAATATACTGATTCACTCTGCCAGGATGGAATGGATTGGGAGTTGAGAGTTGATTCACTTTCAAGTCTTGTATTATATCATTTTATTGTGTGATGGGATCATAGCTTAGTTTTCAAGTGTTAAACATTTGGAGTGCAGCTTCCGGAGTAACATTAGCAGATAGTAATTAGGTAGCCTTTTATCCAAATGGAAAGTTTTGCACTTGTGTGCTTGGCAGCTATATTGGGTAAGGATAATTACTGTTTACAGAAGCACGCGTTACCAAACGTAAGTGGATATAAATGGGGCTCTCTAACTTCAGAAAAAAGCCGTGTTGAAAATTGTGAATAATGGGGCATGAGCTGCTCATTTAGTAAAAACACTCATAAAACAGGGAGCTCACTACACACCTTTGGATAGGTTATCAGGAATCAATGGGAGGGATAAAGTCGCTCCTCAGGCTACCATTGTATTATTTCCTTCTCATAACAAACCAAGTGCTTCGAGTAGACGTGGGCAATGAGGATCATATCCCCTTCTGGTTTTCAGCCAACTTCTGGCCTTAATTATGTAATTAGCCGTAACATTTACACAATCTGACATTTTAGATACATTTCTTGACAAGCGCATGGACAACAGCCGAAGACTATTCCCGTGTCCCTACATGATCTCATCTACGAGTGAACAAGTTCTGGTGTATACAGCCAGGTAGCTCATTTAGCCAGGGTAACTGGTGGAAACAAAAACCTGAATACATGCCGGCCCTCTAAGACTGGCCACCCCTGGCTTTGGGCCTGTTATTGCAACCAGTAACAGTATCCTAACTGCAGTAGTGTTTTACGGGTTGCAATGCAATGCAGGCTAGAACTTCAAAAGTTTGGTCAAGGGTGGCACAGCAGCTACTTGAAAGGCAGGACTGGCGATGCCAAGCCGGGAAAGAAAACAAACTTTCGTCAGACAGTGCCCACTTCCTACATTACCCAATGTCTGCAATACAAAATTACCTGGATTCAAAGTAGTGCGAAATGCATTCACAGGAAAGCACAGTAAAGTCAAAGGGCTGCATTTGACGTACTGTACAATGGCAGCCCTTTTTACTATACTGCACTGTCACCAAAAACAAACACACCTGGATAATGGAGACCACAGAATGTCTGAACAACAAATAAAACATACTTGTTCTGTCAGAGACGATTCCCGACTGGACGATGCTGACAAAATGGCCGTGTTTATGGTGTCAGCCAACACCACAGAGTCATTTTGTGAGTGAATTTATAGACAGTTCCATGAGAAATATGTTTACTGAGATACACATTGCACACTTTTGTTTTTCCTGTAAAAAAAAATAGAAATATACAGTTCTGGGTGCTGTCTGTGATCAAACTGCACACAGGAGAGGGTCAAGTGCATTTCAAAAACTGTTCAGATGTCACAAAGACATGAAGAGTCCATTTGTAAAGGGTAGATACGTGGTACATAATATTCAATTATGAGCAACCTATGACCTATGAGAGTGATGGAAATTCATGGGCTTCCTCAACCATGTAACAGGCGAAAACACATTTTCAACAGTTCATTAAATTAGTAAAGTCTTCCGATTGGTTCATATTAAGCACCTTTTGATGGCACAACCCATAACATCTATACTTTTTATAACAGTTATCTATAGCTTTATAACAGTGTAGGCTACAGACACTATTGGGGCTGCTATAGTCTAACCTGTCAACTGGTATTTCAAAAGACCAAATGTGTGATGTCACCCATTACAAGTGATGATCCACAGGCAAGGTCTTCCATTTGGTTTGGCACAACGCTACTGACACAGTATTCACTCTGTGGAAGGTGTTTTTGTCATACGGTAAACATCAAAGCTAAAACAAATTAGGTCAGAATATTGCTCCACCTCCATCCTCCCCAAAATTCGCAAAATTGAACACTTCGAAACCAATATGTTGAAAAATAAAATCAGATGGCACACACTGGCCAGAAAATGGCATCGTAGCTTTACACTTTTGAATGCTGGTGTACTAAAAAATATGTGAATAAAAGAAACATGCTGCAATCTCAGATTGTCACAACATATTTCCCGGAAGTGAGAAGATGCATTTTCACTCCAAGAGCGATACCAAAAATTTAACTTCACTTCAGGGAGGAAATATAATCTTCTCTTAAATTTCATGCCAGCTATTTTTCTTACAAGCTTGTCCAAACTGACAACATACCAAAGTTCAATTGGCATTTAAAACGTAATGCGTTCTCTTACCTACAAAAAATAAAAAATACAAAAATCACAAAATTTTACAAAAGCAAATAAAAATAGGTCTCTAAAAAGAGGTCTCCAAAAAGTCTCTTTCTTTCTGTAACAAGGGACTGTTTGAACGTAGATATGTTCTTCTGAGGCAGTGCCAGTCACAGACTCCATCAGTTGGAGGCGACCAGGGGCTGGATTTCAGACATAGGCCCCAAGCGCTGCATGGAACTCGGTGAGGCACTGGACAAGCTGCTGGAATTTAGGCCTCTCCTCCGGATCGAGGGCCCAACAGCAGGCCATTACCGCAAATCTGGGAAAGGGAAAAAAAAAACTGTTAGCAACTCTGTCTCAAGCCAGTTTTCAACATTAAATATTCAAGCAAGTTATTTCCTATGGGAAAATATAAAACTAATCCAGCAATATTGCTGCCTGGGGACACTATTGCAAGCATTATGTATCTAATGTATATGTGTGTATCTAATGTATATGATAATGCATCTTGCATACTAATGCAGGCAAAATAATGTTTTTCTTGCCAAAAATGGCAAAATAAAGGTAGACTGCTTACACTTGGGTGATCCATGTCTACACTTGTTAATAATGCACGAAGCACGTGCTCAGTGGGTGTGTCTAGGCTTTTCTATGGCAACGTTACCATCCAGACATGAACCACAGTGGTTGATAGGAAAAACAACAATGACAGACAGAACTAACAGCCTTGTAATTGCAAACCCAAAACAAATGGCAAACATTACGGTGTCAATTTAGGTTCATGACATCTTAATGTTTGTTTTATAACGTTAGCTAACATTAGGACGAAGACTAAAAGCTTCTTCGGAGGGGGGGATGGTATTCTAGGAGGTTGTGATGACCGCAGTCAACAAGAACAGTCACGGTCAGTTACTTAGTGCCAAAAGTTCACAGGAGAGTCAAGACCCTAAACTTGGTGCCATTTCATACTTTCCTGCAGCACATATCGAAGACAAGGAAGGCCTACTGGAATGACCTAACACCAATACTTGAAAAGTTAAATCAATGCATGTTGGTTTAAAAAATTTTTTTTTAAATAATAAAAAAAAAAAAACTCAAGGGGGCGGGACTCACAGTTCGTCTGGGCAGTTGATTGGCTGCGCTATTCTGTAGCCGTCCTTCAGATAGGCGGACATCTCGAAGGGGTCGATGTCAACGTAGGGGGTCTGCCCCAGGGTCATCAGCTCCCACAGCGTCACGCCGAACGCCCACTGCGTCGCACAGAGGGGGGGGGGGAAAAGAAAACATACAATGATAAAATGAGAAGGCTGCTTTCTGGACTGCGTCACGCGGCTTTCATTTCAGCTAACGAGCGCTAACGAGGCGGCCGTTTCCGGGGACGGGGAGCAGGGCGCTCTTCTGGAAGCGCCTCTCCATTACGGCCGTATCGCGTTACGAGCAAATCGTTTTATCTCCCGCCGTCCGCCTCGCCCCGCCGTCGTTTGGCGGTCGCCGGGGGTGCTCCCGCGGGAGGCGGGGCTGGGCTCCGGGGGGGCCGTCGGCGCCAGTCGGGTTACGGTCGGCCGTGGGAATGCAGGGTTTCCAGGGGAACAATGGCGAGGAACTTTGCCAAGTTATCGGGTTATTTATTTGCCATATTCCCGTGACAAATTCTATAGCCATTTAGGAACACCGGGCTGATAAGGGAGAGTCAGAACAAGGTCATATGATGCCGGGTCACACTCTCATCAAGCCACACCTCCATCTGTGCATACAGTTATTGTTCGTAAATGCAAGTCACAGGCTGAGATTTAATTCGAAAGTAATACATACAGTAAGGCATATAAAAAGTGTGGCCAACCCTGTAAACATTTTAAATTATGGCATTCATTAGATTTAACCAGTGATTAACACAAACACTACATTGTTTAACACCTCATTCAACACGTTGAACAACGCTTACATGAAACCAGTATGTACGTATATCTGGCGTTTAAACAAAACGACAACCCTTAATGGAGAGTCACAACGGTGATGGCACGTCTGACTGCAAAAAGGTAAATGAACAGATTGAGAAGAATCAGATTAGGACCAATTGCTTTCGAGAGTCATAGGACTGGATCCAAAAAAGAGTGAAGCCTCTTAAACGGTCTTAAAAGAATCAGTGAAACAAGTAAATATTACATGGATACAGTCATCTGAAAAGCCAGCGATGCATGGAGCTCAGAGGGGGCTCTGGCGCACCCTCAAAGACTCTGTTATACAGCGCTACAATACGAGCACAGATGTTACTTAATTGCAATACAATGCTTTGTGAGTCAGGCAATAGGCTTGATTTGGAAGAGGCTTCGCTTGCGATAAACACCATCCCATTATCTGGCTGTCATCGTCGCTGTGTTTTATGGCTGTAGACCCCTGGAAGCCGAATGTCCATTGGCTGCTTCGTGGAAGCCGGGGGCTCCCATGGGGAGGAGCGGGGTGGCGGGGGGTTACACGAACGTGCCAGGGACGACGCAACACAGCGGCTGAGCGCAAGGGGGGGAGGGGGGGGTATAAATGGAAAGACACAGAACGCCACTGAGTCCTGCACACACATACGCACACACACACAGGAACACGCACATGTAAGCACACAGGCACACGTACACGCATGCACGTACTGCATGTGTAAGTGTGCCTGTTTACATGTGCCTGGGTGTGTGTGTATATGTGTGTGTGTGTGTGCGTAGGTGAGTATTTTTCTCAGGAAGTAGAGGTGGAATTCAGTAGTAAATTCTCAGGTATCTGCAGTGCAGCTGTCCTAAATCCACTGAGCAGTTGCCACCTGAAATCCCCTGCACTGCACTATTAAACTAAAGATTACTTTGGCTTCTGAGCAGGGCTGCCTGCTGAAAGTCGACGAGTCGAATAATCTGTCAGAGACCCCTCAGCCGACTGAGGTTCTTTGAGTCGAGCAGTTTGTTTTTGTTGTTTTTTTTTAAACAATCAACGTGCATTACAAAAACAGAATCAACCAGCTAGAATCTAAAAATGCATATAGGTTACAGTCCAATAGGGAATTATAAATAAAGGGAATTACAGTTTTTTTATATTGTTGCAAGACTAGCTGGAGCACGCTAGAAGGATTCCACGTGACAACTTTCGGTGCTGTGGTAAACTGGCTGGAAATGCCAAAACGAGGAGAAGGTGTTCACTTCTCTCAAGTAAAGAGGACGCGTGTTCCTCTCCCTGCACACGCAGGCTAAATAAGAACACAGCATACCATGAGAAAGCAGCAAGACCACTCCTCTACCCTGTGGCTAATATAGGGTAATCGCTCGTTCTACAGGCCTATGATTTACTGCTGTGCAGGAACACTGAATACAACGTTAGCCTTTTCACCTTAAATAATTTAAATCTTCATTCAGTTGTTTCGTTTGTTTTACACCCGTTTAGATTTTTAGATCTTATTTATTATGTTTATAATCAAATAGAAATACAGAAGTAGCCTACTATCCCGTTGAAGACGAGATATTTAATTATTTCAAAGCGGACAATGCCGTGAATTAATTTAAACCCTTTGCATTTATTTTCATCTAAAAGAATTCAAATCTTAAATTGCTTAATTTCTTAATTTATTAAGAGAAATAAAGAATAAAGCATTCTCTTGAAGACAAGAGGTCAGTTATTTAAAAGCAGACAGTGCCATTAATTTATATTAATTATATTATATTCATTTGTTCATCTATTTGCACATTACATTTATTTGTTTATAATGTTTAAAGCAAAATACGTTATAAGAGCTTTATTGAACCAGAAATACTTGTGTGCTGTCTCTTTCCGACAAATTCTGAATTATCCCAATGCATTCTGTACCAGCAACTCAAATCTCACATCAAATGCAAAATTCTTAAAGAATTTATTGATTTTTAATGCTCAAAAATATATTCTTGATTTATTTACTATGTTAACATGATTTAAATCAGCACTAAACCTATTCCAATGCATTTTCTGTTTGCCAGAAAGTCTATGAATAGTCAAATCATTGTATTGAATGGCCAAATTCAATGTGTCCAAGGAAATTCAGAGTCAAGTACAGCCCTACTTTTAAGTACACGGGCAGGCGAAGCCCCAGCAAATGGAGAACGCTCCCATGAGCACCTCACCACTCCATAATGAAGGTTACAGGTAAAGGTACACCCTCGTCTGGCTTCCCGACCTTCACTGTAAGAAAAGGAATTTTTCGAAGCTGACGACCTTTTGACGATGGACCCTTTCAGAAGGCGCCTACAAAAAGGAGTTCAGGGAATTCAAGGCAAATCTGGGACCGGGGCACTCGAACCCTACGTGCATCTGTGCTCTTATGAAATCTGCGGCTCGCTGTGCCAAGACAGCCCTTCAAACAGTAACAAAGTATGTGGGTGTAGTTCTACTAAGGTGTGGATCACAAAGTGATCCTGCGCGGTACTAAGGTAACCTTTTGCATTTGCGTAACACTCCTGTTTGCACACAGGAAGTGCACGCTCACATTCTGAAGTGACAGCTCGCGGTGGAACTCGCTGTGCTGTAATTCGGGTGAACTTGTAAACTCTCGGTCATGAGCTGCTGTTTACGGGACAGCTCTACCTTAGGCTGGACTGGGAGAGCATATTTTAACCGGGACATGGAGTGCTTTCCCCCTAACAATACCGGCGAGCCAACACTACGCCTGAGACCATGTGAGGTCCCGTGCTGCAATGTTGTGCTGAGAACAGATTCATGTCAATGAGGTCATTCCACATCATACATTTTATCATTTCTATAAGCCATATACAACTATACAAATATCCAGCCTATAATGCACATTCATTTTTACATTTAGCTGTTGTTCTCATTCAAAGCAGCTAATAGCTTACAGTTTCATACAATCTACTGGTGCAGTTGGATATTTACTGAAGCAATTTAGGGCCTCACTTGGGAACTGAACCTGAAGTTACAATTCCACTTATATATATATATATTACCAACACACACACACACACACACACACACACACACACACACACACACACACACACACACACACACACACACACACACACACACACACACACACACACACACACACACACACACACACACACACACACACACACACACACACACACACACACACACACACACACACACACACACACACTATCCTAAATTGAATATGAAGCCGTATAAACGGACAGCTTGTAAAATGTAAGCTTTGCGTTTTTCTCTGGACAGGAGCATCTCCTAAATCCCCTAAATATACATGTTAAACAGGCAGCCTAGTTGTTTCACCCAATGCCAGTTGCTCACCTGTTTGCATGTAATTATACCTCCATGCATTTTGCAAAGCAACCAACTGCTCCACCATTTTTACTGAAAATGATTCACGTATTTCTAAACTTTAAGTAGTTGTCCTCGTCTTATTCATACCATTAAACATCAGGATCAGTGAATCACTTGAGTCGTGACTCATTTCCAGCCAGCAGCGATAAGCAGACGTTATTAAATCGATTGGCTGAATGTTGTGAGGTGAAGCGGACGAACGTGAGCAATGCGCGTGGGCCAAATCACACGTGAGCTGAATCATGTACGCAGGCTGAATCGCACACATGCGGCCTGAATCGCGGGCCCGGGGGTCTCACCACGTCGCTGGCGCTGGAGAAGTCGTTGTTGAGCAGGCTCTCCAGGGCCATCCAGCGCACGGGCCGGTTCTCGTTGTCCCCCAGGCAGTGGTAGTCCATGGGGAAGAGGTCCCGGGCCAGCGCGTTGTCCGTGATCTTCACCTGCATGCTGTCGTCGATGCTGCGGGAGAGGACGGGACCGGGGCACTTAACACGCAGACCCAACACTCCACTACACAACAACAGAGCAGTACCTGACACGCTACACATAGGGTTCCCATTTACAGGGTTCCAATTACTGGGGCCACTCAAAATTGCATCACTTTTCCATGACTTTCCATGCCAACAGATTATAAATGCTATAACTAATAAAGTAAACAGGTTTAGGCATAAAAGGCTTTTCAGAGTAGCTAAGTCAAACGTAAATTGATAACACCGTTTTGAAGATTGTTACAACAAATTATCGACTGCAAAGGAAATGGCAATTGCTGAGCCACTGTTAACCTGGTATATATTTTATTTTACTTTTATTTAACCAGGCTGAGAACTGAAAACTCCATGTTCATTCGGAGTGATGAACTGGGCACTTAACAGTGCTTTGCTTCAGCAGCCGGGCATGAGAAGGCTGCATGCATGCTACGGCAACTGGCAATGCAGACATTGTAAATTACTACTGTAGAGGTTACGAGTGACTATTGTAATATTATTGCTACTAAGACTCCTGAGTCATTAGCGTACACACTATTCCTTCCGGATCAGAGGCCGAGAGGATTTGGGACGAAGGGCAACAAGAAACAGCAGCCGGTGTATCGAAACATAAGGTATAGACTCACATTTCTTGTCAACTGCATTTGCATTTTTATGAAAAGCACTTTGAACTGCATTTACTTATACGTGACATATAAATAAAGTTAGATTTTTTTTGAATGATTGAGTGTACTCACACGCAGTTCCTGGCCGCCAGGTCCTTGTGGATGACCTCTCTGCGAGCCAGGTAGCTCATTCCACACGATATCTGGATGGCCATGTGGACCAGGTCCTGCTGGGAGACGGCCTGGACGGACGGCAGCGGGGAGAGAAAGCGAGCGTGAGACAAGGGAGGGGGAAAAAGAGCGGGAAACGAGAAAAGGCGGCAGCCGTAAAAAGGTCATCGAGGCCGTTGGCAACAAAAAAAAAACACACAACGGGGAGACGTGTTGAGAGGTGAAATGAGAGAGCGGAAGAGAGGAGGAGAGCAAAAGAGTGAGGAGAGACAGCGAGGATTAGCGGGAGAGGGATGGCCGTCGTTTAAGACGGGGTGCGCTCGGTAAACAGAGCCGTCAGCGCGGGCCGAGGAGAGGGGAAAACGCGCCGCGACTCGCCGGCCCGTCGTTCGTCTCCTCCCCCGTTACCGCCTGATGAGTCTGCACAGGCCGCCACGTGCCGACTGCGGTTATTACATCATACGCGCGACCGGCCCGCGAGCCGGCGGCGGGGGGGGAGACACGATCCCGAGACCCCATGACGCAAATCGACAGACGGAACTCCCTCTTGCCGTTCCAACTCAGAAGCCTAAACATGGCGCCATCCACCCTTCAGCAGGATATGATGAGGCAGTGGGGGGGAAACTGCATGCGCCGAGATTTCGTTTCACACAATGAAACGGCGTCACTTGGGCCCCCGTGGCTGATTATGACTGGCGCGTACAAGTGGTTCGTCAATATAACCATGAGCACCGTTCATTTGCCGGGAACAGGCGAGGTTTCATTCAGAAACAAATAGCTATTACCTTAGCAAAAAGTGTCTCTAGCATTTTTGCTCAAGGGATGGGAATACAGGAAAAGACAAGTCAGATTCCTGGAAAAACATCTCAAGGGACACAAGACACTTACTGTTGTGGAAGTATGTTTCTCCTTCATTCTTTTAATGTTTTTACATTTCTTCTTATTAAAGATTGTACTGATCAAGAATATATTTAAATGTATGTGATTATGGGATGATCACTGAAGAACAGTAGGTATTCTGTGTTATGTCTAAGAATTTGTAACTAAGGAAAGACAGGGGCCTCCTTGTACACTGATGCATACTACCTAGAGAATCTTTGAACCCCAGTTGCAGGAGGGAAAATTGTAAACATTTATTTAGTGGAATTTTGTAAGTAACTACTGTTGGGAAACAGTCTTGTGCAGAGGACCTTCGAGTTGCAAGAGAAGAGAAAGGATACTGACCTAGAAAGAACTGATTTGCTATATCTAGTAAATGTATAGATTATTAAAATGAATGAATGAAAATCAAAGTAATGACAGCAATGGTAATGACATAAACATAGTTTGTTAGAACATGGTGGTGTGTATATGAGTCAATATTTCATTTGGATTACAGCATGTACTGAATGCATTTAAAGTGCATGTACTTTGGAACTGAAAGATTGAACAATTGTTAATCATGAGGATAAATACTTGTTATTCAAGTCATGCATATACATTCATCTGTCATTGATTAAAATTGAAGATTATATAATAGTTATTGTTAAACTAACTGATGAAACATAAGTTTGACCTAGGCTGGGATTGGTTATTCTAAAGGGAAGATACATCAGGGTAGGAGGAGATCTGGTTGTATAAAAAGGATGTAAAACATAATGCAAGGAAGCTCTATATGTGTCTTTATGGTACTGGAGACCTCCCGTAGGCCTACGTACATGAAAAGGATTATTGATTGAAGAGAATAAAAAGGTTATTAGAAGAAAACATAATTTCTAGTCTTTATTCTTACATCGCCGACTCACCCACTGAACCTAAGAAGAGGTTTTCCTTCACACTGTGGACTAAGGTGATCTAAAACTACAGTCACAAACTGATTATACGATTCAAGGTGATACAGAACTGTGTAAGCGTGTGTATGTGCGTATGCATGTCTGTGTGTGTATGTGGTGTGTGCCCGTGTGTTTCTATGTCTGCATGTATGTATGTACTGTATGTCTGTGTGTATGTATGTATGTAGATACTATGCATGTATGTATGTATGTATGTATATGACCAGGTACCCTGTGTCAAATAAACCCTATGATGGATGAGAAATGGAAGCTTAATATTTTTTCTCTCCTTCTGTTCAAACCCTGATTTATATCTTGATATATACTGCAACACTATAGCAGCTGATGATTTACGAGGGTCAGCGCTTTCAGCCTCAACAACTACCCAGAATGCTACATGAAAAGATCAGAGCTGGGAATCTGAGTTTTTAAACACACGCATGCACGCATACACACGCTGCTTTAACCGTGGCTCAAATGGCACGCTTTGTCTGGTGACGGGAATTTCTTCACTTTGAGACACATCAAACAATTCCCCGTCAGTATGCCAGCCCACGTTTCTCACTCAGGAAAAAAAGGAGGCGGTTATTCGACGGTTGAAAATATGGCGCCGCTCTTCAAAAGACGCCCATGGCGCAACGATCAAAGCAGCTAGGGTCCTCACTTTGACAAAAGTCTGCACAAATCACAAACGTTCTTTACCGTAACTGTGGGCTACCCCCTCCCTATGGTTAACCCATACGCCACCCTGCAATACACTTTATGGGTACGTTGTATTCTCATTTATTAGCCACACTAAATTCAGAGTGACTAACACAGTATTTTGTTCAATGGTAAAATCTTACCCTGGGACCTCTGAGTTACAGACCCATTACCCTAACCATCATACAACCCTGCTGCCCAGTTAGAGGTGGAGAATGTAAGCATCAGGTGAAATATTCCCTTTGATTCAACATATTTAGGGAAGCAGAAAATAAATTAATTTCAAGGTGTGCATAGCCATGTAAATAATACGATTTGTTTCAGTGTCATGTTCCAAATTTTCTTGAATAAAGCTGCAGGAACTTTAAACACAATTCAAGAACTGCAAATAACAGTGAAAATGCTGGCACTTTTGATGTGTGCAGCCATGTGAGCTGCAGTTATCAGGCTTAAAGTTTCCCTGTTGGAAGGGTAGGGAGGGACTCCCTTTTTGAAGCATGCATTGAGATCGATGGATCCCCACCTTAGGAGAAGTGGCTTGAGCTGGGAGCAAGTAGGCCGAAGCCTGGGGCTCACCTGAGGGTTGTTGGCCTCGGCCAGCTTGCACTGCCGCAGGAAGAGCTTGAGGTTCCCCCAGGTCATGTGGGGCAGCAGCACCATGGGCTTCTCCCCGTCCTCTATGCACACGTGGCTGATGGGCAGGAGGTTCCTGGAAATGGTGGGATGTCGGAGAGAAGTCAGTTGGTCGAAACCACCCTCCCCCACCATATTGTTGTGAAACAGGGAGCTTGTACCTGGGCCTCCTTAAGCAACAAGCCCTTAGGTCAAGTTCCAATTTCACAATGCTGTGTGTATCTCATGACGGCAATGAGAGGACAGGCGAGTACATTCAAAGATCAAGGGAAGGCTAAATAACAAGAATTTCACTTCCACTTTTCCTTGAAGTTAAGTTCCTGTGACTAAACCTTTTCACACATGCTGCGTTTTCCTGAAATCGCACAAGAGAGTTTAGCGGTATGAATAAGAGCTGGAGTCGGCATTCTGGAATAGCTGCTCCAGAAATTTGCCGGCTCAAGACTGAGGAACATTAACAGAAACGTTCCATTCATATGCGTTCCATTTGTTAACAAAGCCATAACATTCAAATAACATTCACTGCAAAACTTGACTCGACATCCATCCAGATACGTTGTTTCTTATTACTGCAAAAAAATACAGCAAACAGAGCATGTACCCCAAATAAATGTGCTTGCTACCTTGCTAATTAGCTGCACAGTACGCTACATGGTGTCAGTCACACATGCTCACACGTGCTTGTCATTACACAAAAATGTTACACAAAATGTATAGTTTCCATAAGTTTATGGTGATTTTAAAATGTAGCAGGACGTTAGCTGTTATGATTTACTTTTTCTTCGGTAGCAAGCTATCTAAAGTTGGCTAGCTTCTCTGGCTAGTAAGAAAAAGTCAAACAAAAATATACCCCATTAGGACTGTATAAAACTTGGTTATGCGCTTGACCTACTTCCATAGTCCTTTTCAAATATTTGAAAGCCAATTGTTCAGACAACAATTATGCCCACTGTCACGTGTGAATGCTATCAAGCCGTTAAAATAAAATGGTCGCTTTGTTAGTTGTGTGAACAAGAGAAGCCACTAGCATCGCCAGAACAGTTAAAACATCAATGCTCCATGTGCCATTTGTGAAAGTAGCTATTGAAAGGACAGTTAAAAAGAACAGCCTGTGATGTGGAAATGGTACGCATGTGCAACTAGGTAACTGCCTTTATAATATACAGAGGGCAGAGCAGACGTTTTTTTTTTTTTTTTCCTGGCATGCTCTATATGGCCACCCCCGACAGAGCCATAAATTCTCACGAATTTTCTCTGAAGGTCAAAAGTAAGCGAAAATGAAATGCACAGACATACCGAGTACGCAGTGGGACGGTAAGGGTGGCCAATAAAACGTAGGAGCGTCCAACAACATGCTTGACAGGGGCACTGGCTTAATTTTCTAAACAACAACCCTTAATCCCCTTAAAGCTGCTCCAGTGCCTGTAAATGTCCCATAAACAATTAGCCTACGGATTTAATAAAGAGTTTTACTGCTGTGGGGGCACTCCTAAGAGCACCCGCACACGTCTTCCTATACAGAAGTCTGGTCCAATTAGATGACTCTGCCTTAAGGTGGCACTGCGGTTGGTTCGCACAGTTTAATTGGCTTATAAAGGCATGGGAAACTAGGCCCGTGGGAGCCTGCAACAGGGGTGTGTGACTTTTATAGTTCTGCTCCGCAGGGGCCCGTCGCTCGGGGCAACGGCTCTCCCCACAGGCGCGAGGATGCGTGACCGGAGACGGAGAGTGGCTCGGCCCGAGTCGGGCATTCTGTGAGGACGGCCGCGATCGCGGGGAGCTCCGTGTGAGGACCCTTGGGGAAGGCTGAAGAGAAACCACAGCCGCCCTCAATGGAGAATTTGCACGACAACAACAGTCTTTCTCGCCACTGATCTCTGATCACTGGGGACTTTGACTGACAAAGACAAAGGTAAACAGATCTCAGACAAGCACCCCACCCCTACAAGAGAGTGGCTGCAAAACATGCTTGTGTTGCAATACACCTGTGTGTATTACAAAAACTGTGAGGAAATTTCATAGCATTCAGGTTGAGAATTCTTGTGTGGCACCACAAGAGCTTAAAGTAGGCAGAACCGCCAACGTGTAGCACTCAGGGTGAATCAAGGGCAAGCCAAAAGCTGAATAAAACTTATTTTACTTGATCCTTTAATTTCCTCTTTTTCCAGCTGCAGGTCTATGCCTGAAAGATGCACATAAATGTACTATTGATTATTACTCACTGAGATAAATACACCTTTAGGGAGTGGAAACTCCAAGGCTCTTGGCTGCAGCATTCACAGAGGGCCTTATTTCTGAGGTGTGCTAAATACTCAGGCAAACGTGTTACATGGGTTTCTCACCTAGAACTCAACACTGAGTTTCTCACCTAGAACTCAACACTGAGTTTCTCACCTAGAACTCAACACTGAGTTTCTCACCTAGAACTCAACACTGAGTTTCTCACCAGAACTCAACACTGAGTTTCTCACCTGGAACTCAACACTGCATTTCTCACCTAGAACTCAACACTGAGTTTCTCACCTGGAACTCAACACTGCATTTCTCACCTAGAACTCAACACTGCATTTCTCACCTAGAACTCAACACTGAGTTTCTCACCTGGAACTCAACACTGATTTTCTCGCCTAGAACTCAACACGGAGTTTCTCAGCTAGAACTCAACACTGAGTTTCTCAGCTAGAACTCAACACTGAGTTTCTCAGCTAGAACTCAACACTGAGTTTCTCACCTAGAACTCAACACTGAGTTTCTCACCTAGAACTCAACACTGAGTTTCCCACCTAGAACTCAACATTGAGTTTCTCAGCTAGAACTC
Organism: Anguilla anguilla; assembly: GCF_013347855.1. Classification (NCBI taxonomy): domain Eukaryota; kingdom Metazoa; phylum Chordata; class Actinopteri; order Anguilliformes; family Anguillidae; genus Anguilla; species Anguilla anguilla. Next base: position 22,434,033 of record NC_049206.1, on the reverse strand, counting down.
AACACTGAGTTTCTCACCTAGAACTCAACACTGCGTCTCTCACCTAGAACTCAACAGTGAGTTTCTCATCTGTACCTCAACACTGAGTTTCTCACCTAGAACTCAACACTGAGTTTCCCACCTAGAACTCAGTACTGAGTTTCTCAGCTAGAACTCAACACTGAGTTTCTCAGCTAGAACTCAACACTGAGTTTCTCACCTAGAACTCAACACTGCGTTTCTCACCTAAAACTCAACAGTGAGTTTCTCACCTGGAAGTCAACACTGAGTTTCTCAGCTAGAATTCAACACTGAGTTTCTAACCTGGAAGTCAACACTGAGTTTCTCAGCTAGAATTCAACACTGAGTTTCTCACCTAGAACTCAACACTGAGTTTCTCAGCTAGAATTCAACACTGAGTTCTCTTACCTAGAACTGAACACTGGGTTTCTCACCTGGAACTCAACGCTGAGTTTCCTACCTAGAAGTTAACATTGAGTTTCATAACAAGAAACAATAAAAAAAAAAGTGTGGAGTGTATAAAAGATATTTATTATTGGATGATTATTAATGTGGATTATTCTCCACATTTAAAAACCACAGCAGTAAAACCAGAGACAACTCAAAAAGTAAAAATGAAAAAGCACCCTTTTGCTTTCCTGGCATGAGTTACAGATACCAGGACAGTTTGTACGGGAAATGTCAAAGTGGATACAGCACAGTTGACTCAAGATTAAAAATCAAGATAGTGCAAATGTCAGACTACTTCCTCTTCCATGAAGCACAATATCAATGATTACAATTGTTAGTGACAGTTCACCTCTAAACAATGACAATACTGTCAAGATTTTTCAATCTTCAGTCATTATGTTGTAAAACAAAATGAATACCATGTCATTGTAATATATGACTCAACATCCCAGCCACAATTTGGAAAAAAAATTGTTTAACAAAATGCATGTTTACGATATTTTGAGGGTTATGTTTTGACTTGTCTATGGAGACCTTCAGAAATGGCATAAGAGAGAGATTAATTGCCAGTGTGTTGCACATACCTGCAACAGTGGGAATCCAGAAAATTCATTCCTATTAAAATCTGTCAAATGCACATCTTAATCTTGCCAGTGTTTAGTTGGTCACCTGACATAAACTGCCAGCTAGCATTACTAAGCTAAAGGTGCTCTTGGTGAGGAAGTCTACTGCATCTGTGTGCAGTCAGTCTGGCCCGAGCAAACTCACCTGTGGTGTAGGCCTCGAAGCTTACAGCTTTCTGTCAGCATCATTGTCACCTGCACCTCTGAGGCATGGTCTGAGAGAGAAAGAGAGGGGGCGAGAGAAAAGGAGAGAGAGGGAGAGAGAATTGAATTATATTTTCAAGAGTCAGACACTATTTTCTCACAGTCACTGGTGGTCATGCCCATTTCCCTCAGATCTGATGTACCAGAATACCAATAAAGCCAAAGGCAATACAGTTACAAGGCATGCGTTTTAACCAATATATCTCACACAGGAACAAAGGAGAAAAGCTTTACTGTAAAATGCTTGTATAGCATGCTTTTAGTATGTGTATTATATGGCATGGTCAAGAAGAACATGCAACTTTCGCTGCTGGGAGTAATATGTATGAAGCAAAACCGAAGTGAACCATTTTCTCATTTGAACGGGAGTCACCCACTATGAATCAAGGTAGAACACAACACAGTGGCTTATCCTGACTGTGCCAGTGCCCATTACACCCAGAGTCTCGAGGGCGCAGTGTATTCCAGTCCCTCAGCCATACTGCCCTGGTCGGAGGTTACAGCCCAGCACAGAATGTGCTCTTGTGCTCCCCAAGAACCACAGACACGTTGCTTTCCTCTGTTTCGTCTATTCTTTCGACAAAAAGACTAAACAAACAAGATTGACTACAGGCCCGGTTCATAGAGGCCGACTGTATCCCCACGTGGGGTTTGGGCATCTGACCGCAGCTGGAGTGAATGACCTTTGTTTTGCATCCCTGGGGCTGGGCGGGCAAAGGAGGCATGGGGGAGCCCACCCACGCTGTCCGACCAGGCATGGACCCACCCTAGCGGTGTGGAGCGGTGCCGGTGGGACTGTCGGGCCTGGCGAATCTCACGGTTCTCCCTCCAACAGCTACATACTGAAAACCCACAACTGGGAGGCAATCCAGACCCACACAGTCTCTGATGGGCCCCCAGTTAGTCCTGACCAACCATGAGATGATTGGTACAAGATTTGGCATATATGTCAAAGGTGCAGGTCCAATTCCGTGGTACGGTACTGCCATTGTACCCTTGAGCGAAGTCGTTAACCTGAATTAGTACATATCCTGCAAATAGAAGCTATGTAAAATTGTGGAAGTCTCTCTAGATAAGAGTCTGCTAACGGCCAGCAATGTTATGTAACACACAAGAGAATGCAACCCTTTGTACAGACAGAGCATTGTATACGTCTGCAATGCAGCCAAATTACAGTCGCCAGTAGCTCACATACCAGGGGTGCCGCCACCTTTCACTCGATTACATTCAGGTGTGCAAGTTCAGTCAAGCATTTAGGTAAGACTGTAATTCCACTATTGCACAGAACGCAGGAAGCGAGGGTCGCAAGTGTTTTAGCTGAGGAATCAATGTGAGTGACCCCACCTGCACTGTCTACCAGAACCGCCTTCAAGAAAAACTAGCAAACCTGCTTGCCTTCAAGCAAGAATGGTGCTACAAGAGTTTTGGGAGAAGATTGATTGATAGAGCAAAGGCCAAGAAAAACATTTTTGCACGTGGCACAGATTGTGACTGACAAGAACAGATACCCGCAGGTAATACTTTCCAAGAAAAACATGTATCTCCCATATCACAACAGCAAAATCACCATGTCTCAATTCTGTACATTTCACCTGTGGCTGGTTTGCAATGAGACATAAAACATAAAAATGATTTTTATAGTTTTCAATCATACTTGCACTGGTAATTTTGTGACCTATATGCCAGCACCCATCACTCATATCATACTCCATTTTAGTTACGATACATTTCCAGTAACCTTGAACCACGTGTGTGTATACATGTCAATATACATTCATGCAGAGAGATAAATAATTTAAATTAAATTACAATTTTCATGCAGAAGCTTTTTGTTGCCCAGCAGAAGATGGGAGTCAATGTGAGAAGGTTAAAGGAATCCAGTTACTCGAGAAGCACGCACCTTTCACTGTCTTCACAAAGACGGGCTTTTCCTTGCTGGGGTCTTTCTCGTCCAGAAGAATGCCGTGGAAGATCCGCCCAAACGTCCCTGCCAGGGAGGAAGAGAAGACTCGTTACACGGACGGACGCCAGAAAGAGGCACACTTCTCTCTCTTTGCATCATTGTACGATGTCCTTGTATCACGGGTAAAAAGCAGGTTCGTTTTTTTCGGGCTGGTTTGTAGCCCTAGCCCAGTCCTGGTTAGGTCTCACTCACAAATTTAGACTTTTAATCTTAATTCAGGTTCAAGCCATATTCTGCCTATAGTGTCTGAAGAGGGAAGTTACAGTTTGAGAAATTGGTTTACCTGGAATCTGATTGGTTCGAGCAAGTTTAGCAGGTATTAATATTGGACCAGTTAGCTTAATTCACAATCAGTTGGAGCTCATTTACGATAAAACCCAATGGGACTTCATAGTTCATTAAAAAAAAATCATTTAAAAAAGGTTGAAGACATTGGGTGTGGGGGAGGAGCATCAGGGCTCTGCTCGAAAAAAAAAAAAAGATTTCACTCAAGTTCCTGCTAAAATGGCCAAACTTTTTAAAAGAAAAACACTTTCTCCCGCTTTCCAAGAACCTCCTAGGTCTACTATGCTGACTCTAATTTGAGAACCTGAGCCATCATGCAAGCATTCTTGAGGGAGGTCAACATTTATCAATAAAAAAGCCAAAAAACAAACAACATTCCACAGACGTTCCAAAAAAAAGAACTTTTGAAACACCTGCATCGAGTTTGGTGATCATAAATTTAGTTACCGCTGTCTGACGCAAATGCAACTCAGGCACTAGAGGAGGCTGCACATTCTCCCCCTGTTGCTCCAGGATATTGAGTAAAAATGAAATGTTGAATTACCCTTCACATAAACTGCTCTTCTGAAACCCCAATGTAAACTACACGGTACAGACCTTGGGGCGATGCCTGGGCAGGTTTCGACAGGACTGTTTCTACAGCCAAGGCGGGGGTCACTATTAAACACACTCCCGCTCCGGTGTTTCAGGGCTTGTGGGGACCTGCCGCCCAGTCAGCGCTACGTGGTTGCATAACCCAGGATAACTGGCCCACCCTTCCATCCCAAGTGTGCCCTCCCCAGCAAGGGAAGAGGGAAGAGAGGAAGAGGAGCGTTCTAGTTGGGGTCTCAATTCAGAACAGTTGGTCAAACACTGGCCTTCGCGTGGTGTGCGTGTCGATATAAATTTGCACGAGTGCATGCATACATGTGTGCACAACTACATTTGTGGGTGAGTGTGTGTGTGTGTAGAGCTCTCTCAAAATCTCAAGCAGTACGAAAGAATGTGGCTGCACAGTAAAATTAATGAAGGCGGGTGAGGGGCTGGAGTATAGGCCTGCAGAAGGGCGCATTCCCTCGGCAGACTGCCCGCGATTACACAAAACCTGCAGGCGGCTGCAGGCCCGTAATAAAGGCCTGTCAGACCCACGCTCCTAATAAATTAGGAGACAATGAAAGGGGAAGATTGTTCGTGAAAATGAGTCCCGCGTAAAATGTTGCATCAAGTGTATGTCTTTGGAACAGTGGCAAGAAGATAAATTGCTCGCGTTTCCCAATGCACTTTTGTCAGTGGTGCAGTGTGTTGGCATCAGAGATCACCAGCATGCTGCACCATGGCAAAGGATGCTGATGTCCTCTTCTGGCCACCAGCCAAGGTCCACAGAAAGGAGGGGTGGCCAAAGAGTTAGACAGAGGGACAGTAAAACAGAAAGAGTGAGAAAGAAAGAGAGGGAGAGAGAGATAGAAAGAGAGGGGGGTAGGGGAATATCTGGTATAGTGTCTGTACAGGAGAATAGTGATTGTTGGAACTTCCTTTCCTGTTTTTTAATTAACTGAGCATGTTTGATGTGTGTGTTCGTAAATGGGCAGTTCAGAGGTGAGCCAGAAGGGGGAGTACCTTCCTGCAGAACGTCGCACAGAGTGACTCTGTCTCTGGAGATGGCAATGTCTTTGACCTTCGCTTTGGCTTCCAACAGAGACACACTCCTGAGGTCGTTCTTCTCAATGCGCAGAGACGGGCAACCTGAGGGGACACACGTGCACATGCGCACGCACACATATACGCATGCACACACACACACACACACACAAGCACACATTACGGGAAGAAAAGAAACACAAACGTATGAGTAAAGAGTTCCATTTGATGACCCCGTCTCACACCAGAACTGGGTGAAATACGTATTTGTTTTGGATTCAAATACTTTTCTGTGCTCTATAGATCTTGCCTGGTGCAACTGAGCCTGCCAATATGACCAGAAGGCAGGGTTTGCACTTTTTGAGAGTATTTCATTGGTCCCAATACACCAGACAAGAGTAGTAAAGCGTAGAAAAGTATTTGAATCCAGAATAAACACGTATCTGACCCAGGTCTGTTTCACATAATGGTGAATCACAATGGATGGAAAACAAGGAATAAAGGCAGTGATTCATAGTTGTGTACATAAAACTTTGATTGAAGACATAACAATACTAGCACTGCAAGGCACAGCTATGTACAGCCTCATAAAATTACACAAAACAGTCTAGAGTCCTTGACCGATTTCACCAGAGTCCTCTGTGACTTACTTACAAAGGAAACCATTTACACATCAGAGATTAACTCTAATTAGTGCAACAATAAGACACCAGGGGCAAGGTAGGATATTCATTTATGAAATATGTGAGCAATCATTTGTTTGCATATTTCACCAAATATTTGGAGGGTAGGATTTCCCAAATACAGTACATGTACTAGATAAGCCAATTACAAAAGCCATGATAATGCTTTCTTTTTGTTGCATTATCATATCTCTCATACTGTAATTGACCTTGTTTGTAAGGATAAATTACTTTCAGTAAAATTCATATACATGTGAATGTGTGTGTGTGTGTGGACAAGTATTACTATCTTTGTGAGAACCAAATGTCCCCACAAGGATAGAAAGAGGAGGGAAATTACACAAGGTGGGGACCTTTTGCTGGTCCCCACAAGTTCAAGAGGCTGTTTTAGGGTTAGGACTTATGGTTAGAGTTACAATTAGGTTAAGGTTAGGATTAAGGTTAGGCATGTAGTGGTTGGGGTTAGGGTTAGGGTTAGAGGTTATGGAATAAATGTAGTCAATGGGAAGTCCTCAGTGTGTGTGTGTGTGTGTGTAAACATTTCCTGGAAGTGGCACAAGTATCCTTCAACACAAGGAGAAATACCTTGTTTACAAGGCAAAGATTTCATAATTGTGTCTCTCCCAAATTATGCAAGGCCCTCCAGTGCTTATCTGACCTGACGGCAGATAAATATTGGTAGGTTGATAGGCAAGCTAAGCATTGTTTCACTATCAATTTAGCAATAATTCCAGGGCCCAATATGTTTGTTTTAGTACAGATTTGCACCATGAATCATAGACTGCGTCCCTTGTGATGTATTATCATTCACCATTAGATGCATTGTGCCCCCAATGAACGTAATCATGATGAAGTGCGCAGAGGGCTGTTCTGTACAAGAGCACTGACAGCTGATAAATAGCCCGCTGCATCCTCAGCTCATGCATAATGTCCTCACAGCATCATTACCACAGAGTCCGCACCATGTCACCTTGCTGCAAAGTCAATGCAACATCATTAGGACATTATGAGATGGCTTCATTCACTTCACTTCAGGCCTCTGTTTTAGGTCTCCACGAGTACACACAGAAACAATGATTATGCCGCTTCATTTTAAATGCGATTGAAGATCTCATTTAAAGGATCCTTTCTGGTGTCCTGATACTGTATGTTCGTCTATGCAACTATGACCGGTGAAAGTGACCAGGACTGATGGATGAATGCATGAATAAATGTTAGGAACTATATGATGCCAAAGCAAATACTTACTGAAGCTTGAACATATTGGTAACGACCCCACTCCCACAAAATTACTCTGAGGGCAAAGCTCTTTAGCGCAATCTAGCGGTCATGAATGCCTTCTGCAATAGGACCAATTACAGAACAGCTTGTTGGCCGCAGCAGAAATTCTATCAAATTCCTTGCGACAGAAGCTCACCTGTCTAACCTGTTCATTGAACTTCCTGTTCAGAGTGACTGATACTGCCCACAGCCATGCCACGGGAAAATAGTGACTCTTAGTCCCATGTATAGGAATCAAGTACATTCCATTTATAGCTGAAGATATGAATATTTCAACAATTATCTGTCAATGCTAGTATGAAAAGAAACAGAATGTATTCTACGAGTTATAATAGGAAACACAGCAAAACTATTGAGCTGAATACAAAAAATATATTTTATGACAAATACAATTTGATATGATGTGGGAGGAGGGGGCACAGGCAGTATTTATAAGACCCTGTGCAATCAAAATCATAATTTAAAAAAAATAACTAAATAAAAATATATATAATTATATATATATAACACAAGGATGCTATTACTTCACCGACTACATTCAGCTGGGATCTCAAAATATTTTTATAAATTGTGAAATTAATGGTCTTATACTGCCCACTACAGGAGAATTTAGTGTAGGTCTGTTGTAGCACTTATGCTTAATGCTTACGCAAGTACATATTAACCAATCAGTAGAGTCTCCATTTCGTATGTTGCCAAGCAGTGGCAAGACTTGCACTCCCAGAACAGACCACCTGCTCTCATGACTCTCAGGACATACTCCACATCAATATAAAATGTTATCATTTTCCCGTTTATAAATTTGCACTTCATTGAACATTTTAAATGCAAGAAAGTGATTGCACAGGGTCTTTAAACAGAGAAAATTCTAGAAGCACATCACCTGGAAAAGCCCTGAGCAGTAATTAAAATGTCCCTGGCCTGAAAGGTGTTGCATCCTCTCGAGTGTGAAACACTTTATCACGCCACCTCCAGTTTTCATTCCCAAAAATGAATAGCCTGCGTTGTTCACTTCAACTCCCATAATGCCACAGTGCAACCATAGAGTTTCTGACACACAAAAATACAGGCCCAAACAGAGGTAAATGCAGGCCCTGGTCAACAGACAGTGTGCTTGAGGAAGAAGGGGGGGGTTAGTGCGGTGCCTTGGGTTGCGTTGGTTCTCTGGAAGTGCAGAAGAGAACTTACTTTTGGTTTCGTGGGAAGGGGCGCCGGGGTTGGGGAAGGAGGCGGTGGCAAGCTGATGGATGGGTGTGGTGCCAGGGTGATTGTCTGATGGCAAGAGGGAAGGGGGAGAGTGATAAGGAGGGCGTTTAAAGAGAGGGCAAAGGTAGAGTGGATGGGATGTGGTCGCGGCTCGTTAACACGGTCAAGCAAGCATATCAAAGAGAAAAGAGAGAGAATGAACAAAACTCAAAAACAACAAAAAAATGATCAAATAAAAGCCATTTACCTTTGGGATATTCTACAGTTAAGAATGAATTCCGCTCATTAATCTCACTGAAAATGTCATTTCTAATACGTATGTACAGGAAATTGGCACACAGCAAAACTACAAGCCAGTTAAATATAGTTTGGCCAAACCAGAAAACATCAGTAGGAAGTTTTATATATAAATGTGTGGCTGACTGGTTGCCCAGCATATGAGGAGGACTGCAACAACCACACCCCTTTCCTTATTATTCAGATATTTGTACATTTTACAGTCAGCAACTGAATTATTCCTGCACCAAAATCTATAAATTAATAAGACAGATCAACTATCAACACAGAGATTTGTTGGCGATCACCAGCTTTTGCACTTCATCAATATTATAATGCAAATCTTTTTTTTTTTTGGTTATTTAAATATGGCTATGAATTGATGCTGAAGAAACCATACTGAGCTGAAAGATGTGTGGTTGTTTCACACTGGCTCCATAAGGTGGAGACAAATGCCAACCGCGAGATGTTCACCATCGAGCCTTCTCCAGGGTTTTGACAGTTCTGTTGATATTGGACACTTAAGATCCCAAAATTTATTTTCAACCAAAATAAAAGCACAGAAAAAAGATGATAGTCACGAGGAAAATACAGAGGAGGGGAATTGGGATGGGAAGCTTTCCTGTGCATAAACTAAGAGCCAAGAAATGTCCACGCTTCAACTTTTTGCTCCACTCCCATTACTTCTCTGACAAACTTTTTCAGTTTCGCCCAATTACCTAGCATACAAAACATCTCCCCCACTATATTAAACTTGGAATACTCCCAGAAAACAAGCCACTGTTTTTCCTCAGAATTTAAAACACAGACCATTTCCACATTCGTGTACAGTGCTAAACCACAGTGCAACGCTGGCAGAACTTTATGCGTACACTGGGTGGAACTGGCTGCAGGAGGAGACATGCAAGGTCGCCCTAGAGACGAGGAGCAATGGTAACAGCCAACGGCAGCTCATTATTGCCGCCTTCTGATTTCAGTTTGACTAATCAGATCACTGACAGCCTATTATCAAAGTCATGCAGGGGAATGCCATTTGGCCAATTTTGGTCTGGTCTACAAGATGGGGGGGAAGAAACAGACGTCAAAGATATGACTTTTGAAATGCAGACTGTGGACAGACTTGCACAACAAAGAATTTCTGGCAAAAGACAGGATTTATAGAAAAACAGCTTTAAAAAGTTGTCACACCCAACCTCCTCATACATATTCATAGCATTACACTTTATCGAAACCCCCACAACAAAAGGAACACAACACCAAGAAAACCTTATTGTTAAGAATATATTTCGGGCACATTTTGATGTACTGTGTCTGTAAGAATACTACAGATTCTGTGTTCCACACGGGTCCAACTATCCTTATCTAGTGCTTCATGCTTAATGACCCAAAAATGTATCACTGTGTCCTTTTGCAATGCTATGACCTCCAAAGTTCTTCACACTTGTACGGCGTAATTTTCATAACAACGGTCATGGAGTTACAAATCATACCCAAGATTCTGGTCAGAGAGGTATTTGCATCTACTTACTCTATAGATGCTCTTATCCAAAGCAACTTTAAACATGCTGTAGGCCAAACTTGCAAAACCCTTAGAACTGGCCCTTCTCACATCTTTAATTAATGCTCAGCAGTGTTACATTACAGAAAAGACCAGTGCATGCATTCACAACCAAATAAGGGAATATACAGGGAATAATTTCTACATGCGTACACTACACACAGATGTACGCATGCTCGCACACACACGTACAAACACACACATACACACAATACCTCACATTACACCGCTGTTACGCACACAGACTGAAGCACATACAGTTAAACATCGGCATGACATGACACAATTCAGCATCCTCATCTCAATGGCTTGCCAGGTGTCCACAGGTGACCAGTAATGACCACTGAAATACACGCAGCGCTAGCTCTCCTGTAGTTCTACCTGACCAACAGTGCTTAAACCAGTGGTCTGCTGGTTTTTGTATTTACCTTAACACCAGCACCCAGTTGAGACCCAAGTAACCAGGTGAGGTGAGATAACCATGTCATCAAGTGCTTTAATAGACTAATTAAGTTCAGAGTGACCATGAGAACCCGCAGGTAATGTCTCCAGGACCCGGGTTTGAGACGACGACTGCAACAGTCAGTGGCACATGTCTGCTGTACTGCTTAGCACAAGGGTGTAGGTGGATCATTGGTGGCACAACTGATGATTTCAAGTTGTGAGAAAAGAAAATCCATTTAAAAATGCATGCATGAATATTTAAATACCCATGGACAAATTCTCTCAAAATGGACCAGCAGTGATACTGACCAACCGTATCCCCTCTACAAGTACGCATCCCGTCACTCAATTTCCTAAAGTGGACCAGGTGCAGGAGGGCTGCAGAGATGGTGGGGGAGGGGTCTTACTGGTGACAGGCGTGGCGTTGTTGGGCGTGTCCGCTCTCAGGTACTGCGTGGTCTGGGTGGAAGGCATGGAGAGGCCCTGGGAGCTTCCGCTGTCACTCACGCTGAAAAGCATGAGAATGGGCGGGTCAGAGAAGATCACAGAACGTCAGCTCTTCAATGACCTTGACTCCACACACCAGTGGACAACTCCAGCACAGCATCTACAGTCTTACCAGATACACAGCTCCATATTCTGAGCATCGAATGGTCTGTTTCTGTAGCATTGAAACATTTCCATTTGATGAATTTACAGAAAATTCATGAAGACGCCTAGACCACCACTGTGGGAACGGATGCTGCGTACTGTAACACACAGTGCAAACTCCCATTCGAAACTAGAACTACGTGCAGTAATGTAGCAGAGGGCTAAAGGAACAGCAGAGCAGAGTATCTGGTTAGTCTAAAGATTCAGTGGTGTCAGGGTGCCTGGCTTCTGTCCCAGACCAGTTTGTGTAAAGGTGTTCCTCTTTAAACCTTCCCCTGTGAGCAGTACCGCTTTAAATAACAAAAGAAAAATCATGTGCAAGCATGCTGTGGGTCTGCAGGCAGCAAAGGAGGGGGTTCTCAGGGTAAATGCTAAAATAAGAGTGCCTTTACAGTACATATACACCATTTTTTGTCCATTAGAAGGCGTATAATGTGTTCTCTGTCAAGACTGTCAAGTCTGGGCAGGTATTTCTGTTAGCAGGACTTCCAGAGCATACTCTGCAACCAAATCTCTATCCATCTGTAAAACATTGCACTAAGAGAATTTGCAGCACATACTGCATTAGAGTACTATTCCATGTGAAAGCAGGTTTTGTCTTGGTCCAGCGACAGGACTAGCAGGGAACTGAATACAAGGCAATGCATTTTATTATGACACCCATGAAAATATATTTTTATCATTACATTACTTCACTTTAAACATGTCTAAAAAAACTATAGCCTGGGTGCTGTGGTGGCTGCTGGGAGTTGTAGTGCCCACCTGTCATCCAGCTCCAGTCTCTTCATGCTGTGCAGGTGCAGCACGGCCAGCACAATGGCCACCAGGAAGATGACGGCGCAGCAGACCCCCACGCTGATATAGAAGACTCGGGTGGAAGAGGTGGGAGCAGGGTTCACGTCAGCTGAGGGGGTGGGAAAAAAATCTTGGTTCATTCAGAGGCGGCAACAACATATAAATATAGCACACCTTGTAAAGAACTGAAAAAAACATCACAGCTTAGCAGAGCTATGCATCTCAAGCAGGCCCAATTAGCAGTGAGCATGTTTAAATTAGCTGCAACACAGGGAATGACATCCGTCACGTGGACAAAAGATGAACCTGAGCATTACTGGAACTCTCCAGAAGCAATAAAACTGAGTAAATATGGCCCGCAGTAATGCGTACCCCTTTGAAGAGAATGTTGAACTATTTTAGTGAATATCACAAAAATAAATATAAAATGAGCCAAGCTATAAAAAATGGAATTCTTCAGCGAATGCTGGCAGACGGCAGCTCATCTCACGCTCCTCAGGCCAGGCATTCCTGTAGAAGCCAGGAGGAAGTGGGTGATTGTTACATTCAATATGCAGTCTGTCCTGAGCGGGGCTAAGCTAACGGCAGCCTGGTTATCTTATGCTGGCTGTATACATTAATGCACATTGTCCACTGCTTGTGCATTGCTGAAGACAAGGTTTCAGGCATCTTTCTTTTTCCTAAAATCAATCATCTGAGGTATTGTCGTTCATTCTCACAAACCGAAGCCTAGCAGTAAGGTAATCCAAAACCCACGTCACTGTTGACTTATGCAGATTAAAACTCGTCGATATCTACGCTAAAAGAATAGTGCTGAATAGCGTTAAATGCTTTAGAGAAATCAAAACGATGATTCCCACAGAGCTTTCATTCTGGCTGCAGGAGGATAGGACACCCCTCCGCTCCACGCGAGCACCACCCCCCGCATGATCCACTTTAAAGCTTTTAAGAAAGCCTCAGCTCGGCCAGACCGATGAAGCGAAAGATCACACTGGAGAGTGGAAGGGAGAGTTTGACGCTCTGGTACTTTGGGATGAGCAGTGAAAGGAAGATAACAGCCCGGCTGTACTGTCGCTTGGCCGGGAGCTCTGCTCCCTCAGGGTCAGAGGTCATGCTCCCATTGTTGAAAGTGACAGATGCACCTTCATTCAATACAGAACAGTACAGAATCTGACTGCCATTCAAGTCAAGTCACAAAACCGTCATGAAAGAATTCAGCATGTTGCAGTCAAATGATCCACTCGAGCTCCTAGTGCCTCTCTGGTCAATAAGACCAGTGAAAGACTGCAGGGTTTACCTTGAGGGAGGTTTCTGGTGTCGGGGGTAATCAAGCTCTATACTCAGTTCTTTTAAGATCACATAAAAGTTGGGTTGCTAGTTCTTTGTTAAATTCAAGACAGGTCAGTTTGCACAAGTTTGCCAGGACTGTTATGTGCAATGCCTTTTTGGGGGGGGGCTGCATGAGTGGTTAAGAGAGGAAACAAACATGGCTATGCGTTGTGGTTTTAAACACAGGTGATACATGAGCTGCGTTTAGCAGATTCTGATAATTACTTCAGTCCTTCTCCTCAATCTTCCCATGAGCTGCCCGGAATCCAAAAGGCATTCCAAACATTCAGGAGAGATTATCTCCTTGCTGATGTTCGCTTCAGGGATTACAGCCATGAAGCTGCAGCTTCACTGTTGATTGGCTTGTTTATTTTTAAAAAAAAGCTGCTACAGAGGAAGAACTTTATTTAAAATGAAAATACACAAGGGAGAGGGACATACTCAACTCAGGTGGTGAAAAAGTTTAAAAACACACAAATTTAAATGTGATGTTGTTTGTTTACACTTTCAAATGTAAATTCTTCCTTTAGAGTGAAACCTTTTTTTAAAATTCAAAATATTTTCAAATTGTGAAACTTATTTTGACAGCCCTACTTTCCACACATCTGAATTTAGCCATAACCACAAATCCAAAATGTAAGCCTCTCTTGCACCATCGTCTTGACGCGTATGTATTAGATTTTACTATGGGAGCCACTAATTCATTCTCACTCCACCTCAGCTGGCATGCAGTGAGCGTTCTTGTGTAAGATGGCTGCCATGTATAGCCTTCACACTGGTGGTGACTGTGGTATGTTACCCCTTTGTGGTGTGAGATCATGTAAAGCCCTATGCAGGTGCAATCAATAACAAACTTGAAACAGAGAAACTGCCAGATTAACAAATTCTGAACTCCACAAATGCCCAGATAAATCATGCCCCATAAATTAAGAATGAACCAAGAGGAGTCAACAGTAAACTGTACCTGAATGAGTGGACGTGTCTAAGAGATGAGGTGACTGAGTCAGGCCACTTACCTCCGGCTCTGCTAACGTTCGTGTTAACCAATGGCGGGACCTTGGGATCCAGCTGCTCGACCCCTGCAATGAAACAAAGGGGTAAGAAAAGGTCATGGGTACAAAAGGGATCAACTGGCCTACATCACACTGGGAAATTGAGGCGCACAATGACCAGTACAACGTGATAGAGGAACTCTGCATAAGCAGAATGCCACACTGCTACGACTTCAGCCAACAAATGTCAGAGCAAAAGTTTTGCCCAGGGATGCAACTAAAAATCATGTAGGTCAAAAACCATGCGACACATAAATCGATGGACTGCACTCACATGGTCTCAAAATGATGCTCTGTTTTCTAATGTGAAATAATAATATAACAATCCCAAGATCACTAATATTTGTATAAAACAAAGTATTCTTGCAAAGCCAAAAGACATTATGTGAATGCTGTTAGTATATCCGACCAATATAACTTTTTATTACATTTGTCTGGACATTGAGCACGCAGACAAATAGCTGTACAAATGTAAATAATGTACAAACCGGAGGTATCTCGATGCAGATTTATTTTACATCATAAGCGTCATGGCAAATAAAATGGATGGCGCACAAGATATTCCCACCCACAACACTACGCCTGAGGATTCTTAAAAGTTTAAGTCAGCTGATTCAGCGACAACATTCACATCAAAATATCCCAGTCTAACATCCAAGATCATATGCGACAAGCGTGACACTGCTGTATCGAATTATCCTTTTTCTGGCAAGACGAAGCACGTGTTTTCTGGTGCATAGCAACCTCGTCCCAAATGCAGTCTGTCACTTGGCATCGGCGCAAACAACAAGTAACAATTTAGCGACAACATCTGGGATAACAAAGTTTCTTGGGTCAAACGCTTCTCCGCCCATTTAAGGCAACAGACCTAAGGGTCTACTTTAATACTAAAGCCTGAACAGGCTCTTTGGGCCAGGGTGTTGTGCCGAAAATTCAGAGAATAATTACGTTGTAGGTTTCCCTATAGAAAGCAGGACACCGCTTCTGATGACCCTTAATCAGCAACAGCTGAGGACAAACCCCATTTGAATTTCCTACAGTGAGCCTATAGCTGCCCCTCCTGTGACTGGTTCTTGGCCGAGTAATAAATGTGCTCTCTTCATTATCGCAATGGCGCTGCAGCACTGAGACGTGTGCAGCAGTGTTCCGCCCTAACGTGCTGTAACCCTGGGAAACAGACAGATGGCTTACATGTGTACAAATCCCCTCTTCTCAGAGCCAAGAGCCCGTAGCCATGCATCTTTCATTCAAACGGTATCAATTTCCTGCTAATTTTTTAATGAATTAAAACCCCCAGTTTAGCTGAAGAGGGTTGGTGCTAATATAACCGTATCTGCCAAGGAACATTCATCATGTCTGGGGTTTTCCTTGCCACCTGGCCTCCCTGTTGATGTGGGTGAAGTTTCTCCATTACGCGTCATTACTGTAGCCAAGCTGAGGCGCTCGCGCCATGGCGAACATATGCTGCCTCAGGCCTGTGTGAGGGAAAGTGTGGGTGCGTCTATGAGTGCGTGCATGTGGGACAGCTGGTCAGGGGCGGCTTACGTTTGTAGCACATTTTCCTCCTCTTGAAGTTGAGGACTGTGAAGTTGTTGGAGATGATGGTCAGGTTGAGTTGCACTGTCAGAAGAACCTCCGTGCTCACTTTGCCCGAACAGAGGAGGTCCACTCGAAAAACTACATGGGGCCGGACACACAAAGAGTTTTCCATCTGTGTATTCCATTTATGAATATTACACAGTCTATTGCCACCTCTGAGGTGGACCTTTTTCTCTGAGGCTCTCCTGACTGTGATGTACATACTACTCTTCTCTCACAAATACCTTTTAAGCACACAGTCAAATGTGTCAGCCTACAAGTGTGATGGACTGCTCCTAAGCAGGGAAACAGGAAGTGATTTGAGATTGGCTGACCTGAGAGGCTCTGGGGCACCTCTCCCTGTGTGGAGATGTTGCTTTCTGGTAGACTCATGGCAGCAGTATTATCCACAAGGAACCCCAGCTTGTAGTCCACCTGAGAGAGAGACAGAGAGAGAGGCAGATAAAGAGAGAAAGAGAGTTGGTGATGGGACAGGGAGGTAATGGGGCTTGTGGAGCTCCACACCTGCTGCAATCATGGCTACCACACCTTGTTTTTTGAATGCCAGGTGAAGTGCAAGCTATTGGTCTCGCTGGGCACAGGCATGATGAAGGATAGGGCCTGGTGGCTGATGACATCATCTCTCACGTAGTACAGCTCTGCCTCCAGTCCTGAGGGGTACACAGAGGTACTATGGGTTAAACAATACAGTACCCCACAAACACACCACAACCCGTCACCCACAATCTCAGTGAAGTCATCCAATGAACAGTTCCAACAGAATCACATTGTAGCCTATGTCACCAAAAATGATGTCAATGTCAAATTGAGACTTCACCAAAATGCAAGATGACTGGCAAGTGACAACTGATAGCAATATTTTTTTTTCCCCTGTGTTTTGCCTTTTTTTTTTAGTGTAAAAAATGCAGAATCCTGCCATAACATGAGCACTGTGAGTAGCCCTGTGCTTTGCCATCTTATATCTTCTCAGGACTCCAAGACACAAACAAAATTGACCAGAATATCAGATTTGACAGCTGGAGTCATCACAACAGCATCAAACATGAAACAAGACAGTTACTATATTGGACTCCGCACTTTGTATGTTGTTTGAAAAAAGGTGGTTTAAAACACATGATCAAGATGAGAACGTACATTGATTTCACGCAATACTGTGGACAACCTTTCCAATCTACGGTTCAGAAATACAGTACACAAGGCATTTTTCGGGTATATTTGGTTTTCTTCAGCTTATTACCAGCGGCACATCTTTACACCTTCTGTAGCTTATTTTCCCAAAGGAAAAATATGTTCTCTGTTCCCACTTAATTAGGCCACCATTTTGAAGTTATTAAATGAAAAATCCCATAGGGCACTGGGGCAGAAACGGAAATTCCAGAACAAGTTCAGAAGAGCAGCCCCCTCTAGAGGACAAAGGAAAAAGGTGCAGGGAATAGTTAACGCCTTCTACTCTCCTGCACGTGGCCCCAGGTTGTGGGACAGACTGCTATGCACCTGTCTCACCAGTTTCCTCAATTAAAAGCAAGCTTTCCACTGAAAAATCGGGGGGGGGGGGGGGGGGGGGGGGGGTATTCAAGCACAAATATGAATGTCAATGCCTCTTGGATACTTTATACTTCATTGTCCCCTTAGGAACAATGTAGTTTGCTAACACCACTAAAATGAGCCCAAAACCCACTAGTTTAGTCATTCAAAACATTACCCAACAGTTAGGCTAAATGATCCACGCAAATGACAAACAATCCAGAATGACATAAACACTATGCACACACACAGTGTAGCTGGGGAGCAGGAAATTTGACAGGAAACAATCTTGAATGCACCAGAGCAGTGTCTAATGACATTACATTCGCATTTTAATTAAAATTTGCTTAATTAGCCCAATAAACTAGCAAATAGATAATGCATCATTAGAATAAGCCTACTAGATCATGCATTATTAGAAATCAACTTCATCTTTTGGTTTTGTAGCCAAATGATATGGCAGTTGATTGCACATATCCTAGATGCCGCAGGTCGCCACCAAGGGAATCACTGCACCGAGGGAATCAGGCAGCGGGAATCCCTCTGAACGGTTCAGTTAATTACACAATTACTGACCCCCCTGGTCCCTGACACTCCCTATCAGAGCAGTCAGTCCCGCTGATGGGAGCTTGATGCTTCACAAAACAAATAGCAGGAAAAAATAACAGGCAAAGCTACCATACTCTATGCATGGCCCATTGATCTGAACCAATCATTTTATTTTGCTGAGGGAAATCTCTTTATTCATTAAAATAAGTAAATGCCTGAAAGCTCCACCCATTACGGTATTCATGAAATGTCACACTCCCATCACTACCCTGCCCACTCACCCTTAAACACTGACCAGAAGTGGCACCCTGCCTACCTCCACCCCTCGCCCCTGACCACCCCCCACCCCATTCCCTCCAATAAAGGAGACTTTCTTTGATCTGTGGCTAGATCAGTGGGAGACTGAGGTAATTACATTGACACCACTGTTGACTTTTCCTGTGTATTTGTTTACAGGAGGCAGTGGTGACCACCAAGACCATGTCATGGCAAAGTAAAAACAAGATGCTTTCAAATGGCTGTGGTCAACCGCAAGGCGGAAGGGAAATCTTTAAAATGCTCTGGCTGTGGTTTTCCGGTCCTTTTACACTCTGAACTTACATTTCCGTTGCCCAGATCAAGGGAGGAAAAAACTTTCAGCACAAAGAACATAAGCATAGGTCATATTGTTCAAAGAACTTGCACTTCTAGCCTTGTTGTTGCTCATAACCCTGATCCTGCCAGGCCGCAGTGGCAACTGGTTTTCATTTTCACTACAAAATCAGTCACGAGTTCAGACCGAAGTTACCAGGTGAGATGAGTTAACTGCAATCAGCTGCTTCAACTGACCAATTAAGCACCGAGGAACAAGAGCCAGCAGACACTGTGAACAAGGCTACAAACCACAGCTGTGAAATGTCTTGGTCAAAATAGGTACGTAGAAACTATGTATTTCAGATGTGTCAAGAAAATCCATGAAAAACCACAGTGTTTTGCTCAGAAGAGACCATTCGTTTTATTGGTATTCATGGGGCAGAGGCTGGTGGCTCATGACAGCTCCATCCATGATGGTGGTCATGAAGCCTCGTTCCACCACCACTAGGGATGTTTAAAGAGTTTGGACCAGCATGAACAGGCCAAGAAAACTATTATCCAGTAATGAAGTATCCAGTCAGACAGCTCTTTAACCCCAAGCATGCCAGAGAGGGCCTGTCTCTTCAGGGGTTTAGCCCTGCTAGCTTTGCAAGCTGTGTACTGACATAAAATGTTATCCCCATGAATGTGCTCAGTACTGCCATAGTGTGAACTTTCTCAGTACAGGAAAAAAGCTATTAGCCTTGTGAACTTGCTCAGAATTGGGAAAAGCCATTAGCCTTGTGAGCTTGCTCAATACTGGAAAAGGTGAACTTCACAAAATGCTGCAAATGAAAAAAAAAGAAAAAAATAGTCCACTGGGGCCTTGGAGTGTGACCATTGTGTCCGCTTTGTCATTTCTTCTCTGTAGCTTAATTCTTGATGCCTAAAAATGGGCATAAGCAGTTACATCACCCAGCAACATTCTGTAGATATCTGCATTGTGCAGAAGCACATCCTACGTGAGGAGAGGAGTGCCCTTTGCAAACATTAAAACGCTCGCTGTTTCTACTCAACCATGTTGTCAGGGAAAAAGAATGGGTTTCTTGGACTGCTTCGTTGACAGAAACAAAAATCATTTGGGCTGGGCTCAGAAGCAAGGGATAAGAGTAGTAAAGCCACTCTACAAGAGTCTGAACGTATGAGTCAATCTACTAGGTTGTTTCATCTCCATGTTGCTTTCTCCCCGTGTCTCAACTCTTAACACAAATCTGGCTCTCGCAGAGCTTGGCTCAATCTATGACTGGCTGCATGGCCTGAGCAGAAATCTATGACACTGACCAGCAGCGAGCAGTAAAGATGATGAAACATTTGCGCTATAAATCCAGGGTAGCAAACAGTGCTGTATCTAAGCTTAAGAGTATCTTTTCTATGGAACTGGGTACAAAAAATAAAAAATACACAAGCCTTCACCTGAGGGCCCCTAGCATCGCATTTCTTTCAGAGTGGAAAGTAAGAGGGCCCAGATGACTCGCTGTCCAGGTAGAACAAAAGCCTCTCTGTGCCAGGGCAACTCTGATCCATTACCCTGCCTTCCTCCCCGTGTGTAACAGTCAGACAATACCAGCATGCTTTGCACCAGATCCAAATCTTTAAAGAAAGAAATGAAAGGGGTAGAATCATGTCACAGTGAAAAACAACCATAGCAGCCATACATACCCCTCATGGGATGTAGGCTGCTTAATCGTGGTTGGGAGGTCCTGAAGCATTGCACATTTCTGTTCACTATCAAGATCAGCTTTGCACACACTTTTTTTTTTTTTTGAACAAGTACAGACATGTACCCTTTGTGAGTCTGCTTTTTCTTTACATCGGGGAAAAAGGGGCATGTTCAAGATGTGCTATAAAACGGCTTAATCTCTGGGAAACCTTTTTCCCACCAGTAGAAACGAGGGCCCGATTAGACATTACGTCTGCACGTTACGACGCTTCAAAGACACCTCTGACTTTTATTAATCTCGCGAGGGGCAGATCGCTGGAGCGAGGCCGCGGGCCCGGGTCCAGGGGAGCGCTATCGCCTTCTGTCTGTTTTCCTTGGCGTCGGCCCTCTTCCCCTTTGTGAATGGCTGACAGGTTTTACGTCCACGTGAAGTAATGTGCCAAAATTAATCCCCGCCCACACACTGCAAAAGAGCACGTGTAACACTGTGGCTCAACTATGTGTCCGGTCACTGATTTCAGACATCTGAAATTTCCCCATAACGCCTCTTAATACTGACATTCGGTTCACAGTTTTTCACCAGCTAATGATAAAACCAGTGGTCCTCCTTCTATAGGGGGCGCTGTGCCCACAAAAACCCTGACAGAGTACAACCGCCGGGCTATAAAAAGACTGGCTTTTGTTAGAGACTCTGCAACTAATGGAAGTTTGATGGTATATAAGCTTGATGATATGATGCATGATATACAACTACAATTAGCAATCAACCCTTCTGAGCAACTAATGCCATTAGGGAAAGTTTTACAGATGTGTTCACGGTTCCCATTCTGTATACTGGCCTTCGGCAATTGCTTATGCTCAGAGAATAGACAATGACCAATAGAATAATGGCATCAGAAGTAAAGATGCATTGTATTTAGTCATCAAGGAATGGCAGCTGTAAACAATTACGAATTTTTTCTTGCTCGTGTCATATGAAAGCACTTTCCATACTGCATGAGGATCTCCAGCAATGACCCAACAGTCCCAGAATTCCCTGATAAAAGCCATGGAGAAGATCCCTCCCACAGCCAGGAAACTGCCCTCACCAAATTTTTTGTAGAGAAACACTGCACCCTCCATCTTGTGAGCGCACACAAAAAGAAATCCTTCAACAATTTCAGTGAACTGGCAGATACGGCACAGCCAAGTTCCTCTGGCTTGGAAACACTTCATCGCATTTCTGGGGCTAAATGAGCAATAATCAAGGACGGGTAACTCAACCTTGGCAGGATGAGTGTTTTCAGAAGCCTTCAGCTTACAGGAAGACAGGAGATGTTAGCCTTTCTTCCCAAGATACCCCATTTTCACCCATTTGTATTCACTACTTGTAGTGTGGCCTTGTGTCGCCACTGCCAACCACACCCTTGCGAGAACCACTGTGACTGACGTGAGCGCACGCCACCTCATGTCCCAACAATAGTTAGCTCCACATTTAGCTCCTCCCCTCACACCACATCACTTCCTTGTCCCGGCTTTGCCTTTTCCTGTCTTGCATTTGCATATTGGGGCATATTGCCTTCACTGTATACCATCTTTTGCTCATAATAGTGCCCACCCTGTTACAAGTACACACTGGAATCTATACTGTGGTTGTACTAGATTTACATAAGAGTCAAATCAATGTTTTGACCCGGGGTTGTATATTTAATTTAAAACCACTACATGAAAAGCATACCGGAAAGCCACATTTAAACTTAAAATGTTAGCAGATGCAACGGTTCTGTAATTCAAAGAGCCTGTCAGATAAACATGTAGGCCTACTTTCAAAAGGTTCCGCATTTGGTTGCAGAATGAGGAATTATGAGGAGTGAAGAAAAAAAAGTAAAAGAATGAGAGAATCTGGTAAAAACAAAAGAAACCATTAAGGATAGGAGGACTGGCTTGCACAAAAGTTGTACCAGCCCAGTCAGGGCAGGATAAAGATCAGTGGAGATGGGGGCTCCCCCTAATAATGGGACCGGGCGAAGGGATTTCAATAAGGCTGAGAGTGCCCCAGGGACCTACCCATTGACTGTAAAACTGCAGCCATACAGGGTACCTTCAAAGAGCTCTTCCCTCTACTTTCCTAATAACCTCTTTCAAAGTTGGCAATGGCTGGTCATTTTAGCTTACACCTGTAATTTTCTAAACTCACCTCTAAAACACTTTTCCAGATATTATGAGTTCAAGTGCATGATCTGGCTAGCAACATTTTAATAACCAAACTGATCATGAATAATGCATTTCAAATGCCCTATTCGCACAGGACTAATTTGACCCCAGGATGTACAGTAATGTAATTTACTCATTATGTGGATGTGCAGTGGAGCATTCATACTAGTTAGAACCCCTGCTTTTTCAGTCGCTGAGATCTTTCACCAAACATTCGTCAGCAGCCTGTATCTCGAAAACGCAACCAGGAACCCCCATCAAAGGCATCTGCGTCATTCACTTTGATAGAATATCAAAGGTTCACAATGGTTTTGATAAAATATTTGGTTTTGCGCACAGATTCGGAAAACTTGCAACTGGTGAGGCAGTCAGGAATTCCTACTTTTTGGATACAGCATTCCCATCTATTTCTAATGGAGATGCATATGCAGTATATAGCGAGCTGTCTCACCATATGCTACTGCACGTGCAATCCATCTCGTGTATTTTCCTCTTCTAAGCCCTTTCTTTCTTTTTCTTCTGTAAATAGGTCTCCGTGCTGGGGTGGCTGAGTGTATGGAATTTAAAAAACAAGCAAATCTTTCCAACAGAGTCTCAACAGGAGTATCCATGTTCCCCATAAGGAGAAATTAGCGCCAAAACTCATGTGAACAAATTGCATTCACAGAGATGTCTGTTCATAGGAGCTCAGTATAATTTAAGGACCTCTGAGTTTGACAGAAAAACAGTAGGTAATTTGGACTGGAATTTTTACTCTCCTAATCTGTAAAAATTAGACATGGAAAATTCTTACGGGAAAAAATCACAGGAGCAAAAGTTAGCCTAATAATTACAATTACATGACCTCCTAGGGTAAAACTAGTTCAGAGTCAGGAATAAATACATTAATAGTTTTTGTACAACCAGTTCTCAAATCTGCATTAATCATTTAATTTAGTAATAGAGCCACAGCATTCAGGCCATCTATCCATTTTCACATCCTTTTCATTTTGTATCATATCATTGTTTGTCAAAGGGGACACAGTGTGGGAATAGGCTACACCGCAGAGAAAAGAGACAAGCGGCCTTGTACCTATTTTCCACTGTGACAAACCTCTCCAAACAAACACCATGTATTTTCACACTGTAGCCTATTTCTATTTCGTCTGCAGCGAATCCTCTGCAGACGAGCCACTGGAGCAGGCCCGTCGTTACGGAAGGCGCAGGCCGCGTTGTGCAAATACGTTTAGAGCGCGGTGAAAGACCCCCCGACCCGGTTTCCTTCCTCTCGCTTGGCTTCCCCTGGCGGTTCAGACCCACCGGTCCAGCGGGAGTGGAAGACGCCGTGACCCTCGCGGTCCCGTTTTCACTTTTCCCGACCCGGTGCGAAAGGGCTTCCGGGTCGCCGGTTCGGCCTCGGCGTCGGCCGGGAAACCAGGGCCTCCCGCCGGGCCGCGACTCCGATTACTTCCTGTGGCTCGGAGCGGACGCGCGGCCGACCGCCCCTCGCCGGTCCCAGGGGATTTTGGGACAGGAACAGCTGAAGACTCCGAAAGAGAAGGGGCACGTGTGGGCGGATATGATACCCCCCCTGTTACTCTGCAGGATGTACAAGAACAGGAACTGGCAAAATGATCGTACTGACAAACACACTTATCCAAATGTAGTGTATGTACACATGGGTCTGTGTGTCCGTCTCATTTCATTTGCATCATTTCAGTCGAATGCAAAGCTGAATAACGGTGTCATTTTCAGTCTCAGTCGAATGTGTCTTTGTGTATTGCAGGACCACATACTCACAAAAAACCCAAGATGAAAAACCCAAGTACTGAACTAGTCAGTCAGCTACAAGTACACTGTCTTTCACATTCATTACCACAGCTGCCTCTGCTAGCTGGTCAGCTCCAGCTTCAGAACAAACTTCAATGAACTAAAATCCAATTAATTTGGGCTAACGCATGATTTAACAACAGCAGTTATAAAGGGAGTAATAAACACTGTAATTAGGTCACTTGACTTTATTTTTGAAGAAAACACCTCTTTTGTCTCCATGTTTACGATGTATTCATGTGGGTTATGATTTCCGGAACAGTCTGTGGAGAAGGCTAATGGCCTTGAACGTTCTGCTAGCAAGGGCCTGGAGTCCTGCCTTTGACTCCAACTTCTCCTCCTGGCAGACAAGGATTTCAGTAATTTCAGGAGGCATTTTCCCAAATCTTCGGTGGGCACCCCACAGCGGTCGCATTAGAGTGGCTCTCAGAGCAAGCGGATATAGGGCCCGGCTCACGTCCAGGGGCTGCTGGGAAGGGAGGCTGAGAGTCACAAGGAGGCACGAGGCTGCATTACCTCTGCAGGTTACCATTTAGAACGCTTCACTACCACGCACACCCAAATGGGATGCAATTAGAACACTCCACTAACTCAGGCTCCCAAATCTGAACCAATAAGAACGCAGCACTACTTCACCTCCCAGAATCAGGTCTGATAGGAAATTCCCACCACAGGCCAAACCGCTCCTTTTCATTCCTTTCCACCAGCACATAAAACAATAACAAGTAAAGAAGTGGAAGTGGAACAAAACGCTCCCAAATATGAAAAGACCAAGCTACTGTATATCTTTAAGGTATTCAGGTGTTTTCAAATAGGAACACTGGCACTTATTTCAGCAATAAGCCCCTTGATCGAATTCAGACTGTCCCAGTGCAGACTGCATCCAGAGGCATAGCATAATTGACTTCACCCAGTGTCACGCAGAAAGAGAGGGTTTAAATAATTTTGTGTAGGCCTCAGTGTGCAACAGCGACTCCTCTGGTCAAAAAGGGGTCAGCTAGTGTAGTCTGTGTTACTCATGTAGTCCTCTGGTGCAGTGAGTGCAGAACTCAATCAGCAGATTGCAGATTGAAAAGAAGTGACAGCAGCACATGCTCCCGAGAATGCTGGGTGATGAAGTGTTTCTGCAGCCTCCTGAACTGACAGATGCTACAGCAATGTAAAGTGCTTATAAGAGGGACAGAGTATTTCAAATCGCATAATTAAGCAAAATGGGTAAAAAAAAAAAACATATGTAAAAATTCCCGAAAGATTTAACATAACCTTTCTCCCCAAGAACCTTCTCAAAAGCTTACTCCTTACATTTTGCAGTCGATGTCAAAATTGTGTATGTTTTTTAACCAGTACAGTTACTTGCTTGCAACGGCCCATCATTAAAAGCGTTACATTAGGTGAACGTTAAAAGCATCAGAGATCGTCAGGAGCATCGGCCTGAGGTCTGAGCCTACTCCTCTGTTAGGAGTGCATTAGGAGGACTGCATTACCCAAGGGAAGATCCATTAGCCAAGTAGAGCGGAGAGGAAATGCGCTGCAGCCCTTTCTTCCTATCACACAGGGTCTGTAAAACAGGGCTCAGCCAGGAGGGCTGTTTCAGTCGTTCTTTGTGAAGGGAGGGCCTACCAGTTAACATGGGGCTCAAACAGGCCGCTTTCCGAGGAAGGAACAGCAATGAGCCCCGTTCTCCTCCAGGATGTCCCAAACAAAGCCATATGTACGTGGACATACGCTCCCCTAAAGTGGGACTGACAGAGGTAGTGATGGGAGGGAACTTCAGCGGAGAACAAAATGGCTCTCCACCATTTTTTTTTAAGGAACCTTATGCTGTGCATGAATAAAGTAAGAAATGTGTCTTCTCGTGTCCTTGCAAGCAGGGTCCTTCATTGCAACCAGACGTCCGAAAAAAAAACGGCCTCGAAATAAGAGGGCTACTTTCGTCCGCAATCATTGCTGAGCGCGCTCTGGACTCGCTAATGAACAGGAGTTTCCTGAGCATCTACTTTTCCCGCTGCGTTTGAGGTATCGCTTACTCCATCTGAAGCCTCGGCCTTTGAAGAGGGGGGCGCAGGTTGCTGCAGCGTTCTTCGCCAGCCTCGGGTTAATGGATGCAGTCTGGCTTTCGCAGGAAGGCAGCCCCTCCATTAATTACAACCACGCGCGCTTGCTGCTCCTTCTGCCAGCTCCCTCACGGACGGACTCTTCTGAAAGTGCCTTTAAGGGGAGGGAAACTCGCCCATCCCCCGACCCCTCAGGCTTTGCTGCGGTGAACCGTGGGGGAGGGGGGGCTGGATGGAAAGTGGACAAGCCCACGGGATGCTTTCTCCCCTTGCTCTCTCTTTCTCTCGTTTGCTGAATGCAAGAATGGCCCTTGTCCGGCGGGCACGGAGTGCTACTGCCTATGGTCACCATGGCAACATACAAATTGTGATATGGTATCCTGGAATGCTGTTTCCGAAACATTTGAGGCACAAGGCCAACTCCTTGTTGCCCTGGCTTGGTTCTGTTCAGCTTGTGTTAGTCATTGCTGCAAACCACTTAAGAATACACACTGCTAAAGAGAAGTAATTTCCAAACCACGAAAGTTAATCATCACAAAATAGCATAATCATTCAGGTTGTTTGATCTTTGTGCTGAATAACTTCAGGGTATTTCCTGCATAGAGAATTCTGAAGGGGGCGCCTCAATCGATTTTTGTGCCCCCTCCACAAAATTCTGACCGGTGTTGACGATGACAAACACTATAAATAGCACTGCACACAGTGTATTTCTATCATTTGTGACTGCAATGGCGGTATTACTCAGCACAATTGCAATCAGCACAATGCACCAGGAAATACACTACTGACATACGCAAAGCTACAGCAGCCACAGTATATGCAAGGAGTCCACGATCAGAGGTTGCTGCGTTCAAACAGGTAAGTCTTGTTTTCTTTTGCACGCAAGCGTGTCTACCAATATTTTCAAAATGACATCTAATCAGTTTAATGTTTTCAACCAGTGGTCACGCTAGGCAATGGAATGCTGCGTCTGGGAATGCGGGACATTTCAAAATCTGTGTTTTTCACCAATTCAGTTGCTTTATGATAAAAAAAATAACTTTTTGCCATAATATTCAAACTCGCAATAAAACAATAAACGCATGTGCCGTTCATAATTTTATAATGACCCTTGTGACAGGTGAAATAGTGGAATTAGCAGGATAAAATAAGATACAAATAATGTTTTGGTGTTCTGATCAAAACAAATTTTGGCACTCAGGCTCAGATTTTTTTTTATTTTTTGAAAACCTAGGTTTGTGTTTTAATTTAATCATGTGGAGCAGGCTAGCTAGATTGTGACACCTCGTTTTTGACTTTGAATCTCATAATGCTACCAACAAGGCATGTAAATATTATGATCAATAAACAGTTAGACATCTAAAGATGATTGGCTTATAGAAACAATAATTATTATTTTGTTGTGGTTCAAGTCACACTATTCATTACTTTGTTGTGGGCCAGTGCCATTTTAATCTTTAAGAAAGACCTCAGAATATCAGCGTTTATACAAGGCAATGTATTTTTTCCCCGCATTTTGGCTCTTTTTCAACATAAAACGCAGTCCCTTGCATTAATGGATCACTTTCAACTTTGCTGATATGGCCCTAAGAGGAAAAAAAAGAGTAGAGAAAATTTTTTATTCTTTCGCCAAAATTCCAGGTGGTTCTCAAATCTTGTGTGAATCTAACAACTGAACCGATTTCACTGACCACGTTACAGAATCATGGAGTGAGACCAGAAATGTTTGTATAATTCTATTGTAAATCCATCGAGATCCATGGATCTGCTGTGTATGTGCATTAGTGCTTGATGGAATTCACCGAGAGTGAGTGCAAGATGACTATGACTCACTTCTTGTCCCTGCAGCCGCAGCCACAGCCACTCAAATTAGTATTGATGTATTGCTGAGCCAGGGAATTTATCAAGTGCGGCATGCAATAAAATATATAGACAACCACAACATGAATATATATAAATATATATATATATGTGTGTGTGTGTGTGTGTGTGTGTGTGTGTATGTGTGCCACACACTGCAGGGTCAGAGCCAGTGGTGAATAAGTGAAGTACAGCTACCTTCTATATAGATGCAAGGATCCCAAGCTTGTTCCATAACTGCCATTTTTGTTTTGGTTTGGGTTGCGTGATGTCTGAGAGGAAGGAGACCAGTGACGGTGGTGACAGCGGATGTTAACAGAGTGGGGTGTGGGGCAGAGGAGTGAAAGCTGGTATAGAAGGTGTTCTCAGACACACATTTTCTATTTTTTCCACTACATCGTGACAGATTTAGCCCATTTAAGAACAACCCTTGGACCCTCAGCCCGCATTCGAGGTGGGAAACGCTTCCACGAAATGGAACGCGCTCGTTCAAACCGAGTTTACGCATAAATACCTGCATGCTAACCAAAGCTTGGAGCTCCGTGAAGTCTAAACAAGTGACGCCACCAGAGATGATAAATGTCTTGAGCCCCTTGCTGTAAACAGGAGACAAGGAGGTTGCAGAAATCCTGTTTGCCTTTAGGAAACATCCCCGAGATATCGTTTCTGTCTGGACGGAGCCGGCTGAGAGGAGAAGTGATTTGTCAGGCCAGCGAAGGCTCTCCAAGACAAACAGAGGCCCTCCGGGTAGGCCCCAAGGGAGTTCGGGGGTGGGGGACCAGACTAACACTGGGCCGGGCATTCTTTCTTCATTTCATTTCCAGCCTAGCTTTTTTCTGCTGCTTCTATTCCACTGTGTATGTACAGTAGAGGTAGCTACGCATCCAGGACCATACTACACAGAGAGAACAACACCCAATGATGCCCAGGCTGATCGAGAGCAAAGTCAAAAGCACAGGACAGAAGACAAGCTAGAGCACATGATAGAACACAAGCACAAGATTCCAGATTAAAGAGCACAAGTCAGCAGTGAGTCATCCCCCAGATTCCCTAGTTTATTCCCTACACAGAGATGCCACCACCATCACTGGCATTCCCAAACCGCTGCTGTGCCCAAAGAAGGGGCGCCTGTCTTCACACAGCTGGTGCAGGCACGGGAGCAGGAGGAACAAGCGAGCACGCGAGGCCCAGCCAAAACCGCCATCTCTTTATGAGCATGCAGTCAGGCCTCCAAGCTGAGCGCAAAGACACTGGCTGGCAGTCAACTCCGATCTACCGGGGGCGGAGCTGGAGGCATTGGCAGTGTTATAGGAAGTGTCTCAGTGGGGGGACGGCGGGTAGGGGCACCATGACAGGACTCAACAAACTACTGAAAGCAGGAGGAATAATGCCACCATCCCCACCCTTCACCTCCAGCTCCATCGGTGTTTACCATACAATGACTATTTGAACAGCCTGCCCAAATAAATTTGCCCCCGTCCAAAAAGATTTTTTGGCATTATTTCGATAAGCAACACACCATACTTTTGTATTCATAATGTTTTTCTTTCAAATGTCAAAGTGACCAACAGCCCACTGTCATTTCGCAGCACAAGCTGCCCCTCTTCCCTCCCTCACGCAGCTGGTGCATGTAGAACTTGGCAGCTAGACGTCAGTAGGTAAACACAAACATAATTTGAAGATTCTAACTTATGTCAAGAATTTGTATGTGATAATATTATCCACCAAATCATTCGGACAGCATAAATGTTTGTCTGTAACTCAGACCATTACTGCAAAATTTGTTTTCGTCTATGGGTTGCCTTTTCATTCTGTTCACTCTGTAGCTGGTACAACTTCACGTGAAAAGTGCAGTACAGATTAAATTTTTATCTGGAGACACGACTAAAGTTAAACAAATAAATAAAAAAGTGCCCTAACACAAAATGTGTACAACTTAATAAACAGTACAAACAATCCTCAGAACACACACACAAAAACAGTCGACCGCCACATTCTCAACCTTTGGAAAACACTGCTCCATCACACACCACGACCAAAACAGCTTGTCCAGGCCCAGCAAAAGACATTGGTAAGGAGGACCTGGGAGAAATTACAAAGTCACAGGCCCCTCCAGAGGTTTCATCTCACCGCCTCTGTGTGGGATTCCCCTTTAAACAAATAGCTTGTCTTTCAGCAGCTAATTGTCTTACCCAGCCGTACAGCCATCTGACACTATTTCATCTGCATCCTCAGCTTCATGTCCGACTGTCAGCACTATCACAAACAGGATGACAGTTAGAGGTTTTCTTTTCCCCCAGTAAAACATCGTGTTCCCTTGTCTTCTGTTTTGCTAAGGCAGTTTCCTGGCTGGATGTTGGAAGCCTCCAGCTTCCCAGCAAGTCAAACCAACAAATACAAATCCTGCAGTGTGGAGGGAGCATTCCAGGGACTAGGAGAGAAAATCAGCCTCATACACATACAACTGCGTTTATGACACAGGAACTCTGGCCAGATCTTTACTGACTGACTGTGTGGTGAGAACAGATTGAACCTTAAGCTTTACTTCTGTCTTGGGAGGGGGATGACAAGACTGCATTCGTGTCCTATCCATGTTCAAATCCATGTTCTAGCTTGTGTTCTAACCAATGTTCTAGTCTGCATATTAGCTACTTTTCAAACATGTGCTCCAACCAGTTTAACCTATCACGGTTTCCTGTAACACTGTGCATCACACATGTATTTCGTGACAGAGTCTGGTGGGCCTCGCTGTAAAATCCCCCTCATGCGTGAGTCAGAGCCAGAGCCACGTTACCTGATCTCCAGAAGCTCGCGTATAAGCAAGCCGTCAGCTCTGACGGTAACGAGGAGCCCAGAGGGGGCCAGAGGGGAGGGAACCCCTGCCCGACCCCTGCATTTTCCACACTGCATCACTCTTTACAAAGTCCACAAGGCTGGACACGGTCTCCGAGGGGGTACGGCGTGAAAACTGGCAACTTGCTTCCGAGAGCTCAGTTACTCGGTCCTGGTTAAGCTGCAAGTGCACAGAGGGCACCTTGCAGTCACTGAGAGTAGCATCACTCTGTTATTCCCTCACCAGTTAGAGGCCCACTACCCAGTCCAGTCAGTCTGCTGTATGCATATTCCACTAAAACTTAACAGGGCAATATTTAATGCAAAACAGATGTGCAATGATTTAAATTTTTCCTTTAAATCGTATTCAGTTACCAAATGAGCATGCATGGGGAAAAAATCCGCTTTCTTCTTCACGCACACAGACAGTAAGCCGGAGAGGCTTTTAGTTTCTGTCGGCTTCATCGCAGCCAAAAAACAGCCTCCATTGTTTGTTTGCTTTGTACCAAACTGACTTCAAACCCGGTAATCAGAGCCAGCTGACAGACAAGTAGACGCACAAACCTCACGTTCCACTTTCTGTAAGGAACGGTTGTGCTCCGTTTAAGAAAAGACCGGGGGGGGGGGGGGGGATGACCAAAATCAGATACACCCTCAACACAAAAATTGACTTTCGAACAAAAAAAAGTGACTACCCCAGAAGGATCAGACCTTCGCTGCTGAATCGCTCGAGGCTTTCCAAAGCCCGCTGCAGATACCATGAACGATTAAGATCTGGGAGAGGAATTATCGTCTCGGGAGACGCCAGAGGAAGCGGCTGAGAGAGGCCGAGGGGAGCCGGCGGAGCTGGGGCTTTCCTGCGAGCACGCCAGGTCGAGTGCGCCGGCTCCCCCCTCCGGAGGCATCAGCCCGCGGTGCGCGTCCATCGCTGGTGTAACGTTTAAGGACTCGTGCCAGTTCCAGCCCGCTGAATCGGGGGGGGAGACCGCCGGGGCGATGTCGATTCACTTCTCGCACGCCGCCGGTGAAACCCGCTCCCGTGGGGTCCCACGAACGGCCACAAGTCCAAATCGGTGCTTCCTAAACTCTGAGCTTAGAGGGAGAATAGCTTTTCTGTGGCCCATTATGTTTAAATATGGACTTACATTGAGATACACAAGATATTTCAAAACATCAGCACTGACTAGTGAAGTGTAGGTAACAAACGTAGTGCCTAATGTGACATCTGTGAATGTCAGCAGAAAGGGTATTTCATATCCATTGCATATTTGCCCTAATATACAAGTATGTATGTCCATAACACTGAACGGAGACAGAGCTCTGAAGTTCTGAACTCTGATTAATCCACCTACGAGCAAATCTTCCACAGGGCAGGTAGGCACCTGAAATCTGCAGGATGCCAGACGGAGGAGTCCTCACAAAGCTGTCCAACTCAAGATTAACAGCTCTGCGTCTGTCTTCAGGGAAATTCAGCGTCGTCAGCAAATGAAAGGTGGAAAAAAAACCTGGCTCTTCTAGGGCCGTAACCCAACCTGAGCACCTGGGGCCGTACGTACGCTGCGTTTACCCCCAGAAACCACGCTCAGCAGGAACCCTCCCACGGCCTGTCACAGTATACAGTGGGAAGCAGTTCATTTTTCCCGCAGTCGAACGGCAGCCGTCCGCATTCCCTCGATGTTCTGGAAGCATCCCGACAAAAGCTGAGCTCCGTGTTTTGGGCGTTTAATGACCTGGCGGAAGTCCCACTGGCTTGAGTCGGGCTCGAGAGGGAGGAAACGCGTTAAACTACTGGATCTGCTTTCCACCTGAAGCCCGGCTTATACGTGCCATACTACGTTACGTCAGAAATAAAGACAGACGAGTCAGAACACCCAGACATCTCCAAACCATATCCGCAGACAACCTGACTCGAGAACACAAGTCACTTGGTCTCATGGGGTTTAACAACCCAGAACACAATAGAACAGGAATTTGAACCTTCTCCAGGGGACTCTGAAGTTACTGTGAGATAGTAATTGAGGGATTCGGTATTATCGGAAAGACAAATGCAGCAGCACCAAATGCTTTTAATTCATTTCTTGGTTACTCTCAAAAACTACCTGGACATTAGACAGATATTGCCGATAAAGTGGTCTTTGCCCGAAACTGCAGTTTAGCACACGGTATCCTGGAGCCGAGGGAATTAAACTGCTACTTTTCACAATGTGATGAAACCCAAATTAACATTACCGTGTCGCGGGAGGGCTTTAGGGTTTTGTGAAAAAGCAAACACCAGTAGCTGCCTGGCACGCAGAGATTCGAGGAGTGGTTTCAAGGGGTGAAAAGCAGTGTCAGAGCTGAAGTCTTGGCTGTAAGAATGTTCTTCTCCTTTCATCCAGGTTTTCAGGTAGGTTGCCAGGTAGTTCTTTTTTCACAGATTTAAAATTTACAGGAGGTACTGCTGGGACAACAAACATGTCGCAAACATCCCTGACCATTAGCAAATGATTCAATGTAAAGTCTACAGAAATAGCAGAAGGGACATACTGGATCACAGAGGAGGACAAAAATAAACTTCAGAGCACTCTAGTAAACCCACCGTTAAATTACAATAATTTGGCTATGAATCATTTTGTCAATCTGTAATCAATCAACATTGATCTGAGGCAGACGCCAGCCATAAACCTCCAAAGTGAAACTTAGCCATTGCCTAAGGCCCGCTTTTGTAGTAAGGTACATAAAAAGGCAGTTTCATACTGGGTCAGACTTAATGGGGACCCTTTGATTGAATGGATTCTAAGGGAACGAGCTAAAGGCTTTCACTGGGCAAATCCACTGCAATTTGTTACCCGTAAAGTAAACGGCACATGTCATAAATTCCACTCCAGCTTTTTCCCGTCGTGTGCAAACCTCACTTCCCGTGCCTTGTATACGTTATATAGGAGCATAATTTTTTTCATATGTAGCCAAGCGGCTTAGGAAATCAACATCCAGTGCACCTTAATGGCAGATGGTTAGCCACCCATAAATCCTTACCTGCTGGATGGAAAGACCAAATAAACAATGGGTTTTAGATTTCCATAAAAATGTAGGCCATCTTCTAATATGATGCGAGAAATAGCCAGCTGAAACAAAACAAAAAACTTTAGAAGAATTACTGACTCTAAAAGCTACGTGCAGGCTAGCATTTAAAACTTCCAGTTCATCTTTCAGAAAGTCATCATACGTGAAGCAGAATATTCTGTCAGAAAAACGATATTGAAGCATTTGTCTCCAAGAGCACAGAGGGTCCTCACAGAGTTTCAGCCCCAGGTTTGCCACCAGACATTTTTAATAAAAGCACGGTGGGCATCATCCTTCCACTACACAAGATCTGGCATCCAATATTTATCACACATAAAAAACAAAGACATTAAAGTTATTTAGCATTTTGGTTAATGATAGTAGTTTCATCATGTTGCACATTTTTATAATTGGTGTTTCTGGACACAATATTTTTCATATTATTGAAAGCATAACGGTATTTGGTCTTCAAGATTACTATACACGGCAAGTAAGCTGAAAAGCTGAAATATAGCCACTTGAGGCCTAGCCTACTGCAACTGCAGAAAAATAAGGATCAAAATAGCCTACATTGCATTATTTTTATTAGGAACATGAACGCTGAACTGTGTGAAATATTCAATAACATTCAAAAACTGGAGAGTGAACAAAAAAAATCAGCAATTAGCCTACTATACACAATATTCAAATCAAATTTAATTGAATAGTTTCATTCAAAACGGGCAATTCATCTTAATTTTATGCCATTTTATGCTGTCATCAGTGCACCCACGGTCAGGTTTTGAATATGGACCTTGCTAGTGTTACAATGCACAATATTCTCTTGCAACACCCAGGGATGAGAGGGTTTCAGTAGGCCAGAATGGTAGCGTTCTGTCATCCCCTCTCCTCAATGGGGGACTCACAGCACACACGTACACACACACACACACACACACACACTCTCTCTCTATCTCTCTCTCTCACACACACACACACACACACAGCGCTTTCCTCCAACTCATGTCCACGCAAGCCTGACTTGCAAACTGCAGTGCGATAAGAAGCACATGCTTGTCCACACTCTGAATCGACAAATTGAGGAGAAAAAGGGGAGAAAGCGTTTATATATGCTAAGTAATACTAGAATCGCTGATTACCCTTTGCCATAAAAAGGATGAAGTTTGTCCTTTGTTTTGTAAAGGTACTGAAAAAAGTAAGAACTTTTATCTAAATATAGAACTGGTATTGCCACCAGTAAAACCCTCTTCTAGTGACATCCAACTATTCATGTGAATCTCTGAAGCAATATCCCCAGGGCTTTTATAGAGATCATCAGCCTCTATGACCGTCTGTCTCCAGCACCCAGCATGACAGACAGTTTCCCCTCCCTTCTCTCTGAAAAATGCAAAACAGTCAGCTGTATTTACAGGTTTCCCTAATGACTTTCAAGCACACCTCTGTACAACCATGATCTGGCACCACGATGTCCACCATAGCAAACTCAGACCTCAAAAATGTGCAATTTGATAGGTATACCAAAGCATATAAAAAGCCTTGGCTGCAAGACCTCACAACCCAGAAAGCACACTAATAAATTCAATACAGGGTAAACGTAGGCGCTCTGTCAATTTCTGTCTGTGGCAGCATGGAGGTAGCATGGAGGTAATTTCCCACTGGGAAGATTTCACGGCTATGCTGCTTACCGCTGCTCTGCTATAGAATCTGATTAGTGCCACAAGTATAAACAAAACATTGTATCAAGTATCAAAAACAACATCGTGTGTACAGGCATAGAAAAAAATGTACTTGCAATATTTTTTCTTTTTTTTCCCAAACTCAAAAGTCTAAAGTTCTACTCTTGAAATCAAAATTTTTCTTTGCAATATTTATTTCTTTGCTCTCAATCAGAAATGCTTGATAATTCGCTCGATAATTTTGACACAAAACTGTGTCAAACGTATGTTGTTTTCTTTGATAATTTTCGACACAAATCTGATTCCTCTGTATTCCTCGGACATCTTCTCAATGGTCAAACCACCTCGCGGCTACCTCCCACAGGCGGAGCGCAACAGAGCGCCTATTTCGGATTTACGTCGCTGTGCCTTCAGGGATGGTGGCAAATTCAGGAAATGGCATCATAGGAAATCAATGTCCAAGAGAATAGGACAGTCCTGGGTGGGGGGGAACTGAAACCAGAGTGTTGGCTCCAGACCCATGTGCGTGAACTCACTGAGAGCTGTTCACTGTACATTGGCGCACTGCTTTTGGGAACGCCAGCAAAAAACCTGAAACTTAAAGTGAAATCGACTGCCAGTCAGGAAAGCATTTGGTATAACTCAATGCACAAGACACCAGCACTGAATAGGGTTGTTTGCAGAATGAAAGGTTGTTTATTCTGACTGGCCTAGACACTACAGATATTTACTGAGTGTGGACCAACGAGGGAAAAGGATATGGACTTAACACACACTATTACCAGTCAATAAAAAGCCCTGGATGTACACACTGGAGACATCTTGAAGTGGGCATTGAGATAAGAAGTTGTGCACACTTCCACCCTCAGCTAACACAGGCCAGCTACACTGCGGCACACTCTCTAGCACTGTATGTCAACTCTGCTCAAGTAAACAAAAAGATTTTTGTTATAATTAAACCTGCAAAACTTGTATACAGAATACCTGAAAATGTGTACAGAATTGACCACATACATAACTGACCATTCAGGGTATGTCCCATGATCCACATCAAGTCAGAATAGTCTCACTCCCAATAGCTATAAAACATTACCACTTAAACCCTCCATTACAGAAGGTGCAGTGCAAACAACCTATAGCCTAAACACACTTTTCCCAATAATGACTAATTGTAGCCTGTTCTAAAACTAGGCTACATTTGAGACATGACCAAATGAATGACTCAAAACTTGGCTGAACATGATGTCCAACACTACTGACATTACAAAAGACTTAGCCTAAATAAATTCAATTCGTTTTAAGGGGCACATTAATCTAGGGATCAGTCTGTGATGTGCCACAACCAAATCGATACAACAGCCCTATATCCAACTTAACTTACCTGAGTACAGCTCAAACCTAACCAACAAAATAAGTGATTTCACTGTAGACAAGATCTGGCATTATGTTTTTGGCCAAATACTAACTTTAGTTCTTCAAACCAGGCTGCTTGCTTACATCAGATCTACTGGCAAGATACTTTCCTCCCAGCTCAAAATGGTCCATCTCTTTCCTGCATATGCTTCCCATTACAGCATCAAATTACTTGAAGCCATGTTAAAATTAAAAAATGATGCATGCTGAAATTAGATTTTATTCTAACATTTCATTCTCAGACATTTTAAAAGACATCCCAATTTTACCCCAAATATGTTTGCCAGCTGTTATTAGATTCACTGAGTGTAATTTAATGTGCATAGAGAAAGGTACATCCTGTTCCACTTATGGTGTAATTGTTCCCAAGTATACATAGTAATCGTATATAAAAACGAAGATGAAGATAGGCTAATAACTTTTGTGTCATTAACCATTTATCTGCATACACAAATTATATATGTGAAAGATACATTGGACTAGCTGATCAATTGAGCTAATATGGATTTGCGCAAAATTGGCGGTTATGAACACCAATTATTTCATTTCTAGCACAAGCAGGCCCTCAAGCATTGAAATGAGTCTCCTTCATAATACATGACTGCGAATTTCCATCTCAGACATCTGAGATGAAAAGGTACAGTAAACTTTGCACAAAACCCCTCTTAAACGTAACTTAATCTGAATAATACTGTAAATATTACAACATGCAGGAATCCATTAACTTTGACCATGTAATCAATAAAAGTTTTGATAACATATTTCTGACATTCAAGCATTTGCAAACGACCACGCTGCAAATATCTTCCTTCAGCAACACCATCAGATGCTGGCACATTTAGTTGAATAGCAAATCCTATGCAATTCAGAAATCTTTGTTAAAAGTTGTCAAATCCTGAAATGAATAATGTAAGCCTAATACAAACCCTGCTGCGATATAGCTTAAAAATTGGCTATTTAAAGCTTCATGAATTTGCACAGTTCAGCTATTGGTAACTTTACAGCTGTGACTAGTTAGCCACACATGCTTAATAGCACAGCTGAATAGCTGCATAGCTACCTTGCTAACGTCAGCCAGCCAGGCTCCTAAGCTAGGGATGCAACAAATTCTAGTTGTTTTTGTTTTATTATTAGTCAACATAATATAGCCATTTAACCAATGTTGTTACAATTCAAAATTATCCATGCCAAGTCGACTAATGTACACAGTTTTGCAGATCCCTTTGGATAAGAACATGTACATGTATGTAAATTTAAGTGCAAATATCATTACTTAAATTTCTGCCATTGCTATTTTTATACTAAATACACTATTTTTAGTTGGCTACCTTCCCATGATTAGCAAATCATGGTTGCACAAAAGATCATGGTAATTTATGGGGCCATTACCATTCAGATAGCAGATTAGAACATTGCTACAAAATATACAACCAAACACAGACCTGAAAGAGATAATACTTTAAAGAACAATACTAGAAAAGTACAAATAATGTGACCATCATGTCAGGCAACACAGGGCTTATCCAGTTCACAGATTACTTAATCT
Organism: Anguilla anguilla; assembly: GCF_013347855.1. NCBI lineage: Eukaryota > Metazoa > Chordata > Actinopteri > Anguilliformes > Anguillidae > Anguilla > Anguilla anguilla. The sequence continues at coordinate 22,395,247 of NC_049206.1, read as the reverse complement.
TTTCAGGGTGTCCCCTCACTTTTAAACATTTCTAGTGCACTAATTGTGGATTAATCATGTCCATTTTCTAAGTTCAGAAAAATTAGTTGTGGAAAAAGCAACAGTCTTCCAATATGTTTTAACATGCATTGGCCCGTTTTCTTTTCATTTCCCACCTAGGTAATATTTAAAACCCAAATCTAGACAGCCACATCTCCAGTTTAGCTTCACAAACAATCAAGTTCGATTCACTGCAGCAAAGTTAGGTTATTAATTATAATGCATCACTGTTGTTATTCAAGTTTGCATATCAAACACGCGTTTAATATTTTGTATGCATGCTCGAGTCTCAGGTGTAGTTCACACTTGGCAGTTTCCTATATGGGGAAACCAAATATCATATCAGCTGATTGGCATTCCCTCTCGCTCAAATATCTACATCAGCATGGGCCGTGAAAAGTACACAGGAACCCTACACACATACAAGCGTTCACAGAACAGACACCCAGTTAAAGATAACACATTCGTATCGCCTTCGTAATCGATACATTGGTACAGCAAACATGAAAGTGAAATAATTTGGCTAATAATTCGGCTAATATTAACATCAACCTTAAATGTATTGTATGCTCTAGACTATGGCTTTGAATGATCAGTGTTCATTGACATATCCACACAGTAATAACCTCGAAAGTACCATTTCCTCATTACTCGTACGTTTCGAATGTATAAAGCTGAACACCAACACGCTGGGTGGGGAAAAGTGTACACACGATCGATGAAACAGGGCATGCCGTGTCCTTAAAAGTGCCAACGGTTGGAATTTGGTTCTAAAACCGCTAACACTCTATTTCAGAAAACTCATTGTTACAGGACAAATTCATCGCTCGTCGCCATAGAACGCGAAAAAGGTATATCAGCCATTTGTAGATGATTTCGGACAGTACTCGTGTAGTTTCAAACCCTTTGAACTACCGTGAACCCAAATCGTATACGAAAACAAATCCCATAACTTCAAGTTATTGTCAAATGCAGAGCTGAAGAACTATAAGGACTTGGAACTACACACCGTCCACATCAATGGCACAAACTGTTGCAAATGCACCAAGGAGCCAGACAAGCACATTCTGATCTGAAACGTCGTGAACCTCCAAGCCCAACGTAATTCTCAAGTAAAGCCACGTTTCCTGAAGTTAAATCCGCACAGTGCCAGTTTTTTTTCTTGAAGTGGTGAACTACGTTGTGCCAAACTGTCCCGCAAATAAATCAAAACGACTTGGTGCCAATGTACCAATACTTACCTAAAAGCTTCTTCACTTCTGCTTCGTTCATGTAGACGCTGACACTAGGGCGATTGTTGTTTTCCATACCAGGTAAACTGAGTTTGGCAAAGGAGACAGCTGCTTCGAGTAAAAGGAAAAATAAGCCCCATCGCGTCCTCGGAACTGAGTGGAGCCAACACCGCGACACTGTCCCACAGCAAAGCCGAATCGGCCCCGCCAGCGACACAAACATTGCATATAAACACGCGTTTCCTTGCTTAAAATGTTATACCCAATGTGGGTGTTAGATTAGTTTCGCCAAACTTTCAATCCATCCCAAATATTAAGTTTGATCCAGAAAGCAGCATAGTCCCAAGCAGTTTACGACGCTGGCTCGCTAGCCCCCTCCCCTCTTGTCCCGGGTTTTCTCTTACCAACTGGTTTGCTAGCTAGCCAGCTAACTTTACCAGCTCCGCTGAATTTGCTGGGGGTATCCAGATTTTGGGTTATTGAAATTCAGACAACGACCTGTATCCGGTTACTTTTCTTTCCCATGAGTGAGTACTCTACCAATTAAGCTTAAATACGCATCATAGCAGATTTTATTGTTTGCAGCACGCCGCCTTCGCATTGCACCCTTGACTCTCCACTTTCACCCCCTGAATCTCATTTTCCAGAGGGGGAAAGCTCTTGTAACGAGCACGAGCACGCACAGCCGCGTCTTCACATTAAGCGCGCGCCCGTCTTGTCTTTAGACTCGAGTCCTAACTGCGAGCGAAATTCTGCCATCGGAAATTATGACGTGTGTGTCAGAACAGAATCTAAACAAAATGAGAAAGGGAGCTTGAGACAAATGATATCAATATGGGGACACCTCATTATCTACGATGAACCTTAGGGAAGACTTCGTTGATGGAAAACCGTGGAGGAAACGGCATGGGGTTGTTGAATGGGGCAGGAATGTCATAACCTGCTGAAACAGACCCATTAACTAGAATGCTGCCCACCGGGCTTAATTCGTATATTATTGTGATAACTGGAAAATCAAATAACTTACTTTACGGTAGTTGTTACTAGACCCAACAGCCATAATTTCCGTTTTTCAGGTTGGAAACAGGCTGCTTACATTGAATATAAAATATTGAACAGTTCTGCCTGTTTAACACTGTATTATGCTATAGCACATGATCTTACATGTCCTTTCAATGAAAGCTGGACCACTCCTTGGAGGGATAGTTGATTCTGTACTCCGTACTGACTTATTTATTTTCATGTTAACTATGTTTCTCAGGCCCTGCCAAAAATGGCTTTTCATAACAAAAAGGCTACCCTTTAATCTCATGCCTTCTAGTTAACCACAAACTGGCTTACCCTTTGAAGAGGAGATGCAGTGAGCATGTGACGTCTATTCATTCCAGTGCTATGATTAGAGTGCTATTATTTGCAATGTGGAGATTTATGACAGCGCACGCTTAGAATAAATATACAGAACAAGACAATCAAATAGGATGCATGCACAAGAGAGGCAGTGAGAGTGATTCTTGGCACTTGCAGCATATGAGTTCTTGCTGAACTTTACACCTGTGGAAGAATGATTAAGAAACTACATTATCAGATAGCTAGTGAAAGCCAGAGGTTTGGGGTGCTCAAACGTGTCTAAGAAGAGACGAACAACATGAGCGTGCTTGCCTGCCTGGTGTGCTCTTCACATTGAAGAGGTGCTTTGTTGTCTTTTAGGAGGCTCAGATCAGTCCCGACAGGCATGAGCTTGCCAGACCACAGGAAATCCCTGGCAAAGGGATCTGCAGGCTGTGCCCTCCCATGTGGACTCTGTCTTAGCTCTGGTGTAGAGGTGGACGCAGTGGCACAGTGCCCAGCAGACTGCTGGCACAGTAGGGCGAATGGGATCACAGCAGTCCCATGAGAAAACGCCTGCCCAGGTGAAACGGTATATTTTTACAAAGTTTCTCACATTACCGCAATGTTGGACTGATGCTATGAGAATGCAATGATCTCCTTGGGTGGTTTGAAGGATTGGGGAGAGAGCACAATGGTTGTGATGGGAAGCTGTAGGAAAGGGATGTTTATCCAAAGACACGGTTGATTACTGTTTGTTCAGGAGGCAGGAGCACCAGAGGTGGGGTGGGGTTGAGTGGAGGGTTAATGTGTAACCAGAATTGCTGTAAACGAAGTAAACGAATACTATAATACTATATTATAATACTATAATTAAGTCAATAAAACGGAATCAGAGAAGAGGCAGTTTTCCAAAATGCCTGCATTAGAACTTTCTTTGGACATGTTAGAAAAGTGTTAAAAGCGTTGAAATACAAAAGAATAAGGTTTTGTTTTAGTAAAGACATTTCACAGGATTTTATTAGAACCTATGCCAACCGTTCCTCTAAAATAACCCCCCTCCCCTCACTCTGGCTCATTCTCACTGAGAGCAAGAATCGGTTTGAGCCCTGAAAGACAGTTACAGGGAAACCCATACCCTGTTCTGGCCAGAAAGTCAGTATTTCTCAGTCCAAAAAAATATAAATAAAATATATTCCCATGTGCATGAAAAATACAAAGGAATTTCTGATTTTTCTCATAAAAAGGGTATGGAAAATATATGGTCAATTGATTCCAAATATCTTGTAATTATATTGTATTATATATTGTATTTATAATATACATGTATTATTATTGTGATGCCTAAGTATGTTATGTAAATTAATTAATATACAGTTTATACAAATGTATTTTCTAAATAAATATCAGTATATATGTTTATATATTGAGAGTATAATAATGATTATTATTGGTATAGGTTGCTGCCAGCACTCCCAGAGTATTTCTGCAATGCAGTAGCATCCCAAGAGCCCAACTCTCTGCTGCAGCAAGACTTTCTTCTCAAGATTTCGTCTATTTTCAGCACCACACTAGTTCACTGATTGTTTGCTTCAGGCTCTGTGATTTGATTGCTGCCTTTAATTCGAGATGGCATTATCGCTTGCACTTTGTACAGAGTCAGTGTGAGCACATTTAAAAATGGCAGGTGACAACCCAGCAACACTCTTGCTTGTACAGCATCTTCACATCATGGTCTGCTTTGACGTCTCATTTGCTGCTTTGACAAAAATTTCCATTATGATCCGTAAACCAGCTTGCTTCTGGATTTAAGTTACAGATAGGAATTAGTGGCAGTGGCAAAAGCTTTTCTGCTGATAGAGTGGACATTATATGAGAGTGACAATAGCACCAGCAGTATAGAAGGTGAATGTGACACATAAATCTTCTTCTCTACCCTTTTGCAATCCTTCCACCTGTGGCCCACCTGGTGTGACTGCAGTGCCATCTGCTGTCACCTCTGCAGCAGCCTGTTTCTCCCAAGCTGTGATTCATAGCATGGCCAGCAGAGAGCGACATAGATCAGCATCATTTGAGAGCTCAGATTTTGAAGGGTGGGAAACAACCACAAGTTCCTTTGAGATTGCTGCAGGATACAAGGTATGGGTACCCTGGGAGACTAGACAAGGCTGCCTTTGATATGTTATAACAGAAGATACTTCTGCATATTTATGGCTGGATGCGGAACAAAAGATGCTCCAGCTACACGCAGATGAGTGCAGAAATAAGACTGAAGGGCCTCAGCGTCTACTGGTGTCCATTGTGCTTCAGCATGTAAGAAATTCGTTTCAGTAATTATTTTCCTAAAATATCCACGGACCCTATTTTAAGGCCCTTATTGGCTAAAGTGTCTACACACCTTTTTTCAAGGGCTTACTTAGCTGCCGGTTGAAAAAAAACTGCAAACACATGCACTCACTGTGGCCATCCAAGACTTCCTTAAATTGTATTCTGTCTAAGAATTTGAGATTTTTTGCGAAGTATGATATACCACCAGAGACGTCTCCAGTTTGCTTCAATTTTTGCAGCTCAAGATCATGATGCATCAGATGTACATGGTAATGGTAATGATAGTTCATTTATTAGTAAAGCGCATTCCCTGAGGTTAAGCCAATTTACCACACATCAGTGGTAAATTATGGGTAAGCTCATAGAACCATAGGATTGTGTTTCTGATAAGTGAGACTTACAAGACACCTGGAAGAATGAATTCCCCAAAGTCTCTGCACTGCATGCAAGGCATTGATATTTGACACACATCTCTTCCCTTTCTGTAATCCCCTTCAGAATCCACCCTTTGTGCTGAAAGCCTAGCATTTGCTAATGCACATGTTGGTAATGGGAGAATGTCAGAACTTGGCCTATTCAAGTAAAACAAATGCCCATTCTACCAGGTAAGCCTCTTGAGGAGGCAATACAGTATGTCAGAGTAGATTGTACGACAGTGAGCAGGGCTGGAAAGAGGGTTATATCGAGAAGGGAGAGGCAGGAATGGGATTTGATTATCATCACAAGACATTGCACTAGATCTACTTCATTTTGTGTTGTAAATGCACCTTCATTACTATTCAACAGGAAAAATGGTAATGACAGTATAACAATATACACCCTATCACTGCACGGAGGTAGCTCAACCCATATCTTTCCTGTACTGTCTTAAACCTTTGAGCCCTGAGGACTTGGAATGTGCATAGAAGTATTCTATGTACATTCTACTACACGTGTGTGTGCTATGTACATGACTAAATATGGTTTATAATACAGTATATTAACTATTCTTAAGAGCTACAATTTATGCACATACTTTGTGCATACCTGAGATCACAAAGAAAATTTATCTTTGTGTCACCGAATAGACCCCTTACTTTCATTTTATGCATTTACTCTTCTGTTGTTTACTATTGTTCTGAATAATTAATTGATTGGGAGAAATGACCTCACATCAGCATTTAATATAGTAAAACTTTATTGTGGCAAACGTGGCATTGATGCTGACTAATATTTTCAAAACAAACTGATACACTGCACTATGGTTCATCCATTTCATTTCATCATCTCATTTCAGACATTTGTTTTGTTTTTTTGAAAGCTTGCTGAACTTGGGGAATCAAAGTTGCACATAATCACAATTTAACCATACTCACACTAATCAACTTTACATTTCAACACTAACTTAGTCAGGCATTAATGAGTGTTGGAGGGAAGCAGAGATTGCATACAGTATCATACAAAATATATATTAAAAAAAAAAAACAGAAAAAGGCAGCAACTAATGTTCAAAGTCAAATATTTCAGCTTCTTTCTCCTTCCAGAAAGCAAAACTTCGATCAATGTACTTGCAAATGTCATCATTGTTGAAGCAGGAGATGTCTGCATCCCCCTTTCTCAGAAAGTCCCCCTCATCTGGGGTGACAGTCTGGACAATGACCATAGGCACCGGCCTTGCCTCTGGTTGCAGGTGACTCCCAGGGTTGGAGGGTGGTTCCAACTGGTTTTGCTTGCTGCCAAAATACTTGACTTTGATATCCTCAAAACCATCCTTCCACTCCCTGTTCCCCGCTTCAATATCGTGGAGCACAGCCCTGTGGAAGTCCCTCACCATTTCCCAGGGGAACCGGCCCACATGGTCGAACACCTCAAAGCAGAGCAGATGCCTCATCTTCCTCTCGTCGGCAGGCAGCTCCTGCTCCAGGATGTGGAAGTAGCCCAGCATGAAAAGGTCGAGGGTCAGGCTGTTGTAATCAACGGGTACCCCATTCACACGGGGCAGGAACTGTTCGGGGGAGTAAGTGACCCGTTGGCGGTTGAGACGGCGGATTTGCCGTGAGGGGACGCCAGAGGTGATGCTCCTCCAGTTGCCAATAATCTTGTTGACGGCAGTCCGCTGTCTGAAGAAATGACATACCGAGCCGTTCCCCCTAGTCTGCTGGGGCTGAGTTTCCTGTGGGATATTTTCTAGAATTTTCTGTTCAGCCTTCCCGTCAGCTTCTTGTCCGTCCAAGCACTTTTTACCCCTCATGGTTAAGGTGTAGGCTGACTTCTTCCAGTGACTCAAGAACAAGACAACTATTCGCTCTTTTCGCAAGCTGGTGGTCTCTCTCACTGGATGAAGGCCTTCTCTGGGCACCTCTTCGCAGTCTATACCAGAATCCCTGCTGTCGTCCACCATTTCAGCAGCTCTCTCTACCCTGCTGTTAACATGCCCCTCCCGCATATTTTGCACAAGTGACCCACCACCTAGGCTTCCAGTTAAGAGCAAATGACCCGCCATCTGAGACTCAAAGTTTGATCTAAGATTCTGCACCGAGACACCAAACTGTTGAATCTCCTTTTCCACATTTTCCCTGCTTACCCTCATGGAATTCCGTCTTTCTGCTGGCTGCTGTGAGAAAACAGACACAAGCTCATTGTTGGGCATCTTGCATATGGCGCCATCCTTTTCGGTCAGGTTAGTCAGGAGCAGGGACATGCTCTTTACGATGCCAGATATGCGGTTGCACCACACTGGCAGGGGTATCTGTCCGTCATCTGCATTTGGATTGCCGAGCTGTGTGTTGACCGTGATATTGACGATGGGAGCAGGGAGGATTGTCCGCAGTTCCTCAGCCAGACGAGCCAGCTCAAGCTCATAGGCTTGGCACCTCTTCTGCATGGACACGTTCTCGATCTGTTTCTCCAGATAGACCAGGTCATCTTCGGTCAACAGCTCACCAAAGGGGCCAAGGATGGCATTGTGCACCTGCGAGAATCTCCAGCCATCCATCTCCATATATTTGCAGCCATTTTCCTGGTGGAGAAGAAAAACAAATCTGACTTACTTGAAGCCAAACTGAAAAACTAATACAATAAAATCACAAGTTGCATCAAATTCCAGTTCATTGAACATGTTGCAGGGCTTCTTCCAAGGGTTCATCATAATCTTCTAAAGCCTGGTAGAATTTATCTATTAGGATAACATGGCAACTCACAGAATGTTTTTGTGTTCAAAATTAGAGGAAGAACTAAATGTACTTTTGCAATCTCTCTAAGATAATATGTGATTCTTATTGTGTACATGATGAGTAATAAGCAGCTAAATAAGCAGTTAGGAAGTTGAGAGTTTGGTGCTGACTTTAGCCTTAGCAGGCGAATATTGTGTACCTTCCTCCTCAGGTCCTCTTCATCCTGCAGCCGAGCCTGCAGCTTGCGTACCATCACCTGCCTCTTCCACTCAGGGATAGGCTGGCCTTTCTCATCATGTGTGGGCACAAGCGAGTCTATGTCAGCCAGGTTGGCCTCCTCCGTCGGCAGCATCACTATTTCGTTCCCTTTCTCGTCCACTCTCTGTGAAAAGAACATCTACAATGGCCCACTTTCCCACAGTAGGACATACGTGACAAATGTTATTAATATTAAAATCGCTGACAAGGAACGCAAACAGGGAAATCCGCCCAATGAAAGGACTCACCGACTGTCCCGTGAAGACAGCTGTGATCCCTGCGTGTTTCAAAGACTTGATGGATTTCATATGCGAGAGTAGTCTTTGCTTCTCCTCCAATGTTCTCGCCTGGCTAAAGGATGACACGACTGCAAGGGAAATGCAATAAGCATGATGCACGAATGCCATTGTCCAGCAAAAATCACTGTTACATGCTGATGATTGACAATAGGTCCATCGCACGACTGAAAATAAATGAGAACATTCATAACCTAGTGAGAAGCTGATCCATGTTTAGTGAAATTTTTGACAGTGAAGGACAATCTCTAGCTGATTCAGATGATTCAGTTATTGCACAGGCAAGCTTCATATACTTTTTCTAAAGCCAAGGGAGGCAATTCTTATTGCGAAGAGTGACATAGGGTTTTGTGCGTGACATTAAGAGGCAATGGTCCTCACCATTTGATGCCATCTGAAAATGCTGGATTGTGTTATTGGTTTGTATCTGAGGAGGGGGTGAGGATGGTGGGAGGGGTGTCGCTGGGGGAGGCAGTGGGGGGCGTGGCTGGGGAAGCACTTCCTTCACTGGCTGCTGGGAAACACAGAGGAGAATGTAGGTGAAGTTTGTAACGTTCATCACCAATGTGCCCCCACATGACAATCTACAAGTGGATTGATCAACCCATTCACAAGTATGCAGTAGGATGTTTGGTATGGATCATGCAATGAAAGAAAAAAGAAAGGAAGATTAAAGTGATTAAATTAAGGTTACTAAATCTCATTAGCCCACATATAGCAGACATTGGATAGGCCATGGCTATGGTCACCTTGCTGTTCTCCATGTCTGTACCACTGCAGGTGTGTGCGAGCGTGCCGTTCAGACCCTGGTAGTAGTCCGCAGAACTGGGTTGCCAGGAAACTGCTGGCTTTCCTCTTCTCTCTGCTTCACTGGAGCTAACCTCTGGCAAAGATCCGTCTGTGAAGGAGCCCTGGAGCCAAGGACAGTGCACTCTTTCGTCAGTCACAGAAATAACCTCATCGGTGAGACCAGAGAAACATCTGTCTAAATGCGCAACACTAAAGTGTTGCAATATAAAAATCAAAAACACAAACTTGGGATACCTATTAGTCCTTGAGGTGATTTGAAAAATACATAATGCATGAAGAGTGATTACACTCTTTCTTCCCTTAAAAAATAGGAGTAGGACCTTGAGCAGAGAGCCCCAGCAGAGATGCCATTGCATTTCACTGCTTAATTACATTCAGTGTCTGTGTGGCACCCTGGGTCTCATTAGTACCCCCTACTACGACACTACTGATGCTCCATCTTACTTAATGTTTAACTCAGCCACACTGCAGTAGGTCGACAAAATTATCTACTTAAAGGGATGCACGTGCCACGAGTGAGATCACATCGCTTTGCCTCTTGTGCCACCGAAAAGCGACACGTGATCCGAGAACATAACTCTTACAGAAAATGTTCATTAAGTAGTCAATTGAGGAAGGCCAGGCCAATAGGAAGTACCCATCAGCAACACCTGAGCTTTGCGAGACACAACAAAAGCTTGTCATGAAATGGACACTGCTGTTGTTTTGAGTTCAGCACCCCACTGGGCGTGTAGGATATAGGCGGTGCGAAAAGGTGGCTACCCCACAGGAAGTTTCGAGTGACATCAACCTACAGCCACTTTCAGACGTGAAATGTGGTCCCATTGCTGCTCGTTAATGCAAATGTCAAGGATGAATGCTAGCAAAACTGGAGAGTAAACTGAATGAAAGTGCTTCAAGCCTTGCAGATGCAGATTTCACATCTAGAAATCTAGAAAATCATTTTGTCTTCTACATCAATCAGTGGTTTGTCCCTAAACTCTACAAGGGCCCAGCGTTGCCATTTTGTTTGTTTAGTGTCCCTTACATATCTTATATACTTATCACATGCAGTCGTTGTAACTGTTAGACATGCTCCCAATATCTATTACGTCTTGGCAAGTTCCCTGTGTCTGCTCTGAAGTGGGCGAATCTGCATGTGGCTATTGTGTTTCTTGTTGCTGGAATGAACTCCAGGAAATTTTAAAGCTAGATGTCCTGTTCTGATAGGTCACTTAATGACCTTACTTAAAGGCCTGTTCATTAAAAATTCAATTTTTACAATTTGACTGTGTCTTTCAATATTAAATATTCTGTGTTGTATGTAATTCTGCATTGTACTGTAAATTTTTGTATTTTAGCAGTCCTATTGCAGGATCCATTGAAAAAAAAATTGTCTCCATGGGGTTTTTCTGGGTATATAAAGGTTAAATATGCGATAACCAAGACATTATTTTTTATCAAGTGTGCATAAAACGCTGCCAACTTTAAATTATATCATAGACCGTTTCCATTATAAATCTTCTTTGCATGTGTAAGATATGCAGTTATACAGTGGGGGACTATGAATAAAAAGCTGTAATTCCAACATGAATCGTGCAAAATAGATGTAGATACCCTGAAATTGAAACTGACAGTCTGCGCTTGCCATATATTGTTTTATTTCTAATCCAATGTGACAGACGCAAAGCAACAAAAATGTTGTCACTGTCCCAATACATTTGCATTTAACTCACAGTGTAAGGAGTTAAGTCTTAACAGGAAAAGTAGCTCAGGAAGAGCTGAAACCTGTATTTCTCATTTAGGAATGATTTTCCATATGCCCCAAACTTGATGTTACAGATGATGCACTGCAGCACAGGTTGAAATGGATTTTACTGCTCCCAAAAGCAGAGAAAATGGTTAACTGTAATTTCATTCACTGTACAGCACAGATAATTGCACAGTTCACATGCAAACATACATGCAAAAATACAGGCAAAAATATGTTTAAAATCCATAGTTCTAATAAGCAGGATGGCTGTCATGGATTTCATACATCCTTATGCATAAAATGAATTGCCCATTGTCTTCTTTGTTCGCATATTCCACAGAGATCAAACGGAAGCCAATAAATGTTCCCTTAAAAGCTTGCATGGTTAAAAGATCAAGGAAGCTGCAAACTGAAAGCCTAGTTTGCAAAATTCATTGTCAATAGGAGGATGAAGTACAAATCTCATTTCATCGTAGCAAAGAGAACAAAAGCAAAACAGCTTTGAGGGATTCGTTAAAAAAAAAAGTGAAAACAAAATAAAAAACGAAATCTCAGCCATCACTCCGATATAATATAATGACAAAACAGTCAAAACAAGTATGCACTGACTTCCGTGTGCTCTGAAAAACCACTCAATGTGCAGTCCCCACAGACATGCACAGATATCACTCTGATCTGACCCTGATTACGGAAATACCCTCATTATTAAAATGGCCTTTTATCTGATTATCTTTATCGGTGTAGGTCATAAATGGCGTATTCAAAACCCAATTCAGACAATTTTTGGCCAATCTTTTGATTGTTTGGTGCATGTAGACATCTAGATTCCTTTCTGGTTTTCTGCACATGCCGGGTGGAAGTAAAAGATCCTGAATGAAAACAAGTGTCCATTGAGCTCATGCTGACTATGGAGAGAATCATGTAAGCGTGGCTATTGGAGTACTCATATTACTTATATCCATGTGTATGCAATAATCTAAACACTGGCATAAACTGATTACTCCCAATAATCGAGTTATTGATGTACATGTAAATGTAGCCCCTGTCTCCATCCACTATCTCTCAGTTCTCTAAAGTAATGGCTCCAATGAACTTTGGAAAGTCCTCTTGTCATCACTTTTTTGATTAGCTACTATAATCATGACAATGCAGTTGTTGCCTATTGAAGGGCGGCAGTGTAGTATAGTGAGCAAGGAGCTGGTCGGGTTTGATTCCCGGGTAGGACACAGCAGGTTGTATTCTTGAGCAAGGTAATTAACCTGCATTGCTTCAGTGATACATCCCGCTGTATAAATACATGCGATGTAAATGCTATGTAAAAAGTCACTTGGGATAAGAGCATCTGCTAAATGTCTATAATGTAAAATCACGAAGTCGCTCATTCCTCAAGTAAAACACACATTGAATTGAGACAGAGAACTGAAACATGAAGATGTACCATGCTGTCTCATGCCCTGAGTAAAACCTAAATCTAAAGGAGTTCTTTCTCCTTTAAGTAGAAAAATGCTCAGTTTTAGACATCATAGAGTCCAGAGGAGCTTGGTAGGCACCATCCTTTAATGAGATAGACTGCATCTTGCACAGAAACTCCTCTAATCCTTATTTATGAAGTGGCATTGAAAGAGCCCCACGGCCATGCTGCCTACCTTTCACGGTAGCAGATATCAATTTAATGAGACTATATACAGTGAATATAAATGGCAATCAATCACTTCATCAATCACTACAAAATGAGGCTAAGATGTGAGAACACCAGAAGTATGTGGAGCTTGTGGAGGTTGAGTATTTCAACCTGTAACCAACTTTTTTCTGCATAATACATTGCATTGTATCCAATTGAGCAGTCTATTAGTAGGGGGACATGATGCAAAAAACTATAGTGTCTTTATTTCATTATCCTCCAGTACAGTGAAACCCTCTCTCGCAGACAGCAGAATCTTGCAACATTTGCAGATTCTAGTGTAGATTTGTTCTCCATTGTGCCAAACATGTCACTTCTTATGTTAGCTGCTTAAAGAGCACACTGTAGTGAGGAAATACTTGTTAAATCAGCACTCATTATTCCACAGGAGTCTAGAACTAAGGGAGTACAGTCCATACATTCACTCCATGCATTCAAAAAATTCTGTTCATTTAAAATATAAAGCATAATCTGAGTTTCACTAAAAGCCAAGATAAATAATTTACTTACAATCTCTTGCGCGATTAATCTCCAACGTAAGTCATGCAGTTGAAGCCTTCACTGATGAAGATATTATGTCATCTGCAGCTTAAACCATCCGCACCTTGGAGCACTCATCAGCTTCTCAGCCAATGACCAAAAGCCTCAGCATCAGCAGGCAATAAACAATAAACTGATAGGAGACAGTCTAAAGAAGCCATAAATAATTAAGATGGGGGATTGGGTAGACAGCGATGTCGGGGATGTGGGTGCACACCAATGATGGTATGTTGTGCACCTACTGATACTGTAGGTGTGTGTCATTAGCATAGCCAGGGGGCTGCTGTCAGGCTAACTAGTAAAGGTACACTGCGTACTGCTTGGTTGACTGCGCTTCCATTCTCTGGTCTTGAAGGGACTGACAAGGCTAGTGTAACAGAGATTTATTCTTGTCCATGTGTAGGCGAGGAGCGGTCGCCGGCCAGGCGAGTAGTAAATGGATCTGCCCAGTCAACCATTCCATTCCAAACAAAAGATGAGAAAAAAAGAACAGATTTATGCCTACACGACTCACTAATCAGGCATTCTCATACATGATGGCAGGTGTCCTATGTTTATATGTCCTGGTTTCCTCTCTGTGTCATTTTATCCTCAGCAAATGGTATATCTCACAATCCAGCCTGTCTCTGCTCTGGAGATTTGCTAAAGGCCAAAACGGGACACAAGAACCCAGTGGTTCCTAACCCTGGCCCTGGAGAGCTACAGGCTTTCCTGGTTACTCAGCACATACTTTATCAGCTGAAACAGGTTAGCACACAGTTGATTCAACTTCACATGGTTTCACAGGTCTTTCATTTCTGGCTCATGGTTTAGAAGTTGATTGCTGAACTTAAGGTGAAAACTGTGGTGCACCGGGGCCAGGGATGAGGACCCCTGCTGTAGCCTTTGCTCAGATAGTCAAGACCCCATGAATTCTATCCAGATCGACAGAGATCCATAGAATGCACAGAAACTAGTGATGCTATGATCATTTACAGATGTTTTAGTGCTTTGTTTAATCCATGCAAAACCTTCATTGATTTGCTTAAAGGAATTGAGCAGGGTTGTATGCATGGCTCTGATTGAGGGGGAAGATAGACGGCAAATTTCCATAAAGCATAAGTGAAGCCATTCCTGTCCTGCACGTGAACTAATGTCTACTTAAAGTAATGACCCGGATGAAATAAAGCAATAGTGTTAAATGTCCATCTAAAGTCAGTATAACTTTCAGAGATGTATTGAAATTAATATGAAACTGGTTCAATCATGAAAACATACAATATACCTACCCCAGATATTACATTTTAATTAACTAATAGTATAATTTTTTGACTAATTCCAATTAGTCGTAGGTTAGTGTTTTTTTTTTTTGTTTGTTTTTGTTTTTTAGCACTGTAACTTAAAGTTTCCCACATAACATCTAAACATGGTTAAAACATGGCATCTGTATTTACAGTAAATCAGATGTTGCAACAAACTTGTAATCAGCAAACTAATTTATCTAGCCTCATAATTTTGCATCAGTTCATGTGGTCACTGGTATGTGATAGAATTCCTCAGATAATCATTAATTTGTAATATCTTTTCTGGCCATGATAATATATTTTAGTTCTATATGTTGTGTTAACACTTCTTTATGAACGCATGAATGACACCTGATGCCTCTCTTGTGCCCCTATACTGTATGAAGTTTTTTAATGTGATCTTATCTATAAGTGAACCAGTGTACAATATACAGTCAATTAGCTCATTTAGCCAGGTGCTGGGTGGAAACAAGTACCTGCATACACACGACCCCTTCAGGACCGGAGTTTCCCACACTTGCTATTAATTGTCACTTGGGTTTAGAGCTGGTGGCTGGGAAGGCTGTGATATATGGATAATGACAGGATCATGCCCTGTGAATAGGGGTCATCTTGAAAAACACTCCCTCTGCAGGAAAGATATGCGATGCTAATAAATAAATGCTAATATCATTGGGTGAAAATGATCCCTGAGTACCATTAGTTAACATTTGACTGACCTTTACATCCTAGGGCCATGGGTGCACCTCAGAAATGGCAAGTAAATGTGCCCCACACAGGTACAGAGCCACCAGATCCATTCACATTTGAAACACTGGTTTAATATTTTCTAACGGGGTACCTGTGCCATTTGTGACCTTTTATTCCCTACCAATAGTCTACATATAACTTATTGTTATCGGTATTAGGAAATAAAATAATTCTATTAAATTCAACATTGATAATCTGTTTTAAATGTATGTTCTGTATCGCTTTTCAGCAGCCCTCATCAATTATAAAAAAGGGAGAAAGAGATCTGCATCCGGATGGCATTTCAAACGTTGTACATGAAATTAATACGAACTGTTGCGTATATAATTTTGATACCTTAGCATGATATGGCTCACATGAGCAGAGGTACACCACCCTCATTATCCTCTGTGAGCAGACTGACTGCAGATCTGCAGGTACATTTAAAATAATGTGCTGTATAAAAAGTCCTATGCTATACAATCAAACCATATGTGTTTGTTTATGTGACCTCCACCATCTCCTCAACAGCAGGCATTTACCAGAAAACATTGGAACCAGACTGACCTCTTTGGAACTGAACTGAATGTTAAAATGGTTGGCAGGTGAGTGGGCGCAGTAGATGTCCCAATCCAATTATTCCTGTGCCAGAAAATGAGAAGGTCTGACACAAAGAACATTGAGAACGGCAGCGTCGCTAGCAAATTATTTGTCAGTCAAAGACAAGTAATTAAAACAACCCACCATCTGAATTCTTTTATATGCTAACACCGAATATTTTATAAACCAGGTATTGTCAACACCCTCCATAAAGCATCAGTTGAAGAAAGATGATTCATATCAGTGAACCAAATCTGTAAGTAAAACTAAATATAAAACAAAATAAAAACTAATAACTTGTTGCTTTTTTCACTTCATCAGTGTTTTTGGCATGTCTTTTTTTCAATTTATCCAGAAGCAGGGAAAACTCATTTAACCCCAGTTTATCATTTTTTTGAAATAAATTTGGAATCAGCAGTTAGGCCCCTAGGGTTTTGGTGGCCCTAAATAAGAATGTTGATGCGGCTCCAAAGTGCTCCAAAATGAATCACACGCACCACTTAAACTAGGATTGTGTGGCCCACAGATGGCTGTGGCCCTAAACGACTGCATAGAGTGTTTATGACAGAGGCCATCTCTGGTTGTGGCTCTCGAGTTACTACTATGCCCCCCGTACACCAAGAGCACTCCATTCCCCCCATGCACCCTCCTGTGAGTCAGGGACTATTTTAAACCCTACAGTCCACATATTACTGCAGGGGAAGCTCAAACAACAATCAGAAGAGAGGTATCTCCCTACCCTACAGTCGAACCTGCCCTAGTGGTGAGTATCTCCTGTGTACTGAGCCACTCAGAAAAAGATACTTATCATGTAGGGGTGGATAATGAGGCCCCATTGTGCTGGCCCATTGAAAAGTGACCACTCAAAGACTTGGATAAGGACAGGAAACATTACATAATCAAGCACGGTGCCAAGTTCTTGTGCTTCCGTCCCCTTGATGGGATTGACTTGGCTGTTGTTCTCCGAATTGGATTGAGAAAATACACAGGAAGAGGAGGAAAATAAAAGAGATAGTGTGAGACAGCCCCTGAAACTCAAGTCAGAGGATCTCATAACCAGCTTAGCCCCCTGGTTTTAATACTTGAGCAGCCAGAGGAGAGTAACTGATAGTCCCCTCCTCTAAGCCAGGGAGGCCTGCCTATAGCTGCTAATTAGTTGCTTTGTTGAGGGGAATTATCTTGGATGCAGCATTGCATTCTCTCAGTCACAATATGATATGGCAATAAGACCTGTTTCAAGCTAAGAAGTGGTGTTTTGATAATGATGCCAATGGCATATTTAACAATGTTGTGGATATACGAAGGGGACATATAATTTCTCCAAACTTTAATATACATATGCTACACTTATCAAAAAGAACAGAATCTGTATACAGTTATATGCAAAAGTATTGGGACAGTGACACAATTTCTGTTGTTTTGGCTCTGTACTCCTGCAGATTGAACTTGAAATAAAACACTGAATATGAGGTAAATGTGCGGACTGTCAGCTTTAATTTGAGGGTATTTACATCCATATTAAGTGACCTGTGTAGGAATTACAGCCCTTGTCATACATCGCTTTCCATTTTCTTTAGCACCAGAACTCATTCACATCCCTTTGCCAAATTAATATTTTGCCTTTTTATCAATGGTGTTTTAGGCTATGTTCTTTTTTTTCTAAGGTCATTATTTAACTTATTTATGTTGCATAATTATACATGTAACTATGGTACGTATGGGACGTATTATTGAAGCAATCTGTGAAATACACCACACTGCAAGCATACTACATACTACATCAAAGGTAAACTGTGCTCTCATATTTCAGGAGAAAATTATTTCAACAAGAAGACACTTTAACTATAGTATCTTGAGATCTATAATAATACAGGCCCTTTTTTTTTTTACAGTTTTCTTTTCAACACTTGCTTAGTCTCATAAAAGAGCCATTTGAATTATTTTCTCCCGTTAGTCTCCAATTCCTAGTTTCCAAGGTTATGCTTTAGTAAGCATGTCCCTTCAGAACTCTGCTCCTTAGGGACTCATAATACACCTTTTTTTATCAAGGCAAATAGCACAGTAAGGTTGGGTATATTGTTCCAATGGAGGCTACACAGAGACCGAAAGAAATAAATAACTAAATAAGTGCTGAATTGAATACTGGTGAGGGACATTCAAAAACAATTGCCAGACTGCTTGTGACGTCCTTAAAGTCATATGATACTAAAAACACAGCCCATCAGTATGTGATATCTAATGCATCATCCAGGTATCAGTTGAGCATACAATGGAATCACTTTCTTGATGACCTGATTGGCAGAACATACCGTCATGATAAGATTCTGTGACCAGTTAGGCTGACAGTTATCTGCTGGCTTCATCTCAAATGCTTTTTTTTTTTTTTGCCCCAAGCAACAATGGTTATAGAATTCTTTAGGAAGCAACAAGTGTAAAGCACAGACATAATGTACTGCAATACTGACATACTGCAATGGAATGCCAGAGGAACCACAGAATTGTTTGGGTTCCATGCATATTTCCCCATTTTGCTGCTTGACCATTAAAAAAAGAAAAAGAAATCAATTTCTTTGGTGAGTCTGGGTTGTCTTTTGAGACATTAGGCATGCATTACTTGCATTTCTGAAACTGTTTTCATTGAAATGTGTATAATATCATGTGCTACTACAGATAAGATTTCATATATATTTTGCCATAAAGATTTCCGTAAATTATTAATGAACCATAATCACCCAATGTCTTCTATAATCTCATCTTAAATGAACAACATTCCATAAAAATAACAGGTATAGTATGTGTTTACTCCTCAGACAATCTCAGATGTGGTCTTCCTATTTTAGTGAATTTAGAGCGATACTTACTGTTTCAGGGATATGTCTAACAGACTAAAATGGATGCTACATTTCAAGGTGTTCTGTCCCAAGTCAGTGCTGACCTCCTGCTTTGTTTGCCTCATTGCTTAGGTCATTTATTCTCAGTCACACAATGTTAAAAATGCAGCGAGGGTTCACAGCACCGCCCCTCGGCCTCCACAGCGCACCTGGATCGATTAACCCCCATTTTCTAAAGAGCGTGGGAGGAGAGAAAGCGCCAGCGCACTGGTGGTTCTGAAATATTCATAATGCAAACTAGAGAGCATCTTACTTACTTTCCTGTCCTGTCGAGCTGCAAGATACAAAGGGCTTAATCCCTAAATGTTCCATTGAGGACAACCAACATCTGTCAACACCCTCCCTTAGTTCTTTTGTAAGGCGTAACCTTCCGTGGATTTTTGGTCCAGGTCTCTTAGAGCATCTTCTGAACAGCTTGGCCCTTAATTGTACATCATGAGAACACTCAAGAATGGAGAAATTCTGAATTTTGCTTTTTTAGAAGGATATTCCATATCCCCATACTAATCTAGCATTTGAAAAATAATTCAGCCAAGTGCCACGTCTGCCACCAGTAATCTACACTATTGATGGTGACAAGCATAAGTAGAATAAAAACAAACATTAAAGATCAGAGGCCATATATATATATAATATATATACATAAATATATACACATACACACACACACACACACACACACTACATGGCCAAAAGTATATAGACACCTGACATCCAACATCTCAAAATTATAGGCATTAATATGGAGCTGGTCCACCCATGCTGCTATAACACCTCTACTCTTCTGGGAAGGCTTTATACCAGATGTTGGAGCATTGCTGCAGGGATTTGCTTCCTTTCAGCCAGAAGAGCATTATTGAGGTCAGGCACTGATTGGGCTATTAGGCCTGGCTTGCAGTTTGCTTTCCAATTGATCCCAAATGTGTTGGATGGGGATGAGGTAAGGGCACTGTGCAGGCCAGGCAAGTTCTTACACACCAATCTTGACATTGTGGACATTGATGTGTGCCTAGGGGCATTGTCATGCTGAAACAGGAAAGGGCGTTCCTTAAACTGTTGCCACAAAGTTGGAAGCACAGAATGATGCAGAATGTCATTGCATTAATATCTGGCTTCACTGCAACTGAGGGGCCTAGTTCAAACCATGAAAAACAGCCCCAGACCAAGGGATGTCCAAATACTTTTGGTCATATATATATATATATATATATATATATATATATATATATATATATATATATATATAAGAAGTATTATAGTATTTGTTTCAACTTTCATTTAAATGTTATGAGAATTGTGTAAGTTGCACAAACCGGTCTTACACATTGCTCCTTTGTCCGAAGGTAGTTTGCACAATCATAATGGCCATTGTATTCAGCCAGGTCAGCTGCAGTAAATCCATCTTTGTCTTTCTCTGTGGGACTGACCTGGTTGGTCAGCAGGATTCGGCAGCACTGAAGGAAGAAAAGGTGTCAAAGCTCACTCCATTTGCCTGACATTTATTATCTAAAGCAGTGGCAGCTAACCCTGATCCTGGGGTAAAAACCAGGTCTGTCAGGCTTTTTCACCTTCAAACCAAGAATCAGTATAGCCCATGAGACCAGGTGAAATTAATTAACTGTGTAATCAACTGCTTTAATTCAGTGTCAGTGAAAACCAGCAGAACACCTGGTTCCCCAGGACAAGGATTCGGAACCCCTGCTCTGTAGGCAAAATCCATCTAATAAAACAGGGTGAGATGTCAGCTGGCCCACCTCTAGCTCCCCATTCTCAGCAGCGTCATGCAGGGGGGTCCCGCCCCAGTAGTCCTTGATGACCGGTGCTCCCATGCGCAGCAGTCTCTCAAGGATCCGGTGGTGCCCTCTGCTGGCAGCAAAGTGCAGTGCGGTGGCCCCTTCCTTATCTTGACAGGAGAGGTCTATGTCGGTGAAGGAAGCCTACAGGGGAGGACATGCCCAAGTCATACTCTGGACCCACAACCCCGACTAATCTGTATGACTTACCTGCATCTATATCATTCCATAGGTATGACTAAACTGAAACGCAAATGAGAGTTGTTAATTATCTAAGGGGAAAGCTGGCGACAACTCATCAGGAAACCACAGTTTGTGTTCAAGGGATTTTTCATCTGACCTTGAACCCATAATTGCTTTATCTATTTAGGACTATAACAGAAAGCTTTTTCCCTGCCAAATATGAGCTAGCACTTGTATGGTCTCCACAGAATTGTATTAAATTGAACTGAAGAGGTATAACTGTTGCACACTCACCAGCCAGACCACCAGGGCATGGTGGCCCATGTGTGTGGCAGCGTGCAGGGCGGTCATGCCATCATGGGCCTTCAGGTGGACGTCCGCCCCGCAGTCTTTCACCAGGTACTCCACCACATGCAGATGGCCCTCCTGGCAGGCTATGTACAATGGGGTGGCACCGATGACCGTCTGGCGATTCACACACCTGTTCAGGCAGATAGGCATACAACAAACAGTATGGTATTTCGCTTTTCTACTTTAATTGCCACTTTGAAAGAAATGACCTTCGGTATGCACTTATTGTATGTCCCTTTGGATTAAAGCATCTGCCAGATAAATGTAATGTACGGTTGGTGTGCATTGGATGCTTCACCTTTGTTAATGATTTTTAGGAAGTCAATTCACCTTTTTGCTGAAGCAGAGTGCAAGGTAATTTGCAGTTTTTTAAAAACATTTCTCATTTTTATAGATGCAGCCAGTATGAAGTGAGAAAATTGACAGCAATAAGCCAAAAAAGAACAGTGTGAAAGTGCTCAAAAAAGGGACGTACATATTTTTGGAAAACTTTGTTAGAAACCATACTGACTGCAGCCCAATACTCAAGAATACAGACAGAATTGACAGCAAAAAGTGTGCCTCTTCTGTAAAGATTATTTTAAACTTTCAATGAAGTGAAAGATAGCATGACTTAGCTAACACAGCAAACTAGCAAACTAGCTAAGCAAATTCAATGTCAGGTGTTTGGACATCCTCAGGATATTACAGTGGGAGTTCCCTGACCGTCATATTACTCTGTCTCAGCTCATGAACAGGCATTCCTTCTCCTCAACTGGAGCATATCCTTCAACTGTGTTAGATATGATGTAACTGGCGTGTAAGGCTCACAATAATCAGATACATCTTCATGATCTTCAACATTAGCCATTTAACTAAATGTAGGTATTGTTAATAGAATGGCACAGAAGTACTCAAAAACGGTCCAGGAAATTGACGGTTATAAAATATGCCATGATTCTTCAAAAAAGGTTGTATTTAATTTGTGCATGTCTCGGCAAATGAGACAAAAAAATCAGACAGAAGAATTTAAGATGAATCAGGTAGAATTTACCACTACTCTAAAGAAGGAATGCTCTGTCTTCACCGGCTGAGAATACAGTGAAGACAACTGACCACGTGCGGCCTTGACTGTACGGTCACTGATCTTCACGGACAGTTAAGTGTCAGAGGAAACCACTGTTGGAACTCCAAAGTGAGTTACTTAACCCTGTGCCTATAACATGGACAAGCAAGCAGCAAAACCTCCATGCATGATATATGGATACTGACCCTGCTGGGTTCAAAGCACTCTTATATCTCTATGGCAACAAGGAAGGTTCCCATGCATGTGGGGGGGGGGGGGGGGGGGGGGGGGGCTTGATCTAGTTTCAGCCCAGGGGTGGTGAGAAGTATGGGGAGGGGGCTGATGGCGGCAGTGAAAGGACAGAGGCGCCGTGCTCAAATGCTGAAAGCCAAAAGATAAGAGTCACTCCATCCATTATGGATGGGGACGGCCACCAGGCCAATTCGACAGATGTCCTGCCCATTCATCCGCCGTGCGAATGAGCATCTCCTGAGAGATGATGCCATTGACAACGTGACCCTTACCCGCCTTTATCTGTAGCCAACCAAGTGTTTCCATCTCAATTTCAGGTGGGCAGACACCTGTCATGTGATCCACCCTGCTTGTGGTTCCACTGAGTCACAGGCGATCGATGGATGTATAGATGTGAATGCTAATTAACTTTGTTAAAGGTTTATTAATTCAATTTGGTAATGTAGGAGGTTACATAGCTCTTTTTGTCATTTTCCAGCTGTTATAGTATTGAAATGCTAATTCATATTCTCATATCTTTTTTATTTATATCAAGATATTTGTAAATCAATTACATGATTGGTTGGCACAATATTATAATGTTGGTTGGCACAATATTAAAATGCTATAGTTAAAAAGAATGAAACCCCCAATAGAAACTATTTTCAACATTTCAAATAAGAACCAGAAAACATTAATATTTTTTGGAATAAATATAATAAATAAATAAAATATAAAATGTGCAATAAATATAAAATACAGTTGAGGTGCATCCCAGTGTTATCGGGCATGGCTGGCACAATTATTTTGGAGTTGTGCCAACCAAACCTGGTATAGGCATATATTAAACATGATTGAACATAATTCTATTCAAAATCCATGTGCCGGTGTGTGAGGGGGACTACACATACAACATTGTAGTTACTGTTCCGGCCTTTGGATCGTGTGTGCCAGCATGCAGGGACACACAATCCAAAGGCCGGATCCACACACACGTGCTAACACACACATACACAAACATCCACAAAGACAAAGAAAAAAGAAAGATAAATTATATTTTTATTATTCCATCATGTCATTCTTTGTAACTAAAGCCTTTTAACATTGTGCCAACCAACCCCACAACATGTGCCAACCAATCCCGTGTGCATGACATGAATTTAATCATTAATCACCTAATTTTAGAAACCACCTGTGGACATTAAAATACATTGAATTATAGCTAAGACCTTAACCTTTAATTTGCTATTGTTTGGCATATTTTAACATAACTTATGCCAGAGAAATACGGCGAAGAGTGAAAAGTGTGCCAACCAACCGCGGTCTCCCCTCTGTATTTATTTACTTCTGTGTTACAGAGGAATGCTGTTGTGTTCTCTAAGTTATGAGTGTGTTTCATGAAAGTTTGGTTTGTTGTTTTGTTTTGTGAAATGATCACCAATTTATTTATATCAATAAGTTCCATTTCTGATAGTTCAACCTGTTGATGTGAAGATATTTTGCTATGAAGTGCAAACATTTTTACAAGTAAAAACTGAATTGTTGATATGAAATCAAACATTTTAACAAATAATGAATGCTGATACTCTGACATTTAAATATCAAGACAACATATTAATTAGTTCAAAGTAATTATAGCTGCTGTTAACTTCCTGATATGTTTAAATGCAATTACAGCTAGTTGAAATGACATTGTAGATATATAGAGTTA
Source organism: Anguilla anguilla (assembly GCF_013347855.1). Classification (NCBI taxonomy): domain Eukaryota; kingdom Metazoa; phylum Chordata; class Actinopteri; order Anguilliformes; family Anguillidae; genus Anguilla; species Anguilla anguilla. Next base: position 22,371,036 of record NC_049206.1, on the reverse strand, counting down.
TTATTAGTAAAAGGCAAATTTTGGATATCCATAACTACTAGTCTCAGGAGTAATTCAAACAGATTGCCATAGAAGAGAGCATGACCAGGAAGATGTGTTCATGTTTGGGGTTGATGGAAAGCGCACTATGACCTCTCCCTGGTACTGTTTGAGAGGTGGATAGGGGGACTGGTTACCCTGGGGCCTGGTGGAGCAGCAGTTTGAGACAGGTAAGGTCACCCTTGGCAGCGGCGTAGTGGGCAGGCAGGGCCCCACAGTCCGTCTCCGCCTCTGCCCTGCCCCCGAACGACAGCAGCCACTGGAGGACATCCACCCGGCCAAAGCGAGCAGCAAGGTGAAGCGCTGTAGCTCCTGCACTGTCGCGGTCCTGCAACACAAACACACACACACACACACACACACACACACACACACACACGCACACACATATACGCATACACACATACACACACACACACACAAACAAACAAACAAAAACATATGTGCACACACACACAAATGCACGCACACACACGTGCACACACACACATACACATACACACACACGCACACACACACAAACAAACAAACACACATGTGCACACACACACACACATACACACACGCACACACACACATACATACACAAGCACACACACACACGCATATGCTCACACACACACAAACACACACACACACGCAAGCACGCACACACACACACACACACACACACACATTAGTTTTGTATCGTTGCATTCAAAGAATAAAATACAGTGATGCCATGGAGCTGACCAGCACACTTGCACTGAATGATTAAACTCTTTTCTCATTCCAGAACAAATGTATGGCATATAAAAAACAAAGAACATTGTCCTATGGATTGCTATGGTGACATATAGCATTGACCCAATAAACTTTTTATCAAAACTTATGAACAATTTTTATATTGGTTTATAATCATTCTTAACTACCAATGGTACAGCCTGCCTCAGAACATTAAATGTGCAAATACATTTCAGGAGCATACAATGAATGGCTGCAAATGATATTAAAGTCATTAACTGGCTTTGTGAATAAACGTGAAAGGTGTCTTTCTATTCATAAACTGTGGAATAATGTGTGTTATTTGGAGACCCTGAAGGCAATAGATCCAGCAGGGAGTGGGGCATGCTCACTAAGCCCTCTCCAGAATAACCAATTATAAGCATGAATGTTCAGCAAAGCCCTGTAAACTTGTTTTTACGACCTATTTAATGAAACAAACACAGCACTCTAAGCTAGAAACAGACAGAATGAAAACATGACCCAAAACCAGTAATTGATCTAAACTTTTTGTAGATTAGCTAAACTGAATAAGCAGCATGCTAAATGAAAATGAATCACTGTCATCACCAACTGACTCCTTGATGCTACTTGGCAGCATTTGATGTGCAAGCATCACCCTTTCAATGTGCTTTAAATCATTTAATTAAAAGAGACGAGGTTAAAAATGATTTGATTATGATTATGTCCTGAAATTCTGTTATAATTAAAATGACTCCATGTGAAGTACCCAGAGGTAACACTACCATGCGCAATTAAGCTAAAAGGGGTGAGCTGTTGATGCAGAGCCATTATTTCAATGGAAGGAATGTTAATCATGCAGAACAAAGGAATAAAGGTTCAGGACATTTATGGGTGTTTCTAACTCATGTTTCTAGTTCATGAGGTTCCACTGGCATATAAACCTGTATTTTACATGGGTGTCACATTAAGATTTTAAACCTCATTAGCAAGTGAGCCTAACCCAAAATAGGACAAGCACAACAAAGCAGAGGAACACAAACAAGTAATGTACAAACACCAAGACCAAAATACAAAAGTAATGTACAATGGATACAACATCAAGGGACACTCCACAAAATGCCATAGCACGATATAGCACATGGTTCTCATCATTCTCTTTCATTCGCCCCCAACCTTGGCCCTGGAGAACCACAAGATCTGCTAGTTTACAGTCAGTGGGTTTACATGGTGTTTGATTTATTGTATTAGTCCGGCTAGCATTGGACTTTTAAAAATCATGTAAGCACTGCAGTCCGACTGAAATCGTACGAAAAAAGTCGAATTTTTCAAAGTCGGACTAACATACCTAGATAATGCAGTTCGGGGTCGATTTACTATGGCATGTATACACTTTAATCGGACTACAATTGGCCTAGGCGTTCTGCACACGTTCCGTAATTTACATAGCACCTTTACGCTCACGGTGGTCAAGCGGAATCGATAACGTTTCAGAAAATATATAACTTGAAGAGATTTAATTCAATCTTCTACTGGGACTTTTGCCGTTTATTGAGGGTGTGACTGAAAATTTTGGTGCCGCTGACTATAATCGAATGTTTTTCACATTTATCATACGATTGAGCAAGTAGCCTGCCATTCAAAGTACATTTTTATGGGTTAGTGCTGTCCGATTGTACTTCACATTGACCTTGTACGGCGATCAATAAAGGCTAACAGCACAGTACCACTTAATTATTGTCACTTCTATCACTACTGTAATGAACTAAGAAAAGACGACAAACAACCTTTTCTGTGAGAAATGCATTGTCGAGCTCATGCGCATACACTGCTGGCGACATTCTAAAGCTCCGTTTTGCCCTCCCTAGTATCATGGCGAAAAAAACACAAGGACAAGCACACCAACTTCATGCTATGGCAACTAAAGGAGTTAAATATCATAAAATGCATGATGGAAGAAAAAGCGGAATGACAAACTATTCAAAAAAGTTGCGACAAAATTGGAGGAAGTAAGATTTATAAGAAGCCTTAGTCAGACACACCTCGGTCAATAATTTGATTCTTTCTGAGTCATGTATATTGGGACAACAACAATAATCCAATTAAATCTCATCTTTGGCCAAATTGAGCTATTAATATAGCTTGATTTCAACTGTACATGTAAACGAGTGTCACTGAGCAATTAATTGATGGCTAGACCAGTTGTTTCCACCATTAATTTAACTGGGTTTGAGTCTGAACCGGTTGCAAATTTTCAGGCATAAACAGGAACCAGGGCCAGGACTGGAGCTGGGCCTGTATATCCATGTGTATATCTGTGTATTTATGTATATTACTTTTTCAGTAAAATGTCCAGTATTAATTCAACACTTAATAGATAGCATTTGGTCCCACTTTTCAGAGTGGGACCAAATGTTATCTGTTAAGAGTTAAATTAACACTGTTAGAGTTGAACTAACACTGGACATTTTACTGTGTATCTCGCAATCCCTCTTTTTCCATTGTTCCTTTCTCAGACTCTCCCCAAGCTGGTTCCCAGTAGGCCTGATGCTCCATGATGCCCCACAAGGCCTCACCTCAGTGCTGCAGATCCTGTTCTCCACCAGCCACCGCAGCGCTGGCAGGTGCCCGGTGGCGGCCGCATCGTGAGCTGCCGTTGCCCCGTTCCCGGCCCTGGCATCCCCGGGGAGCCCCGCCTCGCCCACGAGGAAGCGGAGGCAGTCCAGGTGGCCGCAGCGGGCGGCCTGGTGGGCGGGCGTGGCCCCCTGGGCGTCGGCGACGGCCGGGGTGAGGTGGCCCGAGGCGAAGAGGGCCCGAAGCGTGGGCAGGTCCCCCTCGCGGGCGGCCTGGATGGCACGGTGAAGCACCATCCTCTCCTTCCTCTCCTCTTTCTCCCTCTCCCTCTCCCGCTACGTCTCTCTGGGCCCGGTAGAGACAGTGTTGGTTTGGAGCTCGAACCCTCCCCCCACCCCTCCCCACGCTCACCTAGCCCGAAAAACGACACCTGCACCTCAGCAGCTGGCCGGTGCAGCAACAGAAGAGAGGGAAAGGAGAGAGAGAGAGAGCGAGACAGAGAGAGAGAGAGAGAGGCGCATATAATAAAGACAATGAGAGGCATTTGGTTCCAGAAAGCATGTTGACTGTCTGTCTTCTTGGAAAAGCACAGTGAAGCATGACTGCCATCAGCTTTTGGCAGAGGAGATCGCTGATAACATGGAGATTAATGTAAGTGGAGAAGTCATCTCCAGAGTACCATCTGCAGAGGGGGTTATATTGCATTACACTACTGTGAAATATATTTACCACAATATTTACTAAAAACTCCAAACATTCAAATGTGCTTTAATATATTCAATTCAATTTAATATATTCAATAAGGGCCTTGTAGTGCTGATTATACTTCAGCACTTTTCGGGTACTTTCAGACTTTAAATCATGTTAAAAATAAATCATGTACAGTACATGACATTCACAGTAGACACAATCATCCAGAACTGTATTCCAATTCGTAATAAAATGAGAATATGGAATGATGACTGACAACTCTTCTCTGCACATACAACCAAAGGTATAAATTAAAAGGATGTTTGATCACCCAGTCTTTTGCACGAAGAACTATCTGTTCTCTCTCATTTCATTACATTCAGAGCAGAAAAGCCCCCGGGTTCCAAGGTTCATGCATATTCTCCAGACTCTGTCCCAGACAGCCTTTTAAATAAAGAACCAAAAGACAGTCTGACATTATCAAGCCCCCATTAGCGCTAGATTGCATTTAACTGATGGAGAGCATGCAGACCTTTAAATAAATTGATTTTGTTCACTTGCTGCTGATAACTCAAAAATGAGGACTCATGTAATCCGTTAAAAGGGATAATGTAATCTGTATGCAACTTTAATCTTGCTTGGTTTGTTGTAACTTGTTTTTAACTGTTCTGTGGCTATCGGCACCTTGTGAAGAGCACAATTCAAAAAATGTAATTTAATAATTGGTTAATCAAGAGAAGGGAGGAAAAACAGGCAGGAGAAACATAATAGCAATTTGAGCCTTGATTACTCCAGAAACATCAGTTTGGGTTGGTTGATAATGATTTTTGTCCCATTTTCCCAAGAATAAAATTCAGTGTAATCTATATGAGGTATACAATGAGGACATGAATTTAGGATTGTAAATCGTTCCTTCTCCTATCCCTCAGTCTGGATGAAGGATTCTGGGGCTCAGAGCAGACCTCTCATCGCAAGCTTCAGCTTTCTTTCAGCAGGTAGCTATGGCACTATTTCCCCAAGTGTCAAATGAAGCCTCTCAGTTTCCAAACACTAAATTTTGTTCAAAGGAAACGTGACATTGCATTATTTGAATGGACCATTTATCAGTAGTAATACAATACGAAACACTGGTAGACAGCATTGGTCCCGCTTTATCAGTAATGTCTGCTTTTACCTAGCTTGAACCTTCCTCTATCAATGTTTTCTTGTGACATCACAATATTCATTTGAATGTCATCAATTTACTGATCTGAAATGGAGGCATGCGGGGTGGAATCCCAAGAAATAATTTTAACATGCATTTTAGCACGTCAATTCACACGAGACAGAAAATAGGCATGGAAGACACATTGCAGTGTTGCATAAGATTCACGTTTATTTAATATCCGACAACGTGTTAAGTGTACACAAACATCTGAAGACTCTGAACTCCAACACTCAAATAGTTTGAGACATTGATTAAACTACTGCCCATTCAGGATGGTACAAATGGGATACAGCTGTATAATACACCGTCCACAGCAATCATGTTTATATACAGAGCAAAAAATAGATGAAGAAGGAAAGCTCGAAACATGACACATTTAGTTTACAGAGCTGAGAGAGAGAGAGAGGAACCCTTGGGCTGCTGTTTCGACAGAGAAGCACAGAAATATAAAAAGAAAACGTTTTATTAAAGGGGAGCTTCGTTGACAGCTACAAGGGCATGCTGGTAGCTATAGCAGGTGTTCCAGTTTAGGAAATTGTAGATTGGGAGCAATGTCTACATACATGTGCCCAATGCGTTTCAGGATGTCATGTTCGAGGCTGACTAACACCTCAGAACAGTACTTTCTACGAAAAAATGAAATAAAATAAATCTGAATACCTCTCCCAGCCCACAAACCCTGTTCTCTTAGCCCCCTCACATTTGGTTGGGCTAACTGTTACTGGAAATGTAGGTCAACATACAATAGTATATTCTAAAAGTACACTTGCAGCAAAAGACGTGAAAATCTGTTGCATAGAACGCATGGCCAATGTCGTGGTCGATGAAGCAACCCTATTCCTTTTTTTCCTTTTTTTTGGTGAGCTGACAAAACTGATCACACCTCAAAGCCAATGTATGGCAGCACATGCAAAGCTATGTGTCAACATTGTACATGTATTTAATGCAGTCCCCACTACACTGGAATCTGAGTCCAAAGCACAAATGGGTAAAAAAAAAAATACACCTGACTGAAATTCTGTAAACTGCCAGGGAAAAGCAGAACTTTAGCAATATGTCCAATCAAAATGTAGCCAGCCTATATTGTAGAGTAGGTCATATCAAAGAACGCTGCTTCTCTTAGTATATCTGACACCCATCGCTTTTGCTCAAGAAGTCAGGGCCATCGAACAACCAACTGCAAATCTATACTTAAATTTCATCACCTTGTAAGTTTGTTCACATTCATAGTGGGAGATGAATTAAATGTTATGTATATTGGAAAAAATATCGATATCGATAACTTGATATCATCAGCATGCTTTTGTTTGCACATTATTAAAAACAAAATTGATAATGGTCTGTTGAATTCTAGGCTTAGGTAGCATTAATCCAAACATTTTAAAAGCTCCACGGTAAAAAGACTGAACTCAACAAAGACAGAACAGAACAAATCAACTTCAAGTCTACTAACCTGCCAAAGGTTTTAGATGCAGCATGTGCCTAAACGGTTACAATTTTTGTTCTTCAGTTTAAAAAAAACTTAAACCATGGCCTATTTCTCAGATATTACAACTTGTGCAAAATTACACCCTGCAATATTAACACGAGATAAGGAAAAATAGACACATGCTATGTCAAGTATCTGTTGTAGACCAACTACAGCCAATAATCTTACTATCTTTCTTCCGGCAAAAAACCCATAACCACCAAATTTCTCAAAAATGGCAATGCTTCTATTATGAAATATCACAGCATGTCAAGTAATCCATTATGTTTGAGTGGTTTGACGTCCAACAGAAATCTTTTATTGGCCTTTCTCTTATCAATCGCGTTGACCTATATTTCCCAGAGTGCACCGTGTCTCTCAAACTAAGCATGCTCTATAGGTTGGCTGGCCTTAGGCACACTTCAATACCCAGTGCTATCAGAAATAGCCTGGAGATTCAACCAAATAATTCCTCTGCAAACACCCTAGAACAGGACATGCTCCATTAGCTGCCTAGCTAAGGACATGTCCATGTAACAGTGCCTGTTCTTACAACTGCAGCTCTTGAGAAAGGTAAGACATGCAAAATCTGGCAACTACACATTTTCAGGGATGATGACCTCTTTAAAAACTGCCTGGAAAATGTTCTTTGTGGACTGCATTCAGAGTTCTCTTAATCAAACAACAAAACTGGATGACAAGATCAAATATTGCATCCAACAACTGAAGGACTCCATTCTTTTCTTTGTAGATGCACTCTATCACCAAGCAGTTCGAAGAATTTCATATTTCAAGCACACTCCATTTTGCATTCTCTATCATAAACCATTGTCTGTTCTGAAATATCTCCATGGTCACGAGGGTGACAAAGACAAAAACGTGATATTCCATAAAGTTCTATGATTAGGCTGTTTATCAGGTGAATAAAAAATAGAAAATGAGGTATGTTTAGTTGACTGCTGTACAATCACTTCATGCAAGAGTGAAGAAAACATAAGTTTTTACCTGTTTTGCATGCAACTCAAATAAATACAGAATCTCTTCAAGCTCTGAGGCAAGAAGAGAAATACTGTGTCCTCCCCCTCTCCATTCCGTTCATTTAAAAATCTCTGAGAGCAACTGGTGCACACCAGCCAGGGGCCATGTTGAATTCTACTCCGAGAGGATTGGATGTTTTGAGCCACTTACACAGGATGGCAAGGCGAAAGAAAAAGGCCACACAAAATCACATCGCTGATCAAGAGCTGACCTAGAAAAGGTGAACTTTGATAAAAGCAAAGACCTTCCGCAAGCTTCGCTTAAGGAGCCAAACATAGAACCATAGGGACTGGAGTCTCGCCCCAATTTTTGTTCACCAGAGCTAAACCTGGATGCATGCATACAGTACGTGGGCCAATATGTCTCAAGTGCAAAGCCGGTATGCATCTGTATAAATCTTTTATCGATATTAGCCACTTTAAGATATGCTTATAAAGTGGCATTCTATGACAACTCATAGAGGCACATTGAGTTCATAACATGTACACTTCATTTACAACAAAAAGACGACGTATACTTTTTAACATATGGAAGGTGGGCTATATGTGCCACATGATGGTAAGAGGCAAAGTGAGCACAGGTGGTGATGGGGACCACGGCAGCAGAAGAATGGAGCGAGTGACGTCACTAAGCCAAAGGAAAGAGCGACGGAGAAAAGGAGAAACGCTACCAAAATCCATCAGTACAGACGCTCAACCTTCACAGATCCTATTTCCAATCATGCTCTGCAATGAGGGAGGCTTTGCAATGTCTTGCCATATAATGAAATCAATTTGTCACTGATCAGCAGCTTATAGGATTTTTCTTCGAGTCATATGTCGGAGTTATCGTGTTTCTTTTTTGTTTGTTTTTTACTTAAATCTAGAATAGGTGACTCTGTGATATCAAATACACTACTGAAAGCATGAATAAATGCTATTCATTCTGGGAACTCTATCCTGCTTTACCCGTATATTTAACCCACTCTAAGATGTTTAAAGCTAGCTAGATTTTTTTGGAGTAGTGGGAGAGGCATTGCATGTAAAATATCATGACATTCTTAATTAAGAACAGTAAATGCATCTGTTTATAAACACTCTACATAGCAGCTAAATCCACTGTTTCTGACCCTTTTTTAGCAGCGTTCTGGTCACCAAGAAGAGCTAAATGAGCAAAATCCCAGGACAACAAATGATAAAAAGTGCCTTATGCAGAAAATTCAATAGTTCAATAAAAATATAAATGTCTTTGTAAATAAATGTGTATCCAAATAAATATCTAAATAAATATTTAAACACTAAAACACAAATACAATCTTTAAAATGCTAATCAAAACAAGCAAAGCAAATAATTCAGTGGGGGTGTAGCTTATGCTCACCATAAAATTTGTTGATTGGGTATTTCTTGCATTTAAATGAACTACTTTATTTTTATCAATGAAAAGAGGAAGGGATTGTGGGATATCTCTATGTCTTGTGCTGTAAAATTTTCCTATTGTGTCTTGGTCTTCATGGGAAAACAAAGCGAAAAATCTTGAATGTCCTACAAAAAACGATGAGACAGTGTGCTTTTGAGACAGCTCTGTCAACTCTCATCCACGATCCAATCAAGGACGATTCGGTCTTGTTCGTGTGGAAATACGAGATGCTTGCTCTGGCTGGGTCTGTTGAAACACCCCTACGCTGCACCGAATAGTACGCATTTGTTTCATAGAGTGCACTGTTTTAAGGACAGATCCGTTACAGTAAAGCTGAGGTACAGATGTGGTTTGGTGGTTTGAAAACCATGGGTTTTTTTTTTGAGAAACAAACGCAAAGTGAAACATGGTATGCGGTGAAGGGAAGGACAGCTCTGTAGAGGGAGACAACTGACACCATTGTAGACTCACACCATTTCCCCTTCAGCACGAAGAGAGAAAAACCAATACACTGTTGAAGCCTATACAAGCAGCTACTCTGGGAACTATGAACTGTTACATTAAAGACACCATTCCTCCCCTCATCCCTCTCTCCCCAGACTGAGAACATTCCAGTAATGTGATATCTGGGTACCCTGGGGAATGAAATTCAGATGACTGGCCATTGGTAACAATGCCTGACACACATCAAAGGCTGCTGGGCCTGGTTTAATGTCTTGGTTCGGTCGTGTCGAACTGAGCATGTGCAGGAGCAGGCAGGTTACGAAAGGGTATTTTGGGGAAGGGGGGGGGGGGGTTGTTTCAGCACAGGGGAAGGGGGTCGTGTTAGGTCAAGTGATCTATATACAGGGTTAGTCTTAAGTCTTCTTCATCATGATTTTTTTTCTTTTTTAACAAGACTTGCTGGGGAAGGAGGACGAGAGGTCGATTCACATCCTCATCTGTCCAGCTCTTCTCCTGGAAAGCTTTGACCTGGGAATCAGAGGAAAGGGTTAGCAAAATGGAGTGCATTAGAGGAGAGATCCACAGCACTATGAGATAATGCATCGGCTAACGCCTCACACTCACACTCAAATGTAACTGAAATGTCGGCTGTAATGTTGACTCATGTTACTAGGGAGGAAGGGAGTAATTGAAGCCCTGCCTTTTAAAGAAGATAAAACACAATTGCAGCTCATGTGCCAAAACTACAATGTAACCACTGAAGATCACACGTGACAGAAATGTCTGTCTTACATCATTCTTAATGTTATGTCTGTTTTCCTTTTTCAAGTTAATTGGTTTGCAGGTCCTTTTTCTTTCTTTTCTTTATATCAAATTTAACAACATTGTGAAAACACTGGGCTGCACATTTGATATTTTCACTAAAAGCCTCAAAACAGATTGCATTAGTCCTTGACCACCGTGATTATACCTTACATTACATTACGTTTTACAATAGGGGCGACATAGCTCAGGAGGTAAGAGAGGTTGTCTGGCAGTTGCCTGTTCGATCCCCCGCCCTGGGCGCGTCGAAGTGTCCCTGAGCAAGACACCTAACCCCTAATTGCTCCCAATGAGCTGATTGGTATTGCATGGCAGCCCAATGGCAGCCTTTCACCGTTGGTGTGTGAGTGTGTGTGTGAATGGGTGAATGAGAGGCATCAATTGTAACGCGCTTTGGATAAAAGCGCTATATAAATGCAGTCCACTTACCATTTACAATATAAACAGATTGTGAAAAGCGCTGCATTACCTGATGGACCCTGCCAGGAGAGGATTAAATGCATACAGCCAGTCATGCATCTCCTTGTCGTTACTCGCTTGGAGCAGTATCCCACGATGCTTGGTGCACACCGCAAATGTATTGGGAGTCTGCAAAGGATCATGGGGTACAGTCTGATAGGGTCTGGATTCTGCAGCAGCTCACAGCTCTTAGCAAATACCACACGATGAACAGTCATACTCATTTGTCAATGAGAATTGCCAAGATAGCGTTTTCCTTTTTTTTTTTTTTAAATTATAATAAAACAAGAATAGTATTGAGTAATATTTCATGAAAATAATTACATCAAATCCAAAAAGGTAGCCTTATTAGCATTACAGTATCTGACATACATGTATCTTCAGAAAGAAAATAGAGAAAGACTGACATCACTGTATAATCTGAGCTCCCCACTCAACAATTTATTCAGAATATATTCCGAAAGGTATTTACACACTAAATTTATAAACACACGCATAATTCTTCCAAAAAGATTGATGACAAAAACAAAAGAACACATTCAGACAGCAGGGCTGGGGCCAACATCATTTCAATTCAGTTAATCAACTGAAATTCAATTCATGAATTGCAATGAAATTTCCACAGAATGTTGTTTCAATGCAAGAACAGAATTTGAATTCAATCAATTCCAGAACTGATTGAACTAAGGTGTAATTGACCTGCTGGGAAAGGGCTGAGAACAATTCCAGTTGGGATCTCTTCTGGCTTTGACTTACCTTCAGCATGGCCTGCTGGTCTTCGCTGTACTCCACCTGGGCAGTGGACAGGTTGATGATGGCCCTCTCCATGCTGTCCTTCTCAGTGTTGTAAATGTACACGTACGGCCGGCGTACCACCAGGTAGTGCTTCACCCAGCCGTTGGTGTGCGGCTCCAGGAAGTGCAGGTAGCCTTTCTTTGATACGATGGGGCTGCGATTGCACACGGGGGAATTAATATATGACCATTTCACTGATTAATTATAACGGTCTTTCGTTCAGACATTTACACGGCAGGTGGCATGCATTAGGGTTAGAGACAACCGTAAGGTCTGAGTCAGTTGTAGTTTTTTCAGGAAAAAATGCACAAATGAAAAAAATGACTACAATTCCAGGCCATACTGTAAAGTTGAAAACTAGCCCTCCGCCGCTGGTCCACAGCCATCTCACCTGACGCGGACCTCCTGGATGTCCGGGACGAAGGCGCGGACTCTCGTCTTGGCCTCCGGACCTTCGCTGGGGGATTTCTTCATCTCCTCCTCCAGAAGGGGGTCCAGCTCGGGGGAGAGAGCGCAGGAGTGAAGCTCCGGGGTTCTGGAACACAGAATCGTGCATGTTTAGATGGCATCATGGCACGTCGGCTCTCTCCTCTGCGTTTCGCTCTCTCGCCGGTTTGGGACGTGTCGCACGACCACGCACTCGGCCGCTGACCTGAGTTCGGGGTTGGCGTAGCCGCCTTCCACAAGCGAGGGGCAGGTGGAGGACGGGGTCAGAGTGCTCAGGGCGGAAGCGGAGGTGTCCCTCAGCAGGGTCACTGACATCTCAGACAGCTGAAACACCACAGCAAGAGCAGTCCGTCAGAATGCACTGACACACCAAGCAACCAATCAGGCTCTAGCATGACAGCCCATCACAAACTAGGTCTAAAGCAACCACATCATTTCAGCAATCATTTCAAAAGTTCCATTTAATTTAATCTACAGCATTAACTGAAATTGATAAGAGAATCCATAATACAGTACCCTTTCTTGTTATATTTTGAAACGGAACTTTCTTTTTTCTTTTCGTTATATGTTAGGGTCTTAGCCCTAATGTTTTCTGCTTTTCCTCATTGATTGGCTGAATGATTGACTGACTGGTTGGCTGGCTGATAAGTAGATTAGACATTAATTGACTGATTGATTGATTGTGGAGCTTACCTTGCCCTCACTGGCACTGCTACACACCTGGCTGTACTCCCTGTTGAAGGTGTGGGTGAGCAGTCGCAGACACTGAGGAGAGAGTAACAGCAGAGAGGTAAGGGATGACAGATAATTGACTCTGCTAAACACACACAGGGGACGCTGAATGACATGGGGAAGGGGTCCAGGGGTGAGACGCTCAGCAGGGGGGTGGCGGTCACCTTGGCAGCCAGCTCCCGCTGCCTCTCGTTGGGGCTCTCCAGAGCCGCGCTGGGCCCCAGGACGCTGCTGCTGTCGGTGGAGGACTGGGAGGATTCGCTCAGGTCCTCGCTCCCGCACGACGACAGCGAGTCCTGGCCAATCAGCAGGGTGGACTCCAGCTTCTCCCTCAGCAGCAGGTAGTGCCGGGTCTTCTCCACCTGCGAACATACACATGTACACAGCTGTGAGCACATCTGCAATTATACACAAACACACACACACACACACACCTACACACACACACGCACAGACACAGATGTGAACACAGTTCTCTACCTGCAAGCAGACATAATCATACACTGCAGTTTGTACGTACAGATGGACACATACGCATTACACAGGTAATGCCTGCGGTTTCTGGTCTCCTGTCTGTTCTGGTCATCCAGTGGTGGAATGAGCTTAGCATTGCACTAAGGACAGCGTACTCATGTGACACATACAGAAGACCCACCTCTTCAAATTGTACCATGGCTCCCCTGGCCCTCTTTAGCTACTCTATTTCACTTTTTGGAATTTAATTTTTGAATAGTAATGTTATAGGTATAACTGTATAAAGATAGGTTAGCTGTGTTTACTTTCATTTACAATATACATTTTTAGTTTGTTCGTTCAACTTTATGCTTAACGATGATAATTGGGCCTTTTGCACCAATTTCTTTGTCTTCTTGGCTATATTGCACTTTTTGTTCCAGAGGCTAAGACTCATGTTCTCCACATTTGCACTGCATACGTGTCTGCAGAAGAGCACCCTCCCCCACCTCTTGCAGCAGACTGAGCTTCTCCAGCTCCCATTGGTGGTCCAGAATGAGGCTGTCGCTACGGGGTCTCCAGCCAGCCAGGTTCTCCTCCCCGCGGACGTAGGCCACCGAGGTGTCCAGGACCCGCCTGCGCCTCCTCTGCATGCCTGAGGGAGACGCCCCCGAGAGTGAGGAGAGCGCGCGAGCGAGGGAGGTGCTTTCGTCACACCGAGCGCTGAGCGCTGAGCACGCACAGAGCTGAGCCACTTACCTGGGCTGCCGGCGTCGGCCAGGTGGCACAGCCTGACCTCGTACACGCCGGTGACGCGGTTACTGCAAACAAAGGAGACAGGAGATTCAATCGCCGCTCGGGTCAGCGATGTCACAGAAGCGCTCGTTCAATTTAACAAAAGGCCAGCCGTCGGAGCCGAGCCCCGGGCCCTCACCCCTCGGTCGCCTTCAGCCCGCCGCTGCCGAACAGGTTCCGGATGGAGCGGGAGGCGGGCAGCTTGGCATCCCGGGAGTGGAACACCATGCAGAAATCTTTGGTGATGACGGTGGGCTGAGCGCAGCTCTCCATCTGATGCAGACAATCGCAACCACGCGGTTAGTCGTTTGGAGCTCAGTCAAGAGCGCGCAATGCCACAGCATTTCAGAACAGCCCTGACCATTTTTTAATTCAGAAGATTAATCCGTAGATTAATAAAAATGATTTCGTCATTTTAACAATTTGTTTAACCCAATTCTTCATTCTTCACATTTTCTAAATTACATTGAACAGATTTCCATACTTTCAGCAATTAAAACCCTGCTAATTTCTCCTGTTACAACATAACTGAACAAAACGATTCTATAGAGAACTAAAAGTCTAATTAAGAAAGATTTACCTTCTAAAAAAATCAGAGACAAAAACAAATATGCACCACATTCAGACAATTAATTAATCGACTTGCTAAATCCACCGTTGTATTAGCAATCTGTCAAGGGGCAAATGCAGGTGCCTTTAAAGGGAATAGAAGATGACGCTCTGATTGGTTTATTGCATATTACGCCCAATACACACTAATTAATTAATTAAGCCAATAATTCCAGCCCTTTTGAATCTTGTGCTTTACTTTGCATTTGAACTGTCAGCCCCGAATCTAGCAAAAGTGGGTCTGGCCACGCCCTAAATGCACTTGCGCGTTGCGCTTTAGACCATGCGCTAAGATCGTTAAAATAGAGCCGCCACCCAAGACAGGGCAAGCATAGCAGAGTAAAGGAACAGACAGGGATTAAAAAAACAGATCAAACTGTTCCACTCACTTCCAAGTAAGCAGAGAGGGTGATGTAGATCTTCTCCCCGCAAGGTGTGACACGGTTCAGCTGCAGGGAGTTGTGCATGGAGCTATCCCAGGCGGCCTCAAACCGGTAGAAGGTCCTGTCAATCAGCGCACACAGCGAGCAGTGACGCATGGGCAGATCTTTTCTTTTTGCAGTTATTGCAGTAACTTTGTTTCTGAATGACTTTAATGGCTTCTAAACAGCAAGAGACGTGTGTGTGTGTGCGTGTGTACGTGCATGTGTGTGTGTGCGCGTGCATGTACATAATAGGCGAATGTGGATGTATGTGCATTCAGGTATCAGCATCTGACATGAGAACATTTGTTTAATTCCTCTTATAGTGTCCCATTAGATTACTGGGAAGCCCCATATGGTGGCCGTGGTATAAGCTCCACTGCACACCGTACTAATGAGGGGCTGCTAACCTGGAATTCAGTGACATATGGATGATGGAGGGAGAAGGAGAGCACAAGACAAGAAAAGTATGAAATATACCTATGGTCTATTCCCAAGGAAATGCTGTGAGAGAGAGAAGCAACCAGAAAAAGAATCAAATGTGAGAATTAGGCAGTATTTAAAGCAGAGAGCTGTGACTGCAATTTCCTGCAGACTGCAAGGCATGTTATAATATTATCACGTATTCATCACAGGAAAATAATATACAGGGACTTATTTTTAAAGCTTTTGCTCTTCAGCATGTGACAACCTACGCTTGTCATGACTTTCAGCAACACAGTGGAAGATTTATAGCTATAAATGTAAAAAAAATTTATATGGAGACAGTAAGTAACAATTCCAACCAATAAAGTATTGAAATTCTTAAAATTTGCACGTTTTGATATCAATTTCAAACAAACCCTTTTGCTGACGGGTCTACCGTATGACCTTCTGCTCATTAAAAACCAGTACAGTCATACCACAATAGCGTCACAGTGCACTAGCATTAGGCTCATGGCCAATTTTGGATTTTGGACGATGAGGCCTCCAGATGGCAGCCGCACCAGCACCTTCCACAGATGCCTGACAAAAAGGGGAGGGGTGCGGGAGAGTGGGCGGGGCACGCACTTGTCATCTTGGGAGGGGCGGATGTACCCTGCCGAGAGGATGTTGAGAGACAGGATGTTGGGGTCGATGATGGTCTCGTCAGCCTCAGGGGTGTTGCGAATTCGGCCTGCAGGGGGGGGGGAAGAGGCCGCAGTGGGGTGAACGCTACGTTTTCACAGGTCGCTATCGCATGGATCAAAAATTCGTTACTCTGCTCGTTTGCCCCTCCCCCTCCCCCGAACGCCAGTGTTCCCACCTGCAGCGCTAACCGCACGCCCAGACTCACCTATGACCAGCTCTCTGACCTCCTTCCACTCGATGTCGTTCCCCGTCTCGTGCACTATGGTCACCGTGATCCGCCTCTGAATGCCCTGTGATAACGACGATAATAATAAGCGCTGCACAAGGGAAGTCCAAAGATCCCAAAGCTTCCTGCGGGCGAGCAGTTAAATAGCGGCGAGCTACAGTACTGTACCTGGTGTAGCAGGAAGGTGCCGTGGCAGGGCATGCCCCCTCTGTGATCCACCACAGCAGGGATGTAACTGGGGAGACAGACCACGTACAGCATTACAAACACAAAATGGCCGCCAGTGTTCAGTGAGCAGCATTTCTATTTTTTTTTTCATTATTTCTGCACGATATTTCGATGAAAGATCATAATTTAGATCACAGATTTTCCTTACATGGGATTAATTATTCCCAAATACATAATGCTTTGGAAGTCTACATTCCCTCATGCATCAGCTAGATTTTAAAGGAAGAGCGCACTCACTCTCCATTGGCTTCCAGCTCGCAGATCTCGAAGAACACCATGAGGTCATACTTGCAGTGGCAGGGCCCGGCCGTGGGGCGGGTGAGCGTGCTCAGTTTGGTGGCAGGCACTGCGGGAAAACGGCGGAACGATTAAAGCCGTGTTCATCCTCTGGAGTTAACGCCCACAAGCAAACTTCATTCAATCCATCAGCAAATCCATGTTTATTTCTATACATATATGTTCCAGAAGTAAAGTCCAGTTGAGTCCATTTGTAAAAAAAAAACTGTTAAATTATTCCCTGACCCACAGGTTATCGAGCTGGAGAATGTGGGATAACTAAAAGAACAGCCTGTCAGAATCTGCACGTCGCAGACAGTACAATGTCCAGTGTTAATTCAATTCCAATAGAGTATACATGAATCCAATAGGGACCACATGTACTCACATGTACTGTACATGTAGGAGTTGATTTAACACAGAACATTTTTCAGTGCACTGTTGGCAAGCACAAAAGCAATATCACATTTCAATCTGGATGCGGTCAGGGAGAAGAATGCAAGAATAAACACAACAATCAGCTAACACGGTGACACTTGCAAATCCATGGAAAATCTCTATTTTCTCATATGATGCCAGTTTTCATATAGTTGCATTCTATTACTTTATCATAATGGACAGAGATTATTAAATTAGCGTGTCCATATAACATGAAGGCTAGCGGAACTGTCCAGCTTGTACTGTAAACTGATGCCTGAAATGGAAAACAGGGAACTGCACTCAAGGAATCTACTCACACAGTTAATGATACCCCATATACAATCAATGAAGACCACATCCTGTCTGGTATGCAAAGCCAAGAATCTACAAGAAGAAACGTCTTTGGAATATAAACTGTTTTGAACCGCACCTGGGTGTTCACATACACCACAGAATCCACAGAAAGTAATGGACGGTCCAAGTGAATTCTAGGAGTGCAAGTGAACATTCAGACAGCCCAAACAGCAGGGGGTGCCAAAGCAATACAGTGACCATAGAGCAGTACCAGCAGGCAGAAGAGTGACTGAGGAAGAGGAGCCCCACCCAACCCCAGCAGGGTCCACGTGGAACAAAACTGCTTTGTCAGGACGGCAACGTCATCTCCGCTCCACTGGGAAAAGGCTTACGCCTTTGGCCCGAGTCAGTATATTACCAGAAATCGGGAGCATCAGTCATAAGTATTCATAAGTAATTAAGTGAAGTGCCCTGGAAAGGTATGACTCACATTCTAATTAGATCAATCATATGCAGGGCTGAGGCCCACACCCCTCCTGAACGACTACTGGTCCCATAGATCAGTGGAGCAAGCATTATCATTGAACTGCCACAGTCGGAATCAAACAAATCATTTTGGACACAAAGAAAATATATTTCCTTCAGACGGACAATCCGCCTTCCTCCACAACTGTGATGACTCCTCTCGGCAATGTCACTCAATCAATCAAATATTATTTATATAGCACATTTCACAGCAATTGCCACAGTTATCCATGACAATTGCTGTGACATTATAATGTGTATTTATGTGTCTCCATGTGACTTTCCAGTAGTATAATCACAGCCCTTTCTGTGGCAAATCATCAGCAGACCCATTATAGCTCTCATTTCATCAAAGAAATTGATGAAAGATTGAGACAGAAAAAGAACCGGTAATGAAATCCCAAAATCCCATCACTTCACTACACCATCACCAGCCATTACCACAATCAATTTTTGTTACAAATAGAATGACAGAGTTCCACTTTGCATTAATGATGCCCTCTACATCATGGATAACTGGTAAAATAGAAGTTTCTAGTATCTCTTCAAGGGTATAACTTGGTACCTTCTGAGCAGGAAGGTGGGAAATCTTAAATTATTTCTTTGTGTCTCACACATGGACGTTACCAACCCGGATTCTGTGCTTTGATTACAGCCCAACGCATAGAAAAGGAGCTGAGCATGGGCGAGAGCACCAGACTTCAGTCCATTCAAGAGGAAAGAGGATACTAGATAATGGAGGATCAGCTCCATCTGTTTCCCTGCTCTGAGAGGAACCCCATATTAGCTGGTTAAAGTCAAAAAGCCATGAGCCATGGT
This sequence comes from Anguilla anguilla, assembly GCF_013347855.1. NCBI lineage: Eukaryota > Metazoa > Chordata > Actinopteri > Anguilliformes > Anguillidae > Anguilla > Anguilla anguilla. The sequence goes on along the minus strand of NC_049206.1, from coordinate 22,352,025 downwards.
GACAAGGGTGACGCAATGATAGCATCTACAGAGAGGAACTAGCTCCAGGTACTCACAGGAAGTGAGGCCCATAAAATATCAGTGTTAAAAAGGCTCTACCGCTACCACACACTGCTGAACTTTCAAAAGTTCATCAATCGTTTATTTTACATATTCATTGTTTGTGCAGGTATTTTGATCTGAAAGGACAATAGCACTTATCAAAATGGCACATTTATGTGTGACTACACAGTCAAAACCATATTCCGTACCTGGTTTAGACAAGGGCATAATTCTAGGAAACTGTCTTCTAGTGGGTCGCAGTGGGCTGTAAAACACAAAAGGAGCAACATTTCAGAACGTGAAAAATGTAAGTGCCGTAAAAACCTTAACATTGCACTCACTGCCACATCATTGGATGTAAATTCCAACCTTATGAGATCTTTACAGAGTGGTGGAAATGGCTGTTTCTGGTAGTGCCCAAACACCTCAAATACAATGGGCTGAGTCTTGATGTACTCCACGAATGACTTGGTCACCTCGACCGCAATCTGCAAGAATGCCAAAAAGAACAAACTGCTGTTGTGCTGGGGAACAAAGGCTCTCATGGTAAAATCACAACACCAAGTGCTCATGTTCACCATAGAGTCAATATAAAAAGTGCTTACGTTCACCATAGAGTCATTAGTGCTTACATTCACCATAGAGTCACTACACAAAGTGCTCACATTCACCATAGAGTCAATATACAAAGAGTTTACATTCACCATAGAGTCACTATACAGTTCTTACATTCTGCACATGATAGAAACCCAGAGGAGGACCACGGCCTGTGTTCTTCAGTGGCTCTGTGGAGAAGGCTTCGTCATGCCGGTGAATGAAGCTGTAAAGGGCCAAAGACCAGACGTCATACCAAAACAAATCTGTGGTTTACCTCCACAAAATCAGAGATTGATAATCACATTACCAATCGCACAACAGCTTTGCCATCAGCTGCCAGTCAAACAAAACCTTTCCAAAAAGCTAATCATCCTTCCAGACCATCTGTTCTAAATGAGCTTTTCCCATAGATTAACAGAGGCAGAACATGGGTGGAAAATACGGACAGGGGGTAATAAGAGCACATAATGTGGTGTTTTGAGTGGACTCTGGTTATGTGAACTGCTATCACACTGTGAGATGCTAAAGCTAATTTAAGATGCTTGATACTTCTCATGACATCTAACTCTTTCACAAGCTTGTGTGTTTGACTGATTGTTTGAATTTTTGTAGTTTGATTGTTCTTTCTTCTTTTGGTTTTGCTCACTTTTTTATTTATGTCTACTTTTCTATTTCCTAATAGATTAATTATTATTGCTGAATTTATGTTGTCTAAATGTTGGACCTTTTTATTTTCTTTATGTATTTCATCTATTTATCACACCTAGTAGCTACCTGCCAAATTATACCAAATAACAGGTCTATAAAATAAGACAAATTATCACTGTCTGCACAGATCATATCAACTTTGGCCAGTTAGGTGGATTCCAGAGAAAAACCATGTCTTTACCAATGGACAGGCAGTTTGAGCAGAGAGCAAATTCAGTCTGAGGAGACGGGCACTCACTTGAACTGGCAGAAGATGTCTGCATACTCGGCTGAGATGCTGGAGGCCTGAAGGACCGTCACTCTGAAGGTGAAGACGCTCCCGATCCTCAGGTGCTCCAGACTGTCTTCCAGTGGCCCTTCTACATTGGCCTTCAGAGGGCTCACGATTTCCTCAGCGTCTGCTATGGAGGGGAGTGTCCAGAAGGTCAAATAGAGTAGAGTAGAGCAGAGCAGAGTAAGGTACAGCAGAGAAAAGTAGAGCAGGGCAGTACTGTACATATTGTAAGTCAATAAATAAGCAAATACAGCAAAGATAGCCAAATTTAATAGCCATAAAATTGAAAACCAGAAATAGTAAAGTTGTTCAGTGACATTTGCTACATTACCTGTGCAGGTGTTATTGTTGACCTCATCTGCTGAGGGTCCCATGTCTGAATTCTGCCCTTCCCCTTCAACGATGCGCAGCTCTTCCTGGGACGTCCCGGAGCGGGACATGCCCGTCGAACAGGACTCTGTCTGGAACTGGCCGGTCAAAGGAACAGGTAACTCGAAATGGAACCCAAAAAAGAAAACATTTCTCCTGACCACGATCCACAACCCCCCACCCCCAGTTAAGCTGCGACAGCTCACCTTCTCAAATTGCTGGTCCTCAAAGGAAATCTTGGCGGTTCCCGACTGTCGCACGCCAGAGCCGTAGTCAGGGGCCTCCTCGTCGGCTGGAGGAAAACACAAAAGGCCTTCGCTTCACTTCTCCATCTAGTTACACACAGCCCGCTCCTCATCCCACTTCAGCTCAACTTGGCAGGGAGAGCGCAAACTCAGCTGCTGACCCTCCTTTATAATGAATCTGAAAACATCTCAGAATGTGTGAGGGAAAGAGCTCCCCGTCCTGAGGACCTTACCCGAAATCGCCTGCACGGCAACCCTCAGGAAGCCTTTGACCTCTCCCTTCTCACTCACGATGGCCACCCGGTGCACCAGGGGCACGGGGTAGAGCAGGTTACTCAGATACACAAAGGCCCTGTGTGGAGACATGGAGGGGTAGAGTGGTGGTGGTGGTGGGGGGGGGATAAGGGAATGGTGGGAAGGGTATGTTGGGGGGGTGGGGTTGGGGGTGGAGACAGAAAGCACAGAGAGATCAGGGGAACCGCAGACACACGGACACACTGCACTGGACGACACAACACCGAGCCGCGAAAGCAACCAAACAAAAGCCGCATCTGCTCCAGCGATAGCCAAAGGAGTCCTTTACTGCATTTACGGTTTGGGCCTTTTTGATTCAGTGCCAATTCTCCGAAAGGGGCGGGCGGGCGGGGCGGGGCTGGGGGTGGGGGAGTGGGTTGGGTGTTCTGCTTCAGAGACAGTGCGGGACAGCTTGGTGAGGCTAAGGAGCACGGGTATGCAACTGAACTACACCCCTCCCCCTTAAAAAAAAATGGAACCACTGCTTTCAAAACCAAAATCCCACATTGTGTGCTTTAAATTTTTTCATTAGTCAACAGGTGCTTTAACAATCTCTTTTATGGTCAACAAAAGCCTCTTATTTCTACAACTCTGACAAGGGAAACAGACAGCAATAATTAAAAAGACCTTTTAAATTCACAATGCAACCTATGAGAAGGTACCTTACATTCCCGATGACTGGAAATTCATTAAACAATAAAGTCACCTGCACTCTTATCATTATAAACGATACTCACCAACCACTCAACTCGCCTCAATTTCCTCCCACAGCACAAATAATACCATCTCTTGTTTAGTCTATTCCAGACACCACTGCGGGCTGATAATTATGCTTCCCTGCTCTGAGATCGATTATGTCTGGCAAAAACATCTAATCACCTCATGAATATTCACAGAGCAGGCTGACTGTCCAAAATTACTGATGGCCATTTGCAAACGAGAGCCATGATTCTGCTGCTGACCTAATTGAATGGATTGATTTTAGTGTAACAGATATTGATGAATGCATTAGGTATTGGAAAATCTAGCTTCAAAATATTCAAGGAAATTTCTGATCATGTCCATGACTTCCATCTATCATAACACAATTAGCAATAGCTAAACCTCTACCAACACATATGTGTTTCACCTGCTCATAAGCCTTACGGATATCAAATCATAACAAATCAGAAGCATTGAGATTTTAAAAATTACCCGGAAAAAGCGCTTTGACATTTCCCATCGGAATTTGATTCTTTTCTAGCTTCAAACTTAGAAACATCCCTGACAGATGCTATGGTGTGGCTACAGAAAAACTCAGAGCTGACAAGTCAAAGCTTTTACATCCTGACCAGGACCAAAATACCCAGCATTCTAAAGGCAAAAGACCCACTCCTCAGCTCACTGCTATATGCAGTGTGTAGGCATGAAGAAGCAAGTAACACTGCAAAACCCACCATGACCATGAGAAGCAAGCAGATAATTAGTAACCAAAAATCATTTATCATCATCGATAATGGCTATTGTAAAAATAGCCAAATAGCTATCGTAAAAAGCTCATAGACAAGTTTGATTCTACTCGTTTTAGAAATTTCAGCCTGTTGTCTTTGCTTCCCAAGACCACTGTATTTTGCAGCCTAGGACTATATTTCCCAAGAGCAACTGGGACAGGAAGGGTAAAGGAGTGGCAGGAAGTGGGGTAGAGGGGAGGAGCTTACGACAAGATTGGTGAGGTGCAAAGATGGCATGCTCAGAAGAAAACGTCCACGCAAAAGCTTTTTTTTACTTTAAATTGTTGACTAAAAAACTGAAAGCAAAGTAAATTTAACTAAAATTAAAATATAAAGTACAGGGCTAAGCTTAACCAATAGTGCCAACAGCTAAAAAATATGAAAAAATGAAACCAAGGGACAACAGAAATTAAAATAAGCACACTTCACAGTCCTAGACTCACAGCTGCTGTGTGTGTATGCGCAGGTAGGTGAGAGTGGGGAGCCAATTAATCAGAAATATCCATATAAAATTTGAAAAAACGTCAAAATAAAATTGTGCTCTGGCATGCCTAATAGAGACAGCTGCAGTAGAAACCAGCTCTTTCATCTTGAGACCCTGAGTCTTCCTCAATCACCAGTCTGTTGATTAATGAGTCTACCAATGGTATTCATCAATATCCATGCCGTTACAATGAAAATAAAAGTAATTTTTTTCTTTGATGAAAAGCGCTCATCTAAATAATACAACGTAAAAAACATCTTAGACATGCTGCAGTTACTGTTTTTGTGAGTTGTGAGTTGGGTCTATTACTAAGTTTAGCATGCTATTCTGTCATACATTTGCATCACATCTCCTGACCCATAATAATTCATCTGTTTTGACACGTTTTCATGACATGTAAAAATTTTTCCTTTTTGTATAAATAAAATTAATGGATTCAAACAGTGTATCATTGTAATGATAGCAATGCCACTTGAAAAAAAATTATTTTTCTTGTTGCTGTTGTTTGTCCTCAGCTTCAGAAAATGTGAATATCCTGCTCATTTTCACTGCATGGGAGTGACAGACTGAATCATGCCGATATTCACCAAAAGCTTTCCTTAAATAAATAACACATTGTAAGTGAATGTATTGTAGTCGGGTATCCATTTGAGTGTACATAACTGTACCTGGAAGTACAACAAACATTTTGCCAAAATGAGGGTTCAAAGTGATGAAATGATGCAAGGAGTGTTATGTTACTATGGGTATATCGATGTATTTCTAAGAAACCAGCAACATAATTTAGGGACTTTCCTGCGATACTTGATACTTTGCAACCATGTCAATTACTGCTGTCAGATTTATGAGAACCAAGAGGGGTAATGGAACAAGGCAATCTGCATTTTTAGCATGGAGGAACACTCCATGTTGAAATTATGCCAGGCAGGTTAAGGCTGTGACCCAATTTTGACCCAATTGCTCATAAAAAGTGCAGACACACTGCATGTAGTGTTCAATTTGATCAGACTTGGCCAGACATATGTATCTCCATTAGGCTTTCATAAAACACATATGACAGCTTATTCCTTATACTCTAAAACATTTACGACCAAATTAAGTACTTAATGACCGGTAATGTATAATGGTTTTTTCTTGCAATTAATTTTATATGTACATGTATAACTCCACTTTAGCTGCCAAAAAGCACTTAAATTGCTTCTGAATGCTTAAAAAAAGAAGCTCATGTGAGTATGACAAAGGATTTATCAAGGGATTTTGATGGTGCACCTACTAACCTAAGGTCGAGTTTTATACTTGTTGCTTAGTGATACATACTGACCATATATTGACTTCACCTCAAATAGTTTCAGTTTACTTGCTGCTGGTGATTCCCTTTGCACCGAGCAGGGCATCCCAAATGTTCTTTGAGTCCTCTGTGTCTGGTTTTTGTTCCAAATGAAATAACCATTTCCAGCAACTAATCAGCTGTTAATTGAAATGTAGGGGCTATTTTTTGTATACTTAATTGATTGATTGATTGATTGATTGATTGACTGACTGACTGGCTGACCTGCTGATTTATTAATTGACTGAAAGGCAAAAACACATTGTAGTTCTACATTCTGAAAGTGCTGATACCTGGTTACAGATGCCGCACATTTGTTGCTTGGAAAACAAGTCAAAAGGCAATGAGCCAAACCTGCATACTCCTAAACAATATAACACGGGTATGTAGAAACATGTTCTCAATTGCCTTAATCAATTACAGAATTGGCTGAGACAAAACCCAGTATACATAGGACTCTTCAGGTCTGAGTTGGGAAACCCTGATATACAAGATTTACACAATCACTCTGGTTCAGAAAGCTGACATAGTAAATGCTAGCTGAAGTAGTTGTGGGAAAATTCCAGGCTAGAATGCTTACATGGTTATTAAATGTGTAGCAGTGATGTGTAATTCATTCCAGGGTTTACCACCTGATATGAGTTATATATTTCACTTAATTAGCTTGTGCTTAATTAGCACATCTAGCTGATTGGAACAAAATACTGCATGACGTCACGTTTTCTACAGAACTCAAGTTTAGCTGTAGAAAACAGAAATACCACACAAAACAGGGAAACTGGTATACATTTTACATCGCCAATATGCACATTCTGACGATGTCAAAGTGTTTTAGCCTGGAATTTTCTTTTAAGCCTCTAGCAGACCTGGGTCAAATGTGTATTTGAAATATTTAATACTGGCAGTAAAATTTGACACCCCTGCAAATCGCTGAGAATTTTAATCATGTTACAAACCAAAAACACACAATCACATACAAAACTTTTGTTGTGAACACTGGTGAAAATTGATGTTTCTTCTGAAATTGGCAGTAATCTTGGTTGGCTAAAGTATTAAATTTTAAAGGGGTAAAGTACTTCAAATACATATTTGACACAGGCATGCTATCTGTAATATAGACTTGATCTGGCACATAACAGGTATTAAACAATTAAACAGGGGACTGAATGGAAAACATAAATCTAATTATTTTTTACCCTAATGACAATCCCCATGTTACATTCAACCCATGTTAAACCCATGGGACTCTCTAAAGATTCCAGTGCAGTATGACTGCATTAAATAAACAAAAAAATGAAATAATATTCCAAATATTTCAAGAACTCATCTTTTCCGGCCTGGATTTCAAATGGAAACTCTTCTCCTATCAGCTGTTAATAGTCTAGTTTCCATGTCAGCTGTGTGGGTGTGTGTGTGTGTGTGTGTGTGTGTGTGTGTGTAAGAGCCTCGCGTCCTACATGTCCCCTCCATGTGAGGAACAGCCTCAGCTGAATGGAAACACGGCTAGGTGTGGGCGGACACGGCGGCCGTGGACAGACCGGCGTCTCAGTGTGAAAGAGCTAGTTTCCTCTCCCAGCATGCTCCTGAAACCTCACCAACCTTCCCACTACACTGAATAGAGGCGAGCGGTCGTAAAAGGGGTCCTGGCCTTCGCTGGAGCCCGGGCAGCGCTCTCCCTCCTCTCCCCCCAGCTCCGAGCATGGGTCGTCCAAAAAGATCTCATCGTCCAGGTCCTCCAACTCCTCCTCCTCCTCATCCTCCAACTCCTCCAACTCCTCCAACTCCTCCAACTCATCCTCCTCCTCCACCTGACCGTCATGCCGCTCGTCGGCAAGCTCGGTAATGTCAGAGTCGGGGTCGGAGAAGGTGGGGGAGGGGGTGAGATTGGTCATGCGCTCGCTCATGCACGTGTTGAAAATGGGGGTGCTAGTGCAGCCAGAAACATGGGAACTGGGTTAGTACAACAAGATAAACACACACAAGATTAATCCTACTGGCCAGTATTTCTGAGCCACAGCACAAGCCTTGCCTCCAACTGGACTGACAGCGAGAAGCTCGCTTCAATTCCACGACTGTCCCAATCAGTGCTTGTGTGCTGTAAGAAAACTTGCATTTGTAAATTGCAGGTTTTTGTGGCAGGGGGATGGGAGGGGCATGCTGTCAGAGGTTTTCGGGTTTCAACAAGGATAATGCTGTGGAAAGTGGTAAATGGAGCACCCAAAAGGTACAGAGAATGCAACTTTAGTCAAACTTGGAAATTCAGATCATGGCATACTGGAAAACAAGGCACGTTTTGGCCCCCGACTGATGACATGCAGTTCCGTCTCCTTCTCAATGCTTTGATGGGCAATTATAAGAACGGTTTTCAAAAAACATACGAGACTATTAGGTTTGGAATCCCCATTGATCTGTTTGATTTTAATACCACTATCCAATCGAAAATGCAATTCAGAGTGAGAGAAAAGAGTCCTGATATTTCGTGTTATGTCTTGTAGGAAATAAACACATTTGTACTTGAGCTAAGATTTCATTCCAAGCTGTCCAATCCACTTCAGCATAAATTTGATAACTCAACGATTTGTTACCAACATTCTATTTCTGTGCAATGGCCAATGATTCATCCCTGTGGAGATCAGCAATCTACTGATATCCCAGCTAACACACAGTGTTCTATTTTCTCAGTATTTCCGCGACATTACTACATTACTACAATGTCACAGGAACGTTGTGAGACTGTGTGTTGGCTGGGATTCAGGTTAGAGGATTCACTTTGCAACCTAGTTAAATCTGGTCTGAAAACCATTCGTTAAACACGTAACATCATGAAAAAACACAAGTACATAAAGACGTCTGCATGTTCTCTCTTTAAGATGTCAATTGTGAAACAAATACAGTAGGGTTTCCCTTGTATGGCAATGTCTCCCCAATTTTAAGTTTGTCGCACACCCATCATGTTAGCTTCCATGAACAGAAACATTCGATGATGGTGCGAAATGGGTCAGCTTGCAGTCATTCTGAGGACGACCGTGAGAGCGACCACGCTGCCACTCACCTGCCCACCAGGCGGAACCAGGGAAAGCGGTCGTAGAACGGGTCCCCGCCCGTCAGGACGTTGTCGCAGTCCTCGATGGAGTGGCTGGGAACCTCAGCAGCGCGGTCGTACATCTCGCGCATCAGCTCCAGCCTCTGCCTGCAGGGGGCATCGCAAACCAGGGGTAAAGTACGGATAGGGCGTGGTACCTCCCAAACTCGGTTATCATGAGGGAACTGGATTGTGATGTGATTATACTGTATATATGTACAGTAAGTCATAAACGGTTAAAAGTTAACATGGAATAAGGGAAACATCACCATGAAATGTGACAAGTGTGAACTTATAGATGCTTGAAGCAACTCCAAATTATTTGCATTCTGTGAAAATATTGTCCAACATGTCTCTAAAGAACTCTCTAAAATGAGAGGACTCATCGCTTCACTAAAATAACAAAAACGTAAATGTCTGGAACTAATATGCTAATATGAATACACGGTAAATATATAGACTGTATACACCGTATATTAAGTGATGTGTTTGTGGGATGTTAGTGCTCTGGGTCAGTTTAATATTCATATACTGTAAATATATAAACTGTGTATACTGTATATTAGGTGATGTGTTTGTGGGTTGTGAGCGCTCTGGGTGCAGCACCTGAGCTTCTCCAGAGTCCAGTAGTGAGTGGCCCCGTTCTTCTGGTCCTGAACCTCCACAGCCACGATGGTGCGGGGGAATGGGCGATTCTCCCGCTCTTTGGCAGCGTCAGGGGGCAGGAGGTCAGGGGGCAGAGGTGAGTACAGTGTGTCTGTCAGCAGGACGAACTGGAACTGAACCTGTGGACAGAAAAGGCAGGTGATGATCAGCATGTGACTTCTATTTGAACAGACTTTTCTCACAACTATTGGCTGTACACAACCAATTCACACACTAATTTGGAATGTCCAATTTGATATTGATAACCATAGCCCAGTTCATTGGTCCCTAATACCCAATCGGGAGAGTGATGACATCCATGGTTCTCCTCCGAAACACGTGGTGCCATCAGACTGCTTCTGTTCTCACTGCAGGCCACAGCTAAGCTTGAATAGAGTGGAGTCGGAGGAAGACCTTTTAAATGCAGCTTTGGCATGCAGCCCATGGGTGCTCAATCGGCCAGCAGGAGTCATGAGAGAGCAATGAAACATAACCGAATTAACCTTACTGTACCCTGGGTGATGCAAACACCAATTGCACATTACCCTCTACCAGCCACAGTCAACACTGGCATGGCCTTGATCCAAGTCCACAGGGCTCATCCATGCAACACAGCACAGTGCCTGAGCCATCTATTCCTTACATTGTTAAGGACCACTGAACTACACCATAGGTGGCCACTCCTTGTTCTGGAAATATTTGGTCTAGAGTTTCAGAGATAGATTTCACAAGCCGCCAACTGCCATGTGGTACAACAGGAGATATATTACCATATAAGAAAAGGAAATACTACTTTAGGCTGGAGCTCTGTCATTTTCTTTCTCTCCCACACAGAAGAAGTAGTTTGACAGTGGCGGTTGCTAAACGTGTTCCTCCATGTGCCCGGCCCAATGCCCACCTTCTTCTTCAGCTCCACGCTTATGGCATTAGCCTCCTTCAGGAAGATGGCATTGCCCCACAGCAGGTCCCTGAGGGAGGTGAACTGGTAGCACTTCCACTTGCGGAACGCCCACAGCGCCAGCTCTGTCTCCTGCTCCGACCATTGAACTACGGAAAAATAGATTACTTACACAAGCAGGACTGGCTGCCTTAGATCCTTTCATCATTTTTATCATTTCTATAGTGCAGTTCTTAATGGTGCAATCTCATGCCTTGGATCTCCAGAGATATACTCTTTAATATTAAGAAGAGCTCTGTAGCTACCTGTCACCGTGAGCGCAAGAGTAAATGAGAAACCGTATTGATCGTTTAAGGTATAAAATGTGAAAAATTGTGAAAAATGCTACTTCAGAATTCCCCTTCTATTGCTTTCTGCGGAACCTTGCTGTAATGGTATAGTATCTATCATCACAAATCACATCCCTGCTAAATGAAGCCCCGCCCTGTTACCTGCAGACCAATGACTGCACAGCATTCTCATTAGTGATGCACAATATGAAAGTTCTGGGTCCAAGATCAATAACTGATTTATCTGGCCATATTGGTCAATGCAGGATAGCTCCCTGTTTAAAATAACAGTATAAATGCAACAAAGCTTCTACAATCACAGAAGAAGCAAATGAGCACAGACATCAACTTATGAACAAATTGTGAAACAAATTTCATTTGTACAACAAAATACTTCAAATTGCTTACTTTTATAGCTTTGATTGTGAGTTTGGCTGTTAAACAGAAAAACAGAAAATGAATAATAAATTAAATGTTATGCATCCCTAATTCCCACCTTCTTCTTCAGGCTCCTCCTCTTCCTCTGTGGTTTCTGGGTAAAAACGGGAATCCACCTGCTTCTGAAGGGCCTCCAGTTTACTCTCATAATCCTGAGGAATTTACAACATCGTAATTCACTTCCAAAGCTTGGATATTAACCAACTTTCCAATTATTTTCCAATTTATAGGGCACAAGGATGTTGCATCTGGGCAGACTTTGGCTCCATGTCTCTGTGGGTTCGGCTCAGACAAAATTTGTATCGATTTCTTGTAATGTCTTTTATTGTTTATTCCTTATAGGTTGCTTCCTTTATTTGAGGGAAATTCCCAGGGAAATGTGTTTTGCTCACCAGTCGTTGCTGTTCCAGCAGGTTGCTGGCCTCTTCTCTCTCTCTGCGATATTGATCTTCAAGCTCCTGTAGCCTGCAGAGAAAATGACTATGCGTACTATGTACACATGCAAATGCGGTAAATACACTGCACCACACTCCATTTGCATTCCCACTGACATCTGTGCCAGTCATATCACCACAGGCCTCCATCAATAGATAAAGAACAAAAAATCAAGGCTCACTGGATTATCTCTCGGGCTATATCAATAGTTTCTCAGTCTGCCCGGAAATGTCCCTTATCTATGAGCTGGTCTCCTGGGCTAATTTCCTGTCCTATTTACACTGGCACTAAATCATTTGTCTGCTTCCACTCCCTGGCCTCTTCTTCCACGAGGGGGTGGTCCCTCCCTACCTCTGCTCCATCTCCTGCTTCATGTCGATGCCCTGCTTCTCCAGCAGCTCCCTCTGGGCGAAGGCCCAGTCCACGGGCTCCACGGGGGTCTCAGCGCAGGGCGTCCGCTCCCTCTCTTGCCGGGCCTGCTCCGGGTGGTTGAACCGGAACACGTGGCTCTTCCCCATGATGATGCGGTTCCCTGGAGGAGAGCAAAAAAAATTAATCAACCGAATTCTGGAAGAGCACTTCCAAGTCTACTTCCAAACATATTTGAGGAGAACGCAAGTAAAAAATATTCTAGTTCTATTAGTTCTATTATTATAGTTCTATGGCACAGCCATATAGATTAGCAATAATGAGGAGATCGATGCTAGCAGGAAACTTGTACTGCGCACCCGATACTGTATTTATGTCTTGTTTGTTGATCTATGGATGTATTTATCCAGCAAGGAAATTTTCATTACATATTTAATAGCCCATATAGATTTATATTCTACTTTATTAATGAGCACCCATCAGAGCTGAGCTGTCCTACTAAAGAGGTAGCTGCCATGAACCAGAGCTACAGGTGCTGTATTTTCTTGGGGGCGAAGACCCACCTGATCGGAGGATGGTGGGCTCAGTCACCCTCTTCCCGTTGACGTAGGTCTCCGACCCCTCACAGGGTTCCAGAGTGACCACTGCTGCAAGAAGTGAGACACCACAGTGAGAGGACAATCACGATGACACGCGTAGTAACAGCAGTTAGGGAACCGGATTTACAAGAGAGGCTGTGGGTTGATCTCCCAAGTGGAGTATCGCCATTGTACCCTCAATTGAGGTCCTTATCCTGAAATGATAAGGGCCTTCATGATAAGTGCATACGTGGACAGTAACGCAAACACGATGACTGTGTAAACCATCCTGGATAACAGTCTGTGCCAGGCAAATTGTACAAAGCAAATACAACCGCAGCCTCTGTTTATCTCTGTTCTGGTGATAATGTGGACCAGTGCCAAGCATGCAACGCATCACTTTTCTGGTGTGTGTTGTTCAGTCTGCTGTATGATGTCTAAAAATGGTATTGCAGTGGTCCTTACCCCTAGTTTTATGGAGCCACAAAATCTGCTGGTTTTCTTTAAGAAGTGTCCCTCAGCACAAAGCAGTAAAACAAAAATCAGATAATGTGGCTTCCCAGGAGCAGGAATGAGGACCAGTATTGTACAATCTAATACATTTTCATAACTTTCCTGATGATTTCCCTTTATGAGTTCCTCCTTTCAGGAAAACAAGGTGCTATTGCGTTGTAGAACACAGCGGTTCACCATTACTGGGGCTTCATGCCACAGTCCCAACCCACGGGCCCTTAAACTGTGTGCAGGTACCAGGGGCCTCACCTTCATTGAGCGGGCCCATGGTACTGGTGAAGGTGCAGTGCTCATCCTTGATGAAGTGACCACTCAGGACGATGTCCTGCCGGTGGCCAGCGTCCTCACGCCCCACCCTGAACACAGAACAGAGCAGCGCATCAGCAACCGCTAAATCTGAACACAACGCATGTCACCTATTTTTCTTCAGCACAGTTAAAAAAGATGAATTGACCGGTGGCTGTACCACCAGCTAAACTGTGAACTGAATCCAGACTTTGGTGTTCAGGCTGTTGTTGTAAACGAGAAGCCTGTTTGTTTAAAGAATGGTTAAATACAAAAATGATATGCATATTACCATATGCATATTGATAACACCACAGAACCTTGTAAAAATTATGTTTAACAGTGTCTCTCACCTGGTGATTCCATCTTTAATGTAGTACAGCAAGCACTCTGACATTAGGGGGTCTTCATTGAGGTTCACCAGGTGGGGGGTCTGTGGAGAGACATTAATTATTCTTCTATAATTATTGAAAAAAGGCAGTAAAATAATATAAACAGAATAACAAATAAATGTCTTGCACTTCTAGGGTCTGGACAACATTCACACAAAATTTCATTTTCATTTCTTAAATTTAATTATTCACAAACATACAGTGACAGCTTTCTGCCGTGTTCTTTTACAGATCTGTGTTGTCCACTAAAAGGAAAAGGCTCCAAAATGACTGAATGAATGGAAGTTCATGGAGGTAGAAGATCCAAATAAGGTTCTGCTTTAGAATGTCATGTGTGACGCTGGGAAAGGTGATACAGGAGCAAGAAATGGCTGCTGCCTGTTCAGTATTTTGGCCACCTGGGAGAGCTGCAGGACTACAGGCAGCATCAACCCTTCTTGGGCAAGGCGACAGTAGCGGCTCAATGCCAATCAGCAGATGCTGCCTATTGCCTAATTATTGGGTTATATAAAGGGGTGACTCTTAGGTTTAAAGAAAGAGGCCTTTTTGCAACACAGTCACAAAATGTCTCCTAGCTCTCCAGCTGCTGTTTATTGACGACTTTGTCATTATTATTTCACGGCCATGTGTTTTGTTTTTGGAACTCAAGTGCTGCAAATGTTGCCTGTTCTCTTCACACCCAAAGGAGGAACTGATATAAGGAGCACAAACATATTGTCATATTGTCCATTCATAACCTGGCATGGTGACCACCCCCAGCACAGCGTCATACATGATTTGTAAAAGTGAGTCACTGGGAAGCTATATGTGCAGTTGCATGCATAATGAAATAATCAATTACATGAAGTTTTTCGAGATTTGCTAACAATCTAAAGTGGCTAAGCAGTTGCACTACATCAGAAACAAGGGAAAACTCTGATGTAGAAGAGTGTTTAACCACAGTACCACCACAGAGTGTGTATCTGTGTTTTAACTAATCACTGTAAAAGGTACTGTGTACAGTAATTGCTTACCTAGTAGTGAGGTGGAAAAAAATAGTTTTTAGGGCATATACACAAATCAATGCTTCAGTTCTGCATGTGTTTTCCAAAAGCCTTAGATTGCACTGTACTATAAAATATTTAGACAGCCTACTGCAAACAAAATCTTCTGATAGCCTACTGCAAAATAAATCTTTGGATGGCCTCCTGCAAATAAAACCCGACTGTTCCCTGTTCATTTGTATGTAATAGCTTCCCTTCAAGTGCATCTTTTATGCAATTACGCTTTCACATTTATACAATCTCCTATTTGAAAAGGCAAATAGCTCTTCGGATTGAGCCGCCATCCTCTCTTGAGAGCCATTGTAGATGGCACAAAATGGAGAACATTCTGCTTAGGAAGGAGGAGGCTGGAATTTCACAGCAATATTAGCAGCACACTAACAGAAGTGTTGCTGCAGCACTGCAGCAATGCGATAACATTTTTACTGTCAGCTAGGTGTTCTGAGAACCTTTTACGTTCATTCAGACATAGCAAACCTCATTTGGGAAAGAGTCCAGCAGTGCCATTAAATGCAGGCTAAGGCTTGCGCCACACAGGTTCCAAGACAAATCAACAGAAATCATAATCTTATCAGCCGTTACAAAAGCCCTTTTTTAAACGCGCTATATTAGTATCACACTCCATTAAGTATAATGGGGTAATAGTTTATATGCATCTATTTCCAGAACAGTCTGGTGAGATCTACAGTAATGACATCCATAAGCACGGTGTTGGCCTCTTGGGGGAAACCTTACCTTTTTGGGTGAAAAGACCCCCACGGTGCCTCCGTCTTCTCGCATGGCCACGCCCATCTCAGCCAGCAGAGCTTCCCTGAAATAGCCAACAGAGTACAGCTATTTAACC
The DNA here is from genome assembly GCF_013347855.1 of Anguilla anguilla. NCBI lineage: Eukaryota > Metazoa > Chordata > Actinopteri > Anguilliformes > Anguillidae > Anguilla > Anguilla anguilla. The sequence goes on along the minus strand of NC_049206.1, from coordinate 22,336,344 downwards.
TTCCAGCGCTCTTAAGAGCTGTTATCACCCATTGTGACAATTCCTGAGACTGCATGAAAAATGTGTCAACACGTGAAACGTATTTCGACATTCCTGGACCACGTCTGTGGACATCGGGGATTTCTGGCCCCGGATATTCCTGATTAATTTCATGGACACTCCCCGCACTGAAATTTTATGGCGTGCGCTGAGACGTGAACGGCCATGTCTGCTCATTTATGCCAATGTCTGGACAAGAACACCTACATGCACGATATTATGTACATTTCCAACACACAGACGCTGTGGTTTCCGACACTGGCACGGCCACACACGGCAGGAAATGTCTCCATTTTCAGACTTATGTCCGCCCGTAAATGCACCTTTTCATGCAGCGTGATGTCTCAGGTGAACTTTAAAGGGAGATATGGCACTGTAGACGCCTGGAGGTTTTGAGAATGAGGGCTTGATACAGGCTGCCTGAAGCACATAACTTTAAATGGGTGAAAGGGGAATGAGGTTTCATGAAACCAAGAATGGGCAGAGCAACCATATGCTATCAGCCACTCACTGAATTTACCCAAACAGCAGTTTGTTGTGGAGAGAAAAACATTGGGATTGGTCAAATAGGTCGATGATTGACAGCTCATTCTAGATCGACACATTACGTGGTTGTGACTCACTGATTTTAACCTAGGTGGAGGGCAAAACCTTGTGATTGGTTCTGATAAGTTAGTGATTGACAGCTCACTGTACACTGGCTTCACATTTTACGGGACCTCACTATCATCAGCTTAAACCTCTGTCACCTCAGTGGGTGTGGTCTGGCTCACCTGTCCATCCGAATGGCCTCTGTGCGACGAAGCTTCTCCTCCCAGGTCTCATTGAGCTCAGCAATGATCTTCTCAGTTTCCTAGGAAATGAAAAGGTCAGGATAGCTAAAACATCTGATTGTTCTGGATGAACAACATTATGGTCCACCCAATCACACTTCAGGGTTCCACGAAAATGTTCAATTTAGTCAGGAATGAAAATCCATGGCTGTTGGGCCTGCTCTCAGAAAATTCTTAATTCTTATTAATAAGGTTATTGCTACTCAGTATAAATCCTAGAGTTCAGGTGAGGCCTGGACATATAAAGAACACTTGTGGAGCTTCAGATGGTGATGAAAGTGGAACTAACAATACATACAAAGTAAATAATATGTTCATATTCACATGAATGTGGGCATTTAGTGAAACAATGGTTTTGAGAACTAACTTAAAGCAAGCCGGCTTGCTAGCTACCCATTCTATTGAACATACAGTACATTAAGTTATTCCATTCAGCAAGAAATTTGGCAATTTAACATCTGTTCAGGTAACTTCCAAAATAAGATTTACTTGTAATGCGTGTATCTTCATCAGCATATTTTCTTGAATGACTAGGCATTCCTCACCAACTATTCCAATATGCCAATATGACTCATCTAGTTTGTAAGCAAGACCACTCACTCGTGATGAGATTGAATAGGACCCCACTGACTCTCATTCAAACCTGAATACTACTTCCTCTGAATAATGCTATACCTTGTGTGGAGCGGAAATCCAGCAGTGGATCTTATTAGTAGATGAGAGGCCATGTGGCTGATGGGAAATGTAGTGCAATTTTTACCCCCTAGAGCTCACCTTCAGCCTCTCAATGGCCTCCTCACTGCCCGGACTGAACATGATGCGGTCATGGAGGCTGTTGATGGATCCGGCTCGGCTGGACAGGGCGGACAGAGACGGGGAGGGGCTCATCCCCGTCATGGCATTGGTCACTGTGGAGAGATCACCCTTTTGATTGACAGCCTGGTGATTATATTTAATATCCTTGTAATCCGACAAATCTGTCAGAAGAAGGGGGGAAGTTAAGGGAGAAGGCGCCGGAGGTGGGGTAGGAGAGCAGGAGGCGAGAGAAAAGGATTACAACAGAGAAAAGGTGGGAAAAGTGTGGAACAGGGGAAAGAAGAAAATCGCTTGAAATAAATCCTGCAAAAAAAGCAAGAACTGAAATGCAAATAATGATGTTGGAGGGAAAGAAATAGCTGCAATTCAAATGCCCTGTGAGGGACGTATAGAGCCATTCAAGACTATTAACGATGAGACACTGACATCATATGGCACCTCAAAAAGTTTTAAAAAAGCACTCAAAAGCAGGACACGTCATAGAGTGTAGGAAAGCAATGGGAAAATTCATTAAGCTCATTACTGCACAGTAAAATGTTCAGTGTTAAACCAACTCTTACAGAGTACATATGGTCCCTATTGGAGTCGAATTAACACTGGTCATTTTACTGTGTGCATAACTCACATCTTGCACTGAAATTTGTGTTCTGATATATATTTTTTTGCATTAGTAAAATTATGCTTATTTGCACAAGCAGTATGATGTACAAATGACAAGCCAGCCTACAGCAACTTATGATGTACATCTAAATGGCAATCAAAATAATCCTGAAATATGATCAGCATGCATCATTTCCATAAACTCTAATTCAGGGCTGCTAAATCCCCCAATAAATACCAAATGAGATGGAAGAAAAAAGACAAACATTCAGGTTCTCAACCTTCCTTAGTGTGCTTATGAAGGCCGATTGCTGAAATATCCTTGCATATAAAAACATATTAAATCTTAATGGCAATATTGGTGCGCTGCCTCTATTTCTTCAATCCAAAGAACATTTCATAAAATCTTCCATTTTCATAACTCATGAAAAAGGCCGGTTTTAAAAGATGAGGTTGAGGATCTGTCATTTCTCTGTGACGTCGAGAATAGGAAATGGGATATGTAGTGGGATAAGGCAGGCGATACAGCAAGGCCGATAGCCCCCCTGAGGAGGGAGCCCTGTCCGAGCAGCTGAGCTTCAAAACAAACAAGCACCCCTGAGCTAAAGAGCACTCCTACAGACGTGTCTCTCACACACACACACAGACACACACAAACACACAACAAAACAAAACGCTCTCACATGATTTTACACCACGACAAACGCCAAATCCATTGCGCCGTGTTTCGTACTTGGCCTGCACAAATCGGCCATGGACAACGCCATAAATATCCCGTTCCACAATGCGAGGCTCAGGTTAGTACAAGGCATCGATTCTGAGATCTGACTGAATAGCGGTCTTGCCTTTAAAGGCCGACCCGCGGCTTGATTTACGGCGTTTCTGGGAGCACTCAGTCCGGGCTCGGGCGATCATGTTGCAGTTAAAAGGAGGACCGAGGCAGAAAATGCATCCTGTGCCCCACTGCTGAAGAACATTATGAAATCCATTACAGGGCAAACAGAACCCTCAACCCGCGGTACGACAGGAACGGACCTGTTACAAAACTAGGAATACGGACTGACCAGCCGTGTGTGAAAACGCAATTTTCGCCCAAATACGTCAGTGGTTTTATTGTTTAAAAATATCTGTTTTTTCTAATATTCTTTGATATTATCCCTATTCCTTTTAAAATGGACATAGCTTCTAACATGCTTCATGGAACTGTGCTACTTAATCATACAATATGCATACAAAATAAATATAGACCAGTATTTTTTTCAAGATGGAACAAGCAAATGATTTTCTCAGTACAACAGATTTCAGCAAGTACGCCACTGCTATGGCAACACATATCTGTAGTGTCGTCAAATGACTCACAGCCAGGATAAAGAACAAACCCTTTCGATTCTTGCTTTTATCCTGCAGGGATAATTGATAAGAAAGGCTGAGAATGTACCGCTTGCTGATAACAATCCTCAACCTCTATTTGATTGTTTTTCATAAGCATAACAGTTCAAATAGCTAATGTCATGTCAACTGCATATTCCTTTCTGGCTGCAGATTTCTTGATTGGATCTGATGCAGAAACGATTCTGTGCGCTTCACGTAAATTGATTTTGGTCATAATGAACGTGATTTTCTAAAGCAAATCTCTTATTTCTTTGCTGTAATTACAATGAAAATTGAATATTGAGAAGTACACTGCAGCCAGATTAAACATAACTAAGAGTAGAAAGCAATCTTCCCTGAATGATCCCTCTGGCCATGGTTAAATGTATTAATCATGATGAATAGACTCAGAGTCGCCATGAGTTTAATGTTGAATTCCCTGCTTCCCTCATTTACAGTTCACTGGCACTATAATTCACTGTACCTTTTCAATTTAGTCCAATCAGCGTGTTGTCATTACACAATTATTGGAAAAGACCATGCCTTTTACCAAGATTGCAATCTATTTTCAGCTCAGCGCTGGCTTGTAGCCCCTGTCTACACTTCCTGATTAAGCTTGCACCAGAACATATTTGAAAGCAAGCTCCCACGAATCCATCCTGCAAATGCATTCGCTCTCTAGCGCTTGCCACCTCCCCTGGCAGGCGGAAGCTGGGTACAAGTTCAGGGTTTGGGATTTGGGGGGGTGGGGCAAGCATCTGCGGGGTCAGTAGTTTCACGGGCCAAACGGAAGCCCATCAGGGATGGACTGTGGAAACAGGGGAGCATTGTGCTGGCTCTTAAGCATACATACCCTGCGACATTTATATCTATTTTAATTTGAAACCAGTGTAGGACTGAAATGGTCAAGCATTACATGGGTACTGAAATGCATACCATAAACACCGACAATAGGAACTTCCTTATGTTCCCCCAAACCCTTACACAGAATACATGTGAAGTCTAGAGCAAAGCTACTGATGCAATTACTGGGCAGGATTTTTCTTGTTACATGTCCAGCCATGTAAAAATGTGTCATGAGCCATGTAATGTAATCTAGGTAGAAAACGAGGAACATCAGGCACTTCTTGCATCTGCCGAAGCTTACTAAGCATCTTAGCGTCTGTATTGATTTCACAAGAAAGGGCAGGCTGTAGAATGTGGCAGTATGTCTTGTGTTTACAAAGTGGGTGTACTTGTCCAATACTGTTTCAGTGATCTATTTGATCTTAGCTGCGCTCGTTATCGATGTTAACTCCATAAAGTAAGGCACCTGGTGAACGCGTTTTCTCACGGGGATACGCAGCTGTGCCGAGCTGTTCCCTGAGCCCAAGAGCCACAGCCAGAGCAGGAGCCACATTTTGGGCTGTAAAGGCAGACCCGCAGCGCCAGAACAGCACCGGGGGCCCGGGGTCCGGGGCCCGGGGTCCGACCCACGCACCAGGCCGGCCTAACCACTGCCCCGTCAGAACATCGACAAATGAGCATTCCCCACCCTAGTCCTAAAGGACTATTGACCAGATTTCAGCATAATTACTCTATGGATCTGGCAGATTTAGGAAGCATCAACAGAAAGAGGGGAAGAGTGAAACCATGTAGATTTAATGTTAAATCAATTCATTAGTGTTTCTAATTGGGTTTTCTAACTTTGCGCTTAGAAGAACTAGTAAATAAAACTGGCAGGTCTAATTTGACTAGAGAAAGGGAGACAACGATGCAATGACAATTATGGAATTGGCAAACTTTGTAACTGGCAATTGTGCTTCAGAAGTAACTTGCGACTACTCTGAGTCCTGCAACAGCGTTACATACTCTGTTTCTTAGCACTTGACTATTAGTAGATGACTATTTTATACACAACAGGCTACACAGGCTCATGTCAATTGAAGGAGCAGCCCACCTGTCACTGGTGACTACTGGTGCATTTTGAACCCACCCTACCCTTCCCAGGCTAAAGCCAAATTTGCCCCAATACCCTGGACCCCCGGTGATATTCCACTAAAAACACAGCTGAGGCTTAAACTTTAACCTTAGAGCCTCTTAGGTCTTAATCAAGCTGCAAAGCATGGGCGTGCCAAGACACAGTACACACATTTCAAACCAGCAATCTTGGGGCCTGGAGCTGGATGCGCTGAGTAAGAGAGACAGAGAGAAGAAAGCACAGTGAGACACAGTCACCCTCACTTCAGTCTGGGCTCCCCACACACAGCCCTGCTAATGAACAATCACACTGTCATACTGACATGCACACACTGAGAAGTCATTCAGGGAAGGCAAGGGTGGGTTAGGTATAGACCGCACCTATTCTGTGGCTAGGGAGCTTCAGAAACAGTGGGGGAGAGGTTGTGGCTGTTATTGTAGTATACAATATACATTAGTTGCCAGCTGTGACTATGTATGTAGTACATGTGACTGTGTTTGTAGTATACAATATGCATTAGACACTCCAGATGTGACTGTGTATGTAGTAAATGTGGCTGTGTTTGTAGTATACAGTATCCATTAGACTCCGGCTGTGACTATGTATGCAATATATGTGACTGGGTGTGTAGTATACATTATGAATCAAACTCTGGCTGTGGATGTGTGTTGGCAGTATACAGTACACTAAAAAAATGCTTCATTTGATTAATCTAAAATTTTAACTTCAGTTTGTTGCATCTGTTTTTTAGGTTTTCTGAACTGAAAATGTTTAGGTTCATGAAGATTTTAGGTTGAATATCAAATTGAAGTAAAATTTTAGGCTTATCAAATGAAGCATTTTTTGCTTATGTATGTATGTATTAATCTCTGGCTGTGTGTGTGCCTGTAGTCTATGTGACTTTGTATATATACTGGTGGGTGACATCACCATTCTGTCGGGGGGGGCGCAGGGACTTACTCTCAATGATGTCCCCGAGGCCTTGGGCGTAGAGGAGGTCCTTCAGCCGGGACACCTCCTCCTTCAGCTCGCGCACCAGGCGGTTGTTGGGGTCCTCGTTGATGACGGCGTTGCAGCGGATCTGCTTGGCCCGGTCAGCGTACCTGCGGGTCGTGGGGAAAGGGTTAGGGACATGGCGAGCTATTTCAGCGTCGGCAGAAGTGTGAAGATTCACTATGGTTAAAAGCTACACTGTAAAATGCAATGAGTTCTGTTGACTCAAAAAAACTGAGCAAAGGAACTCAAAATATTTCAAGGTTAATTACGTTAACCCAACACAAATCAGCGTTGCTAAGATTGTGCTTTCTAGGTTAATGTCTCTAAATTGGTTTAACCTCTATTAAATTCCTTAAATTACTAGTAAATTACTAGATAAATCCAGTTTTAATTGCACCACCTTAAGTATCAACAGCCATGTTTACTTGAATTATTTAACTTATACCAACCTTTCCAGCTTAAATCTATCTATTCGAAATATCTCTTTTTAGTATAACTAACTCAAAAGTCATAATTTTAAAAAATTCAAGCAAGCCTCACACAAACAGAATAAGTACTGTCCACTTCATTTTGTGGCTTGAACAGTCATTACTGAAATTAATGAGCAAACGAATGATAGTTGAGAGAATGGAACTTGACAGATTTAAGCTGACAATTGCAATTTTTGGAGTATACTGGTCTGGACTCAAATCATTCAGTGAGGATGTCAGTTACGTATTACAGTGTATGGACAAATTCAACTATCTGCAAAGGTCCACGTGCAAACCACGCATGAAGGCTCAGGGTACGTTATGTCCACGTAGCAGACGGGAGGCAGTGTTTCTCAGAGTGTACCAGGAAAGGCTTGTGGCTGCTACCTTTAAGAGCTTGGCTCAAACACAGCTCAGATCAGCAGTCTCCTCCAGAGGCAGACAAACACTGCACCAGCAAGTTTGAAGGGTGTTTGGAGGGTGAGACTGCAGTAGCCTAATGCTCCTCATTATACTCAGCTGATGAAGCAGGGACAGGATGTTGCTCTTACACAATGTGGTTTCAGTGGCCGTTTCCTCTTTCATACCAACAGTCCAGGATTAAAGACACTGAGGTGTCAATCAGCTCTTGTCCTTAACTTTGACTTACAAATAAACACAGGTTTTTTTTTAACAAGGTTTTGTGAGTGCAGTGATCACCTGAATTAAACCTGCAAGCTGTGCGAAGAAAAAACTAGCACTTCCATTTACTCGCAAGTCAAAGGACAAGCGATGGTTGCTACCAGGCCGGAGATGAGGGTGTCCATCTCCTTGCCTGATGGTCCTACCTGAGTGTGCTGAGGGTCTCGTCATAGTTGATGTCAGCAGGGCTAAGGGCAGCTACCATAGCAGTGCGGGAGTTTCCCCCTGAGAGAGGAGAGAGGCCCAGTCAGACAGGGGGAGCGCAGTCTTGCTTAACATATCTTTCTTTATCCATGTTTATCTCCTGGCAATGGCTATTATTCTGCATTATTTTTAATACAGTGTCACCGAAGTCCATCTTCATATGAGCTTATATTGTTTCATATTAACTGTATATATTATATGGCCCGTACCTAGATTCTCTCTCAGTAGCCAGGTTAACACAGAGTCTCTGTAAGGAATAAAGTTTTCCACCTTCTTTTTCTTTTTGTTCTGTGAAACAAATAACACCAAAGAGTCATGTCTTTCTTCCAGGTTTGTATCATGAGTATTCACAAGCATACATGCTGATTGTCGACTGTAATATAGAAAGATTTTTGTGAAATGTCATACCTTATTTGGACCAGAATCCTAAAAGCAAAAGAAAATGAAACATTTTAACATTATTAAATAAGTCATTTTGAATTTGTAAAGTCAAGCTCAAACAATTGAATACTGATTAAATTGTTAGAAAATGTTAATGGTCCTGACCACTTCTGCTAAAGCAGAGATGACTTTCCCCAGGGTGGTTAGGGATTTGTTGATATTTGCTCCTTCCTGAAAAGGAACGCAAGAGAGCACTCATTTCAAGACACTAAAGCCACCACTCAACATTATAAAACACAAGCAGCCTTGCAAAGAAAAGGGTATTTTTTTTCGTTCAATCCCTCCTCAGTCCATATGTGTACACACATCATGGAGGTCTTTTCATACACCATATTGCCAAAAGCATCTGGACACCCCTTGGTCTGGGGCTGTTTTTCATGATTTGGGCCCCTTAGTTCCATTGAAGGCAAATCTTAATGCTGCCACATTCAATCATATTCCAGACGATTCTGTGCTTGCCGAACAGTTTGGACAAGGTTTCAGCATGACAAGGCCCCCGGGAACACAAGGTCCATATAAAAATGGTTCTTCCACAGTGTGGAAGAACTTCACTGGCCTACAGAGGGCACTGCCCTCAACCCCATCCAATACCTTTGGGATCAATTAGAAAGCCAACTGCGAGCCAAGCCTAATCGTCCAACCTCATTAAAGCTTTTCTGGCTGAATTGAAGCAAATCCCAGCAGCAATGTTCCAACATCTAGTATAAAACCTTCTCAAATTTTGTATGTGATGTTGGATGTCAGGTGTCCACATACTTTTGGCCATGCAGCGTATTACCTATCCGTCATCGTTAGAGGAACACAAGCTCACCTTCAGTCTGGTGCCCTTGGCCCCTGTGGAATCTGCTCTCTCACTTCCAGCCAGGTCCACTAGACTGATTTTGCTGACCTAAGAGAAACAATGACAGGAATATCATAGAGTGAGACTACTTTATTATGATGTGCATTCATACGCACGTGTACAAACATGCAAGGTGCTTAATATTATATGCATTGGGATATTAGTGCATTTTCTGTAGAGCAGGCCTGGCTGTTCTACAAATGTCCCATTTAGACTTGTGCTAGGATAAGGCTATGAGCATACTGGGGTTTGTGACCGCTGCTATACCTTTTCAGATGTGTTGTCAGTCTCCGCGTCCTGCCTCTTCTGGGTGAAGATGATGTTGAACACGGCGTGGGAACGACTGCTGGTCTCGTTCATGTTCGTCGCCGCCACGGTCCTGAGTGGAGAGGGGGCGCAGGGGCAGGGACCGGGTCAGAGGTCACAGCTCTAACCAGACAAGCTCCCACAAAGATCTGCGACTCGTAACAACGTGCCTTTAAATCAGCGCACGTCATATGTCCAAATATTTTCGATGTATTTCTTCTTATTGAATGTGTACTTGTTCTAACACATTTTGCCTTTTTCTGAGTTGTTTTGACATCTAGCCCCCTTTGTTACCACACCATTAATGTAATGACATGGTAGTCTCACGGACATGATAATCGCATAACAAATAAAGCTGACAGACCTTACTGGACTGAAGGATTACATGGTAATTAAATGGACAGTTTTTTCCTCAGTGGTAATTAAATCATTTTTACCCCGTCTGTATCGAGAAAAGCTTCAATCCCAGGGGTAAAACACATTGAATATGGAGAGAGCAAGTCCATTTAACCTCCCTATCCTAAAGTTCTAGGAAAAACGCATTAGTCATGCTGTCTGACCCTGTACATTCTTATTATGAAGCCGCTTCTAATTAATTCATTCTTTTTGGCTTAGTGACCCTTCACTGCCATGGGTTACAGCTATATATTTTTTGCAGAAGGCTGTTACTTAATGAACTGAATTTGAATTACTTTAATTAAAGAGCCCAAGTTAACAAAATGGCTGAGACTTCATCCTTACATGAAGGGTACTTATCAGTCCACAGTGCAACTCCAATGTCCAATGCCAGACAGTATGACCATACTATTCAGCCCAGACAGCTTGTAAGCTTAAATAGGCAAGGTAACCAGGCCTTCATCAGTGCTGTCGTCTTTGAAAATGTTTACATGTGAATTGTATGAGAGCAAGACAAAATAAATAATGAGAAGCTAATAGATTTTTTTAATTCATTCATTCTTTCATAACCATTATTTTCAGGTAAGAAATATGAACCCAGCTAGCATGAAACCTGCTATCCTTTCTTTAGAACCCTCTAAACAGAACTTTCCAGTTACATTGTAAAAAGAAACACAGGAAACACATAACTTCCCTGAGGAGGAAGAGGACTTTGATAAGGTGCTCAGCTCCCAGTTACCTGGCTTTGTTTCCAGAGTCCATTAGGTCTTGGATGTCGCTGTACGAGGTGACGGCAAGCTTAGACAGATCTTCCACGTAGGGCCCCATCAGAGGGTGCTCCCTGACCCGCAGGTTGCCCTTATTTTTGGGGTTCAGTAGGTCCCGCACACGCTCACAGTAGATCTCCATGTAGCTTACCTGGGGAGAATAGAGGACAGACGTTTTGAGGAGGCATTCATCCAGACAGGAAGGCACCATGACATCACTTCCACTGACAGCCATGGCTGTCAGGCAGACAGGCAGAGATTAGGGAACACTCACCTCCACAGAGTAGGACATGCTGTTGTCATTGCCGCTGTCATTGATTTTGGTGAAGAGGTCTTCACAGAGCTGAGGGGAAAAACAAGATGGCTGCTTCAGGGAGAGCTATTTTAAACTGTATTGTTTCACATCATTTTCCAGCCCGGTGCTATACATTCACTGCACCTTCCAAATACGATAAGCACCTTTTAAAATGCAGAACTACAGCACTGAAGTGAAAATCACACTTGCTTATCATGCACATGAACTAAAAATGGATTAGAATAAAAAGGATTGTGTTATTATGCACTCAGATTCTATGTGTTCTATGGCTATTCATATTCTCTGTGTGATACACCTATTCAAGTCCAAGTTTGTCGCAGTGCAGAATGCTTTAGACTGCGGGTAGGCTTTGATTGTAGGATTTGATGGGCTGAATGGCCTGCTCTCTTTAATCTGTCGCTCTTACAGATGCTGTTTGCTATGTCACTGTGTGAGCTAACTCCCTTAGACACAGGCTGTGCTTTACCAGGGGGATGATGCCCTGCTGGTCTTTCTCCTGCCTGCCCATCATGGTGTAGGACTTCCCAGCCCCCGTCTGGCCATACGCAAAGATGCAGACGTTGTAGCCCTCAAAGGCGTGAAGCAGCATCTCCTCTCCAATGTCTCTGTACACCTGCTCCTGGGATGCATAGTTAATGTCCTCAGGCTGGAGAGAAAGAGAGGGAGGGAGAGAGAGAGTGAGAGAGAGAGAGAGGGAGAGAGAGAGAGAGAGAGAGAGAGAGAGAGAGAGAGAGCATGTGGCGTTAGACACCGAACATGATCACTTTCTGACCACGACCACATGTCCACTGCTGTGCCACAATATGAGCACATGACCACTAACATTTCCACCATTGCCTGGTTTTTGACTGGAATATCCAGCTTTCAAATGATTTGTACAGGTCCAGTTTGTGGTCCTGATCGGCCAATATAAATGTCAGGTGTGAAAAACTGATTGAAATTTGACTGCTAGTTTGTAATGAATTTCTTCTGTGTCCACTGTCACACTTACTGCCACTGTCCACAGTCGGTTCTGACAGTGTTTGTAAACACATTTGTGCACTTAGATTGTGTCTGGTTTTGACAAGTTATAAATCTGGAAACCCTAGTTTCACCTTAGTAAACTGACACCAAATAGTCCCATAAACTCCAAACGGATTAGATTACGGATATAAATCAAGGTGAGATGAAATTATATAATAATGAAAACATTATTATAACAGTAAGCAGAGCAAAACATTCTCTGCAACGACACTATATTGGTTTAGTGGGGACATGCACATGCATATTTCTTCAAATCTTATTCTACTATGGGATGGAACCCGGCCCAACACAGTGGATCCACAACATCATAGAACATGCAAGGCCAAGAGGGCGTGGCCTGAGTGACTCACTGAGGTGTGTGACCAATAGGAGAAATCAAAGTTGAAGCTCTTGTTCTCTTTGGGCTGCTTGGGGTTGATGATCGCTGAAAGAGGGGAGCAGAGAGGGGAGGGGCAGAGGTTAGGCACTCGCATTCAGCACCGCACATCATGCAGTAAAGAGAACCGAGCGGAACGGGATCGATCCCACAGCACTCATCCCTGCCAAACACTCCCAGACCACAGACTGGCCTCATCTTCTGCTCGTCTGGCCCACAGATTCGTCCAACGGGGGCAACAAATCGGTTCAGACACATGAGAGCTTCTGTCTGGCATTCGTGCAAATGAAATAAAATTTTACAACCAAACCCTTCGAAATTTTCGATTTGCAGGTGTTTCTTGGGTTGTCATACGACACTGAAAATGACCACTGTTATAAGCGGGCTCTATGCCTTATGATTCCCAAAAGCGACGTCTTTCTTATTCAATTATGCAGATGCCCTGTTGCTGTGTATCTCATGCTTTGTGCCCTGTTGCTGCATTTCTCATGCTTTGCGCCCTGTATTCCCCCCCCCCCCCCGACTGAGTCAGAGACCGCAGTGCTCCAGACGTGCTCGGAGCAGGCTACAGAGGAGCCGTGCGTCGGGCGTTTAGCTCATCTTGTTTCTGAAGCCTGTTGCTCATCAGGGAGAGCAGCACAGTGACTCACCCTGCTCACTGAGCAGCACCCCGATCACGCCGCCAGCCAGCGGCGGAAAAATCGATGACGGCATAAACGAAGGAAGCGATTGCTTTTTGAGAAACGGCGGCAGCTCCGGGGAGAGGGGGGAGTGGAGAGGGGTGGGAGGGAAGACGGGGTGGGGGGGGTCTCCGGGGCGTCTGCTTGCCGCTATTGTTTCATTTTCGAGTAGGGTCAACCGCTCTCTTCCCAGAGAGGCTCAATCCATTCACATTTGCATTTTAGAGCCAGGAGAGGAGTTAAATTTTGCAACACTGTGACAGAGGTCTCCGCGGACACCTTCTCCTCGGAGACGCGGCTACACGCGAAGAAGCAGCCAATGAGAAGCGGCGCCTCAAAGCGACTCTGCGTTGGCACTCAACGCAGAGAGCCACGAGTGAATAACTGAACGTTATTGAAAAGGTCTGCGGATGCTAGACCGCTTCCTCTTCTTCCTCGATGGGACCTGTCCTCCTCCACGTTAAAGGGCATCCCGCCGTCTGGACGGCTCCTCGTCTGGCCTGAGAGGCCTCAGCTAATTGGCCGCTGAGGCTAATTTTGAGAAACGTGACAAAATGTGACATCGCCCCACGCGGCGGCCCTTGAGGAAGGGAGCCCGCGAAGGGGAAGTTAAACGAAGTCGAGAGCCTCGCCTTAACTGGCAGCAAGTGCACTCGCCGAAGAACTGATGCGGTGAAACTCCGTCTCCCACGACTCTTGACTGCCGCACCGAGCACGAACGTGACCGTTATTTCGAAATGGCCATCTGATGCATAATCCATAAGAGTTTTACGAGCGATGCGCCTTTAACGAGGTCCCGCCGTGACTCGAAATCCATTGTGCCGATGGCCTCGAGAGCAGCCTCTGGCGTGACACGCGTCGCCTGCGTCGTTCGGTCCTCTCGCGTGCGGCCATTTGCAATTCAGATGCATGGTCTTTGAATAAACCCCCTCGGCGCTGTCCTTGTGAGTGCATAGGTTAGCGCCCCCTACTTTGCTGGAAACGTGCCGTGAATTTAAATCAGGCAGTGAGAGGTCCACCCGGTGACGCTTCAGCAATCACGGGTGAATGGGCGGCCTCTCTTGTCAGGCTCAGGACCTCACAGAACTAGGAACCTGACCCAGTTGAAGGTCTGATGTGAGAGTAATCCACCCAGGCTCTGCTATGTGCTTTGCTAATAAACTAAATGGTCAGTTACTTCATCTGATGAATCATGGTCTTGTGCAGGTGGAGACTGGAAGCAGTGATTCGAGCCAACTTAACTCCTCTGACATTGCACCTTCTGGAACTTGCGAGACCCAGTCAGACTGCATGGAATTTCACAAATTGAACTTCCCTTTTCAGTCACAAAAACCATCTGCGTTTAAGACTACAGGATGAGTCACTTGTGTATTTATAGCTTGGAAGAAGTACTGTGCTTTCAGGTAATAAAAGGTTTGCATCCTTGTTTTTTTTCACTGCCAGCCTGGACAATGAACTTTGGTTATGGCTCACTGCTCACTATAATTAAATAAAAAGTAAGAACAGAACCTTCGAACAAGATGGTTGTTTTGGTCAAATGCTAAATTTAGTCTAGCCATCTTATCAAATGTGATAGGTCATACAACCTTATGCCCCGCCCCCCATCCTTCCTGTCACCAGGTTCTCTCAGCAAATGAGAAATGAGCTCTAAACTGACCTTTCTGAGAAAACCAAGGTTAAACAAGCTGGAGGGCTGCAATGTGGTGTTATCTCTCTAGTGTATCTCTCTTAACCGAGAACTGCCATAAGCAAGCTACTGCATGACTTATTGGAGCAAGAGCAGCAATCCACAAGGGTAGAAGCGCTTAAGCAGGACCCAGTGTATACTGGTGCATGTGCATTTCATAAGAGGATCAGTGCTCACCATCCACTGATACAGCCAAGTCACAAATACATATGCACGTGCTGTACATCTCTCTCCCCCTCTGCATCTCTCTTTCTCTAAGACACACAAAGACACTCTCATTCTCTCCACCTCCCTATCTCTAAAGATACACATACATGGACACCCACACAAACACACATATGCACTCTCATTCTCTCTATCACTTTAACTAAAGACTGGCTTACAGCCACAGACACACAAACTTACGCACATTTATACATTTCCATTTTCTCACATTTCTTTCTCTACAACACATATAAATGCACTCACACAATCCCAAACCAGCCTCACATGGCTGGGCCTGTTCAATTTAGCATAAGAAACACTAGAGCAGATATTAGCGTCTTTTCAAACATCAGTATGCTGCTGTGAAATTCACACGAGCACAGCAAGATACAGCCGGTTGGGGGGGGGCAGATGGACAGATCCGCTGAAATCAGATTCCTGCGTCAGACATTTCCCCAGAGACTTCTATTAAATGATGAGCACTTCCTGTACAGTGGCACTGCGGCTGCCTGCTGCCACTGGAGTCTAAAAGGCACAGATAAGCGAGGGCTTTTTAACAGTCACCAGGGACGACACTGGCAGCTATTGGGAATGACCACTGACATGAACACCCACTGCACTTCAACATACTCTTCGTATTTCAGTAGACAAATCTCTTCACTTAGTCAATTCTATGACTAAAATTTAAATACATTTTATCGGGCAATGGAAGAGCCAAGCCTTGGATTCAATAAAAGTGTGGGCTTTACTTAGAATCACAATTAAGTAAACTAAATAAGTTTCAGTTTCTTATCTTTACCAATGCAGTTTGGCAAGTTCAACAATCACCCAAATGAAGTCACCAAACTGTGCTTGTGAAGAAAAAACTGAGGGAGCTTACAACACTTCACCAGCACTCAACCGTGGGCCTGGTGATGAAAAAAGCTGGCTATGTAAGCCTCCCATCTCTTTTCTCATTGTGAAGAAAAAACTTCCATGCATTTATTTTTAAGTTAAATTTAAGGACAGATGTGGATATCCATATGGATTTGTAGTAGCGATGAATGAATCCCCTGAATCGTTTACTCTCATACAACATCCCCACTGCGCAGGAAGCAGTTTAGCCGTCCTGCACAGAGGAGAGCACTGTGAGTCACTGCAGTCATGCTGTCTCCCTAAAGACTGAAATACTGTCCCTGCATCTCAACCCGCAAATATAAACGGCAAAGAGGAAAACCAAGGAATTAATTCACAAAAGATACAGCGCTTTGAGGGGAAACCATGTGACACAGTACGTAGAGAGGGCGTGACTCAACCCAAATACGAGTCCTCCCATGAGGCCAGGGATCAATCCCCCGCCATGGTACATTCTGTGCTGTGATCCTATTGCTATCAGCAACGGTCTCCGCTTTCCCCCTGCCTATATGAAGTGAAAACCACTCAATGTGGGGGGTCTATCTTGTCTCCTAATAATAATTATTTTAAAAATAGCACTTTCAGATTAGTACCTACATTTATTTGGTGTGATGTCCACTACACTTGCAGCATTATCATAATATAAACCGACTTTTACTTATGGTTTTGAAACTAAGCAGGTGAAATTCTACATCGAAAACAAGCATCTACTGAGATTTAATAGTTCTCAAAAATATCAAATAAAAGATAGAAAACAGAATTTTTAAAAAAATTCAAAAGAAAATACGCAGTGAATTTGAAAACAGTGTTTCTGGATAGGCTTTGCACACAGGCTGATTAGTGGCAGCCAGTAGATTGGATCTGCGCCTTCCGGCACTTTCTGGGAATAAGACAGGTCTACGGGAGAAAGGCTGTCAATTAACCAGGAAGCTCTAAAATGGAGGGAGGCAGCTTTTACAGCCTGGAAGCCCTCAGGACTGTATGGTGCTGCTTGTGTGCGGTAGTACTCCATGTTTTTCAAGACCCACCCTATCTAATGAATTGCTGGTGCATTCCCCTCCATGCTCCATCTCTCCTTGTTAGCCTATCTGCTCAAAAAGCTTGGTTTGAATCGAAGAAGACATTTCACAACAATATGTTCACCAATCCCATTGAACACTGTAGAAGATGACTAGTGCACAAAGTACTGAAAATAGGGGTGTGAATAACTGTCAAAAATGACTTGTTAAACAAAATGTTTTTCTCTGAGCAATTTTATTTGTATAAAATCATATTTTTTGTTCATTTTTTGAGCATGCAATGTAGCTTGATATCTGTGTTGTTTAGTATATACAGCCTTCATTGCTCAGCTTTATCAATGATATGGATATATTTGGAGGGTACTGTATATACCTACTTTTAAACTAAACTTCCATCAGGAGTGATGGTCCAGAGGTAAATTCATACAAAGATTTGGGGGATGATTTTGTATATAAACACAATTAGAAACTACTGATTATCGACCTGTCTGTGCTCACAGTATACCTCATTTTGCCTTTTATTCTCTTCCTTTTATTGCTCAAATTTCCCCTTCAGCTCATATTTTTTCCATTTTTCATATTCTTCTTTGAACACTGCTTTTCCTCACATCACAGCATTCCAAATCTAAACGGGTGTAAGTGACAGACAGGGGCTTATATAAACCCTAACACTTTACTTGAGCTGCATGCCACAAAGCCAAAATAATGTATTTAACACCTGTCATAACCTGTGCACATTACAGCTTGTCACAAACGTCATAACACTGTTCAAATATATGCAGTAGTTACAAAACAGATTCAAAAGAACAGATTGAAAATGATCAGTGAGTGTTATACGACAGCGTTATGACATCTGTCATAAGCTGTAATTAGCTGCCATGATTTTTTATAATAGGAGCTATGGCATAGCTCCTATTATCTGTGTTTGCGTGGTAACACTTGCATCATATGACACAAGTGTTACCATACAAACAGAATATGTTAAACACAGCAGATGGGTTTTTGTCGATGGAATAGGTGTTCCATTAGAATCCGTTCTCGAATAGCGACACATTACGAGTGGAATATTGCTGCTTGCTGTGTGGACTAAGGCACCACAAAGGTGACAAGTGATCCATTCACCATGCATTAGAGTGATCGTGGAAGGTCAGTGAACATCTGGGTCACTCTCTCCTGCATTATTCTCCTCCAGGAAACATTGCTACACTAAGCTGAGCTTTAGTGAGTGGTCCACTGAGCCTGTGAGGGTGAAGGTGAGGATGCCTCTGGCCTAGTTTTAAAATGGGAGATAATTTTCTCCTCCATTGGTGCTTCTAAAAGTGAATGTGGGGCAGCATGGTTTAAAGTTTTAGGTCTATTACCACCACATCCAAATGGAAGTCACACAGATTCATTAAATACTGAACTCATATTATTCATTTTTCAAGTTCAATCTCCCTACCGCTGCATTCTAATTTACATCTTCAGAAAATTCATGAAGGGATATATGTAACCATGTACAATACTGTGGTAATAGATGTTTCGAACTGTAGTAATAGTGCCACCTTTAACTATGATGTATCATTCAGCTAAGACGCATCACTACAGTGTATGAATGAGCCCCACGGTATCAAATCGAATCCAGACCAGAGCATTGCTGACTGTGGCACAATAGCGATTATATTGCCAAGTTATTGGGTTCAGTCAGTTAGGGGTGCACATTTCATCACTATCTAGCAGCCCAGCTGGCACCCATGGACTGCATGCTAAAGCCACATATGAAAGGTCTTATTCTGTCTCTAAGCTCTATTGAAGCTTAAATGTAGTCTGCGGTGTGAAAAGAAGCAGCTGGTGACACCACGTGTTTCAGAGGAGAACCATAGATATCTACACTATTACGAATCAGTAGTGGGGACTGAATACACTGGCTGGAGTTAGTAGATTGGACATTCCAAATTATGGTGGAAATTGGATATTTACTTAGCAGCAAATAAATTTTTTTTAAACTACGATTTATTGTTCACAAAATTAGAGCAGAAGCTGGAGCAAATTCCAAACATGCATGCATACAACACAAAGAGGAATCCAATTTTGAAGCCGCTATATATTTCAGAAACCCTTGTGAGAATGTCATTCAGTGACTCAGCATTCAGGTTGGCAGCCTATTCTTCTGAGTTGCAATAATAGCTTGCTTCTAAATCTGTCCTCAGGGCCAAGAGGGAATAGTGAAAATAGGTGTCTAGTTGACACAACAGAGGTAGCTTTTCAAAGGAAGTATTGACATTTACAAATGTGATAAGCTGCTTGCCTCTTACATCTTTTTATTTATTCATATTATTCCAGAAAAGCAGTTATAGTACAAAGGGAGGGATTAAAGACAGGTATGGTATACAGCAGACTTCTCTGGTTGTGTGTGGTTAGCTGCAGCTTAAGAGCAAGGGCAAATCAATATCAAACTGTGATCTGTGGCTGTATTTCATTTCAGAAACAAACGGTGCTTGAACTTCCATTCTATGACGCAAAAGCATAGTGGAATGAAAAAGCTATTCTACTTCAGTGTGTTAGTAGAAATATTTCTTAGCTTCAAACAATCCAGACACTAATGTAACTAATGTAAATTTAATTGCTTGAAAGATGAGGGTTGTAACAGAACCGTCCGAAGAACCGACACTTTGGATTCGCATGAGATCTCGCCTGTGTTTTGATGTGAATTCTGAACCTCTGCTTTGATGCTTGACTTAGGTGGGGGCAACCCACTCCTTCCACCTCATGACAGACCACTTGAAATGCATTCTGGGAAGGTGGCCTAGTGCTCCAATAAGATATCAGAGCAGGGTTTTGGTTTTGCATAATGTGGCAGCAGCTCCTTGGGCAGCTGCTGATTGCTGTAATCATACTGCCCTCTGCTCTGTTCCTTTTGTGGCAAATTGAAGCATGAATCATTGCTGCCCCCATAAAAAATAGATTAAGGACAAGACAATTACATCAACAGCTGGGAAGAGCACAGAGCATTTAGAACAGGCAAGCCTTTCTTACAATTGGCAGTAATAGGTAATGTCGGTGCGTCAATGCCTTCTCTGCGTCTCTGAGTTGCCCACCCCACTCTTGAACCACTGTGCAGTGACCAGTCCGACTGCCAAGCTGAAGAAAACAAAAGGGCTTGCGCATTTATGCCATCGTTTCTCACTTATTCATGCATTGTATTTCCATTTTCAGTAACCTAAATTTTATTTTTACTTTGAACTTGGTGTTAAGTGATTTCCTCTATTATTGCACATATGTCACACTGATTGGTTTCAGATCTTTAGACAAAATGTAATTTTAGACCAAAGGAAACATGTTGGAAAATGTTATTTAACACCCATATCACCTACGGGAAAAAGTAATTGACCCCTTAAACTTAATAACTGGTTGCACCACTTTTAGAGGCAATTTCTTGATGGAAGTAGAACTTGTTGTAAGATGCAGACACATACAGTATGAAATCCAACCATGACCAGTCCATCCACTGGTACTGCCCTTCTCTCAACCATTGAAGTGCTTCAGTCAGACAGAGCATCTTCCCTCTCTTCTGTTCTAATGTGACTGGACATTCCTGCAACTGTAGACACAGAAGAAGACCACCAGCTCCTGTACACAATCTTGACCATACTTGGTGTTTCAGGCAGTACTTTTAAGTGTCTTGAATCCAACAAATATCTACCTGGCTTTTTATGGTTTCCAGGGATAGTGGACACAGAACTGTCTGCAGTCTTTCCATAATTGCATTATGGCACACCTTTCCTCATCTCACTTAATTTTAATATGAACTGTAAAGATCTCCAGGTATTCCAGAGTAAATT
The DNA here is from genome assembly GCF_013347855.1 of Anguilla anguilla. Classification (NCBI taxonomy): domain Eukaryota; kingdom Metazoa; phylum Chordata; class Actinopteri; order Anguilliformes; family Anguillidae; genus Anguilla; species Anguilla anguilla. The sequence continues at coordinate 22,315,603 of NC_049206.1, read as the reverse complement.
GGGGAAATTCAAATCAACCACTGGGAAATTGCATTTTTTGTTTGGTTCAGAGGAAAGACCATCCCCTAATGGCCCACCAACACCATATGCAGCAGCTTAATTTTCCCAGGAAAAAGTAACTGACTGCCAGATCTCACGGTTCCTCAAAACAACTGGCTATCCACTACTTGGGTGGACTCTTGTTCCAGTCATGAACTGTACTGGCCTCCAGTGGGGAAACAAACTTCCCACAATGGTCAAGACAGTACAATCATTGGCCTGAAGACCCACTGCTGCATCTTGGTTCCCCTCCCATCCCCATACCCTAAAACTCCCACTTTTGTACTAATAATCTGTGCCATCCTGTAGTCCAGCTGGACTACCACTAGGGGGCTGGCCATGATCCCCACCCAAATCTACCGAAGACTGACAGTGGGCATCATTGAAGTCAGTCAGACATGCAATAATGACGTGAGGGAGTCAATATTATGGAGGCACGAGAGTTCTGAGTGCATCAGCAGGCTCAATAGCGTGATGAATCCTCATGAATCCACCTTCATTAGGGATCACTATTACCATCATTAGGGATCAATGTGAAGGATCATGACAGATCACTCATTTGGCTAAACTGTGTGACTTCAAGGGTGAGCTGTAATTCGTTAATTGTCTTGTGGACCAGCAGTGGAAATATTTGCAATGAGGTGACAATTACCATAATCACATTAGTTACTCTTTGTGAAAATGCATTTTTGAATCAGATGCATTACAAGCCAGCATGCCAGTAGAGCAAGTAGTCCCATATTCTGTACAGTAAAGTGGATGTTTCCGCTTCCAGATGGGCATTTCCTATTCAATTAGTGTTGCCTCAGTACACACATAATTTACAGCATGAGTTGATTCAGCTGACACAATATTTGTAAGCTGAAGGGGCGGATGATCAAAAGAGCACGACAGAGGATCCAGCATGACAACAGCTAAGAAAGGGCTCTATTTACAAGGGCCAAGGAGCTCCATTAATCTTGAGGTCCCACAGCCTTAGACTGGACATTTGCATTCTTGTGGAGGAATTAAATCAGTCATGGTGCTTTGTTAAGACTCAATATGGCACACAAATAGGACTCCTTGAGCTCAGTGCTCACGCCTGGCCACTGCCCTTCTGCCTGGTCATTAAATAGAAGGCTGGATCCAGACTTGCCAGACCAGTCAAAGCCATGCCATTTTTCGCATTTTGGGGTGCTGTGTGTTTATTAACACTTGCCGAACCTTTGCCGAGCATGCAGCCGCGTGTAACGTGGAGACAAAGCTCCAGCTCAGGCTGAGCAAACAGAGGGCCATTGACACCCCCTGGTCTGCCTCCAGCGACAGGCACTAGAACTGCCATTACATCACCCACTCCCAAAGGTCTGCCTCGGCCTCAGCCTGCCTAATGGTCCTCTATGCCCGGCAAACAACGAACAGATCCCACAGCTCAGTGAGGCTAAGGCTACTGTCTTTAAATCCTTCAAATATACACTAAGTGGAATCACCAAGCAGTACAAAGCTTTGTTGAAATCTGTTCATATCATATATCCATATCCTCCTAAGACCCAGAAATTCATTTTTGTTCCCTGTAGGGGACACGAGACTCTGGTCTTAAGTTCTAAAGAACCTTATACTATATTCAATTATGCTGACTCCTACGTTACCTACAATCAATAAAAAATAAATAGTATTTCTGAAAGAAAAATTTCACTGCAACATATTTTTGTTATCCAAGTCCCTTGTATTATGTGAAACATTTTTAAAAAACTTTTTCTCCTCACCTCAGGAGATTGCTGCACTTCCTGTCACTGAAAAAATAATGTCTTTGAAAAGCCCTATCATTTGTTTGAAAATAGGCTGTGTCTTGATGTTTTGTAAAGTTAGCAGTAAATCCATGGAAAGGAGAGAATGTCTTCTACATTCTCAGTCACCTGGATAAGAGCATCGGCTAAATGAATGTAATATAACATAATGTCTTTAACCACAAACTTTACCTAAATACCACAGATTTCTGTATCAAACAGAGTCTAATCCTATTGAAGGCATACTCACAGCATAGGTTGATGTGTGTATCGATGCAAATATAGCCTCATATTTTTAAAAGGGGAAGATGGGGCATGAAGTCATTATGTAAACGTTGTAAGCTGTTCATCATTTGGAGAGCCAGACAACTATTCATGATGAACTAAATTTTCCATAGGTACTGAGCCTGAATTTGAAGGATAATTAAAAGCCATTAAGACATTGCTTGAGAGCTCCATGAATTGGAAATACAGAGCTGATGATGGATTGCGTTTGTACCGTACATTTCATTAATCTCATAATGCTTCTTACAGTGGAGGTGTGGCACTCGCCTCGGTGATGAAAATCAGCCATTTTGCAGCCGAGTGCTCGCCACACATCAGCTGAGGTTGAGATGTAGAGAATCACTTAGCCAGTTGGATGGGGCTGTGATTCGATAGCTAGACTCAGAGCCTGATAAGAAATATGGCAAGCGCCTTAGGGAGCACCCTTCCTGATATATGCAACAGAACCTACTGACCACAGTGAGTTACTGTAGGAACACTTTAACATCTCACTACATATGGGCATTTTTTGTATTGGTTGTTCCAGAGGGAAGATTGTATCCAAATTACATTCCTCGCATATGTCTGCAACACACCGGTTTTCCTGTGAGGTCTTCCATCCAAGTACTAACCAAACCAACCCTATTTACAGTAGCTTCAGCCATGAGGCACTTGAAAGTGTCCAGGCTGTTGGCTGGCTAGTTAGACCTCTGTGCTGATAAACTACCATATCTATCTGATGCCACATGCCTGGCACCTCTCTATGTTATGTGAGAAGCTAGGAAAAGAGTTATGAGGGAAAATAGAAATGGCTTGAAGACTTAAGAGATGAGTGGACTTGCACCCTGATGCTGTGAGGAGCATGTCATTTCCTGTTTCAGTATCCCTTATTCCAGCCAGTATACATACTCTGAGAATCATACTACCCAGTCAAAATATAAACCCTAAAATGTTTCTGTGACTGAGTAGCTGCAACATCACAAAAACATTCAGAGAATTTTATACATCGGCTGGATTGCATGCCGAAAACAGATGTCAGGTGACAGATGGAGACATTTCCCCTTACTGTAAAGCTCCCCCTTGCATTCGCAGCCTCTAATTTATTTCTTGTAATATGTCTTTTGAGGTCATTAAACATAATTAATGGTCTCAATAAAGACCAGTACGTCAGCTTGAATTTGTGAGTCTAAAGGACACAGACGTGCCAGAGAAGCCATTAAGGAGAGTAGTGGGAAAACTGTGAAACTGCAATAAGAGAGAGCAGCAAGATGAACATCCTGTCTACTATGGAATCCTAGGATCTGGAAGAATTCCAATGAACACCTCTGAAACAGTGAACGTTGATAAGGAACCACATTGTTAGCCATAAACTATCAAAGGAAAGCGAAGACCAGTACATTTAGGCCAAACTGTGAATATTTCAAACGCTTCATCCATTATTGACAAAATGGCTTCTGCCTTGTGTGGTAGACTGGAAAAGAAATCTCTCTTGAGATGCCTCCCTGACAAAGCCCACTCCGTCTTTCCTGGTTTCCCACACTTCTGCTCCCTCCAATGGGGCAAGATGGCCGACAAACAATTCTGCTTTGGCTTGCTCACAAAATGAAAATGTGTCGTTGAAAACTGATTTCATTTTTTCACAGGAACTGCTCATTCATGTTGACGTCACTGATCCAGATACCCGAAACTACCTGAGACTCCCCTTTACATAAATCATGCGTAAAACCCGAAGCCTTATTTTTATGTTCACCTGGAAAACCATGTTAGACTTTATTAGGGTTATCCTGGCTGTTTGACCACAGGCTTTGTGGAAACTACAACAATGTTGTTCTGCTGAAATACAATTATTTGGAAGCCTCGCTGATACCTTTCAACCACAGCTTAAAATATGTTATTGACTAACACATAATGCTGTATACAGCTGTGATGTTGCAACAGTGTGATATTTTTGGGCACATAATGCAGGTGGTTTCACACTATTTCCAGGCACAGACACAGACTATCTAGTCAAAAACACATAAGACTAGAAATCGTCACCATGAAACTATCGGCATATTTTGTCACCACAAACAGTCCTTTGTCAATAGCAATTTTATCAAAAGGAACTAAGCAATTCTATAAGGCTCTCTTCAGTATTTCTCAAGGAAGCATGGCGGTCAGACAGGAAGCTTTTAAATGTGCATTGGACATAAACCAGCAGCAGCCAGCAGTGAGTGCCCTGGTTCAACGAATGGGAATGAGACAAAAGCACAAGCCTGGAAATAATGAAAAGCTCTATGATCATTGACATCATTCATTTCTCAAGGAACAATAACTGTTGGGGGTTGAGGTCAAGGCCACCCAAATGCTAATATTAGCAACCATATGAACTTAAATAAGATTCTAGCAAGTCAAAGAATAGTTATAAAATTTACAAAAACAAAAAACATTTCTAATCTTTTGAAATGCTTGTAAAATGAAAATACTGTCAACGTAATAACTAATTATATTATAGCACAGTGCCGAAAAGTAAAAAAATAAATAAAAAACTATTGTTAGTTCAATTACAATTGATTTATTTGTTTACTAAGTCTGTAGTCTATTGTAAAGCTAATCACAAATAGAAAAAATAGTGCAACATGCAGTCATGCACTGCATCATTCTCATAAATGAACAAATGTAAAAATAACTATTTTTCCACATAAAAAGCCTATAAATAAATCCAGAACATGCTATTTCCATTATTTGGACAGCCAACCTTATCTATTTCAAAAGCACTGACTTACAAGGGGTTATTCCTATGTTTTTACTGCTGTGAAATTATATTCAATTAACTAAACCACTAATTCAATTAACACTGTAAAATAACTAATTACTAATTATATGTACTCAAAACACATTAAAATGCATTAAAATGTGGTCTGTGGAACAGTAAATGTTAAATGTCTTACATTTGTGACATTTGTAAGAGACAATAATCAAATCTGAGGACACCTAGTCTTGTTTGTGGAAAAGAAAACAATACATGTACGTGGGTCTAAGTTATAATATTGAAATACAGTTTTTTATATTTAAGAACCACTGCAGTCATTATACCGCCTTCATCTTAATATGTTGATCTATTTACCATCCATCTATCAAACCCATAGACGCACACATACAGTACATGCAAGCACACACACACACACACATGCACACATACATACACACACACGCTTATATGCGTGGGCACACACAAACAAACACACATGCACACACACACAAACACACACAGATACACACACACACAAACGCACACATGACACAAGGGGATAATGACAAAGCAAAATGTCATACATAAAACCTCCACAGGTCTTAACTCAGAAGATACAGTCATCATTTTGTCAGAACAGAGAGCACAGCATGGCAGGAAAGCGATGGAAAACATTAACCCTCTGACTCTGAACTGCTTCTGGTTCGCACAAAGCCCTCAGTCCCCAGGGCGGAAGGGAGAACTGTCAGTTCGGATACTCACTGGTGGTGTTCCCCGTCATCTGGATAATGCACTTGCTATCTTTACCAATCTCGCGGGAGTTGAAGGGGCGGACCCGCACCGCAACCTTCACCGAGGCGCCTGCCATGGTGCCGCCCACTTAGAGGTACGCTGGGGAGGGTCCCGTCAGTAGGGGGCAGGGGGGTGGGGGGTTGTTTTATAACCTGAGGGAAAGACACCAAGGACAGGTCAGCACTGGACACGTCACACTTCAAAGAAAAGCATTACTTCAAAACAGGACTTCCCAAACTTGGCCCTAGGGACCTCTGAGTCTGTGGCACTTGTTCTAGCTAAAATAGCCATTTCCAGAGTCTACAGAAATATTAAATGAGCCGTAGTCTGCAATGCAGGCTATACTTCATACACCATATGTATTGATTGATTGATTGATTAACTGACGGCCAAAATCATAATCGATTTGTACATGCGGAACATGTAGACACCTGTCTACTGCAACATCTGTTTGCGGGGAAACAAAGGCTTAAATGAGACAGAGCTACAGTCTGAATAAATTCAAACAAACACTAAAATTCAGAATGGACTAAAACTAATTTTCTGTAATAAACAATTTATGGAATTGACTTGAACAAAAATCAGAAGACACAGGGGTGCCCAAGACCAAGTTTGAGAAGCACTGCTCTTGAAGAGTCATAGAAAAACGCTCATCACATCAGAAAAATTGGTCAGGCTCATCATTTACAGTCAAACAACACTAATAAACATGTTTTTAACACCACAATGATGTCCTAGCTTCAAGGTTGTTGTTTTCTTTCAAAATGAAAACTCTCTTCAAGACCCATAGATTAAGTGTAGTAAATCCATTATGTCATGGCATCATTATTTCATTATTATTATTATTTACCATTATTGATCTAATAGAATTCCTCCAGAAATTGGTCAACAGCATATCTTTTAGGAGAGCTTCAGACTGGCTGATGCATAGAGTTTCACTACATTTTCTGCCTATAACCATTACACCCAATTATAACCTTTTTAGATCTGATCTTACAATTCTAAACATCTGGTTAAATGTTAATGGCTGTATATTTCACATTAAAATCTGTACTGTACAATACAAAAGTCTCTGAAAATGAAGGAGCCTATTGTATCCCATTGTATAGTAGGCTTATTTCTTTGTTAATCAAAACCCATCATGAACCCATCTGAATATGAAGAGACAATATCAGAAAGAATCCATAGGAGCAGCCCGTAGCCAAGCCAGCTCACAGCCTGAGTGCATGTTGCCGTAACACCCGGGCAGCAGTACGTTGTTCTTACAATGTCACAGATCCTGTTTTTGTGGGAATATTACACGTCTGCTAAAGCAGGAATGAGCCATGTTATGAAAGGACCACGCATGGTCAGTGGTCGGCTACAGCCAGTGGCAACAGACGCGTGGCATCCGCTCCACAAAAGCAACAAAGGAAGTGCAGTCACGGCAAAAACGGCAGGCCACGCCCTGGGATTACATTAACCCAGTAACACAGACACAACAAGGCAAAAGAAGACCCAGCCCCGGAATTAAGAAATACTGTCCAGATTAAACAGGTAAAGAAATGAATTTACCTCCTACGGGGGTTTGTAATCAATGTAACAGATTATATAAAACAAAATAATTTGTGCCAATTCAAAAATTGAATAAAGAGATACTGCGTAAAACAAAACAGTATGCTGTGTGCGTGTGCGGGCTTGTGTGCACATGTATGTGTGTGTGGGTGGGAGTGAGTAAGAGAGACGGAGAATGGAAGACAGATACAGCTGTTCACAATCTCAGGTAAATATCTGAGACTGTTAAAAGGGAAATTGATATCATTGTAGCCACTATATTTACAGCAATTATACTTAAGTGATTCATTGAGACAAATGGCTTTTCAATGCTATTAACTACAGCTCAGGCAAAAGCAGCTTCCAATTTTGCCGGAAGCCATATTCGGAATGAACCATTTCTGAATTTCATTTTTGTGAAATGTACTGGAAAAAATGTTTTTTCATGAAAACAAGCCCCAACCAAACATAATGCTCAGACTGATTTAAAAGAGATAAATCAATAACTCAATAGCTAACTATAAGGAAATTAATGTAAATGGTGAATTAGTTCAAATTAATACATACTTAAACAACAGCATGTATTATCTTGCAACATTAGGCTACTGATTGCAGTTAACCAGGATAAGTAGCTATAATTACAAGTAGTAAGTAAGTTAACTGATTAGTCAACTAGTCAAGAAATTGCATAAATAAATAAAAATATTAACAGACTAAACTGATGTTTCAACTTACTAATCAAGTAGTAAGATGACTAGCTTTAGACAGTGGCTATCTCTGTAGTTAGCCAGCCAAAAATAAAAAAGCAATGATGTACCAGGTTGAGAAATACTAGCTACATCATGATGGCAATCTAGATACTACAGAAATGTTTAGGCACTTGTTAATTAGTAAGCAACAATTATGACTAGCAAGTCATAAATTAAATGGATAGCTCTCGTCAATATTAACAAATCTATTTTAAAGTGCATCACTTAAATTTTAAGTAAATTATACAGCGAACAGCACTATTATAGTTATATATAGGCATCTAGCTAAAGCACTAGTCAAGTGCTTTCACACAGCACTTAGTACTTAGTACATTCATCCATGCCCTCATCCAGTGCTGACTATGGCTGGCAGATATGCAGGGCGGGTTCACAGTCAGCCATAATGTCACCAAGGGAGGGACTGATTCAGTCAGCAGGGATTTCCTGCTTCATCAGACAATATGGACACCTCTGGCTGGACTGGGCACCTTTGGATTGTTCGACCCTTTGGTCTCCTCCCTCCAGCTGCATAGATTGTGCAGCCCTTCTGCCCAAAAAAAATGCACAGCAATGGACTGCAGAGGAGGTGCAGCAGCAAGCTGCAGGTGTTTGTGCTCCCAAATCACCTGACAATGCAGAAGTGGGACAGGCCCACAATTATGAGTAAGCATTCCAAACTGGGGAATACAGAAAAATGGGGGAAAGAAAGTTACATGGTCAAGAAAGAATTGAAGTCCAACAGAGTTAGAAAATTACCTGAAGCTTCTGTGAACCTTTCTGTTTGCAGGCAAAACACCATAGTAACTACAAATATGATTGGTTATGATACCCAAGCAATTCATGGATCCGATGTTTCCCTAGTGTAACAGCTAAAATAGCTTTATTTTGAGATTTGGGTATTTGTCAATAACTTCGTTATATCTTGTGTAATCATTACCTACACAATAGGAAATCTAACACCAAGCAAATTAATTCCAGTAAGCAGGAATTGTCCAGTAAAATTAGATTCAGCATTGTGCGACAGATTTTTTTGTTTGTTTGTTTGATTTGTTTATTTTAAAATAAGCTCTTCCTCTTCCTCTGTGCAGTGCAGTTAGCATCTCTTCCATCTTTGATTCCACAAATTAAGAACCATAAATTCCCCCCATGGCAGAGAGATGAACTGGAGGCTTTGTTCCGCCTGGACTCCCCACCTGCTTCCTATAGTGGAGGAAGACTCATCTGCAATGCCAGTTTGGCAGCGTTGCCACCCTACGCAGTCTGAATCATTCTTCTATCTACTATCCACCTGACTGTCATATAGGCCACGATATTTCCCATTCAGACTTACTTTATTCTTATCATTTGTTTGACATTTTCAAGTGCAGTGGGGAAATAGCTGAATGGTTGATTCTATGTTCATTTTCACTCATTAGCTAAGGCTAAATCCATTGTAGCCTGCGTGATTACGAAGGCTAATACCAGGAGGCAACACTGTGGTCAAGACAGTCATATCGCTTAGTCATTCGAAATAACTGAATTGAGGCGTCTTTATCTTATCACAAGTGCTCTAATTCACAGTAAACTATTATGCATGCATATATGAGATGATGAAGAGGTGGGAAAATATTATGACGGGCTTTATGCAGCCTAGACATTGTCTATCTCAATCAGACATCTTTGAGAGTAGCTTACACGTCTGATCGCCAATGTTAAATTACAAGACATCCACCAAATGCCCACCTGTATCTGATGTCTCATATTATGATATGTCATGCACAGGTATGTACACCTGCGATGTGCAGAATTTATTTGTCTTAACGCTAGCCTATCTTCGGCAGTTGTATCATGTCCAAGGCTAGCCTATTTAGGTCAGCACAGTAAGATAGCTGGATGTTCATGTTCGATGTTTGCTTACTTAATCGACGGTACATCATTAAACTCATTACAACTTTGATTTTTAAAAATACATTTTTAATAAATATATCATCTTATGACAAATGTTTTCCTTTTGCTTTCATTCTATTTCCCCCCTCATATCGATGACAGCCTTTTCTGTCTGGTGAAATGGGCGCGTCTTCCCACAGAGAGAAGGCGAACCGCTTTTAATTTCGAGGTACATCACGACGTAAACAGCTTTACATTTGAATCCGTCTGATATGCGTTTCCATTCACCCATAAAGCCAAACATACATTTTATTATCTGTTCGTCTATTCCGTCTTATATCAATACATTTGTACGCGATAAAAGTCGAGGTGCACTGGCATACGCCTTTAATAAATATGTAGCACAATTCAATGCTGCAGCCACTGGAAAACTAATGTTTCGCATCTCGCTACTTGTACGGAGATGCATATATGTTTTCATAAATAATGCATCGTTTATCACACACAGAAATAACTCAGAATGTAGCCTACTAATTCACTTTGCATCACCAAATCGTCTGACGTGACGCCGTTGGAAACGTTGGAGTTGACAACTCAGCATATTGACCATAAAACCTCAGAGGTATTTAGATTCTGTCTTTCGATATTAAATTCCTGAGTAAACGTTTAAATCACGATAAGAAAAAACTAAGACAAAGCTGTGAATGGGAAAAGAAGACCGACGTTTTCATAGTCAATGTTTTAGTTCGATGATAAATAACAAACTAGGTGCCCCAGTTGTTTACCTGAGGGTACCCTGACGCCCTGACTCCAGGCTTGCCATCTCTACCTCCATTTTGAAATAAGAATAAATCTCAGAAACGTATATTATTTCGTAGGATGCAATAGCAAAATATCCCTGACTCTCTTTAATGTTTACGCCTATTTAAAATTAAAAACAGAACAGTCGAACTGAAATTCCAAATAGAGCTGCTGTTTTAACTCCCAACGAATGAATCTTTAAGGATTCGCATCTTGAAATCACACCAAAATAAATGATGTTATCCATATGAGCCCAGGCACAATGCAGATAGATTATTACTGCAAGCCATATTTGTCACACACAGTTTCCTTCTTCCCATTACACGACAGTGCATTTCAGTCGCTTAAAAACCATGGCATTTAAAGATAAAGGTCGCAACGCACAAACATATTTTCAGGGATACATCTGTCGCAGTACCCTTTATTATTCCTGGTTCCCAGCCCCGTACGATATGATATGAGATGTCGACAGTCCCTGGGTGGTCAGAAAAACTAACCCAACCTGTCATGATACCAACTACCAAATTTAGGCAACATGTAATCGTTAAAGTGATAATATCCTCCAGACACAAAGGAGAGGGACAGTCTTACCGTTCTGGTGTCACGATTCTGACTGCAGTGGGTTATTCTGTGAGGCGGCTCTCAGTCCAGCCTCTGCTCTTGCCTCCACTGCCTATTTCTGTTGGTTCCGCTGAACTGAGAGCCTCCCTTGTCCCCAGCAGCCGGGCAGGACGTACCCCAGGCAGATGATTACCCGGGGCGGGTGTACGCCAGATGTGCTGTGGGGCCTGGTACGGGGTGGTTCGCCAAAGGGACCGGGGAAGGGGGGGCAATGGATCCGGGGCGTTGCGTGCTCCACAATCCACAAGGCAGAATCGCTCTGTTGATTGACTAAGGCTGGGATGCTGCGCGGCACTGAGGCGATGACATCATCAACGAGGGAGGCAGCAGCATCAATGCTGCAGAGAGAAAGAGAGAGGGAGGGGAAGGGTGAGAGCGAGGCTGGGAGAGAGATGAGGGAGGGAGGGTGGAATGGAGCGAGCACCCCCAGAGAAATATTCTCATACAAAAAAAACAGCAATTTTATGCCAATGATCAGTATGGTGCAAGTGTGTCCGTCTGGCTAGAGTAGACAGAAGCGTTTGAGTAAGTCAACATAACTCTTTCTGTATCAAACCTAAATTGGTGTGCACTCTGGTGAACTGTCCCTGTGTTTCTCTAGGTGAAATGTGCACACGTTCAGAGAAAAGAATAATAGTCTAAGCTGTTGCTCCATGCAAATAATGTGAGGTGGTCCAGTTTGCGATAACAAGCCTGATTTAAATCAGTTTTAAAATATAATTTCTAAAAAATGGTATAATCAAAGCACAAAGTGTAAAAATATAAGCATTTATTAAAATAAAGTAAGTATGCTGCACAAAGCCTTTTACGTGTGTGTTTTTCCATATTTTCTCGCATGGCCACCATAAACGCTCATTAGCCTAATTCAGAGGGGAGTATTGCAAGCTCGCAGACCACGTCTACGGCGTAAAGCGCAGGCCATCGTACGGAGGATCGCTGCTTTCGGGAATTTTCCATGCAATGCGCGCATGATCATAGCCTATTCAAAAGCCTATCAAAATTTGACTTTGATATAAATCCCAGAAGCAGGAAAAATGCATACTTTGCATTTATTTTTCATTGTCTTTTTTGTTGCATTTATTTCTGTTTATAAGCGTTTATGGCTGTTCTTACACTCATTGTGGTACTGTACTTCGTTATTTTTTTTACACCCGTCTGTAATAAGAAGATTGAAAATGAACGCACCTTCTTTTTATTATAATTGATTGCAGTTAAAATAAAATCTAAAGTACTTATACAAATTATGAACAGACTGCTTTTATAAATAGAGTTTGATGATTAATGAAATATTTTGCGACAATCTATTTTTGGTACAATAAATGTAATAAGTAATAAACGTAATATCAACATAAAACAAAAAATGCAGAAATAATTAGCATTTGAGTTAAACGACTAATAACAATTAAAAATTCCTATATGTATTCGTTCATACTAATACAATTGAGCAGTCTAACATATCTTACTGGTGGATATTTTATAAACAGCTTGATCATGTATTGCTTTGTCCAGTATTTTTCAACATAAAATGATAACATTCGTGCAAAGAACATTTTATGGACAAGAACGGTACATATGCGGCATTGAATGAGTTGTGGGTTCGTCATGTTTTAAATCCACATATTTTGTCTACGTAGTCATGCCTATAGGGAAAAGTAAATAGTAAAAAAAAGTAAAACCTTTTTCAGCCAATCTTGATTTTCTGTAGGCTTAATATAATTTGCGGACCAATTACTAATCATGTGTGAGGTGCAAATCAGGTTTTACATCTTCTTCACCTTCACCTTCTATACATATTTTCTATTTACATTCTATATGTAGCCTACTGCAGATGTTACAACAGTGGAGAATGGGGATAGACTTGCAGTTTCGTTGCTTAGCGATGTCTATGAGTAAGCAATGCAAGTCAAACCTATGCTGATTGCTGGAACCTATGCTGGAACCAGGTGATAAATGATCGAAATAAGCATAATTATAACATGACGAAACCACAACTCGTCCAATCCCCGCCCAGTTAAGCCATGTCACTGTTGTGAATGACAAACTCCTGTGTTATAATGTCTTTTGTTTCACCAACACCCGAGTCATTTTAATGCAGTGAATAGTAACACTGTCATTTTATGATCTTTCATGATTTTATTTTGTTTAATAAAACTTCTAAATAATTTTAGTGATAGCATAGCATATATAAGATATTGAGCTACAGGTTTGATGGGAAATTAAAACTCATGTTTCACATAATAAACGTTTTGCAATGTTTTAATTTGGACAGAAGACAATTTTGAACAAATGTGAGCGTCCAGACTCAGTTTTTGAAAAAAAAAAAAGTGACAGCTGACTGCACCTCCAAAAGAACATCTTGTGAAAAACATCTGATTAATATATCATAATCCTCATCTTCCATTGCAGCCGCAGTCTACCGAAATTGGCAGTACACCCTGCACTACGCGCACGGCTCATAGAGCGAATGAAAAGAGGTCATTTGATTGGCTACTGATAAATCCAACTGCACCACACCCGCTGAAAATATATTCAGTATAAGCCAGCCCTGTTTCCAGGTGCCACGCAATGTTTTGCCTAGTGAACTCCTCGTCCTGTCACCTGGGGGGGGGGGGGGGGGGGGGGGGGGGGGACCAAGGATAGAGTGCAGACACAATCAACCCAGTAAGTCTGAACTCTCCAAGCTAACCTCTTTGACAGGGAACTTACTGCCGGCAACAACGGCTCCTTAATTTCTACTACAAATGATCCGATTTAAAACACTCGCAATACAGTACTAAGGATTTCGCTGTCAGGAATACTTGTAGAGGCAGATTTAGCTGAGCCGTTAAAGGCTGACCCTTACTAAGAAGCTGACTGCCTGAGCTAGAGCCATTATACTCAAAGAAAGCAGAAGTGTTATTATAATTGGTCATGCTCTGTTTTTTATAATCATTTTCCACTTCTTCCACTGCTCTTGACTATAGGCAGTGACTCTATTATACCCTATTGTCCAAATAGTAGCACAGGATAGAGCTAGCTCCATTTGGAAAAATAGCATATATGGCACCTGGGGAGACAGTGGATGTCTGAAGTATCACAAGGGGATGCTAAAGCAGCCAAATTGAGCCCACCCTATACCCTGACAGGACAAGGTCAGTTGTATCCAGCAGCTATGGACTCTGTTGGTTATTCATGTGGTTATTAATTCATTTTATTGGGAGATTTCTCATAAATGTATGCACCTCTATAGTAATTGTTTCCAATAAATGCCTTAAAATTCCATATCATATTCCACTTCTCCATATTCCTTCTCTTACCTCTCCCACTTCTCATCTGCCCATTTCTTTAGGAGACACTCCCCTACACCCTTCGCAGAGTGCCCGAAATCTTGGAGTTGTGCTGGACAACAGGCTGGCACTCTCTGAGAATATCGCGGCAACTACCCGGTCGTGCAGGTTCATCCTGTACAATATCCGCAGAATAAGACCACTCCTCACCAATTATTCCACACAGCTCCTGGTCCAGGCCATGATACTGTCACGTCTGGACTACTGCAACTCCCTCCTGGCTGGCCTCCCAGCATCAGCCACCAGACCCCTTCAGCTCATCCAGAATGCAGCAGCACGTTTGGTTTACAACCTCCCTCGTGACTCCCACGTCACTCCCCTCCTCATCTCCCTCCACTGGCTACCAGTGCAAGCTCGCATCCGGTTTAAGACACTGGTGCTTGCTTTCCAAGCAGTCAAGGGGTCAGCTCCTGGTTATCTGCAGAAGATGATCAGACCCTACAAGCCGGCCAGATCGCTCCGATCGGCTACTACAGGGCGGCTGATTCCTCCCCCTACACGAGCAGCAACAAGGTCTCGACTCTTTGCAGTTCTGGCCCCATGATGGTGGAACGATCTTCCAGTGGAGGTCAGAACAGCAGAGTGTCTGAGCACCTTCAAACGGAAACTCAAGACGCACCTCTTCTCTGTATACCTCTCTCCTCTTCCCTAAACCCTCTCCCATAACTACTAAAAAAAAAAAAAAAAAAAAAAAAAAAATTTTTGGTTCAGACTATCTTGTTTCTCCTTACTGTATGCTACTATAGTAAAGGCTTTTTATCTACATTTTATTCAATGGACTTAAGTGGACTTGATCCTGAGTTTGGTTACACTGTTGTAAGTCGCTCTGGATAAGAGCGTCAGCTAAATGCCTATAATGTAATGTAATGTAAAAAAATATTTACATTTTAAGAACAGTTTATATGTTGTTTTATTAAAAAGTTAATCAGCTCTGGAATTGCAGAAGAAAAAGATAGTCACGCTCTTGGCAAGCAAGGTATTCAGTGCATCTCCTTGCATTACGCCACAAAATGTAAGGAAATTGCGTGAAGACTGCCTGACCTTTTCTTTTCTGATTCGTCAGCCCGTTCTCATAATTGTCCCTCCTTGCTAATTTTCCCTTTGAATCCTCTGACTGCGTATTGATCAGTTCTGCAGTGGCCATACTTTAGAGAGGTGCACGTTCACGTGACCGCCCGTCACCTACGCCTTTGAAACAAGCCGCTGTGTGAGTCACAGTGAATGGCAAAATGATGACGTGCGGTTTGTGCAGAAAAAAGTGTGGCTGGGTCGAATCCATTGTTAATGTGGTTCAGTCACAATAGAGGGCAGTGGATGAGGACCGTCCGTCTGGTTCTAGAAGATACCATAGCTAGAACAGTCGAAAAGGGACACTTTTTTTAACACTGTGCGAAAGACAGACTCTGACCTCACTGCAGGTGCAGGCAGCACACCCCCCCCCCCCCCTTTTAACTGTCTGACACCCCATCCCCCTCCCCCTCCTCCTGTAACTGTCTCTAGCTTGTCTCTGTCTCTCCGGTCTGGCTCACATGATAAATGAGTGAGGTTTCTGAGGCTCCGGGATCTGGCGGGTGGGGACTGGAGCCATCTGATGGAAAAGGGAGCACAGAGCAGTTCCATTCAGACAAGCGGGGTGTGTGTGCATGCGTGCGTGTTTTTGTGTGTGTGTGTGTATGCACGTGTGTGTGTGCGTGTCAGTGTACATACTTGCCTTAATACGTGAAAAATAATTATATATAATTATCGTAATAATTATGATAGTTATGATGACAATAATATTCCATCATTATCACTGCAATAGAACTATCATCATAATTTTTATGATAACAAAACAACTCATAACAAAAATATTAATAATTATGCCACATAATTTATACTTTGATCCCAGTTTTAACAGATGTTCACATTGTCCTCTTTGCTCCTGATGTTGATGGATCCACAGTTCCCAGCAGCCCTTTCTCCTGGGCGCTCCTTAAGCCGGGAGACAGGAAAGAGCGCACGCCCTGCAGCCACGCGGCTGGGACAGCGGAAGTGATGGGCAGACGGGGTGGGGAGGTGCCGTTTTCTGACTCATCTCCTGACCGTCTCGTCTCAGCTAAGACGAACTGAACCCTGAATAATTTAGCAGCAGGAGGAACTCACGCTTTGATCATTTGACGCGCTTTCTTAAAGCAACGCACCACTGTTTCTCAGTCCAAGGAGGCAGAAACATCTGCATGCCTGCAAGTGCATTTGCCTCAAGTATTCAGAGAAGTACTGTTCAAAAATTCAAGACTTCCCAATATTCCCCTTGAGGTTTATACATGTAATAATTCATACAATTTTTACATAACGAGGTAATAAGTTGATGAATTCCATGTGCATTTATTTCAGCAGAAATTAATAATGGATTCAGTTTGATGAAATTTACCGAATGAATCTACATTAGAGAGACTGATTCATGGGGAGGGGCATGATGATGCCATTGATCAGATTCATTTATCATCCTTGCCAGAAATCTGATGAAACGGGCATAAAACAGAAGCTGGGTAATGACTCACATGGAGTTGAGTCTGCCCATGACTCCCACAGCATAAACCCAGTCCCCAAACCACTCCCTCACTGATAGTGGCATATTTATTGTGTAGATCCAGCTGTGACTGGCTGGGCCCTGTTCATTCACAGCTGAACTGCATGCACTGAAGAGACAGAGGCAGGTACAGGCCAACAATCTTATTACTCTGACCGTACACTGACAAATATTTTACTCGAGACCTTGAAAATTGCAGGGCGGGCAGTCAGACACAGCAAAAATGAAATCACAAAGAGGGGCTAGCAGTAATGTGGCGAGGAGACAGAGACAGCATTCACCCTGCCCTCAATCTCATAAAGGAGGGCGAAATTGCACCTGATCCCAGTCTAAAAATCAGGAGCCTTCTCATGAGAGAGGGAAAATCTTTTATTTATTGTGACGGTAAAAAATGTGCTACACACTCCCCCTGCTGGTAAGAACCCATAAATGTGTAATCCATAAATTTTTTCATTTTGGCTGTAGTGTCGACCAAGCAGATGCCATCTCTAAAGGGTCTGGAAAGGGAACTTACAGTTTCTGAATTCGGTGTTCTGTAGGGGTTGAGTTGGCATGAATCACCAACTCAAATTAGAGCCCCGCATACACAAGATCATGATTCATCAGAAGAACTCACTGCCTTCAGTTAATTAGCAGAGCACATTCTCAGAAGTTGGGCAGACTTATCTCACATCTGTGTCAAACTATAAGGTTCTACTGCAGCTGTAGTACTGATATTTATATCAATATTTCACAGGGATTCAGCCATAACGGACATTTGCCTGATTTTAATCAACATATGTATTTGATTCTAAATTAACTGCCAGGGTTCACAAACACAATCTGCAAGTACAGCAATCCCCATACTCAATAAACATGGCAAACTGTATCTGTGAAGAATATCTATGCACAGTCAAAGTTATGGACTGAGTGAATCCAGGCCACTCTCTCAAATGCGATAGGAAAATCTTCATCTGTGAAAAAAGTTGTGACTGCTTGAGCTTGCCACTTTGACACAGAAATGTCCAGCATTCAGACACCTTGAATTTCCGTCACTCAGTAATCAGGTGAATATTCAACAGCAAAATTGCCTGAGGGAAAACATCAAAATGGATCATCTGCAAGTAAATGGAAATACAGTAGTTTGTTGTTATTAACTTGACCCCAGGTTTATCATTTTAGGTTCGTGAGACTGTAACTGTAACAGATATTTGCAAACTATGCTTCATGACTTTATTCCATTTAAAACTTTAACTTTTGCCATTCACAGTAGCCAGCCCTACCATGATATATGCCCTTACATTTCTCAAGAACCTCAATCTGGCAGCACAGGATGTTTTAAAGAATTTGGACAAACCGGGTAATACTATTGACTACAAAGTAGTGAACGAACCGAACTCTTCACTTGTGGAAGAGATACGGGGCATCTGTGATGGGTCAGTAACACCGTGGACAGTCTACCATTAGGACACAGCCCTGTCCCCTCTCCCTGATAGTACTGCCTTCAACCTGGGGTCAGAGATAAGAGTTTGCAATACACCACTCATTCCAACTGACCGTCTGACACAGCCATATGTCCTATACTCTGAACCAGATGAGGCTGTACAGATGATTAACATTCACCTACCCCTAGGCTTCTCCAGCATCAAGCCCTGGAAAAGCCCTGGACAAGCCATGGACAAGCCACTGAAAAGCCCAACAGCCCACTTCTCACTCACTGGAGTGAACAACCCTCACCAAAAGGATTTCACGGGCCTTGTAAATGCAGAGTTCTAGTAGCACTCAGAGAGTTAACAAGCCCCACGACTCTCCAGCAAACATTACCCCAGGACAGATTACCTAACTCCCCCTTTTAAAGCCAAATTTGGGAGTTCCCCTTGGTCTTTCTCCTCTCTATGGTAGGTGTTGGGCTCCACCACAGTACAAAGGCTACACACAGTTGAATGCATCGTACTTATTTACAAGCCAGTCTACTTATTGACTGTGGAGCAGGAGAGGTTGGGGTCAAAGTCCTTGCATCGACATGCGTACTAGACTGGATATAGCCACTTCTCACGAAAGTGAGAGTGTTGTCAGACAAATACAACTTGTTTTTTCCTGTTGAATCGATTCTTTTAGCGGATAACACATCTGTTACCCTCTAAACAACATCCTCTGAATTTCTTTTCGTCTGTTTACTGCTGTTGATGTCCGCCCCTCTTTCTTCCAATGGCATCAGACATAGGAACAAGAGCAAGAGCACTTGCATTTGGCTGTAGTTCATTTCAATACCTCAAATGCGTTCATTATGAACCTGCCAACTGTTGCCACAATGGTTAACAGTAGCCTCATCTGAGGAAGAAGGGAGTTTCAGTCAGCAGAGTACTCGCCATCTCAACAAGCAATAGCCCTTGGTAAATGGTAAATGGACTGCATTTATATAGCGCTTTTATCCAAAGCACTTTACAATTGATGCCTCTCATTCACCCATTTACACACACACTCACACATTAACGGTGAAAGGCTGCCATGCAAGGTACCAATCAGCTCATTGGGAACAATTGGTTGGTAGGTGTCTTGCTCAGGGACACTTTGACACGCCCAGGACTGCAACCCTCCGACTGCCAGATAAACGCTCTTACCTCCTGAGCCATGTCGCCCCTATCAACCAGATCTTCTGGTTGATAAGGCACCTACGGTCTATAGTCCTCAAGCACAATGACTGTACATCTCAACTGATGGACAGTAGGGGCAAGACAGCATGCTAGTCAGCTCCTCAGTTGATAGAAGACATTATAGTGGTGTGACAGACAGGCAGATCTTAAAAATGTGAATGAAGAAGTGAGTTTTAATAATGAGGCATCTGTATTTGTGTTTAAATACATTTTTTACACATTTACACACTTCCTTGTGAAATTCTTTTCACTTAAACATTACATTTGATGGGTTTTCATTTGTGGGAGACCTTGTGTTGTAGCATAAGTGTGTAAGCACCGTATGTGCTTCAGGTCTTTCTGCTCTCTGCCACAGCCAGTCTGAGGCACTTTTCCCCTACATTATATGGAAACTTTGTCAGGGCGGTGGAAAGCATGGTGCGGTGTGCAAAAAGGAGTGGTCGTGTCTGAAACAGCTTAGTTGGCTACTATTAAGTATATAAGTTGAGTAGGCTGGATGAGAAAGTTAAGTAGGCAAAATTTTCTTTTTCTTAAAATTAATGTAGGTTGAAAAAATTTAAACCACAGAATGGGATGGTTTCGTTGTCTTGACCCAGTTGTGCAAAGACATAGATTGAGCAGGAGGAAGCAAGGTTGCGTATCATTCATCACAGTCACCTGACTTAAATTCAATTGAGAGCCTTCACCATAGTGAATTTTCAGACCCCAGGGAACCTTACATGATCTCTGGACACTTGTAACCTGTAACAGGAAAGTGCTCTAGACAGCCTGAAGCAAAATCAAGGTTTGCATAATCATTCCTTTTATTCAGCTTAAAATTATTTTTTGATTACAACTGTATGCTTGGAAAACTCAAAATAACTTCTTTTTCTTCTTATGGGCTGAGCAAATCTTTCTTTTTGTATGTCTCACGGACACAGCCATTTAGCTTCTTTATGCCCCACATTATTCCAATGTAAGCTATTTACAGAATATGATACATAGAGCATCTGCTGATAATAATGTACTGTACATATAGAATTTAAAGTACTACACTTGTCTGTAATGTTCTCGGGGATGGTGACACGGGCCTTGGGGCGTCACACTACCTCCCTCCTGAACCACTAATTCCATACGACCACAAAACTATGATGTCCGTTCCTAAAGAGAAAACATTCTTATCGCCAACTAGGCAGCACTAGACTGCATGTTCTGGGTCACGGATGGCTGTGTGCAAACAGCTGGTTATAAATTACCCAACTGCCCCCTCTCCCCCCTGTTACCCTGTTCTATGTTCTGTGTCACTCATAACATTGATCTCAAAGATGTACTACATTCATACACAGTACCACAGCACTGGTTTATTATCCAAACTGTTTCTCCAGTGGCTCTTGAGGTTCTTATTTCAGCAGACTATAACAAGCATATTCAACCTGCCATCGTAAACCCCATTGTTGCAATATATAATAATAATAATGATGATAAAATTGTATGAATCTGCTAGGCACTGTGCATCCATGTTTAGTATTCATTGTTGTGTGTGTGTGTGTGTGTGTGTGGGTGTGTGCGTTTGTGTGTGTGCATGCGTGCATGCATTTGTGTGTGTGCGTATGTGTGTGCGCGTGTGTGCATCCTGCTCTGCCAATCACATCCCAAGTCCCTATAAGAGGGCAGACTCACCAGTTACCTTAATAACTGCAGGCCAAATTGACAGTAGGAAGATCAACAGAGCATCTTTTGTACGAAACCAAACTCTGAGGATATGATAGTACTAAGAGGGAAGGTGACAATCTCTCATTAGGCAACCGATCAATGGTACCATTGATCAAAGCAATCTCATCACCATACAAAGGTCACAAAATTGATCCCTCCACAGGCAAACATCATTACGTTCATACGTCTGTGAATCCCGTGATAAAGTGCATCGCTAACAAATCACAACAAACCAGATAACCTGTTTCTGCATTAATAACTCCATCTGTTAAACTTACTATGGCATCCCAAACAGGTATGAAGCATTCCACCACACAGTGTATCTTCAAAAACCAGTAACTGTGGGAATATGTTAATAATGACATCTTCTCAGCTCTGTTAATCTTTAAAAACCAAACTGTGGTTGTAAAGTTTAGCATCAAGTTACAGTTTTGTGTTCATTTAACTGGTAAATCTGTGTCTTGTCATTTATTGTAATATTTGTAAATAAACAAATATAATTTTTGGCGAGACATTCAGAACACTGTATCAGAACAAACTAACGTCCATAATGACTCTTCGATTACGTTGCCAGTTTTTCCCAAAACACTCCCCCAAAACAGTGACGTTCACAAATCGGTGCGCTCGAGGTCAAAGACCTGTTTGTTTTAAAACTTGGGCAAAAACCAGACTTACATTTAGTGAGTGGATCTTCGTTGCAGTCGTGATACCCGCAGCGGCGAACCAAAGCAACGATGAAGAGGGCTCTGTTTTGCAGGGGCGCGCTTCTGGCGCAGCAGGTTGCATTGGAGAGTTCACTGCCAGCAGCGATTTCGCCGGCTCTGATGCCTCGCTTCCACCGCGCTATGTCGTCCGTCTCTATCCCCCCGCCTCAGTGCCTGCTTAGACCCCTTGAGGCTCCTTTTCGTTACCTGTTTGGGCCGGGGCCATCCAATGTGCCCCCGCGCATTCTGGCCGCAGGGGGGAGACCAATTATTGGTCATATGCATCCAGAAATGTTTGAGGTATCTATTTTTTTCGATATTTTTACAGGTAGATTAGTTATAACATAACTAGTATATTATGAACACATTTGACAAGTAAAATGTTTAATACGGATGTACAGCCAGCCTTGCTATTAAGACTAGTATGATAAAAACAGTGAACTTACAAAACTGAATAGTTTTACGTAGGTTGTGTTCTGTTTCAGTAAAACTGTTTATTTTAATTCCGTTAATATTACCAGTATGTGTTTTTGCTTGCTTACATTTGGACGTGGATCCAAAGAACAGGAAATCCTATATCGTAAATGCTGTAGTACTAAGTATCAAACAATAGTTTTACTGTTTTGTTAAATAACGCAGAATGGTCAGTGGAAGACCATGGTTTGACACATCCTTGAGAACACGTTGCTGTAAGTTGTTTACAGTAATATGTGCCAAGAATAGCGCATTATATTAAGTTTAAATTGTGCTTTGAAATATTACTCAGCCAATAATAATAATAATAATACACGTTCATAAATCATCATATTAAATAATAAATATGCATATGTATATTTATAGTCATGCCAATGCGTTGTTCTGCTGTTGCAGATTATGAATGACATCAAGAAGGGAATACAGTACGCCTTCCAGACAGAGAATAACATGACGATTGCCATGAGCGGGTCTGGGCACACAGCCATGGAATGCGCCGTCTTCAACACCGTGGAGCCAGGAGAGACCGTTCTCGTAGCTATCAATGGAATCTGGGGAGAGCGCGTAGCTGAAATCGCTGGCAGAATGGGTAAAGTGTATTTCACAACATTTCTTGTTAATATATTTAGCTATTGGTTTCTTATTTTCCCTATTTTGGCAGTGGAATTCATTTTCTTAAAACCAGTATAATTCTTTTTCGTCATAAAATCGTCATAAAACTTTAATGAATCTTTTTTCCTTGGCAACAGGTGCCAATGTTCACACTATGGTGAAAGCTCCAGGTGGTTACTTTACCAACCAAGAAATTGAGCAGGTAATGTCTTCAGGATTGTCACTACAATAATAATTATAATGATGAGCAATATCTTGATACATTTTTCTTAAACAACAGCTACTCACCCACCACCCCATCCCCAAACATATACAGCTTCAGAATGTATTCACCCCCTTGAACCTTTTCACATTTTGTCTTATTACAGCTTTACATTTTCATGTACTGAAATATTTCCTCCAATCACAAACACAAGAAATTCAACACATTTGCATTTGCCAGTCTTTTTTTATACCATTCTCTAGCTTTTTGCTTCATAACAACTTTGTCTCAAAGTTTCATGGGCAGTTCCTTGGTCTTCATGACAGCGTGACTAGTCCGATCTGATGTTTTAGTTATGGGACCTTTGGTATTTGGTACTAACTAACTCTGCAATCTGGCTTATTCTGGATTCAAAATCAGCAAAGGTAGACTTCATTCACTTTTTGATTTAATGGGATCGCTCAGAAAATCTGCTACACTAAGGACAGTTTAGGTTGTTCTTCACCTTGTATGTTGGCTCGTTGGTCTAGGGGTATGATTCTCGCTTAGGGTGCGAGAGGTCCCGGGTTCAAATCCCGGACGAGCCCTGTTTTAAAAGATTAACAAAAAGAACTATAAGAGCAATTTCAGGTTGAGTTCTGTTGGTACAGCGAGGGCGCATCAATCGAAATTAGCAAAAGGAATGTTTCACACACAGAGTAGTCACTTGGTGGAATAGCTTGGCAGGTCATGTAGTAGAGGCAGGAAACTCCCAGAAGAGGGCGTTTTCAACACCATGCTTGATATTGTGCAAGATACTATCTAGTTTGTAGGTAAACTGAGCTCTAGATACTAGGTACTAGGTACTTTAGTGGTATGTAGGATAAAGGCGAGCAAGTTGGGCTGAATGGCCTGTTCTCATCATTATGTTATAATATTATGTTACTATTTCATTTTGACATTATAGAGAGCTACTTAAATAGTCATTGAAAACAATCATATTCAAATATATTTTGATTTGACTTTGCAACACTGTATTACTGCCCATTGTCCTTTGCCATAGTGTTTGTATGGTTGTCTCTTTGCAATCCACACAGCTCCTCTTGGGCAGTCCAATCAAATAGCTGCTTTAGTACATTATGGTTATGAGTGATTGATTGAATAATTAACCAGACGTGACATCATGGACTAAGCTGTTACCCTTCCCTCTCTCTACAGGCCCTGGCCAAGCACAAGCCTGTGCTCTTCTTCCTAACACACGGCGAATCCTCTGCGGGCATCGCCCACCCCGTCGATGGCATCGGAGACCTGTGCCGCCAGTGAGCTGCATTCTTAGACCCGCCCATATCACTCATCCAGCCCGTGAAGGTTCAAGTGACGTTCACGTCTGCTGCGTCCTCGCTGTTACGACACGGCTGCCCGTTCTGTGAAGTTTGCTCAGACTTTGTTTCCCTTCTCAGGCACAACTGCTTGTTCTTAGTGGACTCGGTGGCATCTTTGGGTGGTGCACCCCTTTACATGGACAAGCAAAGTAAGTCCAGGGTATCTACTCATTTTTACCAGGGAGGCCCTTGTATGGTCCAACCCTCACGTCTGTATTAGCTTGTGGTAGGACTTTTCATGCACGTACGCACAAGTATCACCTCATGCCCGTATGCCTGTGTCCATGTGTGCGTAGAAATTGATATCCTGTACACCGGCTCCCAGAAGGCTTTGAATGCCCCTCCAGGGACCGCCCCCATCTCCTTTAATGAAAGAGCATGGTACGAGGGTCTGACAAAATCGCATACATAATCACTGGAGTGACTTTGCATTTGAGACTCTAAGCGTGGCAGCATGACACTGTGGACATAAATCTCTGTTGTCTTCACCCTCTGCTCTTACAGTGAGAAGATGTTCAACCGGAAAACGAAGCCAGTGTCCTATCTCCTGGACATGACTTACTTGTCCAATTATTGGGGCTGTGACGGCAAACCGGCAAGAATGTAAGACCTGCTCACGTGTAGAACGTGTTATGACGTCCCTAAGCAGATAGGTGTGTTTGCTGAGCCAAAAGATCAAGGTCTCTAGCATGGAGCCCAAAGGGACTGAAAAAAAACTTCACAGGGTTCAGTGGGTGATTTTGTAAGCGTGTCCTGTTGCGCAAACAGACGCAACTCCCCAAGTGCTTCAAAATCATCCACAAAGATTTATTAGGATTATGCTCTGTTAGCAATCAGCACTCCTCATCCGTGTTACCTAAACACACGCTCTGTAACCACTTCTGGGATTGCACCAAGAAGTGGTTACAGAACTAAGTTCTGAGGAAACATTTACAGCAGACATTAAAGCAGGGGGTCCTACACTGGGGTTCAGGATAAAGGAGTCTCAGAGTGTCCACAGCAAAATGGAAAAAAGAAGAAAAAAAATCATATTTAAGAATATTCAGTTTTTACTGTATGTCTGCCTTTCATAAAGTTTATACCACACTGTCAAACTAAACTGTCCCTGTCTGGTTCCCACAGCCTTCGTAATATTGGGAACATTGCTATTCAGTATTTTGTAATGCATTACATATGCACAGGAAATCAACAGCCTAAAATGCTGGGTGAATATTTTGGGGGACATTGAGATAAAAACAAATTTGAAAACTTATGCAGTAAACCGCTTTCCTTTACCTTCTAGATACCACCACACAGGGCCTGTGTCTGGCTTCTTTGCTCTGAGAGAGAGCCTGGCTATCCTTGCAGAGAAGGTATGAAGGAAAGCTGTCATCCCAGCCTTCATCTGTTAAGAACAAGCAGAGAGGAAATACTAGATTAACCAGATTGTCAGAATAAATATATTTAAATGTACTGTGTGCTGGCAAACCACAAATGGACTTTCTATATCCTATATTGAGCATTCAGGAGCCTTGAAATACATATCTGGTCCCCAGAAAGCCAAGTTCTCTGCTGAAAAGTACACTCAACCACAATTTTCCTATTTATTTTATTAATGAGAGTTAAACAAACTTTATATGACAAAATGCTCATGTCCTCATCATGGCTATGCATTCACCCTATGCATGTGCAGCGCAAATAAAATAACCCCTGTGGCAATTTCCAAAAGAGCCATTTAAATGGCAGGATATTTGACAGGGCGAGATGGTGAGATTTGTTTGTATAGCAGCCGCAACCTCTGTTATATAACGGGGCAGTGCCAGTATTTGTTTTGAGCACCTGTATGCTTCCTTAGGGCCTAGAGAACTCATGGCGACATCACAAGGAGGTGGCAGAGCACCTGTATAAAGGCCTGGAGGATCTGGGTCTCAAGCTATTCATTCCAGACAAAGTAAGTCCCACAACAGAGAGACAGTGGAGTAATTTGGGCTTGAAGTAAATAGCCAGTTTGGGATGTGTAATGGGATATAGACCGGCAATATCCAAAATCCAGGCTAGATCAAGTTTTTCCTGTTGATATCTTGGGTTGCATCCACCCAATACACACTAGATATGTCTTAATGAAAACAGGCATTTAAATTGAATTGAAAATAAGATAAATAGAGTAGAAATAGTGCAGTAAAAAACATAACAGACATAACATAACATAACATAAACATTGTTGCACTATGTTTATGTTATGTTATGTTATGTCTGTTATGTTTTTTACTGCACTATTTCTACTCTATTTATCTTATTTTATGTTCACTGTTACGCACCACCTGACCAAAACAAATTCCTTGTATGTGTAAACCTACTTGGCAATAAACCCGATTCTGATTCTGATTCTGATTCTGATTCTGAATTCATTCGCGAGAATCATTAGCAATTTTGACAGACATGTGTGATTTGTCTTCCAGAGCCTGAGGTTGCCATCGGTCACCACTATTGCCATTCCCTCGGGGTACAACTGGAGGGAGATTGTAGCTTACATGATGAAACACCACCAGATGGAAATCACAGGAGGCCTGGGGCCCTCTGTGGGCTTGGTGAGGATAAGGGCAAACTGAGACTGTGTGTGTGTGTGTGTGTGTGTGTGTGTGTGTGTGAGTGTGTATGCGTATACGCGTGTGTGTGCACGTGGAGGGGATTAATTACTCATACAGGTCACAGAGAAACTGTGTTCAGCTATGTTCCCTGTAATAACTTGTCTCTTAATGGATGAGTTGAATTTGACAAACTTGCTAACAGATAACATTGCTGCAAGATTGCCGAGAACATTGAAGCCAAAGTTATGGCGACGTTCCGTGTTTTGCGCACGCTGCCAGACCGATCCCTTCTCTCGCTGTGTCACACAGGTGCTGCGTGTGGGTCTCATGGGATACAACTGCAGCAAGGCCAACGCTGACATGGTTTTGGCGGCGCTCGGCGACGCTCTGAAGAACTGTCACAAGAGCAAGGCGTAGAGAGAACTTTTGTTTCATGAGCAAAAGAAAGTGATGATCCGAAACAGTCTGCCCCAGGGGCGAGTGGGGAGAAATCTCTTCTCAGGATTTTTTTGTATATAAAAACTGTGGGCGTTGGCAAGCACTGAGAACATTGAACACAAAATAAAATAAGAGTAAAACATTTTCACATGTAGTGGTTCACCAGTTGAATTCACATTTTGTGTTTGGATCAATATGTCAGCACAACACCCTTGCAAAAAATTTAAATAAAATGTATAACTCTGTTGGATTTCCATTTCTTTTTGAATATTTTTTTCTTTTTTGAATTTTCCATCAAGATCATCAAGAACATAACTCATAATAATTTTGTTCTTTAATCTTAGAAACATTACAAAAAACACTTCAGCAGCAGCGCACAAACTGGGTCGCGACATAATGTTAGGGTGATATCTATTAAGTCGTGAAATCATTATGATTTACCCCGAATTTACATCTAACAATGGTTATTAATGAAAATTACATCAGTTTGGGTCTCGAAAAGCATTAATTAATATATTTTGGACATCGCTGAAAAAGTTTGTGAACCCCTGCACTATAGTATGCTACTGTGCATGAACATATGGCATGAACACAATAACTCAGAATTGGATTTTCTGAACAGTAGGTGGCGCAGTCTGACAAAAAAAGCCATGCACTTTCCACTTGAAATGCAGTATATATTGTAATTGAGTAATATTTCAATAAACATTGTATGTTGCAGGTAGTACACTTTTTTATTGTAAAGTTCGATAACGTAATACATAGTTCATGTATTTTCCAGAGAGTTACTCTTGTGATGTGCTTACAAATCAGAGTTTTACGGGTCTTTCACAGCACGAGAACGTTTCCCCATCCTGCTGCGTGGCAAGTGAACTTTATTCTACCCAAAACAAGAAAAACGCGTTGGTTGGAAAGACCCGAATGGCTTGCTTACACTGTTTGCATCCGATAGCCTACTTACTTATTATTTCCAGATTAAGGAAACAGATAGGCCTGCTAATTGAAATGCACCATGTAGAAAGAGGGGCTCTAATTGAACTGGAAGGGGTGGACTGGGCCGGAAAGACTAAGCAGTGCAAGAAGCTTGTCCAGGCACTCCAGAACAGTTGGTCGACCAGCTGAAATGTTTACCTGGAAGATTACCTGGAAATTTTGATTTATTTTCTGCCTTCATTCGGGTGAGGTGGTGTCTTTGTCTTGCAGATAGCTAATTTGTTGTAAACAGAGCAGATTTAGGTCTTTATTTGCACTGGTTAAGTTAAATGATCAAATCTGTAGAACCATCAAAGTTGCCAGGGAATTACGAACATTGCAGAATCTGGAAGAAATAGAGAAAATATTGTTCCAGTAGAGACCCGGACAAGATAAGCCGGGCACTACGGACAGTGGTGCTTCTGGGAAATTGAGTCAAGCGCAGGGTATTCAAATTTGTGTCCTTGAAATGCTAGTAAATGCACATACCGCAAAGCATCAATATATTGAAATGGTTCATAGTTTTTCTCAGATAAAGTAGTAGTGTTTTGTGATGTAGTTTTTCTGCTTCTATAGATTTGTATTCTTTTTCACCTCTTTTTCTTTGTAAACAAAAAAGAAAAAGAGGCTTCCCTGGCATATTGTGAAGACCTGGTATTTCTACAGACAGAACTACAGAGATAGGTAAGCTTGGTTATTAACATGTTTCTATGAAAATTCTCGAGGATATGCACTGCTGACTCTGGTGCTGAACAAAATTGCAGCGATGTAGGTCTGTCAGTCTTAAATGGACTGCATTTATATAGCGCAATTGATGCCTCTCATTCACCCATTCACACACACACTCACACCAATGGTGAAAGGCTGCCATGCAAGGTACCATTGGACTGACGCCCAGGGATCGAACCGGCGACCCTCCGACTGCCAGACAACCACTCTTACCTCCTGAGCTATGTCACCAAGTCTATTGGTCTTGTATGGTGTAGGTGGATGCCCCTGCTTTGCGCTGTGTATCTGACTCAGATCTCCCCTCTGTCCCAGGTAGGATGAGGCAGAAGTTACAGCAAGGCATCAGTCTGGTGGTGGACAGGTACACCTTCTCAGGTGTGGCATTCACCAGCGCCAAGCCGGTAAGTTGATAGCTTTGGAGGTTGTGCGTATCAGAGGTGCGGCTGGTCTTACTGGAGGTAAAAAGCTGCCACTTATTTCCTTAGGGTCTGTAAAATAGCCTTTTTCCAGTGTATATCGTTTTTATAGGACTCAATGACAGAATATTAAAATGAGCATGAAGATTAATTGTGAGAGTATAGGTCTACATTTATAAACTGACTAGGGTTGATTGAGGATCAGGTGTCCCCTGTCTATATGCTACAGGTGACAAAAGTCAAATATCTAGGCCTTATATTTGATCCCCAGTTGAAATTTGACAAGCTTGTTAAAAACTTGAGTAGAACCTTAAAAGTAACATTGTACTCATTTAGACTAATTAGAAACTTTTTGCCATTTGATACAACATGTTTATACAGGCACTGGTTTTTTAGCATCTTAGTTATTGTGTAATGTCTTGGTCGCAAGCATGCCCCTTGGTGATCAAACCTTTAGAAAGAATCTTTAATCGTGCAATAAAAATACTGGATAAAACACTGTTAAGTTTGCTGATGCCAAACTCATTTTAAATTGTCTACATGATATGGCTACACTGTCTCTTAGTAACGTGATGAAATCTTTGCGGGAAGATTTGTTCTGTGGGGAATTGTAAAGTTCCATTTAGGAAAACTTCTTTTGGTCAGGCAGCCTTTTCTACTAAGGGAGTCATTATTTGGAAAGTGAAAATCCAATTTGTTTTGTGATCAAAGTTGAAATATTTCACTTTTTCATCTTCTCGTTGTCTTATCTAGACTATTGAAAAATAAAAGTGTGACGAACAGAACACACTTGAGATTATCTATCTTGCTAGCAGAACGGATTTTCTATTTCATTACAAGGTTGCATAGAATTGTGAGTGGGAGTAACTGTTACTGGCAGCAAGGTGAAAAACGTCAAGCTGCATCCACAGTTGCAGACTTGAGTGGGCAGGTCATCCTGTCTAGTAGGACAGTTTGTCGGGAACAGAACTCATGAGTAAAGTGGGAGTGGCTTTCTGGTAGACCTGGGTTCAAATACTTTTCTGTGCTCTCTTGATCTTGCCTGGCCTAATTGAGCCTGCCAATATGACCAGAAGGCAGGGTTTGCACTTGTTGAGAGTATTTCATTGGTTCCAATACACCAGACAAGATCAGTAAAGCATAGAAAAGTATTTGAATCCAAAACAAATACGTATTTGACCCAGGTTTGCTTTCAGGTTATCTAATGGCTAGATGTTAGTGTGGGAAAAAATGAGCCGAGTGTGTGAGAAGGAAGGCTGGCTGAAGCGATGCTTGTTAGACGATGCACACCTCCACTGTGTGCACACAGGGCTTCGGTATAGAGTGGCGTAGGAGCCCAGATGTGGGCCTGCCCAAGCCAGACCTGGTGGTGTACCTGCAGGTGAGCCCTGCGGTGGCAGCACAGCGGGGGGAGTTCAGGGCTGAGCGCTGTGAGACCAGTGACCTCCAGAAGTCTGTGCTACGGAGGTTCCAGCAGTTCAAGAAGGAGCCCTCCCTCAACTGGCAGGTGGGAAACCACCGCTAGAGTCACCCAGCGCAAAGAGCATATTTGAATAGGGTTAGGGTTAGGGTTAGGGACAGCAGAATGTATATATTTATAAAATATTTAATTTGCAAGAGAATCACACAGCGCATCCCTGAACTGGGTCCTGTGCACCTGCAGTTGGTGAGCTGAAAATTGGTGGGGCCAGAAACTGATTATCAGTCTCGTTTTCAGGTATTGTCCTTGATTACCAATAAAGCAATTAATTCACAATATACTCCATACCATCAGATATAGCCAACTCTCTTCAATTAGGCCATTTTACAAGTAATTATTTTTTTTTGAATTGCAAAACGGTGAACATTTTATCAGCATTTTTTGTGGATACATGTGGACCTCTTCCTTCTCTGCACTCACACTCGGATATATGTATATATATACATATATATATATATATATATATATATATATATATATATATATATATATATATATATATATATATATATATTCCTGTTAAATCTGCAGTGCCCGATTATAAACAATCTTAAAGCGTAGGTTCATGAAATTCAATATGTCAAAAAGGAAATACATATATGTCTACATATGATATACGTCTTGCACTACAACAGTGTGTAATCTGTCCAACAAGTGAACTACTGCAAACTCCTTGGTCAGAAGCTGGCTCACGTAAATGCGTCTGCGCAGATTCGCATAATGACTACATTTCCCAACATGCATCTGATGAAAGCTTCGTTTGTGATCGGTGGTGGTGAATGTAAATATAAACGTACAAATCAGGTTTTGCCGCATTATGTTTCCTGGCTGACTAGTACAGATTGAAAAATTAATCCTTAAATTTATTATTTTATTTTTTTCTAAATGGCTTGTCCCATTCAACAATCAGGTAAAGGATGACTTTTCATTTTGTAGCCAAACTGACGTTAGCAAGAATTAACGTAGGCTATTGTATTTCAGCGAAGAAAATGAAAGTAAATTTTTAATGTCAGTAATTCGTCAGTTGCTAGTTGCATTTGACAATCTAATGTAGCTTTAAAACATAGATAACCTTTTCATAACACTTCCTGTTTCGGAATACTGTGGCTGGTAGCTAATCATTACTGAAAGGTATACTTTATCCGAGGTTGCATTGCCTGATCAAACAATTAGGCTACGTAGGCTACTGTTTGCTGGGTAGGCTATACAGTATATTTCCGAAATTTATGTTAGGCGTACACTACATTATTTGTGAGCTTGGCGGACCTAGGCTACTTATAATTGCTATGGTAAAATGTTCGAAATCTGCGATATCCCGGTTTCCTGGTGCTTGCGCACACTAAGTGTCCTCAGTTGAACTCTCCATTCGCTTGCAGCGCCCCTCCTGAATCCAGCGGTACTGGCACTGGACTGGCTCTTGGGCTCCTGGGAGTCGGACGAGCCCGGGGAGGGTTCTTTTCCCACCGTCCCGCCTTTCCGCTACTCGGAGACTTTGCACTTCACCCACGTGGGCCAGCCCGTCATCAACTTCAAGTGCGCAGACCCTCAATAACAAATGTTCTTCTGAATAACACACATGCTGGCCCGCCCTTGGCTTACAGTACAAGCATGAAAAACACAAAACAATTTATACACGTTATTCAGTTTTGACTACGGAAATCTCACTGATATGTGTCTCAGACTCATAGTGATGAAAACATTTGTTTTCCTGCAGGTTTAATGCCTTCCATACAGAGAGTAAAAAACCTATGCACAGAGAGTGTGGGTTTATCAGGCTTCAGCCAGGTACAAACAAGGTGGCTTTCATCATCGCTCAGAACTCAGGTAGGCCTATAAAATAACCAAAATATTGTTCATATACTACTGACTGTAGTGTGCAAAACAGGAATATACATAGTATTTCACAAGATGTGACAATGCGTGACAATGACATGGTTAGATTTCAATCCAAATATTTATGGCTGGTCTGTTAGTCATTTGTAGTCCTCCAAAGATTCCGGTCACCTGAAATTAAATTAGTGTTTACAGTGGTTCACTTAGGATGGCAACTGACATTCAGGTATTCAGAGCTGAAGAGAAATTTAAGCCGCCAGACAGATAAATCCAGGTCGGGAAACACATGTATCCTTATATAGTCTCCTGTTTCTCTTGTAGACATTTATCCTGTCACTGTTAACTTTTAGGGATGAATAGGTACTTCTTTCCTTGGGATGAAATTTGAACCATTTTCTAGCAAACTGAGTGATGACCAATAAATGAACGATGGAGACAAATGTAAGATGTCTACTACATTGTGACATTTGAGTGGTGGGGCTGAATTAGAGGGAAATCTGGGCAGTGAATTATCATGTGTGTGGGCGCATACGCGTGTGTCCAACATGCGTGCATGTTTTCAGGACTGGTGGAAATTGAGGAGGGGGAGCTCACCGGTCAGCAGGTGTCCCTGCAGACCCATGCACTGGCCAGAACCTCTTTCTCAAAGGAACCTCACGTTCAGCAGGTAGTGCAAAACAACCTAACCCTCCCAGTATGGTCATGTGCCTGCGGATTAATATTGTTTTTAATATGCGCATTCCATGGAAATGTTCTAAACGATCGATTCAAATTTCAGTGCCGACTTCATTCTTTTATTGTAACTTGTATGCTTCTCCCTCCCTCAGATCCACAGGGAGTTTCGACTGAGGGGGGACGGCAGACTAGAACAGACGGTCTCCATGGCTACGAGCGACCAACCCCTGACGCAGCATTTGCACATCACGTACCGCAGGTCCTCCTGACAGGGCGCGGGTTCGAGGGGGGTGGAGAATCTTTCACACGCCCTGCCCCCGGGTTTGGTGTGACGCACAGTTGTTTAGCTCAGCGTTCACGTGAATTATTTGATAGGCTCTGTTAATCACGCATCACTTACACTCTGCTAGATGTTTTCTTTCATTTGCTGCATCCTTCATTAAATATTCTCATTCAGCAGAGAGCTTTTGTCAGTTCTGATGGCTTGTGCAATGTGACCTTCAAAGCTTCGAAGAGAAATACAAATGTTAGTCACACAATAGATCTTGTGAAGATAACTGCAAATGTGGCATTTAGTCACCATAGGCATTAACACCAAGGCCAGAGTTGTCCACATCCTCA
Organism: Anguilla anguilla; assembly: GCF_013347855.1. NCBI lineage: Eukaryota > Metazoa > Chordata > Actinopteri > Anguilliformes > Anguillidae > Anguilla > Anguilla anguilla. Next base: position 22,281,140 of record NC_049206.1, on the reverse strand, counting down.
TCCATGCGGTAGATTTCACAAAATCATAGCCTAACTAGCTGTTGGGTCTGAATTGACTTGTTTATTTCCGTAGTTTGAATTCTTTTTTGTGTCACTGTAAGAGCTTCAATGTTTGCAAGATATGCTTTTTGTTAAAGCCGTCCAAACTCGATTTATACCCATCCCCTTCAGCTGGCTTGGTGGTGTGGTTATTTGCAATTTGAAAATGTTCCCTCTCCATTTCAAACTCAATATTTTAATCAGAGACTGTGGCCTTCCAAACCCTATGGGCAATTTAAATGGGTTATGTGGCAGAATAAAAAGTGGCTGATGACTAACTATGATCTTGTCTTTTTTCCCTGCTCATATTTTTTCTGTTAAATTTCCATGAAGATAGGGACCTGTCGGGTGGCTCATTTGGTTAAGGCACCTCATTGTGGTGCACGGATGAGCCCCACGGTCTCGGTCTGAATTCGTTCTATATCAGACCACATCGACCAGCCAGTAGCCACATAGGAAGATACATAATGGGCAATTGCGTTTCCCAAAGTATGGGAGTGTTCAGTTGGTTAGGAGTCTCCGTTTCATTGCTCTCTATCGACCCCTGCTGGTCAATCAGGTCAAACCGTCGACTGCATGCCAAAGGCCACCAGACGTCTTCTGACTCGAGTATGTGAACTTGGCTGTGGGCTGTGGTGTGAAAAGAAACAGGATGCTGACACTACATTTCGGGGAAGAACCGCAGCTGTCTTCATTGTTCTGAATCACTGCAGCTACAAATAGTTAATTGGATATTGCAAATTAGGCTGGGAATTGGACATGGTCAGCTGCATGCTGGGCATGAAATTTGAATGGTTTTGGTACAATATAGCAGTAAAGAAATAGGATATCACAAGAATATCATTTTGGAAGTTTTCATTGCTTCACATTCTTGGCTGTTGCCACACAAACATCCAGAAAATCATAAGTCGTTTTTTTAAAAAGGTATTTTTTATTATTGTCATTCGGCATTTCATACCAAATGTGTGACACTAGTTATTCATAGAATAAAATTAATAGACCATAGCTTTTTCAGACCCCACAACCCTGACACACTGCTGCACACTGTAGCGACACAAGGGCCCTCCTTATCCACAAGTATAATTTAAAAAATAAAAAGTGAAACTTCTAAGCATGCAACCCACAGTTTGCAAATTCATACGTGAAGTCGTAGTACTTGACCAATGAGCTAGCTTCCTTTTTGCTTCGGCAGTGAAGTGTTTTTATGAGTGAGCTTATCAGCCTTGCACAGTAGTGTAGTGCCTTCTCAAGAACACACAACTCACAGGAAACAGGATACAGAAATGATGGGGTTGGCTCCACAATACTCCCAGATATCCAGGCAACATAAAAAAAGTAAAAGCTAAAAAAAAAAACATTAAAAGACACAACATCTTGGTGTTCCGCAATAGAGATGGTGGCGAATGGTCTCAAGAGTGTTCCTTGGACAAAGTTTATGGACATCCTTTGCTTGCGACAAGTCACCTGGCAATAAGCTGTAGGAAGTATAAACTGATTTTTGGAGTGTGCTGGTGGCGAGGTGCTCTTCCAGCAATGACGGGCAAAAGCCGTGTGTGCGACTGAGGCCCTTCCTCTCCCGTCCCACCCCACTTCGCCTCCAGCCTCCCTCATCGTTCCCTTAACAGGTAGAAGACCACAGCTTTCAGGTAGTGGCCACAGGTGTAGGCTGCAGAGACCAGCCAGTGAGACCAAAAGCGGGGATCAGAGTTCACCACACACTTTGTAATGTCCTCCTGAGGGGGAAGAGAGAGAGGAAGACACATTAGAATACCGCAAAAAAAAAAAAAAAAAAAAGATTAATTTTAAAAATATACCACTGAAGCACGTGCTTCCTGTTCTTTGAATCCATTGCAACAGGGCCTCCATCACCTGATCAAGTTGATAATCACCAGAAGATGAGGAAGTGCCTAAGACTGCAGTACATAAAAGCTTTACAGCTACAGGTTATGACCGTCACCTTAACAAGTTTCAACACACCTCGGTGACTGCAGGGTAAAGGCGTGAGGCGCAAGAACACAGTGGTTTGTTACGCAATCGTAGAATTTGAAAACGGCAGTTCACGTCATTGCCGTAGAGGGAGGGAGGGCTGGAACAACCGCCGTTGCCGTTGTTAATCGAGCACGGCGGGGGGGCTTTTACGAAGCCCTTCCGTCTTGAATCCTTCGCGTTAATTATGCGGCCTGCCAGCCGGCTACAAACGAGCCGTTTCTCCCCTACTGCGGAGGTCTTTGTTCGCTTCCCGACTCTGTCTGAAGAGCGGAGCACGCAGATCTGGGCAAGAGGCGTCCTGCCAAGCGTCGCTCCTTTAAAAAAAAAAAACCTCAGTCAGAAGCTCCGCACTGTCCACACGCCCTTATTGGATGTTCCCTTTGTGCGTCTTGGCAGAGTCTTTTCCGAAATAGTTTCTCCTTGCTGAACATCAGTTCCAGTGTATGGGAGTTAACCTTCATAAATAAATGGTAAACAAGACAGGGCAAGCTGGGCTCACTGCCTCAGCGAATAATGAAGGGCGTGGTGGTAGCTACAGCAGCAGTACTGGTTTGGAGGGAAGTGGGAGGAGGGTGCAACGCTGGGGTTGCGGCTCATGACCACAGTGGGGCCCAATTGTTTTCGCTCTGCCTACCTAAGAACAAAATGTTGGCACCAACTCACAAAAGTCTCCAAAATTCAATATCCACTGAAATACAAACAAATAATGTGTGTGTAAAATAACACCGACTTCCTCTCACCTGGCTGATACTGAACAAAAGACGTCTCAGACTGAGTGACTAATAGTGAAAGGGAAACGCGAGTGGGCGTACAAACCCTAACAAAAAAAAACCTGCATCTGTGACAACAGTGTGGTCCCATGACTGTGGGAGTTATACTTCACGGTGCGAGGTTTATCACCGGGGACATCAATCATTTAGTGAATAGTGAATCCCACTGCATTTGCATTTCCCCTTCAATTTGTGAAGCGAAGAAACCCCAGCCTGGGTTCGTTCAACGTTTGGCCTTAACAACTGACTGCATTAAATACAAAGCTTCAGTTGTCATCTTCACCGTGACAGTTTGGTGTGCTGCTCTTTTAGCAGGTGCTCTTATCCAGAGTGGCTTTCAGCACAAACACAAGTGAAAAGACCTCTTTGCAAAGTCGTCAGTGTGCATCAGAAAATGCCCAACGTCTCTCTCTGCTGTTCTGTTCTGGCTGCTGTGGGAAGCTCATTCCACCACTGAGGGGTCAGAACAGACAGCAGATATGACTGGTATGTGGAGGCTGGGAGATGGGAAGGATTCAGACATTTCAAAGTTGTGAAATGGAGTGGTCTGGCTGGTGTGTGCAGTTGGATTATCTTTTTAAGTTATGAAGGGGCAGTCCCCTTGATAGCCTGGCAGGCTAGCACCAAGGTTTTAAAGTATGAACAGTTATAGCCGCAATGTTCTGGAGGAGCAGCCCCAGATCTGATGGCAGAGGCAAGGAGGCCAGAGGATAGAGCTGCAGTAGCCAAGGCTGGAGAGGACTAGCGCCTGAACCAGACACTAGGCAAAGTAGCGAGTGAGGAACGGGTAGATTCTCCCGACCTTGTACGACCAGTAGCGAAGAATTTTATGTAATAGTCACGGCCTGATATTTCAATGAAGAAATAGAGAGAGGGTAGGCAGAAACTTATCAGGAAGAGGAGACCAATAAACCAGTTCCACAGCCAGAAAGAGTGGGAGGACGACGATGTAGAGGAGGATAAGAAAGTGGAGGGAGAGGAGGGAGGCGTAGGCCGAGACGAAATCCACTGACTACCGGTTCCACTCGATTAGCTGATGGCGCAACCCAATAATCATCAGCAAAAACACAATCTCAGTCGTGATCAACTGATTGTTAAAAATTAAACTGCTAAAACCCATCGTTCCTGCGACAAGGCTCACTTACCCAGCCGCCTCTCTTCTTCAGCCAGGGGGACAGGCTCTTGCGCACAAACTCGCCGAAGCAGTCCACAATGGTGTGCACCATGGCTGGGTGGCCATGCCGGACGCAGTCCACGGCCAGAGCGCCTGCCACCGCGTACAGGGACACCACTTTCCCCCACGTGACCCCTACAGAAAGGATGGACATTGTGACATCATCACCCTGCGACGGCACCGTGTGACATCTTGTACCAAGCAAGCACGCTTTGTACGCGTTTTATGGGCGAGTAAGCACACAAAGACACGGCGCTAATCTAGTTTGTTGACATTTAAATCACTGACGTCTCACTTGTCCTTTCACTTTGCAAACTGTTCCTTTCCGTGTCTGGAGGCCCAGCAATTCCTCTTAAACTGAATTCCTCTGTTCTCACAGCAATATGAAAATGAATAATGAATCAACCTAATTAATCATGTTTGCAGTTAATCTTGTGTGTCAGGAGGCTGTGAGCCGAGGTTCAGTAGCCGATGAGTTTTTACAAAAACGGAAGACAGCAATATCTTGTGTAAACCAAGTGAATGCAGACTGTATACCCGTTTACTTTTTGTGCCAAGCCTAGCAGCGCGCCCATAAAGGTGCTCCCTGATTAAGTCTTGCAAAAGCAGAGGAAGTGGCCCATAAAAAATAATTAAATTGCAGCAGGGCTGTTACATAAGCGAACTTCATAAAGATTGGATGAGGTCACAAATTCAACATCCAAGTGTTGCAATAAATACCCTGATAAAACTAAAGAAAACAAACCTTCCTTGCACGTCTGCATTCGACTGACCAGATGTGCTAGGCGTTTGCTTTCTCCACCTACAAGTCTATGCAAAAGGCAATCTACTCCATGGACATTATGTTTTTGTCCCTATTTAAAGATGGCTGATGCAATAAACGTAGCTCCAACCGAGTTCAAAGGTGTGAGCAGTATTACCCAGAGGCTTTCTGTGTGATAAGACATCAAGGGGTCTTCCTCATAGTTCCTGTAGCTTTTGTTGGCTCACTGCCTTTTCTCAACAGAGACATAAAAACAGCAGTATTTCAAGCTCTAAAACAGGAGACCACAATCCCAGAATAATATTATCCCATATCTGTGGGAAAACATTCTCTTCACATGATTATTTGTCTCTCCCCCCCCCCCCCACCCTTAATCTACCATGCATGACAGGCTATCCAGACATGCGTGACTCATTCTCTTCCCTTCGTGTCACGTCTGCCACATGAAACACCTGTGACGATCTCCATCAGCAAATCAGCAGTCTCGTTAAATGAGACCGACAGCCAAAGCTGAAGCTGTATCAGCTACTCTGGTCTAGACAACGCGAGGGTGTCGAGCGTGCCACAAATAAATATTCATGCTTTCGCTGTTATGGTTACCATACCAACTATTTTTGTAGAGGGGCGACAAATGAAGAGCTTTCTTCATCTGAGAGCAAGCAATGATTCCAAGGAAAAAAATGAGGAATCGCCTTTTCTGTTTGATTCAGGAAAAACGATGATGGACCGATCAGAGATAGATCTCAGGATGGCTTGAGGTCTGCCATTCCACCACATTTTAGCATCCATCAAATGCCTTGTGGACTTCAGTGACCAGGCTATTAGGGCATACATCTGACTCAATCTTTTTTCCAGCTCTAAGGGGCTTAAAGTCATTCAACTACTGACTTAAGTGCCAAGTTCCAAACAAGGAGCCCAACAGTGTCCAGCTGGGGTGAACAGATTAAGACACTTGCCCAGAGTTGTACAGAAACAGCATGGAAAAAGCACAGAAAAAGAGAGAGGGAAGGAGAGGAGAGAGAGTGCACAGAGAGGGAGGAGGAGCGGGGGTGAGGGTGAATGGGGGAGGTCTTGGCGTTCGGCCCAGAGGTGAACCCCATGTCTCCTCCCCCAGCTTCCTCCCTGGCATGCAGGGAGGGGGGCAGGGCACAAGCACAGTCCAGTTCCTCCCAAAGCCTTCAGCCAGACTCTCTGATAAGACACACGTACTACAATACAGCCAGTATAGGCCTATGTTCCCAAATCAAATCATTTCAATGTTATTCAGCAATTTACTGTCTTAATTTAAATTTTGAGGTTTCGGTTAGAATGCATAGAAAAGATGAGGTCAACACACTGCTTAATGGTCCGAAGCAGAAGTTTTACTGAGACTCCTGACAAGAAACAAGATGACATTTCTCTGTCAGTATCTTCATGCAACAGGGGTTTCCCTGCGAGTCATGTGAACGATGCATGACTGCGATGAACATCCTGCGGCTTCCGCTCTGCTCGTCACTTTGAGGCCGACGGCGTTAAAGGCCAGGGCTGAGCTACATGCCAGCTCAAGTGAACCTCGGATGATATCACAGTTACCCAGCCGCCTCATTGTGGTTAACTCTGCACTTCTGAGAAGTGGCACCTAAGACAAAAAAAATGGCTGGTGGTAGAACACTCTCGTCGGACACGCCACAGTCACCCTGTGGACTCTGCGTGTCCAGCAGGGCCCCCCGCAGGGTAGAGCTTCACCCGTCTGAGCAATCCTGGCTCATCTCAGCCTGGCCCTCCCTACCCTGCTCACTAATCCCAGGAGCTTTCCCAACTGATCTTTCATCTTCTTCCATTGAGAGCAGATACAGGGAGATCTCTGAAGTTCACACAACAGTTTTTCCCCTAAGAACTAAATGTTACAAGAAATGATCATTCCTGTGGACAGCTGACTCCGCCCACCTTAACAACCCCCCCCCCCCCCCCCCCCCCCCAAAGAGGCCAGCGCAGAAGGAAGAAATCTCTCTGGCCGCAAGAGCTTGTTTGCGCAAGAGAAATCCCATGATGCTCTCTGACATACTAATCTCGACTTCATACAGGCCAGCCTTCCAGTCCAGACAAATATGCAACAAGAAAAGTCATAATGGGGCTCTATTTTTATCTTTGTAGAATGGAGAAAGGCTTAGTACTTGGACAGATGACCTTGGGTTCCCTTCCCACCGGAATAAAACTAACCGATCTATGCTAACACAAAGCTATTTCGGCAGCTTTTACTGTAAGTCCTATGCAAGAATTCTGCAGCACCCACTTGCAAAATCATATTAACCACAGCTAGACTCCCACAAGGCATTGCATCTTCAATGTATTACCAGCAATGAATCGAGGATGCTTGCAAGTCTGATGTTTGCAAGCTAAACCAGTTGCCATGAGGATCATTTGTGCACACCCACTGCTATAGATCACTTGTTCACATGGTTACCAGAAGCCATTTTCCTTGTACAACTGTGTCTGTGTGGTTGAGTTTGCAAATGAATGCCTGCTACAGGATTTGAGGCCACTCTTAGAAAAGCAACAGGTGAATGATTAGAGGGGGACCTCTGGCTGAGTATGCTTGCATCTCTTGCTGTCAACAGCATCATATCTGTATCATAACATAGGCTATCCATAGCTATGTATCCATTTATACAACTGGGTATTTTCCTTTAAGTACATTAGTCAATGGTACAGCAGCAATGCACCATTAGGTACCCATTCCTAAAGCCTTTGAGTTAGAAGCCCAGCCCCCTGGCAGCAACTCACCGGTAGAGAAGATCTCATCAGCCACTGCCAGGAAGGCATCAGACACCACGTTCTCCGACGTCACGGTGATGTTGAGCTGCCGCGCCACGTTGCGATAAACAGTCGGCCGCAGGTACTCCAACTCATCACCTGTGATGCAAGGAGTGCGACAAGTGTTTAACCGTTCACAAATTAGACAGGCAAATGTTACCGCCCTTCCTAGTTTGGCATGCAAACATGCACAAACATACATTTGTGCACAACCTGTTGCTATTAGATAAAATGAAATCTTGAAGTTCAAAGAGAAAAAAACACTGGCACGACAGGTCGAGCAGGCAACCCTGTGCAGGTGAAAGCACAAAAGAGCAGGGATCCGTTAAGCTCTGCAAAGAGAAGGTAGCTGGATCCAACTGAAATATACAATTTGAGTCAGTAGCCTTGCAAGAGCCCCAGCCAGAAGATGGTCAAAAGAAAACGGCTTTAAATTCCTCTGTAGTCCACGGTTGGTACTGATCTTAATCAAGACCTAAGAGTGGCCTTTGGGGAGTATCATGCTGTATTTCACCCGGTTTATTTACAACATCAACAAAAACAACATATACGTATAGGCTACGTATTGTTTCTGCTACATTCCATAAAACTGGCATATACAGCTCCACTTGATGAAACAGTGTGGTCACTGGTCCACAAAATGAAGCTCAGATAACCACTGCCATTTGAGTCTACAATCTTGCTTGCTCAGCTTCTCACGGCAGGTTTGGTATCAGAGCAAACGAGAGGAGATGTAAAATAAAGCAGAATAGCACTGGTGTCAGAGGAACCTTCTGTTTAAGAGTGTTCTCTAAAGCTCCAACAGGAGCACAGCACTCTGTGTCTGATGGGTGCTAGACCTTTCAAATGGCCGTTTGTGAAATGGCAAGTCAAACAAGCAGAACCATACAGCAAAGGATGTAATGTCGAGAGTGTACAAGAGAAAACAAAGCAGGGTGAGGCCTTACTTAATCCTTCCTCTGTTTCAGCAGGGTTGGGGGGGTGGCTACAGAGGAGGCGGTAAGTGGCACATGTTGCTACAGCAAGTGTGAGGTCAGCAGTTTGACAGCTACAGCGTGAGGGAACACCAAGCAACAGGAAAACACTCTGCCTAACCTTAGCACACTAAGCATGTTGCAATCCAGCTGGCAGTCTTCAGATGAAGCTAATATAACACAAGATAAAGAAACCTCACCAGCCAGCCAGACTGTATACACTACAGTGTGCATGCTTTGAACCTGGCTTACATTCAAGCACCATTACAGACCCATTAGCAAGAATTTGCTTACATTAGAGAGCAGTCCGAAATTCACCAGGTGTTTACAATTTCCCATGCAAAGATATGATTAAAGCTAAGGTGGGCGAGGTGTAAATCATTCCACTGAAAACGTGCAGAAAGGAAAATAGTCAAGAACAGAGACACAACTCTAAATTATATGGGTTGCATGGTTGCATTTCCCATAAAACGCATTGCTTTCTTACCTAACCAAAGAAGGATAGAAGACACCTCCCCAAGCATTCCCCCGGCTACCGACAGGCTCTGCTCGGGTTTGGACCAGCCAATCCCGGCCCTATTCAGCCTGGAATGAATGTAGTCCTTGCAGAGAGCCTTCGCTTGGGACACCAGTTCCTTGTCCGTTGGGGTTCGGTTGAATACATCCATCGCTTCGGCAGCGAACACTGACGAGCGGCGCAACATCTCCATGTCCCTCATGCGCTCTCTTTGTCAGGAATAATCCACCAATATCCACTTAACGTTTCTTATCTGTCTCTTATTTCTTCACCGGAATATACAAAATGGTTGTCTCCCTGAAAGAAATACAAAATCACTAATGCCCAACAATTTCCTCAAACCAAAGGGATCTCGTATCTTATGGTTGCAAAAACGTAGCTTTAGTGAACTAAATGTTTAGTTTCTAATAGATTTAAGGCGCACAACACTAGACAAAAAGCTATGCCTAATTTTAGGACGGATAAAGAATGCAATTCAGAAAAGTTGCGTTGTGGCTGGACTACGAGCAACAGGTAGGCTAAACACAATTTGGAACATGTAACTAACGAATCGATGCGTGTTGCCCTCTAATCCAATTTAGGTGTAAAGCAACAATGTATGAAATAAAAAGTCCCCTATTATCGTTAAATGATCATACTTGATTGCAACCTACCGTCAACGTGTTTTGAGTTCTTCAAATAAAGAGCAATTCCGAGATCAGTGAATCGATGCCGTTTCAGGGTACTTCTTATGTTACCCCACACTTTCACCTATAGCGCAGTTCTACTCCTTACACTCAAATTGAATCCATCTCGTAACATGTTATGCGGGAAACGAAATGATTTTCTCGACAAAATTATACAGTTATTTTACAGTTAAATCCAGGCTAAATTGTTTCTAAAAGGCATCAGTTTTGCACGCGTGAGCTTGTCATGTCTGCACATCCGATTCATTTATCGCCGCTTGGGTTTCACAATCTGCGCGTGGTTATCTAAGCCGATCCCATTCTCCAGGGGCAGTCGCACTGTCTTCAGCGTTGTGTTGCTGTATTTAGACTGAGGAGTAGGACAGGTTGACCGTGCTCAGAAATCCGACTTCTTCCAACTTAAGCTTCCTGAAAATGATTCAAGCTTTCTTAGAAGCGAGGATTAAACCAACACGGAGCTCCGCCTTTCATGTTAGACCCTCGAATTAGGAGTTTATTCTTTAGAACTCCCCTCCCAGATTAATGGGAAAAATATCACAATTAAAAGACGGTTTCAACAGCATTAATAAAGAAACGGTGCAGGGCAGGCAAGCGTTCTAGTTATCATACGAGCATTAGTCAGATTGTTCATTTGCATGCCTGAATGGCCTGTCACGACAACACGTTTGTTTTTTATTCAGAACACAGCATGTTTTAACTGTTCATAGGCTACAGATCGGCTGTACTAGCAAGATATGAAGAGTAATATATTTTCCAATATATTTGATTAATTTTTGCTCCTCTCTCGGTAATTAGGTTATTAGATCAGATTAATTTAGCTGTATTAACATTTCAGCAATTATGTAGGTTATGGCATTTCTCTACGGTTTATTTTAACTCTCAAAAATAATGATACAGTGGAGATACATTTGTGTTCTTTAAGGAACATATTTCCCAAATATACATTGAAAGTATACAATATTCTGTATGGGTGCTAATAAGTACCTTTTAAGCAAGGAATGAATGAATTATCTATTAGATAATTGAAATAAATAATGCATTGTCTGTCAAGGGGACCTCCATCATACTTTATAAAGGATATATATATTAAAAGGTTTTATATATTGCAATATTTCCCAAATCAATATGCATATCAATCTGGCCAGGGACCCCCTGCAAGGACCCCCTGTTGAAAACCCAGGATCTATTGGGTGCTACCCCTGTGTCAAAAGATTTTGTACCTTTTCAAGCTCTTTTTCGTACCTGTTTTCAGGGTACTCCAAAAACGTGTTTATTTTCCAGTCAGTTAGTCTTCGTAGTCATATATATGCTCTTCCTCACCATGGCACTACATATGCCTAGAGTGGAAGCACAACTAGTTTAGCTCTTTTCAAAACAGAACCTTTATCCATGGAGGTATTGAATGAGGTCAGTGTTGTCTAAATGTTGTAGGAGCAATAGCATAGCCTACATAGGCTTTCACATCTAATAAAGTGTTATTTTATCAACGTAAATGGGGTCTACTTCTTAAAATGGTTGCAATTTACGCACACGCCACGTTCTTGTTTCAACTCACAGAGAATTTAAAGATATCCAGTAGGCTACTACTGATGTGTGCCATATCAATATGCCGATAAGCCTGTAGGTGACAAAACAACTCTTGTATCCGCAGCGGAAAACACCTCTCACGCAAGAAAGGTGGTTTCCTTTCGGTTAAAATTGTGACGTCACACATATGGGTCTAAGTATTGTGCAAAACCAGTTTTACACCAGCAACTGTTCTTGGTTTCCGAAGGCGATATCTCTTCATTATTTTAAAAAGGACATGTCTGTGGTTATCATGACGATGCAATCTAATGAAAAAAGACATATAGACACAATACACAATTTTTTTTTAATTTTTTTTTTTTTTTTACAATTCAAACAATAGGGTTATATAACGGCATAATGGTGTATAATAATTTCTAAAAAAAATAATCTTAAAAAAAAACAGCCTTTTTAGAGGCCACAGGTTGTTTTGTCTTTTGAGTAGCTAGATGCCTTCTTAACCACCAATGACCAACGGCAATCCATCTGCAACTCATCAGGTTACTATGTTGCAACTTTACTTTGTGATACATATAAAAAACATGTAACAATAATCAGAAACTCGGAGACAGACAAAAGACACATGGACATCATGCACATAAAAAGTAATTGTGTCATGGCCTGAGAAAAACTAGACAAAATGATTTGTGTACAACAACTCACAGCCAAAACACAAACCTTGATGTGCTCTGTCCCAAATGTGAGGTTTGTTTATTATTCTGAAATGACTATCCCAGATGTGAATATCTGTTAGCACAAAACACCCCTGAGACCCTATGGTCTATGTCTATCAAGACAGATTCCAAGAGAATTCTTTTTACCCTGTTGTACAAGACCAACAGTGGACTGTAGTATAATGGGTAAGGAACTGGTCTTGTAACCTATACCTCGATACCATGTAATGCTATGTAGAATGTTGTGGAAGCTGCTTTGGATAAGAGCATCTGCTAACTGCCAGTAATGTAATGAAGACCACCTACAGAAATGTAGTTCTTCAGAGGTTTATTTTCAGGCTATAAAAATTGGGTGTAATGTGCCTTTCCCCAAATTCAATTTCAGTTATTTTTATGGTCCAACGACATGCACAGGCTATCCCAAGATCCAGCCTCACCTCCCAACCATTTCCAGGTGCATGATTGATATTTTTTGTTTAAAGGTGTTCTCAGTCCCCATAGATTGAACATTTAATACATAAAGACCCAACATTCTGCTTCCCCTGAAAAAATGCTTGTAAAATTGGAGTTTGGGATTGTAAAAATCTCACAAAAACAAGTAAAACACATTCATCTGAGCACTGTGAAAAGAGACGTGGCAACATTTTAAACACGGCCAAGAAATTTCATCCATTGCTGTCCAGATCTCAAATAACCACTGTGGCTTTAAGTCCACAGACCAGCCTGCCAATAAGCCACAACATTGCTGACAGCTGTTTGGAAGGCTGGTCATTTGTGGATTATGGTCATGTGGTGTTTGGGGTGGTTGCTGGTCTATCTCCTCAGTCTCAACATCATCAAGAGAGGATTTTAGTGGGGAATTTTAGCTATGCCTCACAGTGCCAATTTTGATTTGAAGTAACCCTTAGCCCTGAGGGTGTGGCACTTCTGGCTTCTAAACTGAAGGTTTGATGGCATAAGAGATAGCTAACTTTGGAATTCAGATAATCATAAGAAACATGTTGTGGTCTAGAGTGAGAGCTGTGTATAAAATGTCACACTTTCAGGAACCGTCCTTTCAAAATCTGGCCACTGCCTAAACTGGCACATCCTTTGCTTGCCTCACAGTGAGCAAAAGCTGGAACCTAGATGGATGGAAAACTTGAGAGAAGCTTTTACATAAACAGACTAGGCTAACCCCAATAAAACTCAGGTTTTGCCTGGATATAGCCTGGCTACATTGTAGTCGGCGAGAAAACTTCCACTTTTCAACCAAATATCGTCTGGGTTTTACCTGAATGCCTAGATGGCATTTCACCAACTTTTCACGACAAAAAATGTTGACGGGCTATCACTGGTGCTGTTCCCAGACAGTAAGGGCAGAGTGTCTTGTTTGGGTTCTAAAGAATGGAAACACCTAATTCTAGATATCCAAAGTCTGTAAGAGTATTTGCAAAGATACGCTTGCTCAGTTATTTTTCCCTTTACAAATTGAAAACAGATATTTTATTATTATCCATAAAAAATACCATTTTGTATGAATACTATACAAATAGGCATTACACTGCGGGTAACAGTCCATAGGCCTAAATAATTTGAGAGAAACCCCACGCCTAGGTGTGGGCTGAACACTCCTGTTTGATCCCTGAAGGGAAGTGTCTGTACAATTCAGTGCAATGTCTGAACTTGCTTGAGGAATGCCCTTCTTAAGAACTCCCCACAGGGATCTTATCTAATTGCCCCTAACCAATCCCGCCTCCTCAATTCCTAGGAAATGACGTCGATTTATGATTATCTTTCCATTTAATTTCTAGAATATTTCATGCCATTTTACAAATTATTCCAACACAGATTTTGCCAAAATGTTTGCATGTGTGGGCGGGTAGGCTATTTTAAAAATGTAAGGACAGTGTACACCGACATAATGCAAATATAAATTTGTTTAAAACGTGTGAAAAATTATGAAAAACAATGAGTGTGCATCAGTTCCCTACGTGGGAGTGAGCTTCGTTTTCTGTCTTATGAAAGAAATAATGCCGCCTGGTGGCCAGATCAAATAATGTCAGAAGTAATGTCAGAGACGACAATCCGCTGCTATGCTTGACATTCATGTTCACGTTCATTCATGTTTGACTCAGTTCTGGGGGATATCATTATTGGAGAATTTATTAGTCGAAATGACGCTGAGCATTTAAAAATGAAAATCAGCATACTGATAATTTAAAAAGGTTAACGCCTAGTTTGCAACAAGCTCGGGATCGTGTGTTGACGTTTACATGTAAAAATACATGTCCCAGAACTCGTATTGAAGGCAAGGAGGTTCGTGCGCATGCGCCTTTATGCCATTATTCTGTCCCCTCTCAAGCAGTAAATGAAGAGCAGGCATTCTCCTTTGATAGCTGAAAATCCAATATTATTACACAATTCGAAATTGCTTTTACATCCGCTATTCAGATAGATGGAGTTACACAATACATAACATTCTCGCAGTGCTGCGGGGTTCGCAACAGGGCGATTAGAACCCAAAACACGGTGGGTGGTGGATTAGGAGGCTGTTTATGTAGAGGGTCTTAGAAGACAAGGAAGAAAAAAAACTGAAAAAAATATTTTGACAACCTCCCTTTCCAAGCGGAAAGGGCTTTGGCTGCCCTCACCCTGACCAACCCGCAGACAGAATGGCTCACCTCCGGGATCTGCGGAACCAGGTAAAGATGTGGGATTGGACATCTTCTTGGGAGGTCAACTAACAGTTAGCTAGCTAGCTAGCAAGTTGTCGATCCGGTAAAGTAAACGGTAGCTTGCCACCAAGTAGCCAGTTAGCCACGGATTGTAATTGATCGTGAGCTATAATCTTGTTTTTTTTTTTTTTTTTCATAATTTCTGGAATGAACGGTAAGAGTTTTTTTTGCTGCCAGTTAATTATTTGTAATTGTGGATGCATGCTATCATGTTTTCTTTCCTTTCTCCGCTCCATTTAATCCGGATAATGTTTGCTTGCAAACCAGCCAGCTCGCTCAGAATTAACAGTCGTGCATCAGGGCTGTTGTAACTGTAAGTATCAATCTGTCCAGTTAGCTAATCAGTGACAACGAAACACGTGCAATGAAAAGGCGGTTAATTTTAACTGTAGACATTCAAGCTAACAGGATGCTCACATAACAGCATGACAGCAAATGAAATTCCCTTCACCCGCTGTGCACACTGGCACGGTGTGTGCTCTTGGTGTTGTTGTTTTTTCAAAGCTAGAAATTAGTAATACTTTTTTGTCGTTTATTTTGAAAGTAACTGGAGAATCTACGTCTTCTTCAATTCACTAAAAAATCTGAAAAACAAGGATTGGTGAACATTTTCCTAGCCTGTTCAGAGTTACATTGTTTGCTAATTTACAGGGGATACAACTGCCACTCACAATAAATCAAGCTTTTAAATCAATTGCAACTATTTGAGATAAAAAAGGAAGCAAGTGTTCAATCTTTTTCAGAAAAAGCTAGTGTCAGGACACAGATGTGAAGCTATACCTGATCTCATTTAGGTAACCTGCCAGATACAATATGCTCTTTAACTGTTGAATTGTGTCGAGGAGGAAAGGAGTGATAGGAGAGTGAACAGTTTTATGTTCTCAGAATGCCACCCTTGAAAATATGAGAGCTTGTTCAGTTTGTGAAATGGTGCAATATTTGTTGGCCAAATCACAAAACATTTCCTGGATGAAGAAAAAATTTGAAAGCCCACATTGGTGAAACATTATCCAAATGACAGCATTAGTGTTAGGAAGTTATTCTGCCTGTGCATCCAAGACATTTGGCAACCACCATCCATTAAATGCTAGTAATTTGTCCCTAATGAAAGCTGTAAACTCAGACCTGACAAATCTGCTGGCATCAGACCATTTCAGGGATTGCATGCCCTACATCTTCCTTACTCAGGAGAGCATTAGACAAAGAAATGAAGTTACAAGCCTCCATTTTCCATTTCCGTCTGTTTTTCACTGCTAATCAGACATAGCTTGTGTTAATCCTCACCATCTCTCTAAACTGAAATTCTCAGCTTCTGTGTGATGAAGTTTGCAGTACTAAATGGTTCTGGTTTTGGAGGAGTCCCATGCAGGAACTTGCGAGACACTACGTCAAAAGATGAGAGGATTTCCTATATTTAATCTCAACCCGGTTGCAGTATGTAGAGTGCGCAGTCACGACAACACTGTGCAATTCTCAATGTCATTAGTGGAGCAATTTAAGGGTGCAGAGACATCTCTCTGTTCTGCAGCTGGAGAGATCAAAAGCCACAGCTGCAATAAAGCAAGGGCTTGGATCTTATGAGCTGTCCAGCATTGTGGATACCTTGGAGGGTGGATGCTGGGCGTGGGTCAGTTTCAAAACCGGCCTGTTGCACTTTGTGACAGTTAAGGATGCTCACTCATTTATCACAGAATAAATGAGGCTTTCTGCCTGGAAAGGTATGTCATTATAGCAAAAGGTGGACTTATGGTTCCAACTATGGATCTCATAACCTGAATATAGATCATAGGTTTTGGAATATAAGGATGGGTGCAATCGAAGGGGTACAGTTGGCGGTTTGGCTTCACCAAGCCATTTACTTCAAACTGTATGGTCATGATTTAGTTTGTCTCCATTCTACCTGTTGTTTCCTCCTGGTTGGTGTTTTTGTGCCAACAGAGATGCTGTGGATAAATGGGCTACCAATGACATGGTTGCTGGGCTTGGGGTTTACAGTTTGAACTTTTGAACTTCCCAAACTTCTGGAATAGACTGCTACGCTGTTGTTAGGATTGCGGCATCCACTCCTTATTCTGACTCCTTTTTTGCTTTGTGAGAAACGGCACACATTTTCATGGATGATATGGAAGAGGAGTGCGACCCTATTGAGTAAAAAGCCTGTCTTTGGGGAGACTGTGTGAAGCAGTCTGTCAGGCAAGCGACTCTGAACCCATGTACGAATCCCCCATGTAGCTGGGCTACAATTCCCCACTGCGGCACTTTCTGTACTGTGATCCCGTCTCTGTCTGTAACCCCCCTCTGTGTTCCTTGTATGAGCATCCCGCTCCCTGTTAAAAAAAACCTTTCTTTGGTTGAAAAAATGAAAGACCTCTGGGTTTTTTGGGGTAGATGTAATGTGCCTGTAAAGAAAGATAATAAAATGGTGATTTGTCACTACACACAGGCTGTCTGTCAAATCTCCAGTAAATGGCTTTATGTACCAGGGTTTTAAGATTAGATTTTATTTCCTTTGATTGCCAGCAATGGTGACCTGGAAATAGACATATGGTGCATAACAGGAATGGGCAGTTGCGTTCGTGGAAGACCAAGGTGCATGCAGGTTTTTGTTTGCGCCAACTACGCTGGCTCAATTGGTTAATTAGCTGTAATCAGCAAAGGAGGACCAATTTGTAGATCAAACCGCAGTCAAACGATTTATGTAGGGACACAAGAACTTCAGCTGGCTTCAGGTTTCAGCTGCCATTCATGAGCTCATCAAGAAATATAGCGGAAATGTCAGATCCAATAATTAAATATCAAAGAACAGAAGTTGAAATCCAGAAACAGACACAGGCCTGTTTGCCTGGCGCATAATCCTGTTTTAAGATCCGTGACACAGGCAACCAAGACTGGGCTTGATCAAAAGCAACACCACCTCAATCCCTCAATTCCTTGCGGTATTCTCTGCCCCTCTGCCTGTCCTGTTGTAGTAAGTCTACATGGTGTAAACTTGAGTGCAATTCTGTGTTCTGAATAACAGAACAACACACAAAACCCTAAGCGATTTTTTTCTTCAGAAGTTGAAACAATGATGCTTCAAATCCCATTTGGTTCTAACGTGCGTTTCTTCATTAGCGGCGTAGTACGTGCTTTCATTCCGTAACTCTTTCTTCCGCCATCGACTCGGGTGAACAGCGGCACTTTCAAACGCGGGCTGCATTACAGTCCACGGTCGACGCTGACCTTTCCAGTTGACCCCTTCCCTGTAAAGCTCAAGTCTGATGCGCGGCCAGGCTAAAGTCAGCGAGGCTGAAAAGGCACCGCTGTGCCCGCTGCTACACACTCACTCAGGAGTCAAAGGGAGCAGCGCGGGGCGCTAATCTCTTTTGATCCGTGACAGGGACGAATCGCACGTCCGCAGTCTTTCGCCTTTCATCTTTGCCAGGGCTGACGGTGCGCGTCGGCTGCCCCCCACCCTTGTCCCGACTCCAGAATCCAAACTCCCTGCGTATTCGTTCACCCCCCTGGCCAGGACACAGCCCTCTGCATCAGCCCAGCATGTTCACTTGGCAGTCACAAAGCTAGCATTTAATCAGCCATTTTCTGCGCTCTCATACATATGCAGCACGGGCGGATTGCTTTTTCTTCTCCTCCAGGTTGATTGGGGTCAGGAGATAATGATGTGCTGTTAATGAGTGCTGTAGCTGCGCGTCGTTAGCGGAGTTCATTACGAGGACATGTGACTCCACGGGATATGAGGCAGAACCAGGAGCCAGACTGTGCTCCGCTCAGCAACAGTGATGTCTGACCAGGCCTCAGCTGGTATAACAAAGGCTCACCTGCAGAGCAGTGGTCACAGACCTGTTTCAGAGAGAAGGGTCTGACGGAAAGTTCTGGAATGCAGTTTTTACTTTCTTCTCAGGGCCCCACCAGTCATGCTAACAGCACAGAGAAGGGATGTCCTGACTATTTTGTAACACACACAGGCTATAGCCCATTACTAACTAATGAACAGATCATCTCTTCCTCTCAGTTTAAAAAGTTATTTATATATTCTCTGGCTGAACCTGCTCACAGCCAGTTTGAGGATTGCTCTTCCTCTTTTATATTACCAAAATAATTTTATCCACCGACAGTAACATTTGAGTTGACAACTTCAGACATAGGCCTAATTCACTGCAGCTTGCATGTAATACTCTACAGTTGCGGTGTCCAAAGAGCTAAGGTCATAAAACTGAAAACACAACACTGAAAAGCTTATGGAGTGGCAGTGTCACAAGAAGAACAAAACTAAGGGAGAGAACAGAAAACAAACTTTGTTTCTCAAAGGCGTTTTATGTCCTCTATGTACAGTTTTCAGGGTTTCAGGCCCTTTTGCTCTCACACAGTTCCAGGACAAACAGTAAGTTTGGGACAATCCAAACAACTGCAGGGCTCACTAGTAAGCTATAGGCTGAATCTTGCTCTGTAAATTTGAATAGGAGGCTCTATTTTTGCAATTCCTGTTCTCTGAACCATATACACCTGAAACAAATTCACCTCTCTGCGGGTCTTCTTGCGAGTGTGTGCATGCATGTTAATAGTCCTCCATTATTCATTTAGCAGTTTGTTAGCAGTTAGGCGGCCATTAAAATGCGTGTAAAACAAATGGACTCATTTACATCCCCTGTACTAGGGCCATAATAATTGTCTGATGTTTTTAAAGCATCTCCATTCAGTTTCTGTTCAGACTTTGTATTGCGGAGACAAATATTAAGGACGTCACACGGATTTTAAACAAATCTCCTCCAAGAGAAAGAGGGAAAAAAAGGTATTTTCAGATGGAATGCTTGAACATGCAAGCTGGCGAATGAGGTAGCTTGACCAGGATGTCAGTTCATTATGTACCTGTTGCCTGGTAACCGTGGGTGGCGGTGGAAAATGCTCAGTCATGGAACATCACAGTTGGCACTTGCACTGGCATTGTGTTCCTCCACCAAAACAGGAAATTAAATATCGTGGGCATCTTTCGGAAAACTCCATAGTTACTATGCGACTGGCTGAACCTTGCATTTTTGACAACTGCTCAGATCTGGCTCTCTCAACAAACATAGCCCTGGGGAGAAGCAATTTCCTTTTTAATGGATCCATTTAAGTTGACCTCTGTTTTGCGCAAGTAGACACCATGGCGATATAATTTATGCTCTTGGGAGTTTTGTTTATTATCAGCTATAAATATATATAGTACCATTTCTCCACAATTGCCCACTGTATGCGTGCAGAAACTCCATATTTAAAGTCAAGTAATTATATTGTAATAATTGCATTTTATATTTGTACTGTATACTAGTAGCCTAATTATAGGCGGTTTAAGTGTTATTTCACTTGGTGATGCACAAGCATAATGGTATTTCTACATATTTTCCAATGGCTCATGCCATGCATATCCAGGAACTAAATGAAACTTCCCCTGCCTGATTTCCATACTTGGGAACAGTGTCCTGGCTCAACAAATCTAATTGCAAACTGGTCATAGCTCGACGCTTGCTTAGAGCTCCCATCAGACTTGGAAAGTCAACCTGGATATGATGACATGTCACTGTGCTGTGAAATAGCCTGGCCAATTTACGATGACTGCAGTGGAGTCAACCCAAGTGTGTATTCTTGTATGTATAGGAAGGAAAAGGAATAGGCCTAAATGAAGAAAGAAAAATCTAATATGGACATAGTCACTCCAGTAGAAGAAAAGACAGGGCTTGTTTAGTTCCATGTAAGTCTTGGACAGATTGATTGCAGCCCATTGTATGCGTGCAGAAACTTATTTTAAGTAAATTTTAGTAACTGTGTTGTGTTGTGTATGTACATAGTTCATTATGTTGTAATAATTGCATTTAATATATCTGTGCTAGTAATTGTGATTGTGACATTTCCCTGCTTCTCTTGAAAAGACGAACAAGGTGCATCCCAATACTGCATTCATGAGACCAAAAGGAAATAGATAACTATTAATGAAAAGCGTGTAACTTAAATCAAAAGACATGCCTATGTGTGCGATGTGAACCAGAAGATGAGCCCTTAAGTCCTGTCGCACACCATTTTGTCAAACTGACTCACTGAATTTGTGTTTCATTTTAAGAGAACAAACTTAACTTGAATGTGTTTCAGGCACCGTTTCATGTAGGTTTTTTGTGTGCTTTTTGTTGTGGTTTATAACCTTGTTGCTTAACGAATTGCCGGTCGGTAAGGATAAAGATTGATTGATCACGTGACTGCGCTGTCCGCTTGTTTCTTTGTGTGCAGAACTCGCGTCTGGACCCAGAGGAGTACTTCACCAAGCTGGAGCGCATTGGGAAGGGCTCCTTCGGGGAGGTGTACAAGGGCATCAACAACCGCACCAAGGAGGTGGTGGCCATCAAGATCATCGACCTGGAGGAGGCCGAGGACGAGATCGAGGACATCCAGCAGGAGATCACCGTGCTCAGCCAGTGCGACAGCCCCTTCGTCACCAAATACTTTGGGGCCTACCTCAAGGTGCTTCTGCTGTTTCACAGAGAGGTGTAGATTTAAGCACAGATTCTTTATGCAGTCCAGATGCTCAGCTCCAATATTCCAATGCCTGCTCTGCTTCTTAACCACAGGAGGGCCTGGGACTATTGCAGAACATCCCTTGCAATGGTATTTTCCTTGGTCCCGATTCTCAGATTATACATCAAACTGGAATGTTTTTGTTTCAGCTTATGAAGACAGAACTTTAATGCTCAGAACAGCGATGAGTCATTCTATGATGGAATAAAGACTCTGTGGTGTAGGGCACTGGGGCCCATCTAAGTTGCTGTAGACACCACAGATGGCTCTGATAACAGAGAGAGATATTCTGCTCATCAGTCCCAGACTACATTGACCTCATTGAAAACCTGTGGTCTCAGACAGGAGGGGTGATGGGTTGAGGTCAATGAAAGGTCAGAGGTTGGGAAAGTGTATAATTAGCGAATTCAGAAAGGCAACGATAAGCTTAGCAACGACACTACAGAAAACGACACTACAAACGATAACAACACTACAGTAAACTGTTTCCCTTATTATGATTAGCTTCGCCTACTTAAAGATCCCTAAACTAAGTATGACCCTGAGTACCTGTAGGCTAGATAGTTAATTAGTGCAAGCTAGCGCTAGCTCCAGCCCTCAGCAAGCAGGATATGCAACCTCTGTCTGATCTGTTCTTCCTGCAGGGGACCAAGCTGTGGATCATCATGGAGTACCTGGGAGGGGGTTCAGCTCTGGATCTGGTAAGCAAGCTCCCTCACGAGACTTTGTCCGCCCACAAGGTTGGGCAAGATGACAGCAACGATGCTTGTTGATACGGAACCAATGGACGCACTCAAAACTAGCACACGACCGTTTCAGTGTTGAGGTCGTTGCGCAAAAGGACACTACAGTAAACCGTTTCCCTTATTCTCCTCTCTGGAATCATCAGTTCAGTGATCCATGTGACATACTGGATGACTCATATTCATAGAACATCCCACAGAAGTCACTTTAGTTGCGCAATTCGGGTACAGTGCTACAGCCGGACCAGTTACAGATTTATGGTGAAGAACAAACACTATTTGGGTCAGCACCTCACAGTTCTAGGAGTTCTAGGTGCATGACAGAAAGACAGGGCAGGATATAAAAAATTTCAGCCGCTGTTAGAAATGGAAATAAAAAGACATTTGCTGTGAAAAAAACCTAATGCTCACATCTGGGTGAAATCAGGTCATCTCTCCTCTCCCATCTGCCCCAGCTGAGACCGGGCCCCCTGGAGGAGACTTACATTGCCACCATCCTACGGGAGATCCTGAAGGGGTTGGATTACCTTCACTCAGAACGGAAAATCCACCGCGACATCAAAGGTGACCAGCCTCCCCCCGTCCCTGTCCTGGCCAAGGCTGTCCCTACTGCTACACGACCACACTTACTATGTTACACCCCATTGCCCTGCAGTCATGGGCAACATACAGGGCTTGCCATCACTTTGTGGAAACCATTTTTACTAACTAAATGGTTCTCCTTAGTACCGTTTTCATAACTTTACTCTTGAATAAAAGTTCAAGTGGAGAGTTAGCCCTGAAAAAAACATTTACCACCCTCTGAAGCTTTGTTTATCCCTAAGGAGTAGGTTTTTGTTTTGGAATGTTCAGAATTCTAAGTCTGTGTTCTAGAACTCTGTTGCTTTCAGTTATCAGTAGCGATTGTTACATCAGCAGTAGAATGTTCAGTTAAGAACATTCTAGTCACATATTTGCGATCTGACACTTTAAGGGTTATGCAATGACTCATTTCCTTCCTGGCAGCTGCCAATGTGCTGCTGTCAGAACAGGGTGATGTCAAGTTGGCAGACTTTGGGGTGGCGGGACAGTTGACCGACACCCAAATCAAGAGAAACACATTTGTGGGTACACCCTTCTGGATGGCGCCCGAGGTCATCAAACAGTCGGCCTACGACTTCAAGGTAAGCTTCCGAGATCCCTGCTGTGATGCGGGTTGGGTACATGTAACCACACTCAACCAGACTGGGTTGCCAGGTGCAAGTGACCAACTTGTAACTTGGACAGATATCAAAGCAAAACTGGCCAAATGCATGGAATGTCTGGCAACCTACAGAAAAATAATGACTTGACCGCATTTTAAAAGGAGCCCAATTTGCTGTGAAAACCTCAACTTGCAACAGTATGCCGAGATGTTACGGAAGGTTCCAGCTGCCTTCCGCTCGGCTCGTCTACCAACTGTAGACACAAGCAGGCATTCCAAATCGGTTCAGTCTGACAGACTGAGGGTGAAATGGGAGGGTCACTGTGTCTGTGTGTTTTCCATTGAATTTGCCAATTAACTAGTCCTGCACACACAACATGGAATGCACAACCGTATTTCACAACATTTTAACACCGTTCACTAAATATAGAAAATCCTTTTCCTTTATTTCATGTTACTGATTTGTGTGTAAGTGTACATAATCTTTCCCACTCATGAGACTGTGATAGTGATTAAATATATTCATAATTGTAAATGTTATTGGTATTGCGTCACACACATATGCAATGTATTTAACTCTTCTAACCCTTCTGAGTACCCGAATCATGCTCAAGTTCCCCCTTTACGGTGTACATTTTACTGTCCTGCCCTCCCTATTGGTGTATCCATGTCTGTATATTTGAGTAACAATGGCGTCAGGCAGGGAGAGAAACGTACTTTATTTTATTTTCTTTTAAAGTATGCTTTTATTAATGAATATCTGAGGCAGGGGGGCAAATTCACCACTGTTTGTAATATTTGCAAAACATCTATTGAGAGGAAAAAACAAATAGCGTGTTTGTGGCAGGCGGACATCTGGTCCCTGGGAATCACCGCCATCGAACTGGCCAAGGGGGAGCCCCCGAATTCGGACCTGCACCCAATGAGGGTGCTGTTCCTCATCCCTAAAAACAACCCGCCTACCCTAGAGGGGACCTACAGCAAACCCTTCAAAGAGTTTGTGGAGGCCTGTCTCAATAAAGACCCCCGCTTTGTAAGTACCTCCGTCCACCACATTACCAGTGACTGCGGTCAACAGGCTAATACCCTTACCGTTATATAAGCCTGACCAGGCACAGTGAGAAGTCTGCCCAGCTTCCAGGGATGCGTTCTGCTAATAAACCAACTGTCAGTTGCCTCTTCCGACAAATCGCTATCATGCTGGTGCGGCTCCAGCTGGAGGCAGAGATTCAAGCCGGAACATTCACTTGGTGTTAAAACCCTGTGGTCTCGCAAAAAACGAACTTTCTAGACTCTCTAGAAATAGAGCATCTGGGATGGAAACCGCGTAAACTGTACTACTGAGAATGCTACACCCTGCCCTGTAGGTGAACAAACAAATGGTGATTTTGCGGTCTTTAATTTTCGCAACGACAATGACTTTTAATAACCATTTACCTAAGTATACGCTCACGCATTAATTTTTGTAATTAACCAACCATGGATAATTATCCAGTAATGTGGCGTTCCAACAGAAATCGAGAACCAATAATTCTAGCAATTACATTTGTGAGTCATGATCGAGTCGGACAATAAGTGGGCAATGAGTTCAGGAGGAGTAGTATTGCCCAACAGTTTATTTAAAAGAAAAACAATACGTAATGACTAGAACATTCAGCCTAGCCAAGCTTGTAATTATAATAATTACCTACGACTAGGAAGTGTCTAGCACTGTGTTAAGCCTGTATTAGAACACTAAGTGCCAGTTGACAACTTCTTGATATTCAAGCAGGATTTACCATTCGCTCGTTTCTACTCATTCCCCCCTTGTTCCAATTTGTTCTAGAAACAAGTTTAGCCTAAAAAAACATTTTGAAGTCCAAGACATTTTCTTGCTCATATTGGATCAGTGATGTCATTATTGCATTTGCAGATGTTTCAGGACTAAACTAGGCAGCTCATGGAAAATATTATCTTTTTTCACATCATCTGCTTTACATGCTCCTATAGTGGCAGAGCATACACACGATCCAGTTGAACTTCATACGCAGCTAAACCAAAGTTAGCATGGCACTTTGAAAGGAGAAAAGGCACACGCAGGAAATGAAGGTAGACGGGTCTGCACAGCTCTGGTTGGGGTCAGACGCAGAGGTACAGTAAATACAGCGCTGTACGGTAAATTACAAGCCGACCGTGTAGAGCGTGTGACACCAGAGAGGGGTTGAAAAACATCTCACCGCAAATCTCTCTCCCCCCCCCTCCCCAGAGACCCACTGCCAAGGAGCTGCTGAAGCACAAGTTCATCACGCGCTACACCAAGAAAACGCCCTACCTGGCGGAGCTCATCGACCGGTACCGCCGCTGGAAATCCGAGGGCCACGGGGACGAGTCCAGCTCCGACGACTCGGACATGTGCGCGCAACCCCGTTCTTTCACAGGCCGGCCGAATGAAACACTTCTACCAGTTAGAATTGTCCCCTGAAAATTTTCCCGCCATTCCTGAGCAACCTGCCCCTGAATGCCGGAGTCCAGCAGCGCTTACCGAGCGCTAGCGATGCAGGCGGGTCCCGGCTGACCCCCCCCCCCCCTTGCCTTGTCGTCCTTTCAGGGACGGAGATGGCGACGACAGAGACCAGTGTCCGATGTGGACCTTTCCGCCAACAGTGAGGCCCAGCTCCATGAACAAGCTCCAGAAAGGCTTTGCCAACACAGACTCTGAGGTGAGCCAACATGGCCGCCCGCCGGTGTCGCGATTCACACAGTCTGGCCCATATCCGTAAAGAGCGCTGATCCAGGATCAGGTTTCCCATGGCCATGTCATAACATTATATTTTATCAGCCAATAGGCAAAACTGCACCCTGATCTGCCATCGGGGTCTTCGTTTCTTAACTCCCTTTCTTACTCCCACTCGTAGTGGTCAGTATGACTCTCTAGGACCACGTGTGCTCACACAAGGAGAATTAAGAGTTAGCGCCTTTGAGGTGTGGATTAACCGGGGGACTCAGTTACAGTTTTTCTTGCAGACGGCAGAGGCAGTAAAGAGACAACCCAAATCCCAGTGTCTCTCATCGCTGGTCACGCCCATCTTCAGAGAGGTAAGGTTTGAAGTTTAAAATAAGCATAGTGTCTAAGGGGTATTATCTCCTGTGGGGCTTCAAATGTGATGTATTTTTATATAAGGGCTTCTGTAAAAATACATTTCTCCCAGGGAGCTCTAATGAAGGTATATGTTGGTGACAAATGAGATTAATTACTCATCTTACCATCTGTTGCATCGGCAGGCAAGCTCTGTTCATATTCCTGGCATTTCATCAGAGGCCAGCAGTTCCTCCCCTCTCATTTTCCGTAGATTAGCATCTCTTGGTTAGACGCGTCAGTGCTAGCCTAGCGATGCATCTAACCAAGAGATGCTAATCTAAACAAGGCTTTACCATAGGGTTTTAGCGACCTCGACAGTCCAGAGGACCATGCGGTCCAGGTTCCCTAGCGCGACCGGGGGCTGACGCTAGTCTCCCGTTTCCGCAGCTGAAGGAGAAGAGGCGGACGAACGGAGCGAGCGTAGGCGCCATCGAGGAGCTAGAAAATGCCTTCAGCCTCGCGGAGGAGTCCTGTCCGGGCATCTCGGACCGCTTGGTCACACACATGCTGGAGAGAGTGCGGAGGTCAGTCGGGGCACCCAGTAAATTTAATTTAAATACCCAATTGACCAATATTAGGGTACGCTACAGAGCTAGAGGTATGAGCAAACTGCTGCCACTGCTACTGTAGGAGTTCTGACCCGTGGACTCCATTTTCTTTCTCAGGTTTTCACTGAACGGGAACACCACCCCCTCCTCTCGGTGAAATCCACCAGCTGCTGCTCCACCCCCCCACCCCCCTCCCCGGGAGAGCCAACGCCCCCCCCCCCCCCAACCCCCTCCTCCTCCTACTTCCGGACCAGACACCTCCACCCTCCCCCTCCACACCCACCCCAGAGATCTTTTAATTAGAGGTTAATTAAATATTTTTACAGTTTTCTTTATCGAACGGAGAATGTTTAAAAAATGAAAAAGACTATAAAAAAAAAAAGGTCACGGACGCTGTGCATAACAAACTGTGTTAGATTATGTCATGTACAATAAAGTTTATGGAAGCGTTGAAATGGACGGCCTTGCATCTGGACCGAGGGAGACGGGCGACCGGTATAGAAGGGACACTGGACACATCCAAGCCGGTAAGAGACGATCCAGAGGAAGCTTCGACGTTTCAGTCAGTTTCATTTTTTTCATTTTTTATTTGTTATCTTTTCAGTCGTAACATGGAAAACAAAACTACATGCAGAGTTAACGGGAGCAGGACTCCGGCAACATGCTACACAATAAATAGAGAAAAACATTAAAGAACGGAGTGAACAGAAAGGAAGGTCCCCCTGAAAGGGAGAAAAGAACAGTTGGGGGGGGGGTGGGAAGGTGGAGGAGGGGGGGTGAATGGGGTTACAGCATGAGGCTTGGCCTTGCCCAGCCGCAGAGAGAGAGAATTCCAGTCCTTATACTGCAAGTACTGTGTACTGTGAGTATCCCCCAAACTTAAAACAGGACCAAGATCACCAAGTTTAAAGAGGGGTCTGGCAGGTCTCTCTCACATAGACACAACACACAGGTGTCCTCCAAGCATCCAGGACTGCACTTGAAATTAGACACAGGCAACCATATCTTCTAAAGCCAGAAAAAAAAAAAGTTATGACAAAATTAGCAGAGTATGGACTCCAGTTTATAACCCATGTCTCTTTGTAAGAAATTCCCACAGCAGTCATGTGAAAGCCCAGGTCCAAAACTTAAGTTATATACACCTCCCCACCCCTTCTCAGTTTACATTTTTAAAAATAATAAATTGTGGCTACACAGAATGAGGACTGTCGGTATGAAGTAAGACGCAGCTGACACAGAGGCCCCCCTGCTTCAGGACACTCAACACTGCTATGGTGACGTCAAGGAGCTATACTCTAGCCAGGGCCAAACAGTGCCTCCCGCCAGAACGGACTGGCCAAAATCAACTAAATCTGACTTCCACATGCCTATTGTGAGTATCATAATGGCCAACACCCCAGATCAGAAGAATTTTACATGTAGGAAAACATCCAGTTACTTAACCCCCCCGAGAGTGCATCTCTAGGGCACGAACGGGAACAGGTGAGAAAATATAACGGTCACGCCAAGACAATTCTTCCTTATTAGTGTGGTTTCACTGAAATATAACCCTGAAATGCATGACAGTACATGGCCAAGCCAAATCTGCACTCGACAAAAAGTGTGGCAACAGTCTGGAAACTAACTACAGAATGAGTACAAAACCGAAGACATTGTGAACAGCCAAACATTGAAGTAAATGAAAAAAGGTTTAGAAATTCTGACCATTAAAAAAAAAAAAAGTTTTACCTTGGCCAGTCATGGAAATCCCAGAATGCCTTTGGGTGAGAAGACCGTTTCCTAAATGCCTCACAGCTTGCAAGCTAATGAGTCAAACTGAACAAAGCAGCTTAACTTTGAAAGCTTGTGTGATTGACCACATAAATACTGAATCCCTTTTCTTTCACAGAAATCTCACAATTGCTACTAATCCAAATTATTTCAAATGGTTAAAAAAAAAAAAAAAAAAAAAATACAAACTTTAAAAAAAACAAAAAAAAAAAACAATATACTTTTGAAAGTTTTCCCCCCACAATGAGTCTTTACATTTTCCTAATATGCCACTGAATCACAATTTCATACATTTTAATTTGTGAATTATGGGAGGCACTGGAATACAAGAAAAATGTTGCAATGCCCAAAAAATGGTTTACACGGTCACAAATAAAATCTGATGTCAAGACTCATGATCCAAACAAGCCCATCGGTGTAAAATCTCAAACCCACAGAGGACGCAGGGTTGAAACACACTGCCTCCTTCAAGTTGCACAACTCCAATCTACAGTCCTATATGGTGAACTGCACCTTCATAACTAGTGTAACCCCATTATCCATCTGGACTCCTTATACTTAACGAAACACGAGATAATCCATGCTAATGCTCCTCCCTGCTAGGCCCTTCCAGTATGACAGAACTTATTAAGTTAAGTGCCCCCTACTGTGCCCCAGAAAACCTCTTCCTGTCAATTCCCCCCCCCCCCCCCCCCCCCCCACATTAAAAAAAAAACCCTAGCATAACCTGCTTCCACTTCCTGTTGCCTTCATCATTGCTTGCTTTCCCTATATTCCCTCATCATTAGTCATCACGTCAAGCTCGTGGATTCATGTCATTCCACCATCTTCGGGTGCAGATAGTCCTCTGTCTCCCTGCATTTTATTTGTGACCACTTATGTGCCAAAAAAGGACCTTAGAGTTGGTTCCTTTCAGTGTCCCTCAGCAATACTGACATGTTAAGTGGTTCAGTATGTGGTTTAAAGACCCATTTCAGTGGGAGGGGAGATACACTGTCAAGCTTTTGACACTAATACACTTATCTCCTGCCTGTCTGGCTTGAGTGGCATACACATACACAAGAGACTATTACATATATATATGTGTGTGTGTACATATGTATATCCTGCTTAGTAATAAGGGACTCCTGCAATAACATACAGTATTACCTCAATCTAGATCCAAGCTAGCATTCAGGTTCAGCTTGTAACACAATAGAACAAATCAGGGGAGACCTTACCTACTGAAACTCAAGGTTGTTTGGCAGCACACACCATTTTATTATCGTACCTTTGCAATTCTTGCAATCGTTTCATTTTGTCAAGTCCTTCAAGAAACCACCTCAAACTGCACTTCGGGCTGTTTCTGCGTGGATTGGGATGGCAGGTATGCCATCCCACCAAGTTACGCCAGGGAGGAGTGGCATGCTTCCTTTACGGCACCGGGCGGTGGTTCTATCCTCGGCTGAAGCGGTTCTCGGATCAGCCCTGCACATCCCTGTTGTGAGGATGACTTGAGGGCGGTTCCGAAGGCCCGGGTCTGTGCCGTGACGTTCCACAGCCACTGCGGAGAGGCCCCAGTGCAGAGCGCGTGTGGCCTGTTGAGGGAAAAGGCAGGGAGGTCCCTGCTTTCTGGAGACACACCACCGCTGGTTTTGTCTGGTTGTTCGCAAAGCCCCACCCCCACCCCCTCCCCCTCCCCCCCCCCCCCAACCTGTGTGTACAGGAGCGGGGGGGGGGGGGGGGGGGGCAGTTCCTCAGAGGAATACAAATAGCAATAAAGAGATATTTTTAAAAATAAAGATGCTCATGCGCTCCCGGGGGTCTGCGAGGCCCCGCCCCCAGCCCCGAGAGCTCCGCCCAGCGAAGGCGGTCAGTTGCCGTTCATTTCCGGGGGTTCCTTGGGGACAAGGAGACTCATCCTGCCCGTGGCACTGGCTGCGCTCTTGATCACCTCCATCCACCTGTGGAGCAGGTGGTAAAAACTCATATAATACAAAACTTAAATCTAGCCACTTAATAATAATATTAATGTGTATATAGCACTATCATACTCTATTCTCCTTTCACCTGATTGGACACACAGTCCCTTGAATTCACTGACTATTTTGATTTGCCAAGGCATCACAGCAAATAAGAACTACCTGGTTAACTAATGGTTAAGATAAAACAAATTCAAATAAAAATTCACTAAAACCATACCTCTCGAAGGTGTACTCGCTCTCGGCCCGGAAGTAATACACGTGGGACTTGAACTGCAACTTGAAGACGTACTCTTTGTGGATGCTGTCTGACTCCCCCGGTGTGCCGACTGTGTAGCCTAGCAACGGCAAACTGGCCAATGGGAAGTCATCCTGTACCATGATGATAGAGGAACACACAATCCTTGTTTATTATTTTTCATATAAATCACCAATTTAAACTCTAGAACAAATAATAAACATATGACAATTCATAAATATATTTCCACTCTCCATTTTAGTCTCAGAAGTTGTGTCATGCTCACTTGTCACCAGACACAGAGGGAACTATAGATGAGCACTGCACTCTGAGATCCAGTGACTATTTTCCACCCCACACACAACACAGCCTACTGCAGGAGAGTTAGCACCAGTCAGAGGAAGGATAACAGCGGTGGATTTAATTTCTACAGTGCTTTTCATCGAATGACCTCAAAGCACTTTGACAGTGAAACCGCCAATGTGTAGCGCCCACCTGGGTGATGCACGGCAGCCATTTTGTGCCAGAACGCTCACCGAATATTAAAGTCTCTATGACGAGAAAGTAATTTATATTTGTGCCTGGGGAGTAACGGGAGGGTACATCAATTGTGGTAACCCAAGATAACCTATCCCGCCCTCACCCAGAAAAGTGATGCCCACCCTCTACTCAGGTGTAATGAAGCCAACTGCATCCTACGACTGCACTGATAGGCTGAGCCGCCCGGGAGGCCCCGCGAGCATTTCCTTTTAATCAGCTGAGGTAGCCGCAACTGCATCAACTTCTAATTTTGGAGGAAACCGATTAAGCTAAAACCTAATGAGTCTTTCACACTCCCCTGCAGAACCATCAGCATTGGAGATAAGCAAGGATTAAGTAATTAGATGGCATTTCAGCAAACTGTTTAATGCCTTATTTAAAATCTCAAACTGAACAGAAAGGCAGCTTAATTTCTCAGTCATAGCGTCTCGGGTTTATAAACACAGCAGGTGCACAAACTGATGAACTGAAGTCCCAGTGAACGACACATCCGCTAAAGCCATTAAGTAGGACACATTTGTGCGTTTGCCGTATGGCGGTGGGGGATCTCCAGGTCCGGGCTGCTGTGGACAGTACCTGGTGGGTCTTGTAGAAGAAAAGGCAGAAGTTGGTGAAGACGACCCACAGCTTCTGCCACCCATTGCTGTTCTTGAACTTCCTCAGGAGGTACCCAGAGAGTTGGTTCTAGAAGGGGCAGGACACAGGTTTGGGAAAGAGGCCATCAGACTATGTATGTCATTGGTATACGTCAACATCAACTTTAGAAAATTGTAAATCTAGTCCACCAACTCCCTGCCAATTTGCTCTGCTACACACTCTTGGATACAACCTGGACCCTGTTTCACAAAGCAGGATTATTGAGTTAGCTGGACAACTGCACTAAAAACCTAGAGCCCTCCCAAAGCTGGAACATGGACTGAAGTACAAAGAGCTGTTCCGGGTTTTACTCAGCACAGTTATCCAGCGAACTTGTTTTGTGACCCCCCCCCACCCCCCGATCTGTTCTTAAGACTTTGGCCCGCAAACGTTCATTGATACAGCGAGTCTTGTTATGGAAATAGAAAGTGTGACCCGCTGTTCCCTCTTGTGAGCCTGGGCTCCCTGCCACAGTCCTGTGGGAGGACATGGCCAGCCAGGCAGAAGCCCAGAGGGAGAAAGGTAAAGAGCTCTCGGTGTACAGAGAACACGGGGTCAAAAGTCCAAGCCTAATCTTCTCGACGTGCTGGTGGGCCCAGTTCCTGAGGCTAACGTGCTAAACTAATGCTTCCGAGTCACGGTGGCATGCCAAGAGTGGAGTGACCCTTCATTTCTGGCTAACGCCCAAGGTTACTCTCTCACGCCAAGTACTACTGAATTCAGCACTCATGGACCATGTTTATCATTTCCTTGAGGCGTGCAAACACATTATGAAACATGAAGAGGGAGGATAATAAAGAGGATTAGGCATGAATGTGTGTTAATGGAAAACATACAGCAGAGAGGAAGAAGCAAAATGGTTTGATTAAATTACAATTAAATTCTGTCATAATTCTCTTCAAATTGGCATTGATACATTATCCAGACTCTCTTAATACTATGAAAGTATTTAAGGCATTTTTTTAGGTATATTATGAATCCCGTCCTTCTGTTATTTGCATCAAACCTTTTTTGAGTTTCACCAATACTGACACCATCTCTGCAAGAAACTGTTGCCGCTTATATGGATAATTTCATTAAACTTTCATTTAACTTCATTCTGCACTTGTCTGAGGCTGGACATGGACACATCTAGTCCACGTTTCTTTTTAGCCCTTCTGTAAAGACTATTTGACATGTGGAGATACACATTTGAAAAATGTTTTCAGAGTAATTATATCTATGACAAAGACATTTCTGTGGATACAATGGAGTTGCTCATCAATTTTTGGAACCATAAATTTTCCTTTTTTCCAGGCTTGGTGTGGTCCTTGTCTAACTGGTTGCTCTTATATTGTTTCATGGTTCAGCTCCCATTTTATTAATATATAGTTGCTGTGTTTTTATATATCCTGTTTTTATTATCAGGTTGTGTGTGCAGCAGTTTGGGCTGCTGGACATTGTATGCGTAAAGGTGACACACACAAAGTTCAAAGTTAAAATAGCGTAATCTGCTCTAGAGGGTGGGGTGGAGTTACGGCCTGGGGGGTCCAGCCTTCCAGGGGAGGCGTGGGGGGAAGGGGGGGGGGGGCAGGGGTACCTTGTTCATGTGCAGGTAATCGGACACTGAGAGGTTGTGGTTGCGGTACCAGCACACGTGAGTGATGGTGTTGGGTCTCTGGGCCTGACCCAGGAGGTAACGAGGGGGGAGCTCCGGGGACACGGCCGGAGAGCGGAAGACTGGGGGGACGGGAGGAGCGCAGCGGCGGAGGAGAGAAAGACAGAAAGAGGACAGGACAGTTAGCGTGCGGTCAGTGTGAGGCGGGAACGGTGGGGGGTTAGCGTCCTCCAGGGGGTCCGGTCCGGGGCTGTTAGTCAGAGAGGAAGGCTGCGTTAGCGTTCTCTTAGGCGCTCGGCCTGGGAACTGGATTGGACAGGGTGGCTGAGATAAAGTTCTCTGGTGAAATTTCAGAAAGCGAGAGAGAGAGAGAGAGACAGAGAAAGGGAGAGAGTGCGAGAACGCTCCGTTCTGAGCTCCTGCTCCCACGTTTGTGAGCGTGTCATGTGCCAGGAGAGACCCGCTGCCAGTCAACCCATCCAGAACGCTGGATCTGACTTAAAGTTGCGGTCTCCCATCCAACAGGTAGACGGAACCAAGCACAAAAGGCAATGACAGGTGGGAGGAGCTGAAATGTAAAAGGGGGCTGTGAAGGAGAGTGAGTGACAGGTCAGTGGGACAGAACAAAGCCTGGAAAGCAATGACAGGTGGGAGGAGCTGAAATGTAAAAGGGGGTCGTGAAGGAGAGTGAGTGACAGGTCAGCGGGGATTATGAGGGTAGCATCTGAAGACGACAGGAACTCTGCCGAATAACCCCAGAGAAACAGCCGCACACTGCACGCGTCCGTCGCGAGGGCCGTCACACCCTACTGTGCAATCAGCACACACCCCCAACAGAGCGGTTCAGTTAGCCTGCAAGCAGCCTCACTGCTCAGGGCTTACAGTACTATGAGCCTAATCGGTTTAACACTAATGTGAGATAAGCCTACCTAACTTTGTGCTTTGCTAATAACACTGGCCTGTGACTGAGAAATCATAATCTTGTGTACGTGGACCTCCAATCGGTTACTAATATTCAAGCTAATTGAACCAGTGACCCTAAACATAACAAAATGCTGACAAATTTGGTAGAACCAATCCAATTGTAGGAAACTAACCAACTTCCCTCATCTGATACTTGAGTGTTCTTTGTCGAAATGATCCTGATCGGGGAGTTCAGAGACCGTACGCTCTAACCGGGGGAACAGAAGAGGAGCTTTAAAATTACAGTTAGGCTAGTCTAACAAGCGAGGGTTTGCCGCAAACTGAAGGTTTTTTGTCTGGGAAACAACTGGCTTCGAAACTCCACACAGAAAGCTGCGGTAGGTCAGGTGACGGTGGCGTGCGGGTGGGGCAGCGTGTCTCTGGGGTGCACTGGCGGAGGGGGTGGGTGGGGTTAGGGGTACCTCCACGGCCAGGCTGTGGTCGGACATTGACACGCTGGTGTTGCGGTGCCAGCACACGTGCATGGTGGTGTTGGCGCGGTGGTGCGTCTGTTTGTCCAGGGAGCTGCGGGAAGAGTGCGTGTCGTCCTCCGACTCCTGCTCCAGGGAGACCTCGTCTGACGACCCTGTCGAGGGGGAGGGGGGGGGGGTAGCAGGGGAGATGACCCAGGCAGCAGGGAAAGGTTACGGTCCCTGTGCAGTCAGTAACAGCCTCCATTTTCTATGTAGAAGATTAATGGGATAAAAGCAGTATTTTCCACCGTTTAAAAAAAAAAATTTTTTTAAACGGTTTACATTTGGGAAAAGGACTTAAATGTTCCCATTTGCAAAGTCCCCGGTGACTGAGAACATGTCCTCATTCTCTCCCGATTCTCACCTCCAGGGCGTGAATGTCAAAAGCAGAATCGCACAAATGTACACCATGTACCCACGGACAGAACTGGCAGTGCTAAACTTGCAGCGATGGTTTAAAAAAAAAAAAAAAATTTTAAGAAGTCGAGCAAGAGTTTTTGGACCGGAGTGGAGAAATCATGTTGTAGTTTAACATTCCTTATACCATTCCAGTACAACAGATATGCTTTCGCACACGGTACTTTCAATTCTCTGTTCTACAGGTGAGCATTGGCGCAGTGTTCAGCGCACCGGAACGTTACGTCAAATGTTGTTGCTCGCAGAAACATTACCAGCATGTGGGAGTTTATATATAAATATACACGCGTGTATATTATATTCACCATAGATGCTTTTGCATTGCTTATATTATGCCTGTGTACTCTAAAATAAGTTCTGGTTCACCCAACTATATTACAAAATTAAGACATCACTGCACAGGGACAGCTAGGCTAGAGGACGGGGTGGGGGGGGGAGGGGGGGTCGGTCGTGCTCCTGAGTGGACCCTCCATCACTGTGGCCTGTTGAGGGAAGTCTAACAGCACACAGCTACTTCACACTCACACTGCAGCAGTCCCGATCGCTTCACAGCATCAGGGCGGGATAAATTAAAAGACACCAAGCTCCCAGAAACCCTTGGGAAATCCTGGTTATCGAACCACCGCGAACAAATATCCCGGGACATTTACACAACCATTAGGTCCAACCGTGACATTACAACAAAGCGAGCCCCTCAACGGAATACAGGTTTAATATGAGAAAAGGTGACCGGGCAGCGGCCATACTGAAAATGGCAGGTGGGTTTAATCAAACGGATTTGAAAGAGGAGGCAGCTGGGAGCCTATGAGAGGAGATCAGTGTCGCGTGCTCAGGAGCGCTTACTGTTGGAACGGTCGCACAGGTCGGGGTCCAGGAAGAGCTCGGATTTCTCCTGGGACTTCTTGGCCATGTCGATGGCCATGTTCAAATCCTCCATCCACTTCCCCATCTCCACTTTGGAACTGAGGGCAGGGAGCGTGGTTAGAACAAGCGTGAACGAAGCAGCAGGGCTGCGCTTCGCCCACTTAGTCACTATCTAAATACACGGCACTGCGCACAGAAGCAATATTGTTTTGTCGTGAACCAGTGTAAACAGATGACCGTTTTGTTGAACTATTGTGAAACCTATTGTAGTATCGTGTGTGTGTGAGAGAGAGTGTGTGAATGTGCGTGTGTGTGTGTGTGCGTGGTGTTGGTGCTCCACACTTTACCCTACCTGGCAGCCACCACAATGGTTCTCTGTGCAGAGTAGATGGTGAAGCAGTGGGGCACGGACCACTCGTTCTCACTCTCCTCAATCTGGAAACAGGGAAGGAAAGAGACAGAGGCAAAAGAGGTAGAGAGGAACAGAGGAACAGAAGAAGAGAAGGAGAGAAAGCAGGGAGGGGGGTGTGAGCTGGGCTAACCCAAAACAGAAGCATCCTCTCTTGCATGCCAAAATAAAGCAGAAAAGTTCATGTTTTAAGAGGAGTTGTGGGGGGAAGGATGACGTGTAGTAAAAACAGATAAAGCTTTCCAAGAAATTCTGTGGCTTTCTGCCTGGTGTCCTACCCCACCATGTGTCCTTACTGGTTCCCCCTCAGCGATGTCAGAGCAAGGCCCACATATTTAACCTAACCACTGCAGCTGCAACTTTCCCCGCAAAAGTTTGAGCGTGACATCAGGAGTTTTACGGCCGCTGAAGTCGATGGGAAAACCAGAGCAGGAATCCGCAGGGGCCGAGTAAAACCGTTTAAAACCGAGTCGCCCAATAAAGCGCAAGCGCTCTGCGAACGCTTTGCGCCGTCGCGGGAGGCCTTGTGGAGCCCGTGTGAGGCAGCCCGCGGTACTCGCGGGCGGGGCCAGCGGTATAAATTGTACGTGGAAGGGAAGGAGTGACAGCAAGGTTACTAGGGCAACCTGGGGGCTTCACTGCCGTCCCCGTGAACCCCACCTCCACTTGGACCCAACGATAATGGGGGAAAGGGGGGGTGGTGCGTGCACCCTTCTGGCCGCCCCCGCCAAAACAGATATAGCTCTTGGCTGTCCGGCGTGCGACTTGCAATCAGAGCATGAAGCAGCAACCGCGCCCGGGTTAATAAACTTTGATCATTTTTCAAGAGAAAGTACGGGTCTTTTTCAGAATAGAAAGGCGTGACCTTCGCAAAGCAGGCTAAAGTAGTGTACTGGTGACAAATTTCAGGGCTGCTCTGCAGTGGGATCGCAGGAACGGGACGGGCTGACGAGGACAGGCCGGCAAACGGGTACTCACGAGCATGCCGTGCAGCGGCAGCTGGCCGTGCACTTTGAACTGGTTCGTGGCCGTCACGCCCTTGCTGGTGTACAGGAGCATGTCCGAGAACTGGGGAGAGAGACGGGGACGATGAAGGTAAAAATAAATTCGCTTTCACGCAAACGTCCAAAATGCTTTCATTTATATCTAGAGCCCGCACTCGGCCAATTCACTTACCAAGAAGAACATCCTCTGCTGAAGTCCTTTCTTAGTGAGCTTGTACAGACAGCCCTCCCGGATAAACTCCTGAGAGGAAGTAACACCATTCACAAATTCTTACAGCTACATGACGCTTCATAATGCCTTAGAATCATTAGAATTAAATATGCTACAATACCAGTCTTTACACTGCATCATAATAATAACAGTAATCACAATAACAAAAAAAAAAAAACATCTGTCAAATGCTTTTCATCCACCTTAAGCAAATAACTCAGCCTATCTGCAGGCTGAATGGGTGTACATTCATTAGTAAATATAAGATTCACGGGCGTCACTGATGCAGGCAGTGGTGAAACATCCGTGTGGTTTTCGGGCCTTTGTTCAGAATGTTTGCTTGGTAAACCGGCGCAGGGCGAGCCGGGTGCCGAAAAGCTTCTTTTGCTCTCTGTGGGGACTCACCCTGCCCGGGGCCGTGAGGTTCTCGATGCCGATCAGATCCCTCTGCAGCTCGGTGAGCTTCTGGAAGTTCTCCAGCCGGATCAGGCTGCTCTGCAACTGGGCGGCCATCTCCGCCACCTCCTTCAGGGCCTCTGCGGGGCGGGGGGGGGGGGAGAGGAGAAGGGAGTGGGCGGAGTCAGATATGAGTGGGCGAGGTCACAGTTGAGTGGGCGGGGTCACAGGGGAGCGGCCGACTCTCACGGACGTATCCCTGGGTAGTGGTTCGGGGGCCTCTGGGATACCTGAATGTTTAAGCAGAGGCTCGAGGTGCTGAACCACAGGGTGAAACGCAGACGAGCAGCACCTGGAGATGACTAACGGTGTGAACAGATTACCGGGGAATGGAGACGACAGGATGGGGTCTGCAGCTCTGGTGTGCGTCAGTTTTTAATTTGAAAACGCTGTCGTGGCTGAGGACCTCCCTCAGAGCCTGGCTTTATCCCTGTGTGTGTGTGCGCGTGTGTGCGCATGTACTATATAAGTGAGTGTATATGTGTGTGCGCTTGTGTGTGACCGTCGATGATATGCGTGTGGGGTCTGTGTGTACGTGTTTATATGTACGTGTGTGTGTGTGTGTGGAGTGTGTGTGTGTACGTAATACGTTTGTGCGCATATGCATTTGCGTGTGGGATGTGCACGCACGCATGCGTTTGTGTGCGTGTCTGGTTGTGTGTGGGGTGTGTGTTTACACATACGTTTGTGCGCGTGAGCGTTTGTGTGTGCACGCGCGTGTGTGTGTGTACAAGCGTTTGTGTGTGGGCTGCGCTGGTACGCATGCGTTTGAGCTGCTGGCGTGTTTACCCGTGCAGTCGAGGCGGTCGCGGTGCTCGGGGCTGTAGTGCTTGCACAGCCGCTCCAGGATGAGCTTGTAGTGCATGAGGCGCTGGATGGGCTTGAGCAGGAAGGTGTTGAGGGGCAGGTAGCACACCTTCTGCAGCTCAAACTCCTTGTACACCGTCTCCAGCTTCTTCAGCCGCTTGGTGGACTTCTCCAGCTCCGCCAGCACCTCGTTATGCTTCTGCAGGTAGCTGGTGAACTCCTGCACGATCCACCAATCACACGGCGGCGTGAGCACCACACCGCAGAACATCCCCGTTTCATACCCAGAGCTAAACATCCCACAGTAACACATTCCAGTGAGAAAAATCCTCTACTATAACTAGGGCCAAAGTTTGTCTCCACCACGTGACCTGCAGGAATTTAAACTTTTTTCAATGGCTGTCCTCCAGTGGTCCCCAAAGGCACTCCAATGTCACAGTCAAGAGACTAATTGTACAACAGAGCTTCGAACTGAGACATTTATAAAAACAGTTCGTTGATCTAATATGGGGTGAGTCAGGAAGGAAAGTGAACATGGATCGAAGTTTACTGTCGGTTTTTTGTTCTACCTGACAGTTAATCAATGCCACTGACTGGCCAGTGATTTAACTCACCTGGTGTTCCGGGTTTAAAGCGGGCATGATTAGAGGGGGAAAATGATACCCAGCAGGACTACTGGCCTCAAAGGCCAGATTAGCATTCCCCAGCTCCACTGTATCATATCCCTGTGATATACAGTGCCCTACAAAAGTATGTTAACGGTAGCGTGAAATTTATTACTTTTGGATTTGAGATCAAAAGACATGTACTTTTGTCTCATATTCATCTTTTAACCTCAAATCCAAACGGCTTAAGTATAAAGCAAAAATAACACATTTCACTCTACCTATAACATACTTCTGGAGGGCGCTGTACACCCCCTAGTGTACCCCATCCCACTTCCACATTACATCATACCCCCATGCTAAATGTCCTCAGCTGTATCATAATCCCAGTGCTAAATACGCTCCTCTGTATCATATAGCAATCCTCTTATCATCCGTTTGTGCAACTAATTCATGTAAACCTCCCTCCCAAACCTTTACTGTTAATCCCACCGGCTTAATATCCCTGTGATTCTCTGCGTGGGAGTGCAGAAAACTGTAGCCTTCCGTAGCACAACCATCTGACAAGCCAGAGCTCACACTGGCAGAAAGCATCCTTCGCCATTACCTCACTCGGCTATCGCGAACACAATACCGCTGAAGTCACGAGCAAGTTAGCGTGTAGCATATTATTCATAACTCTTAGCAGACGCGGGGGCGCCCTTCATGAAGGAGGGCGGGCCAATTCCCTCCCGCCGGTGCGTAACGCTTTCCTAATTGGATTTGGCGGCGCTCCATGGCGATCTGTGCGCAGGCTTCCGTCTGACCCTGCACCCTGGCAAATGAGAAGAGGGCGGCACCTGTTCTCCATCAATCACCCCGCTGAGCACCGCCCACCCCCGCTCCGGAGCCCCGCCCCCCCACCTCACCTTCAGAGCGCACATGTTCCTCAGCATCACGTCCCCGATCCTCTGGTAGTCCCCCTTGACGTGGGCGTTGGAGCGCCCCTCCCTGGTGACAGGAAAGCACACAGGGAGAATAACTTCACAATGGAACCCCTCACTGGAGTAAGCAGAATCTTTTGCACGTTTAGAATGCTGAAGAAAGCTTGCACCGAAATATCAGTGTGCTTATCATGCTTTATTATCTGTGTCATAAAAAAGTTTATAGAAGTCTTCTGGAGACTGCCGTCCAATTTTTTATATCCCAGTTTGGAATACCAATTGCATTTACAGGCACTTCTCAAAAAGGTAGCGTGATCGTTCAATACGGCAGTGGGCAGAGAAGCACTGTCCTCAGGAGCACTGCCTGCTGCTGGTGCCGCAGGTGCACAAATAGAGGAGCTGCTGCTGTGTGATGACACTCACTATCCTGTCAACAGAAACCCTCTCTCCCTGGGTAAAGCAATGGCTAACTGAACGCCACCCAGCAGGGCTGCCTCAATGGACCTGGTCAGGATTTGATACCGGACTACAAGGGCTGCGTCGCTACACCAAAACCCGACGATTTAGCGAGTCAAGCCGCCTGCAGCCTGCGTGTTTCTGCGCGGCTGGGGCGACAGGGCACTGACCAGAGAGCCAGCCTCTGGTCGATCTCCTTGAGGAAGCCCCGGTGGAACTCGTAGACGGGGTCGATGTTGGAGAAGAGCAGGGTCATCAGGCCTTCCGGCATGGCGTTCTCTTTGATGACGGCGCTGCGGAACCACTGTGGGACACGCGCACACACACACAGGAGTTCTAAGTGCAACCCAACCACAGAAAAAAAACACCAGTATCAAACAGTACGTTGCGGGGATACATCTGCTCCGCTCACCACTGTAATAACCTCCAGGTCCTTCACATAAGTCCTCTCTGTGGTCAGGATCTCTTTGGCTATGAAGTAGGCCTTGTCAGTTGGATAGCGCTGGAGAAAACACAACAGGCAATGAGTCAGAGCAGGCCACACTAGACCCCAGCAGGACTGAACAGGCCAACTGTCAAACTTAGCAGGGCTAATCAATCACCTCAGTCCACCAGACCACTGAACCACATAAGAATTGGAATGGCTGCTCTTCATTTCACAGATCAGAACAACTCTTTTAGTTGTAAGTCTTTATTGTATTGATCTAAACCTGAGCTTTATAGCCCTATTATTGCAGTTGGTTCAAGAGCAGCAGATATATTCAGTGAATGGTTTCGATAACGAGTAACATACATTTTTAAAAAGGCAGCTATGCCGTTAACTGCTGCACTCAGTGGGAGGGAATAACCAGAGTACTCGACAGTATGACTCACAGATGGTAAAATCCTGCCCATCTGCAAGTTTTAAAGCACTTCTTTTAAATCAAACCCACTTCCCACTGACTCTGAACAAGGATGAAAGTGACCTTGTGCGGCTTCCTGGCCTTCAACTGGAAGGAAAGGTGCTGCAGACTTGCTCTGATTCAGTAGAGGGTTAGCCCATTAACGCTGATGTGCTCTGAAGCCAGGGGCCAAGGGTCAGCACACCAGGAAAGGGGGAGGGCTGGGGGGTTGCGGGGAAGGGGGGGGGGGGGGTGATGGCGGTTAGGAACTCAACGTTTTCAACTGGTCTGTCAGGGCTGGTTTATGATTAGAAGGCTAACAGGCAACAAAAGAACTGCGTCTGAATAGCGAGGGATGGTTTAGCCAAAAAGGGTAGAAAAAAATGCTTTCTGAGTCAGAGTTAGAGCTTGCAAGAACACAGCCATGTCCCACCAGTGAAGTTGGAACAGTAACAGAGTACTGTGCTAGGGTAAAAACTAAATACAGGCACATCCCTGTGTGCCACATTGGGCCCACCACTATTAATAAATGAAGGCAAAAAGTGAGGGAGAACATATGGAAATGTGCATTTAAGAGAGATGCAAGTTTTAACACCTAAACAAATGAAAAACTAATGATAAAGACAAACTAATGACAAGAAACAACCAGGGATCGGCAGGACACCCGCGTACCTTCCTCCTGCCATCTTCCTCCTCGTCCAGCCGGACCCCGCCTGCCTCGCTCAGGATGGGGCTCTGCAGGGGCGAGGGGGCCTGGCCCGGGAGGCTGAGGGTGGACATCTGGAAGGAGGGCGAGAGGCAGAGGGGGCTGGTCACCGCGTAGGGCGAGAGCTGGGGGCTGTCCACGGGCGGCCCTGAGGGAGGAGAGGAGAGGAGAGGGAGGGGCCGTCAGCGAGGCCTGGGACCTGGGCCCTGTTTCACAAAGCAGGGTTACCGAGTTAGCTGGATTACTGAGTTAGCTAGATAACTGCGCCGAGCAAAACCCGGAACCCTCCCAAATCTGGAACATGGACTGCAGCACAAAGAGCCGTTCCAGGTTTTACTCAGTGCAGTTATCCGGCTAACTCAGGAATCCAGCTTTGTGAAACACCCCCGCAGGGCTGTCGTCAGTTCGGTTTAAATCAGTCGACTGCATAAACAAACCAAACCTCAATTCACAAATTTAAAAACTATGCACGAGTACACTCATTTAAATCAATTTCATTCAATTTCAATCGCCAATCGCCAAAAATAGACCCCAACATCACCTAGGACATGCTCTGTGGCCAAAAACAACAAGAACAAGTCGTCTCCCCCCCACCCCCCACCCCCAAGTGCAACAATATGTTCCAAGTCGCAACTGCCAAGCTACATTTTTATCTCTTAACCACGCTAAAATGGGTCAATCCCCCCCCCCCCTTCTCCAATTTTCCCATTTCTTTGTTGGAGAGAGGGTGGAGAGGGATTAGTCTCAGATTACGGCATTACGTGCGACTACTTGAGTCTTCCCCCGGAGTCTGCGGAGGGATTTAGACATGCGGCCCCTTAATATCCTAAATTATCGCAGTCTCGATTCGACGTGGTATCCATTTCGGGGCGGTGATAGCACGTTCGTTTCAAAGTCAACAGATGAAACATTCATGAGGAACAAAACATTCTGCGGCGGAGAGCCAAAGGTTTTCAAACAGCGGCCTGGGAACCTCAGAGAAAGAAGAAGTTCTGTAGAGTGCAATTCTGGTGCCCATCCAGACTGCAAACGAGGACAGAGAAGGTACATATTATCCAGCCACTTCATGCATTCGTTTGGCTTTTTTTGTATCTATTAACCACGGAAAGTAGCATTTTAATTTAGCGTTTATTAATCACTAACCACTGAAATGTGTATTTTTATTATTATAATCACTAACCGCAGAAAGAAGCATCTAAAAAATTGATAATTAACCACATAAACATGTAATGGGCAGATAGCATGTCCCCACACTCTCCCTCCCCAAAAAATAACCCACAATCACCCACATTGTCACTCGTCACATGGACAGCGGTTACCATGTTTCAAACGCAATGTTCTGAGCACCAGCGTCCTGCCACAACAAAGGACTGGTGACGTATCCCAGACTCCCTTCTGCAGAGCAGATAAAGGGACGCAGACCCAAACCGTCCGGGGAAAACAAGCTTCTTCACTGATCAATGGGAGGGGGGAGATGCAGACAGTGGAAACTGCTAAGCTCTTACAATGCAGTGTGCTTCTATGAATTTCTCACATGCAGTCGTCAATTTGTTGAACCCATCTAGTAGCACTGCAATACATACATACAGCTTATCTGTATTGGCTAATGCTCTCCTACTTGTAACAGGGGAACAATTTAACTCTGAAAGCAGACACAAGAAATCCTGTCAAATACAGCAAGGGAGAACTTGCTTCCTAAATCTTAGCCCAACCATCTCCGGGAACTGTGCAGTGCAGTTGTAGAATTTAACTGCAGACCACTGCAGGGGTGCCAGACTGCAGACACTGGGGGTGGGGGGTGGGGGGTGTCTTTAGAGAAAGAGAGGGAAATGCCTTGGACGGAAGCCAGAACACACAGAGCGCGCTCAGCTGGAATGGGGCTGTGGAATTTGGCACTCGGGTGGAGGCCCTCATAGACATTGCACCCACACAACACCACCCACCATCCCCCCACCCACCACCCCCAACACAACACCTCTCCTCCCCTGCAAAAGCCCACAGTTCCCAGTCAGGACCCAACCACACCATGTTGTTCTAACAAAGCCCCGTTCCACGGAGGCCGGCCCCTCCATTGTGCCCTGCGGAGTGTTGATAAGCGGTTGGC
Organism: Anguilla anguilla; assembly: GCF_013347855.1. Lineage (NCBI taxonomy): Eukaryota > Metazoa > Chordata > Actinopteri > Anguilliformes > Anguillidae > Anguilla > Anguilla anguilla. The sequence goes on along the minus strand of NC_049206.1, from coordinate 22,236,322 downwards.
AAGACTTCGTTTTCCAAAAATATGACAAAAGTACGACTGCTTATGAGAGATAACTTGCTGCGGCCAACATCGTGCAGTCAGAGTCTCCAGATGTATACTTTGGAGCAGGCCGCCTCATTCTCGAAGGCGAAAAAACATTCGTCCGCACGCCAGGCCATTAACACAAAAGGATGTTGTTCCATAGAGTAACTTGCCTTGCACACAACACTAATAAAGTCCACCCATCCTCATCGAGGCTACTTGGCGCACTGAAATGAATGGAGAAAATCAGCAGTCACAGCACTGGGAAGCTCTGACATCAAAATGATGGCGTGTTGATCACGCCTCCCCTGGCTGTACTTTGACCCGGGACCCAGAGGGACGAGCATCCAGTCCGTCTCCCTTCCCATCATCCCCGGCTGGCTCCAGAGAAGGTTTGGTTATCCATCCTCGGACACATTTAATATGGCCTGTGAGCAGGTGCTACATTTAGCATTCCCTCCGCGATGATATCCAGACAGGGGAGCGCAACAGTGCAGCTGTCCTACAGCACAAGTCTCTCAGACTCGGAGGCTAGCCAATGGCTAAGCAACACCTGCTTCAGCAACAGGTTTTGACTGAACAAGACATAACCCAGTATCATTTCGCTTAAGTCCATCTTGTGACGTAAAATAAAATTAACTCAATCACCGGTGAAAAAAATTAAGCCTGGGAGTTCTTTGTGTTTTTTGGGGTGGAGGGGGAACTCGACTCAAATTTCAAAATACTTCCACAGCTAGAGAAGCGACAGTCAACCTAAATCAAAGATGGGGGAGGTCTGGATTTCTCTTTCTGAACATAAGCGTTTACGACAAAGATGTTAGTGAGGGATAAACACCTGGGCTAGGATCAGTCTGGCTGGAGTGAAAAGCGCTCTCAGCAGAACTGAAGTTAATACGCATGTTCAGACATGGAGTGTGTGTGGGGGGTGGGGTGCGCAGTGCTCCACAGTGTACCGCATGGAGAGGATTCAGAGAGAGACTACTGAACTCATCAGAGGCTGGATACAGCCCCAAACCCCAGGCAGCTGCGGTGAATGGGACCCCTGGAACAGCTGCACTCGACCTCTCGCTTTCGGCATCTTTCCCTGACGCTCCCTGGCTCCAGCTCGCCCTCTCCCTCCATCTCACTGACGGTAATGGCCTGACGGTAATGTTGTTTCATACGGCCGCATGAGCAGCTCTGAAATTAAGCAGAGGGCTCGCTCTCACCACCACAAACATTACCTGCTGTCAAACTGAATACCAATATAGTCATACCACAAATACCCGACATTAGTAATAATGTAGCAGTGTAAAGATGACTAAACGTCAATGGGAATGTACATACATGAAGACATACCGATTAGTACATGAACATGATGTGAACAGGGCAGGAGTAAAAACAAAATGACGGAGAACACTTTGCCTGGACACGTTGAAATGCACAAAAAACAGAGGAGCGCAGTGGGCAACATCTCTGAACACCTGCAGAGGTCAGCCGCTCAGGTTAATCCAGCTGCTGAGCGGAACCGCAATTACACAGCATTGGGGAAAACCCTTGCACATCCGTTTGTGTTTGCAGGGGGGGGGGGGGGTTGGAAAACAAACTGAAATTACATTAATTGAAAAAAATCCTCAATGAACAAAGACAATTTAAATTAGAGAATTTCATTTCAATTCAATGGAATTGAACAGTAAATATCCAGCAGTATAAATCCATTGTATATATAAAAAACGTAAGATGTAAGCTGGGTTAAATCACTCGATATAAGCATCTGCCAACTGCTTAAAATGTAAATGTATGTACGTGTAAATTTGAGGAGTTAAATATTTTGTCAGTAGTTAGGGAGGAAGTGACATCATCGGAACAGTGGTCGTGTGCTTCTTGCTGGGGGTCTTCTCTCCCTGCAGAGACGGGGGTGAGTCAGTGATCCTAACAGCATGGCCTGGCTGGAACCAGAGGCACAAAGCCTGCCAAATCACTCCAGCCAAACAAAGCCAGACAGTACTCATTAACCACACGCCAGCACGGCTAAACGCTCCGCTGACAAAGCTTGGCACCGCCGAGCCGGACACGCTGGAGCGGTAGCATCTAAATGTCAGCTCCAGTTCTTAATTACATTACAACTGTAACTGTAATTACAATACAATTTCTAATTACAGGAGTGAAAACATTTTATATACAAAGGGCGGACTCGTATATACAAGGCCTAAAGACAAGGTGAGACAAGCACTTTTGAGAACAGATATGATCATATCTGACCTCTACTTGTAGAGAATAAAATTTTCCGTAGTGGTTTCGACTACAAGCAAAGTGATCAAAAATGCTTCTATCCAGATTCTAAATATTACATCTGTGTTTTTTTTAAACTTTCATCAGTACAAGAGGACCTGTAATCGCCATTTAAATCTATACTCTATAAACACATGCCTTCAGTAATTTACTGCAAAGACAATAATAAAATATACAATACTTGCAACACAAAAGAAAAATCAAGGATCAAATTCAGGGATTGGGAATGGATATTCTACAGACCAGTAGGTGGCACTGCTTTACAAAACCATCACAACAGCGGACTAAGGACAGCACTGCAGTCCTGATTTCAAAATTCCAAACAAACCACCACCGCCTGCGGAAAGAGCGCCCTGCTAATACGGATGATCAGAAAGACTTGTCTAAAGTCTAAAGTCAAAGAACCCCAGGAGCCATATCAGCGACATCATCCTGTCCCAAGTCCAGGTAGTTTCATTCCCTATCAGATATTACATTACAAGCATTTAGCAGACGCTCTTATCCAGAGCGACTTACGCAACTTTTTTTACATAGTATTTTACATTGTATCCATTTATGGATATATACTGAAGCAATTTCGGTTAAGTACCTTGCTCAAGGGTACAACGGCAGTGTCCTACCCGGGAATCGAACCTGCGACCTTTCGGTTACAGGCCCAGTTCCTTACCCACTGTGCTACACTCCGTTACGGGTCAGCAATGATTCCTACAAAAGTGTTTAGGGCCCTCAGTTACATTGTTATTATTACAAAAAGAGGAGATGACAGTACTGATAGGATTTCTAGGCTTGAGGACTAAATACTATACAACAATGCAAAACAATTTTACAGATTTTTATAGCGTTTCAATAACGCGCTATAAACAGTGATCAATCCTGAACCGCAAGTGAAGAAAGGTTTGATTTGCACTTCTGTAAAACCAATAAGCAGCCACTCAAACTTCAATTTCAGAACAGTAGACAAGTACATGAAGAAATCTGCCTCCAGCCAATCAAATATTTTCCTTCAAATTCACGGTCATCCATTACTCAACAAGCATTCCTAAGAGATCTGCGGGCACTGCACGAATATTTCTGCAACCACAGCCAGAAAATCCGCAAGCGTGTCGGTAGATGGAATCCCCGATATCGTTCCGTTGCCTACGAAACACGCAGGCAGCAGGAAAACCGAATGTCAAACTTTATTCGTCCCCGGAGAGAATCGACAGGTCCCTGGCACTGAAAGTTGGCCTCTTGCATCAGGGCTCTCTCAGGTTTTTTTTTTGGAAGACAGGCGAGGCAGGACTGGGGCTGCTTTTCCACAGCACTGAGACGAGTGGGCCGCCCCAGTCCAAAGACTTCAAAAGCCCGCAAGCTCAGGGGTGGCTTTCTGTTCTGTTAAATCGCGCAATGTGTGATCCATTATCCGGAGAAGGAAAAACAAAGGGGGGCGGGCAGTTATACTGAAGAGAAAAATATATATGCGTTGATTCGGAGTATGCAAACATGGACTGGTTAACATCTGTGGGGAATACGCAAAAGAGAATACTGTAAAAATGATGGCGTGTATGCCAGAGTCCTGCCTGAGAATCTGGCTCATCAGTAGAACTGCATGTGAGCTAAAAGCCAGACACCACATCAATGCTGCCTGGAGGGTGGGAGCAGAGTCTCAGCACTAATGTGGCTGTTCCCAGGTGGATTCCCATGTCCAAGTACCTGGAGGCCATTAGTCTAACCCTCTAATCATTGCATCTTCCTAATTGTCGGACACAAGGCTAGATTAACAAAGACTTTTGAAAAGTCTTCTGTGAGGCAATTAAAGAGTAATCACACTCACTGTTCAGGCCAGGTTCCACCTACGTCACAATTATAAAAAATGCTTCCTGGAGTGGGTGGAGTAGGTGAGACTATCTCATTTGCATAAAGTATTCTCTATACAAAAATCGATTTGTACTGTGCACCTGAAACTCAAAACAAACTAGGTGTGCAGATCAAACATGAAAGGTTCAACAATTACATGCCCAATTTCTCACCGCAAATGTTTTCAGAATCACATTTTAGCAGTCTGTTTATGTGGAATATGAGACAGACAGTTTATGAACAGGCCACCATGTTGTACCAGTTTGTACCAAACATCGGGCCGAAACCAAGGGCCACAGTGCATCTAACCAAATCAGGCGCCAGCAGTGTTCCGTGGCATTGAAACGCCAACGAACAAATTTGTTGGTGGCAACAATTTTCCCGCTGGATATCTTGATTGACATTTATATGACATTGTACTACCTCCAAAGGGGTACTGTGATATCACCATTGGGCCAGGGCCAGAGTGGAAAGCAGAAAGAAAATATCAAACATTAGAGGGCAGTACTAAGATGTATTTCAACCAGTTTTTCTCTGAAAAATCATATTACTTCAGAAATTTTGAAATAAAGACCTAGATTAAAATGTTTCACCATAAAGCAGACACACAAACACGTTTACAGCTGGAAATAAGTGATCTAGACTACAATTACTCTTATACCAAGCGTCACTGTATAAAACAATGATGAAAGGGTTACACACCGGCGCCCCAGTGAAGCTGAAGGCCTTAAACAAGCTGAAGCGGAGTGCGCTAATAACAGCCATCACAAAAAGCTCTGGCTGAAGCTGAAGAAACACTCGCTCACGCTACGAGAGAAGAGTCCCTGTGGTCACATGGCCGAAATGCCATGTGAAAGGGTAGGTTTTCACACTGCGTGCCGACGGCCAGCGACTGCCGTTCTGTTGTAGGTTGTCAGTTCTACTGCTGTGGGGCTAGAATGGAGAAGAGTTGTAAAATGGGATTTATGTCTCTGTAAGGGAGGAACTCCTGGTGGCCAGAGGTCACATAGCAGAGAGGTCTAGCAGGGGTGTGAGGTTTGAGAATAGACTGCGAGTGAAGGGGGCGCCTTCTTGCCCGCGTTGCCGTAGCTACGTGCGGAGCCTGCTGCGGATGTCGCCGACGAATGCTTCCGCGAGCTGCACCTGCGGGCCGGGAGAGGAACATGCCGGCGCCGACCCACACATTCCGGAGACCTGTCCCACAATCCCCCTCTAGTCCCCGCCCCCACCCACGAGGCCTTCCTCCTCCCCACCTGCTCTCTCCCATCACTGCAGGTTTAGAGTGCTGCCACCAACATCCATTGATCCTACCCTGTGCGTTCCCATGGGGGGGATTGTACAAAGCAAACAGCCAGACAGGAAGCCTTTGCATGGTATGATTGACATGAAGTACAGGCGTGAACAGACAGGTACTGTCCGAAATAAATACACATTAGTGCACATTAAATGCACATTAAATTCTAAATATATGTTACACTGGTGGACCGTCACAGAAGAAAAATTAGAAGGCTATATGCCCCACACAATAGATGAAGGAAACATAAAATAAAACATTGGTGGTCCTTACAGGGAAATTCATTAGCATGCTGTCATCAGTCCTATTATCCAACAAATACGCAATGTCTACTCTCCGACACGCAAACACACATGCATGCTGGACAGTATGTATAGTTCATGTACAGTATGTATATGTATGTGATTCATAGTTCTTTTTATCATACAGAGGAACAATTACCGGGAATAATTATCATTAAGTAACCACAGTGACAATGAATAGGATTTCATATATCTCCAGTAAACGAATAAATGAAGGTACCTTGAAAGGTGTACAGAGGTGGGGGTGGCGTCTTGACCGGGTCCTCCCTTGGGGGGCTCGGGGGCGGAGCCGTCTGCTGCGGGTGGGGCGGGGCCTGGGGCTCCGTTCGTGGGGGTGAGCCGACGGCGTGCAGGGAGTGGAAGGACACCGTGGCTGAGGAGGGCGGGGCCCTCAGGCTGTCGTTGAAGGACAGGCTCTACAAAAAAACGACAAGCGGGGAGGGAGGAGGTGAACGTCGTCGAGCTCACGAGGGCGGCGCTTAGCAACAGAGTCTGGCGTGGACGTCGCTGACTAACCTGCTTTGGCACGTCGGAGGACAGGGAGCGAGAGGACGTGTGCATTTTGCTGTTCCTCCTGCCGGAGAAAAGACACAACGTGTCACAACGAGGTCGTTTCGGACAGCACTCAGAGCAGGACGGAACGAGAGCCTGTCGTATAGAGGTGCTGCGGCCTCCCCTTGCTCACCTCTGGTAGGGGGTCCTCCGAATTCCGCTGTCCCTCACGTACTCCACCAGCTGCTTCTGCGTCCTCCCACTGAAACACACAGGTGTGTCCCATGATTCCTCTGGGGCGACACTTCCGCCCCCACACAGTACGGCATAAACACAGCAACACTGCAATGGTCTCAACTGGCCAATCTTTCTAAAACGATGCAGCTACACAATGTACCACAAGCCAGGTGAACTGCAGATCAGTACAACCTTTCCCTTAGTCAGACAATTACTATGGAATCAGAATAATAAGGTTTGTACCGGTTTTTACAGTAAGGTTAGTAAATAGTAAAACTTAAGGAATGCACAGCAACAAAGTCTAATAATGACAGACGGCAGTGCATAACTCAACCAAAATCGTTGATAAGCCAAAAAAAAGATCCATAACAAAATTCAGAGACATAGGTGTGAACCTGCACCCATCCTTGCAACTCGAATTTTAAGGCGTCGCTTTGTAGAGCATCTCCTAACAATGTAGTTCGCTGACCGAGGGGGGAAAGGGCCCGCCCACCTGTATCTGAAGGAGGAGCCTCTGCTGAAGAGGATGGCTTTGGCCTTGGGCTTGGGCTGGTCCAGCAGGCGGAAGAAGGTGTGGTGCTCCACGCAGTTCTTCCAAAAGACCTTGCACTGGTCCCGGCTGGCCATCAGGAACTCCAGCGTGTCCTGGTGGGGGCCCTGGAATGGGCATGCATGGCACAGCAGCCACGGTCAAAGCTGCACTAACCTGCCTGACCAATGGCGTACTGAGAAAGTGTGAGACCTGATTCTCAAGGATCAGTTATGGTCTTTTGGCTTACAATGGACATGAACAGGAAGCACTTGATAACAGATCAGCACACCTACTCTGATAAGCTTCCTGAACAAAAGCCTTAGGTTTGTTGTCATATAACGGAGTACAAATGCTGATCTAAGATCAGTTTAGCATTTCAGTTCATACTAGATAAGATCAGGATATGATCCTAGATTAGAACTCCTGCTCTGAGGCACTTCTATGCAGAGGCCTCAGCCACACTTCTTGGCTCTGCAATACCCACATGAACCTCAGGGTGGAGCTTGACCAGAAACCTCTTCCTCTTGAAGCTCAGCTTGCGAATCTTGGACCAGTTGAAGGTGTTTATCTTTGTGTTGCCCTACAGAAAAGATTACATTAACAGTTAGGCCGTCCACATTGCTCAGCCCTTCCCATAATGCACCAGTGAACACCCATGGAGTCTTCCCCTCACCTGGAAGACCTGCAGGCCCAGGTGAGCCACAGTCAGGTTGATCTTGGTTCCCTCGCGGTCGGCGGCGGGGTGGAAGCGGACCCCGTACATCTCCAGCTTGCGAGCGATCTCCAGGACCTGGAAGTCCGACTCCGCCGGAGTCTGGCCCCTGAGAGGGGAGGGAGGGTCAGTGGGGAGACCGTGCATGCTAAAACAGCATGAGCTACCAATCAGGGCAAGCTACACCCATGAATTACCAGTTGCAAAAATGTATTAAATGCTATGCATTTAATTGGAATTAATGCTAATGTAAAACAAAGAAAGAGGTAAATTTTCACAAGTTGAAATTGCACATGTCTAGTATTCCAAACCACGGAAGGAGATACTATTCTCAGTGAACAGCGATTTGAGCTCTTCAGGTTTAAGCAGAAGCAGGTTAGTGTCGATAATGGTAGGGCAGGTTAGTGAGTTGCCGTTTGTGATAATGTGCTTGTTGAAAGACCTAGACTGGCTAACCTATTATGAGTGCCCGTTCCAATCCCGGCAAGCTGTGTTTTCTTTGATATGCAGGATTAAAGTAACTAATGAGCCTGTTCAACACTGGCATCATCCAAATAAGCAACCTCACTCACAGGAGCCAATTCAGGAGGGATGAAAAAACAGCCCTTCACCCCCTTTCTTTCAAGGAAGCAACTGGTGTGATTCCCCCAACAACACCATCATGGGGGTGGGGGTATCAAATCCCCTAAATGCTCGCCTCTAATTGTGGTGATCTGGCCCCTTGTCAGCTCATCAGCGCATTCTAATTTGGCTCATCCCCTAAGTTCATCCCCTTATGGCCTCGTCTGGGCTTGCGGGCCACACGGCTAATTAAACCCGGGGGGGCAGAGGAGGATTAGAGGGGGGGGGGGCTGGGGACCTGATGTCACCTCATTGTCAGCCAGGAGGGATTAATGCATTTTCATAAGCACAGGCCAAAGTCCTGGAGAATAGAACCCAAGATCACATCGGTCTATACCCCTGTCAGAGGGTGGGTGCTTCCTGGAAAGAACCAGGGTGAATATTCAGAGAGAATTAGGGATTCATGATATGGAAGTTCTGAGGTCGATACCTGTAACCAGTATTCGTCTGGCCACGAGGTTAAATACCCAACACAACATCTAACCGTCAGGGTGTAGACAGAACCTATGGGCTACACCGCAACCAACAGATACTGAAGCAGCGCAGAGGGCCTTGCTTTCAGCTTTGATGGTACGTTCACATTCTGGTAGAAAAGCAGACACCACATGAAATGACCGCCAATCAGGATAAGAAAGGGTGCTCAAATCATCCGCCAACTAAAAACTCCAGACCCTGCCAATGGCCAGAGAGTTCAAAGTCACACAGGTAAGTGGGAGGATTTGGGGTCTTTCATTTCAATAAGTAGACTATTTTCATGCATTTATCATTTTAATCTTAAACATTTTTTATTTATTTGGTCAGCCTGGCACCACATCTACATGCCGTGGTACCATGGCTGCAAAATGCTAGCTTAGTGGACAACAAAGCAAGGGAGGTGCAACTTCAGCCATTTTGAGAGAGAAATTTCACGGGTATGTGACTTGTTGGTGACTGTGTGTGAAGTGTACTGGAGTTTATGGGGTCAGCATGAGCTTTACAGCACTGCTGGCGTGAGGTGGCAAGGCACTCTTACAATTTAAGATGAACCAGAGTGTAGCAAGTGTACACTACTCTTGTCAGTGTGAGGCACAGAGGCTGGGGTCAGTGTCACTGACTGGGAGAGGCAGACAGGTATATCTTGTCAGAGTTCGGTGGCAGTGAGGCAGGCAGGCTAAAGACTTTAGTCAAACACAAATTTGAAATGCTTTCATTTTTAGACACCAGAAAATTTGAAAAGTCTCCCACAGAACACTGATCTCATAACTGATCAAAATGTACAATAAAAAATGAAAAACAGTTTTCTTCTGAACAATGGTAAAAACAGCATCTGTTTAAAATTGCCAGTAACTGGCAGAAATTTCAAAAGTATCCAGAAGTGCTTTTTAAAAGTGTATTCGACATGCCTGCACTCAGTATTCAGTAACTTTCTTGTCTGTTTGTTGGAAACACTTTCAAGACCTGGCACAAGATCCCATTAATTTATACTTCATTTATCCAGATGAATCCCATTCAGAAAGATAGCTTTTTCTAGGGGGACCAGGCCAGTGTGCATTTCATTGAGGCCAAACTCACAGGTGGCGCCGGTGGAGCTCCATGATCTTCTCCTGAACCTTCTCCTGATTGGGCAGCAGCTTGTTCGCCTTCAGGAACTCGCGGTCTGCCATCTCGTCGTAGTCGCCGATCTCCGCTGCGGGAAAGGAAGCGCAGTGCGTAACTCGCAGTTAAACCCGCGTCGCCAGTCAAACGCATTACGTTCAGGACAATCCCAGGCATTCCAGGAATGCCGAGACTGACAGTCTTCATTTTAGGTAACGGCGCCTACTAAATCACTGTCCTGTTCACTGACAATTGTGTTAAACCTTTTTTGCATTGCTGTAGTTTTTCATGCAAATGTTTTAATGAAACAACAAACAGCTGCAAGGGACGGGGTCACAGGAAATGTACGTCTTGTTTGCGAGGCCCAATAGGAGAGAAAGGAGGCGGGGTTACTCACACTGCACCAGGTGAGAGGCCAGCAGTGCAGCAGTGTTCTCAGTGCAGGCCAGCCGACCCTCCGTGAGGTTTCTCTTTATCTGCAGGGCAAACAGGTACCTGCAGGACCACCAGACTTGTGTCAAACATCCAACAGGGGGCAGTCCTTCTGCACTATGCAGCAAACTCCAGCATTTCCCACTCGTCACTACACAATTACATTTAATTACTGCTATCGCATTTAAATTTCATCACTGAGCATTGCAATAATCCACACAGCGTTCTGAAACCAATGATAAGGGTAATCAGGGTTCACACTCTTGCTCCATTTCCAGGACATTCTATGTGACCAACACTTATAATATATAGGGGAGGAGACTGCGAGCAAGAACAGTGGGTGCATATGAGGTATTGTGGGGAGGGGTGATTTTTGGCCTACAACAAAAAATATTTTGGTGTAACAAATGTAGAAAACAAGTAAATATTTTCCATTACATTTAAGTCATTTTATCATATTCCATGACTTTTCCATGACTGGAAAAGGGAATCAAACAAAAATTCCAGGTTTGTCTGCTAGCATCCTGCAAGGTTAACTTAGCGTGAGGCGCTGCAGTCCCTTCGTTTTAAATGCCTGTTAAGACGTGGAGGTGCTGCTTCATGGGACAATGACCTTGTGTACTCCTCCTGCAGCTGGCCAGGGTCGGGGGGAAAGAACTTCACCGACAGCCTGAAGAGAGCGTTCCTGGGCCCTGAAAACCCAAAAAAAAGGATTTAAATCACAACACGCTCAGGCGAGGTAAATCTGGCAACCGAAATCCGTACGTTAAACGAAGCAGGGTGTGAGCTCTACTTACTCCTGACTTGTTTCACTATGAGCTTCGCGGGCTCCAGCCACATCTGGGGGGGAAAAAAAGGCGGGAAATGAGACGAGCGAGGCGCGGACACGGGGCCCGTTATGCACAGGCCGTGAAAATCGTGTTTCGTCGTAACCGTTCTAACCATTCTTTCATGTCAAGGCAAACACGGTGCATTTGAGACTGGTGGAAGGGTGGATTGCAATGTATTGGCCCTGGTAGAACAAGCACTGCCAGGAAACCGGGGCGATCACGACAGCATGGCCTGAGGGGGCTACAGTAACGGCTCATGTGTGGAGAAACACATTTATGGGGAAAATGTCTGAGTGCTCATAGTTTTGTATGGGTGCACACATTTACATGCAATAAGCATGCGTGAATAAATCAGTCTATTATAGTCAACTGCACCCTTTCTAGCATGACTTTTAAAATCCATATGCACAACAGCTAAGAACTGACCACCTCACATTCAATGCTGCTCTGGGTTTCAGGTCTTCCTGCTATTCATAAACATCTCCTTTCCCTGCTTTCTCCAATCCATTTTAGGAACGTTTCATTTGGTCCCCTCAGTCAGACAACTAAAAGTTGTACTGGGCCACTTCTCTGGAGAGAAGGGAAATGTAAAAGTGTTATTACAGTTTTCGGATGATACGCTAAACTATACTTTTTATATTCACAAATGTATTCATTGCTGATGGAATGACCTTCCCGTGGCGGTCAGAACAGAAGAGAATCTGATTACCTTCAAGTGCAGACTAAAGACTCACCTCTTCAGGCTGCACCTCTCCCCACCCCTCCCTAGCCTCTAGTTTAGCTCAATGTACCTAGTTAGGCTAATGCGATCATGTTAGTTTTGTATTTGACAGGATTGTGTTGTCTGATTCTGATTAGGCAAATGTGATTTCAGTGCTAGTTTTGTACTTGGCAGGATTGTTTGTTTGTTTGCTGAACAGGCTACCCTACAGGGTTTGAGTCCTGATCTGTGGTCACTTCTGGCAATATGATCTTTACTTCACTCTAATGTGTTTTTCTGCACCTCTGCACCTTGAACTAATGCACTTGTTGTACGTCGCTCTGGATAAGAGCGTCTGCTAAATGCATGTAATGTAATGTAATATTCACCTACAGTAAGTCACCTCTTTGTCCATAACAGTGTAGGTCTCTGATGTTGCAACATGCATTGCATTACTGTGTAGGCACCATAGAAACGGAAAGCTTCCGAACCCTCAAAGCCAATCGGCTGAAAGAACAAAGCCATGGCAGTCCGGTTTTCCCAAACCCTCTCATTTAGCTTTGAGTGACAGGAGAACCGCCTCATTTAAAATGGCCGATGCAGGGCCTCCCTCCTCGCAGTTAAATACATACCCAGTTTGCCTGCGTGTTCTGAAACTCCAGGCCAAAGTAGTCGCTCTCAATGAGATTGAACCTCAGGAAAACCTCGGTCAAGAGAGCCTGACCATCTGCCTTGGACTGAAAAGAAAGAAAGAGAGAATTGTAATTAATTTTTTTAACGTGCGGTTAGCTCCTCTGAGCCCCGACGCTAGCTTTGCCTCCGGGCCGTGACGCAATGGAAAAGGTCTAGCCGAGTGAAACGCTGCCCGCTAAATGTGAACTCGCTCATGCGCAAAGAGAAGAACTCGTTCAAAACCGAGGTTAATGAGTGTCGGACGGTCCGGGGTGAACGATTCTGCCCCCTGAGGGAGAGACCAACGGCGTCGCGGCGGGTGACCGACTGCGCGAAGCCTCGTAAAACCGGCAGCGAGAAACTTCACACCCCTTGGGCCTCCCCTTGAGGGCGGCGTCTGCGGTCGGAGAGAGGTCGTTCAGCCCGGCCGCGTTTATGCAAACGCGCGGCTGGCGCGAGGCGGCGGAGCGCTAGCTCGTGTTCAGAACGGTGGAGCAGTCGCGGCGGAAAGATCCGGGCCGGTTTAGCGTCGGGCCGCTAGCAGGGTTGACGTCTACCGAACTGAAGGCTAATTACTGTTTACGGAGAGTACGCTGCAGTTGCGGTTTGGAGTCCCAGACTGACTTTTTATAAGAAAATTACAGTGGGAAAAATTTGGACGCACTGTCAAACCCGCCTTCAAAGGAAAAATGCAAGGAGCAGGCTGGTTTGTGTTGGCAGAATGAGTCGGTGCACAGGGGTTAGTGAGGAAAATCATTGATCTCACACACACACGCACACGCACACGCACACACACACAAAACATGCAGAGACGCATGCATTCAGGCAGAGGAACACACAAACATGCACACAGCCACAAAACATGCAGAGATATGTGCATTCAGGCACAAATTCTCTCTCTTTCACACCACACACACACACACACAAGCACACGGGGACACACAAAAACGTTTTAAAAAAAACAAGCAGATACGTGCATTCAGGCACACGAGCACACGCACACACAGGACTGATGAAACACTTGCAGACCAGCAGATTAACAGAGCCCTGATAAAATAATCCTTTGTCAGGAAAAAGCGAAGCAAAAACAATCGTATAATGCTTCCGGAAAATAATCCACACAAACACATGGAAGCAGCCAACTTAACTGGGAATAATTCAGGGAGAAAATCATTTACCAAGCTTCAACCTCATGGCAGAGAAAGAAAAAGGAAGCATAGTTTCTGACAAAAAATTTTATTCCTTTACAGATATGCAGTTTAATCTTGCATGTTACAGAGTTTGACACACAAACGAAAACAGATATCTGGCATGAGTCCAGCAGGCCCGTTGCCACGACACCACTACACCTAACCAAGCGGGAGGTGTTCGAAAACATCTCTTCTTCCTGCCAGGACCGCCATATATTTCACATGGCCAATACAAGTGGAAAGATTTCTGAAAAAATATCTACCGCTAATTCAAAATGCATTTCCTGGCAAGGAACGCATCCACATTTGTAACCAATACCACAAACAAAAGTACCCACTTCCAAAGGAGAATTCCAGGCATATGAATCAGGTGAATGAGAAAAAAAGGTTAAAATGATGGATGACTGTGAAACTGGAGGTAGGCCTACGTATCCCCCCCAGAAAAAGTTTTCCTTCATTACGAAAGTGTTTTTCCATGTTCGTGGGCTTTGAACATACAACAGGGTTTTTCCTGCATTGAAATTTCAAGCAACCTAAAGGAAAATTGTACAAAAAACTAAAAATAAAACCAGCAAAACAATTAGAAATGAACCGTGCACTTACTAGTACAATTTAGTCGTGAAGGCTACAGCATTACGTTTTTTTATTTTATGTTTTGACTGCTTTCAAGTTAACCTGCAACACGACATGGTAAATTAACTACAGTCGAATCCTCATAACTGCATAAAGAGCAAGAGAGAGTGGCAACGACAGTGCATGCCATTCAAGCGGTCGCCTTCTCTGTGGTTTTCAACAGAAACCGGCTACCTTAGTAAATTTTGGCAGTTTGAGTCTTTATAGAGCAATTGTCAGTTCATGTAGACTTTTAACATTTACTTATAGGTCATTATGCATTGTAATAGGACATAATTACATGAAAATATCCCAAATATGCTCTAATGGTTTATGTAATGCAAATATGCAATCTCTTCACAATGGAATGAATGGGAAATGGTTTGGGATTTGGAAATTCTATGCAAATACCAGAACTACACACTAATCGGTTAAATCCTGTAGAATGACCCCATTACAATAAGTGATTCCTACAGTGTAGGCTATATCTCCCCCCCCCAATTCTGGCACTTACAATATGTAACCCTATTTTCAATTTTTGACATGTGTTTATTTTTTCTAGTCCATCTCAAGGCATTGTGGTAGTCTCTTGAAGACCAGAACTTTAAATTCTAAATGTAGCTAAATAGAGGAAAACAACACGTCAATTTGACAACAGAATTAAAGCCGGACCTACCAGTCACTGTCACACAAAGTCACCACCTAAGCCCTTGAGAAACCATGTATAATGACCATGGACACAGATCAAACCCCATTAAACTTGGTGTGCCTTTCTGTGCAAGGTTATGAATCAATGGTACACAATTCTAATGTCCACAACCGGGCCCCACTCATCCTCACCACATAAAAATGGCTGGGCCAGGATCCGTAGTCTACCCATCTAGGGAGAGGAGATCATGGTACAGCCGACGTTTCTCATGCAGGAAAATCTGAAAATCCCGTTTACGAGGGCAGAGACTAGAAAACCGATGCAGAAAAGCAGCGAACGCTGGAGAACCAAACTCCGCGGCTTCCTAGCGGAAGCGAACGGCAGCGCAGCGCCATGCCGCGACGAGCCAAAACTCCAAAACCCTTTCGGTCGCGCAGCCGAACGGTTAGTTAGCTCATACCAAACCGCATCAGTTTATTTCAGCGCTCTCGTTTCGCAAGGGAGGGCCTGGTTAATTTACGACGGCGCGGAGCGCGAGGCCGAGCGCGTCTGCGGAAACGATTCCGCATTCGTTTACACGCACCTCTCTCAGCCTGGAGCGTGGAAAAAAAAAAGGGGGGGGGGGGGGCGGGGAAGGGGGAGGGGGGGTGGGGAAGGATGCAGACGCAATCTACCGCCGGCCAAAGTTTCTCTGCTGTGACTCGAGCGGTTTTACAGCCGCTCGAGTCGGTCATGCGGAAGTTCCAGTTTAAGATTTACCTGCCCCTTCAGGATAAATCCTTAACGCCCTGGAATAACAGTTTTTGCGGACAAAACGAACGCCGCGGGGCGTTCCGTCGGGGGGTGAGGGAGGCGTGCGACGCGCTCAAGGACAAAAGGCGGCGCTACAGCCTCGGTGGAATCGCGCTGAATCGACAACGCCACTTGGACCGCGTCTCTGGAAAACAGCCTTGGGCTGTGCCGTGTTGAGGCTTGCGCTGAGCACAGCGCACGGAGCCACGTCCCACACGGGGCTTGCTAATGAGACAACGCGGACGTGTCCACGCACACGCACAGCAGGGCACGTAACATTTCAAGCTGGCTGCCTCGCAGATTTTATGGTCTACCTTGGAGAAATTCCAAAAATATGGGCGAACGGGGCAACCATAGAAGAATTTATTCACGTTTTATCAATGAGTGCATTTTTGTCTAACATGCTGATTTTTTCCACCCGACACAGTGGCACGATAGGTCTTGGCAGTGGTAGACTGCAAAGGTAAGAGTCGAATATTACAAGAAGTTGGACAGTTTCTTCACAGTAACAGATACCACTAAGTACCACTAAGACTGGAGGGTGGAAAATTGCTGGACCACATACATTAAATCCACAGAAACTACAAAAAGATGATTAGGCAGTTCTACAAAGTTTATAAAAAATGAAGTGTGAAATGTTAACCTTTTTTAGGTGAATTTGATACAATACAGATACAATATCTAACTCCCTTAGTCTGTTACGGGTCTAATTTGATCAGTGGAGCTCCAAACCTTATGGGTCAGTACGGGAAGATCACAGGTGGCAGCCAAGGCTGAACAATGGACAACAGACCAGATGAGCACTGACCCACGCCAACTTACCGCCTTAGCCTGTTTTTGAGCCAGGAAAAACCCTGCACACATGCACACATTTCTCCGTAATACAACTGGATATTACAAAAAATGTGCCAAGAATTCCTGCACTCCACAGATTCTGCAATACCGAAGTCTGTGAAACGGTAAAAGTAACTGCATTGACAATGGCAGAAAAACTCAGATATACGACACATGATGCTCGCGAATGCAAACGCTTTACCTCAAAAAAAAAACTAAAGCTGTAACATGCAATAATCAAGTTATTTTATTTCTGTATTAAAATGAGACCATTTACTTGCCACAGGGATCATCTGTAAGTACATGCACACAAACTGATAATAATGGAGTTATGAAGTCTTATAATCCCGATGGCAAACGTTGTGCAAACAAAAGTAAAAGATCATAGCATGAAGCCACATTTGATAACACAATACTGGTATAGCCTAAACTTAAAGGGTGAAAATTTTTGGTCCTGCATTACTACACTTCACTGAAGGAAGGCATCAATGGGCCCAATAATGCAAAAAAAACAAACAAACAAACAACAATAACAATAATTTGGAAGAACCCCAAAGGGAGTCGCTGAAATTGACCCCGTGGCTTTCACGTCGGTCGTGCTTGAGAATCGTGCGGGACTCAGACTGATGTGTTGTCGTTTGGGCGCAGTCCGCGAGCTCGGCGAGTTGCTTCGCAGACGAAACAAAGGCTTCCTCTGAAGACTGCCGTGCTGGGCCCTGTTCCCTGCCAGCAGACAGCCCTGACAGGGCCTGTCCCCGCTCCTGCACACGAGGAAGCCCCGGCTCAGGGGTGGGGGCCATTAACACCGGGGTCCGTTTAAAGATGAAGAGGAAGAAACGACAGGGTAAGCAGAGCGGCGTGTGGGTATCCCGGTCGGGAATCAGATACCTTACAGGTTTTCGTGGTTCGATACCTTTTCCGATGTGGTTGGTTAAATAAACGCGCGGATTCCCAGGAAAGCTGTAGCAGATAACAGCGAGCGCTAATCTGGTTCAGGGGCTGGGGTTTACCCACCCCAATCTGCCGTCAGTTCGGCATCAACATGAGGTTGAACACCAGGATTTGGCCAATATCCGGTAATACACCGGACCGTGCTGCATTAAAAAATTTTTTAAAACAGATAAAAAAAAAAAAAAATAAAAAATAAAAAAAAAACTGTGCTACTTCAATAACGTCCTAACTTTTAGTGCACCGTTTTTGGAGTGCATGCATCAATAAACATTCCTTTGAACAGCCTCTCTTCACAAAGCACTGCTACCATTTTGCGAAAATAACATCAATACATCAAGAAAGTGACATTGTGGAATAAAATTACAATGAATATGTTACAAGTCATCTTACTGGCTAGCATTAGATAAGTTTAGTCTAGATTTACTTTAGTAAAGAAATAAGGTGGCAGCCTAAGATTTTGGTGCTAAAAAGCGTTGGAGTTTGTCGGTTTAACAAGACATTATGAAGCCCAAAAATTACAGCCAATCTGCTGACTGGTGATGTTAAGGGCTATGCTTTGAATCACTGCGTAAACTTCACCATCCTGAAGTTCACTGTCCCGCTCAGTTTGCACAACAGGAAAATGAACATTTAGAGCAAGTTTGAGAGTTTTGTCGTTTGTTCCAACGACACTGGGAACATTGTGACCAGTGCATTGGACCGCTGGCACCCCGCTGATATAGGGAGTTTCTACAGAAACAGTGCTACGCGGCAAATGCAATATGTAATTTGCACCAATAAAACAGTCAAATATGTTAAGATGGCAGCTAAAAATATGAGTTAGCTATATGAATGGATTTTGGTCAGGAAAACTGATGTAGCCAAAAAGACGCAAACCAGTAGCTACAGTATATAACAGGAAATGGAATATGTGTTCTTTGTCGGGGGAATCTGTGCCAGGAGATGCGCAGAGAGCCAAGTTCCATGAAGAGGAACAGAATGAGAAGCGACATGTTGCCGATCAGTCGCACCATAAGACTGTTGCACACAAATTAGACTAACATATCAATGCCCGCATTGTCTAAAACCTGTTTCACCACAGCAAGAGCAAAACTTATTTTGAATTTATGAATGCTGAAATTACAAACATTGTAATATGCCCACATTTTTCAGTTGTTACTATAAAAATGGTAGAAAGAGATGACACGGACAGACAGAGACAACAACAGAGAGAAAGGGAGGGAGCCACACACACACACACACACACACACACACACACGCACAAACGTGTGCACACACACACGGACACAAGATTATATACTGGTGCCACGTCAGAATTAGTATCCATAAGAAGGATGTTTGCCGCCACAAGACCTCAACTAAATACAAAATGGGGAAACCCTCACAGTAACTGCATTGATTGCATTTCCTGATTACTCCAGCTCCTAGTTTCACGGTGGGCTAGAGACGCCGCGTCTGATAAAGATGCGATTTAAGAGCGGGGGAGGGGTGAAAATGCCCGCTGCCGAAATCCGTCTGGCAGGCCACGAGTGGGAACTGGCCCAGCGAGCTGCAGCCCGATTACACTGTCCAATACTGACTCTAAGATCCCTGTCATTTGACATTCATATATTCATACATTCATACAATTCTTACACATGCATCCAGGCCACATATGTGGTGTGGTTCAGAAGCACTCTTGCACAGTCACGGGCCTCATGTGCTGGCCCAATTCGTCTTAACGCTGTGAATAATTACCGCCACGCACAAACAAACAGACCATTGTCAAAAAAGCAATTATCACAGATGCCACAAATTCATCTGCGCAGATCAAGTTATTTAAGATTCTAATTTATTCCACCGTCTTAAGCTGCTTCTGCATTCTCCGATCACAAGTCTTTAAGATGGCGTGCTTCTCTTTATCCAAGGCAAGCCTTGGAAAAAAAGCTCTACTGTAAAACTACACAGGGCTGAATTCCCAGTGCGACGGAGTTCTAAATAGATTTAAAGCGCACAATTATGACTAATTCTTGGATGTTCAGACCACACGAGAACATACAATTATATACAGCAGACTCAAAACGCGCACAAAAATAACACATCTTTTTGCTTACTTAACATTTAAAGCAGGAGCCTGCGGAGAATCCTGGCAAACTGAGGTAGCTTACAACGATGGGCCTTACTGATTTCTCATTACACTCAGAGCCAAATTCACAACGAGTTGGCCAACACACCACAATGCTTATCGCCCCCATTAGATGCTATTTTCGGAAAAAGCAGGGCTTTTTCAAGGATGGAAACTCTATAAAGTCAAGTACAACTGCAATAAAGAAACAGAAAGGAAACGATTTTACAAGCTTGACAAATATGTTCCTCATATTAATTCTCTAGGTGCTGAAGCTCAAGTACAGATCCAGAAGTTCAGAAAACTGGCCAGCACGCACTCGGAATCTTCCAGGCTGACTGACTTCATGCTTTTCAAACAGAAGTCTCAACAAAAACCTTAAATATGTTCCGGCACTTTGCGCACACAGATACTCGTGCGGGAACTTCAGAGCGCTGGCCAGTCTTCTGAAGTTTTAAAATACGATAAAAAAGCACCTGATAAAACCACGTGGCCCTCTACCAAATAAATACTGTAATGGTATCAACAAATCACCAGCAAGCCTGACCACTGAGCAATTCAGGTCAACTGCCCACTGCTTGAGAGAACAGATTTTAAAAGTATGTTATGTTCAGACTCAAGGTCTCTCTCCACAGGGGGTTGGGAGTTTAAGGGGGCAACTCTTTAAAATTCCTTGGCAAAACTTCCTGTGGCCTTTTGCAGCAAACAGCCCTGCTAACCCCCCACCCCCCACCCCCCCCTCCAACTGCACTCCCCAACACAACAGAGCTTTTAACACCACAGCCCTGGTCTCCGAACCCCCCAATAGCTGTCAATCATCCGTTTATGTGCAGCTTTGGAAAAGCTCCTGCCTCAGGCCTGGCCCCCGGGCCCCTCCCCTCTTTCTCACAGAACCTCAACCCCACCCCCCATCCCCTCCTCTACCCGCCTTCACAAATCAGGGAGCGAGGGCTGGCTGGGGCTTGCTTGTTCTAGATCAAAGGGGCCTGTGTTCTCAAGGCTGTTCCTTCCACCCAGACACCACAAGGCTAGGATTCCCCCCCACCTCCGCGGGGTAGGCCTGTCGCCGGCAGGCATGCGCTTGTGAGCAGGGCTTTTCCGCCACCCATTACCTCATGCACTGTTCATTTTGGGAAGGGGCTCCATCTGGGTGCAACGCTCCCTCACATCAGTGTCCAGCGACTGTCCGTCACTCCTGGGTCGCCCTCCACTGTGCTTTCAGACACAAGGTCGTAATTACAGCCGTGGAACTGAAGCCCAAGAAGCGCGTCACGCAGAAGGACACACTGCAAAGACGCAGAACGCTTAAACCGAAGGCGAGCCCTCAAAACGACCTGACAGGGGAACACAGGGCAAAGCAACAACGAGGTCCACTGCACTCGCTCACTCGAAGCTCCAAAGCAAACTGGACTGAAAGATGAACCATGAAAGGAGAATAAATTATTGTATTACCACACATTTGCGAAATATCAAGTCAAGTCATGTAGAACTTTATTTAGTAGAACTAAATATGTAGCATAAACGAATCAAAGGCAGCGGAGCGTCCACAGCAAAAGAAGAGTCATGGGGTTGCGGTCACCCCGCTCGGGAAATGAAAACAAAAGCATCTTCATGCCAAGCGTCAACAGTTTCGCAAGCAGGGAACTGCAGACCACTCAACGGCAGACAACGGCAAAGCGACGTCTTTGTCTCCCCCGCCTAAATGGTTCGGTTTGCCAAGGCTGAGCTTGGGCTTTCAAAGGAATCCGTCGCCAGGAACATCAATAACCTCAGAGCGGTTCTTGGAAAGCGGCGATAAGTGGTGATTTCTTAGCACCGTTTTCCAGACAAAAACATGAATTACGCTTCCCCGGTCGCAAAACAATGCGGCGACACCGTGACGTTAATCTGAGGCAGAGCTGGAGGCTCATGGGACTGTGTATCCACCGCTTTCAATCTCTCAGCTATGTGTGAAAGGGGGGCAGACTTTTCACAAGTCTAGGAGGAAAAAGTAAAAAAAAAAAAAAAAAAAAAGCTGGAATCTCTACCGTTGACTGCAGCACATCTCATTCAACCCGATTAGGCCTAATGCTCAAACCAGAAGACCCGGTTTGAAAATTACAAGCAGAGAGCTGAAAAATACTTAAGAATAACTACTACTATTGGGGGAAAAGAAAGAAATCTTGTAAATAACTTAATGAAAGTGGCTGGAAAAGCATTCAGCGGCGGGGCCTGGCATTTAGTGCACGGCAACCTCCCCGAGTCCACAGTAGCCGAGCCCAGAGACCATGT
This sequence comes from Anguilla anguilla, assembly GCF_013347855.1. Lineage (NCBI taxonomy): Eukaryota > Metazoa > Chordata > Actinopteri > Anguilliformes > Anguillidae > Anguilla > Anguilla anguilla. Next base: position 22,214,392 of record NC_049206.1, on the reverse strand, counting down.
TCTCCGTTACAGCTCCTCACGGTGAATTACTGCTGACAGAGGCCACGGCATTGGCCAATCGGTCTCCGTGGGAGCCGCGTTGGACGCCGTCCTGGACTTGGCACGGCCGGGGCCAGCTTGATTAAGGGATTCGCATCCTCTCCTTTGTTGGGAGGCGGGAGGATCGTGCACAGCCTCAGTGGCTGGAGTTTATTCAAGGCTGGCCAAGGTCCATCCCCCCCCCCCAAAAAAACACAAAAAAAAATAACTAGATGGCCTTCCAACCTCTCCTGCTGACAGTGCAGGCCTTCGAGCCATTTGGGTCATGGCATTTCTCTGCCTTTTTTTTCCCTAAAAAGGAAACGATTCACGCCCGTCTTTTCAACGTTTTTACATGCTTGGGAGGTTTAAAGACTAGCGGCCCTTCGTCCACGACACCACCTTTCTCTTCTGCAGGTATTCGAAATATGGGCCCGGCCTCTCGCTCAAACTTTTACGCATTAAAGACGGGGATCTCGCTTCAAACGACGAGATTAAGTTCACGTTGGCAAAGAAAAGATTACGGCTCCACTGGCGAGAATAGCAATATCCGCGACCGTGTTGCCCTCAATACGTTTGCCCGGCAGCTGTTGAGGGGAAGGGACGTCATTACAGCAACAGCTGCAGGAGGAGGATTTAGGTCGTAACACAGTTTCTTTGGCGTTTTTGCGGCGTTTTCTGAAAACCTGGCGTGAAACGAATGATGAAAGGCAGACGGTACCGGGGCCACACAAGGGTGTGAACGCAAAGGCCTTTAAATAAATGATAACTCAGCAATCGTCTGTGCTTGACAACAGGGCCCAGACGGCATTCGATGTTCTCGCCTTTTGACGGGTGGATATCCTGCCTGTAGAAGCAGTTTCCTTATTGCTTCCTGTTGGCTTGTTCAGGAGGTCCAATGGAAAGTTACACCAATGGGATGTCTGTCCACAGCGACGAGGGCTGAATGTAATTTAAGGACATCTCCCTAATGAAGGGGAAATGTCTATTTCAATAACCCAATCTCATCCATTTTCCTCAATTTTAAATGATAGGCTATATAAAACAAAAGGAAACATTTATATAGCACGAACAAGACATCCTGGCCTGGTTTTTTTCCGCTTTTCAGTGATAGCAATGTTGTATGTGTTGTTATATCATTTACAGTATCGTAGAGGTTGCTTAGACAAAATCAGGTGAAAGGAATCAATCTCAAAAACTAAGGAATTGTCACATAGCAATAGGAAGAGCACATATCCAAAGGGCAAAAAAAACCATGGGAAATCTGACTGAGATTGGGGGGGGGGGGGGGCTGGAAAATGATTCCTTGACCTCAGGAAAAGGGAGTGAGAAACACTCCCTTTGTAGAGCACAAACCCAACTGTGCAACAAATGAAGCCCATTTGAAATGGCTATATACAGTATTTAAACATTATACTCATCTGGTCACAAGCAGTTTTCTTATTGTCTATGGTTATACAGGCCATAACGGAAACTGAAAACATGTAGTGTAAGAAGGTGGACAAAGGTAGCCTGTCAAAATGAAACACTGCATGGTAATATACAAACTTTGATGGATCAATACTGAACTGCTATTTAGAGTGCGACCCACATGCATCTGCATCAATAAGAACTGTATTGTAACAAATGTTACATTACAGAAGTGGAGTGCTTTCAAATGAATGGTATAAGCAATAACATTCAACTTTTATAGTATATATGCCATCCTACCTCGCATTTATCACTATCACAATTGCAGTAAAACAGATGACTGCTTACTATTCTAGTACCCGTTTGCCCACAATTAAAGTACCTATTTTTCATTTCATTTAATAAGTGACTTTGCATTAAAGGAGTTAATGCATTTCAGCCTTTTCAGGTAACCACTTCGATTTCAGGATGAATTATATTCTTGTTCCCTTTTACATACTGCAGAGAATGCCTTTTACATTTCAAACAAGATAGCACTTCAAGTCACAGGTCAGTTTGTAAGGACACCCTTTAGTTGACACATTAAGCCCTGGATTGAATGAAAGTACAGACCTAGCTATGTGTTGTGCCTTTGAAGGATTTGTCCTACATTCATAAAAACCCTTTGCACAGCTGTATATATATATTTTTTTTTTACACAAAAAAAGCTTGCCCCTGGTTCAGCATAGCTCACCACAGCTTTCAGGGTCCACAACTAACTAGGAGGAAGAGAGAGTAATTGGAAAGCATCCAAAAAGAATACATTCATTATCAGGGTTTGTTATATAAACATCACACAATATGCATTTAAAACTGCAGTGTAAAATAAACTTAGGCTTTTAGGAGGCCATTTAACAGATGCTTGAATTGGCCAACCACACATTTCTGAGGGTCAACAAACACTGGGTACCACACAGGCAGATTGCAAACACCATCAAGCTACTTCAGGTCAAGTCCACTGAGTTCCTTCCAGCACCTTACCCTGGATCACAGCAACAAAAAAAAGAGAACAGAAGAGATTACCCCGCCAGACACCGTTTATTTTCATATAAATAGCGTGTGATACACTATCCAATAAAAGAACAAAATGTTTAATGTCCGCTTGCCAAATATCTGCCGCACTAATCACAAGCAGTCTTTAATGGGCCAGGAATTAAGACTCCCCCCGTCGTGACCCGGTCAGGGGAGAGCAGCTGAGCTTAGTTTGCTGAAGAAAATTCTCAGGGCTGGACACCCCTCAGAAAAGGGGATTCGGCACACTCTCAGACAGGGCACGAGGAGTTTTGCATTCCTCTCGTATTAAATCATGACGTTCGCTGCCGGTCGTCAGTTGTTTACTTATGACAAACCGGGAACTACGCAAAGTAGGTGATTCGATATTTTCTGCAGAACCGTCTGAAAAGCTTTCCGAAATCGACTCGGAAAAGCTGAGGTAGACTGCGTCAAAAAATAATGGACGCTTTGGCATCATACACTCGACAGCCAAAACACTAGCAATTCTCTTCTTCATCCAAAAATGAATTCAAATACTACTCAGGGGGAAACCTGTTGTTCAAATGAAAGCGCAGGTCACCAAGACAGAAGGTCCTCCCTATTTCACTTTCTATACATTTCTGCCCCTTACACTGTATAACTGAAGGGAGGGTAATCACATTCCTCCTGGTGTGGCCCTTGCAACTGAGTTTTTTTTTTTTTTTTTTTTTTTTAAACTCTGAGGAAGACATTGTATACGTTGAAACATCAGTCCCACACTGTTCATTAAAACAGTGTCTTTTGCTCTGAGAAACGTGTGCTCCAGTGTTCCTTATTTTGGGCCAGTCCCCATGAAGTGTCCAGGTAAGGAGTTTTTTTTTTTACCCCAGTTGGGCTGACCCCTATCCAGTCCTCTTTTATTTAGCTGGCTTAGAAGCGCGTTGGGCACCTTCTTTAATGGAAGACCCTCCCTCAGATCCCATGCGCTCAGCAGATCAACCCATACAAACCTGAGCGCCTCCAAAGCCAACCCGTGCGCCAGACCGCTGAACACAGTCAGCTACTAAATCTGCCCCTCTTACAGGGAAGCAGTTAGCGGAGGCGGACGTCCCGTGACCGCGCGCCCAGAGCGCAAATGTATTTCGGTCGCTCTGCGCCTCTGAAGTGGCATCGGTTTAGCCGAGGGGTTAATTTAACCGGGCCGGGGCGGCGAGGAGGTCGGGGCTCGACGAGCGAGAGAGCGAGGGCTGCGCGGGCGCGGGATCCGTCAGCCCGCCAACGACAGGCCCCCCCCCCGAGGCCCGAGGAGCCGCCGGCCCCGCCCACCGCAGCAACAGACCGCCGAGGCTGGCCAGGCCCGTCCGGCTGCCAGCTCGGCCCGCGTCGGCCGCGCGCTGCGTAAACAACCCGCGGGGCTATAAAAAGCTCCTTCCCCTGACATTTGATCGAAGGGCAGCGCCAGAGAGCAGGAATCGATGTCGTCTGCCTGGCTGGCCTGCGGCGGTCGGCAGCGACGAGAGAGGGGGGCAGGGATCAAACGAGAATTTGAAAAAGGGGGAATAAACAAACACACAAACATCTCTCAATGAACTACAGCTGGTTTCAGCGGAAACTAAATAACCCCAATGCACAAATCCCTCATATCCCATGTTAAAAACTGCATTTCATGCATGAAGTTCCAGAATGTTCTGAGGGGTGGCTGGCTAATGTGAAGATACCAGAATAAAAGCTGCAGTTACACAATAAACTTTGTACTCAAACACATGGACTGGGGATCATTCGAAGAAGATAAATAATAGGCTAATAAATAATTGCTCAGTGGAATTAGACGCCCACTCAATTTCCTATTTTGCCTTTTCATGGAATATGTACAAAAACAAATGAACGCATTCCACAAATTCACTGCACTTTAAAGCATGATTTAAGAAAGAAGAAAAACAAACTTAAATTGATTGCAACACATTCTATTCCGGGAACAACAAATGCATGAATAAATACCCTGAACAGGCAAGTATTTCTACAGGAATGTGTACATTTTTCCGCAAGGAAGAGGAGCCCGTTTACTTGAGAAAAGAGGGCCCTGTAGGGCAAGTCAACAAGAACGCCTCAACAAGAAAGCCAGAAGGACTCCTATGAGACGGAGCAGAGTGCATTTTACTCCAAATGCTAAGTAAACCTCTACCGTTGGAAAAACGCGGCTCCTTGAATTCGGCCAACCTCATGATGTTGGAGGAAACATTTGCATACACACTGAAAGTTACACCCTTTCATTAACAAAGTACACGGTCCGTGTTCCGCCTCTTCTGCTGTGTCTACATTCGGGTGACTCACGTTCCCACAGCCGTCATTCCCTCTACCTGTGCGCAAGGACCTGTCTGGGCGTCCGTGCGAAAAACAGATGTGGCCCAACTGATGTAAGCGAGCGTGTGGATATTCAGACGGCTCCGTCTCTCTCTCTCTCTCTCTCTCTCTCTCTCTCTTTTTCAGGCATGCCGGGGCGTTTTCGGCCTCTGGGTTTGTTTTCCCCCCGCTTGTCAATCAGCATGAAACCGAGCAAGCTGGATCCCAACTGCTGCATTTGCTGGGAACGTGTAAAAGAACAATAAACGCCGACTTCAAAGCAGGCGGGGAGGGGGCTCCGTGCTTCCTAAACCAGATGACACAACCACAGGGTAGGTGGGCCATCTGCTCAAGGCAAACAACGGCCCCAGACCTGCTGCTCCAACTGAGGGGTGGCTGAGGATATAGGAAGAGTTTTGCCAAGCTGGGACGTGAAGACCACCCCCACCCCCACCCCCACCCCATCTTAAACAATTTATAAGAGTTCCTTTTTCTGCACTGTATCAGGTGTTCAGCAGCCTCAAACTGAATATAATATTAAAGAAATGAATTCAAGAGCCATCCGATTTGCTTGAACTGAAAGAGTGTACCATGATTAGACTGAAGTGGACAAAATGTGCCAGACTATAAAAGCACTTAATGGCACTGTGTTACCAAACTGCCTGAAAACCACCCTTGCTCAAGACGACTGGCGTCCAAAACAGTACACCACCTAGTCTTCATTAAAAGAATCCAAGTGCTCCTGAGAACTACTTAACCCCAGGAAGGAAACCTGACAGAATCCAGCCAACAACCTGATGGACACAAGAAGACATACGTGGACATGCACTTTGAATTTGGCTCCAAACTATCAGAGGCGATGGACAGAAACCTTGATGCCTACGGATCTGTCCAACAGCCATCAAATTCAGCCCTGAAATGCCTCGAATGAGAGATGAAACCACATGCACACTTTCAGAGTTTTTTTTTATTTTTTATTTTTTTAACTCAGGCAATGATGCAGCCAGCTGACGTGTCAAGGCCACGTGTCAAGGCCCCCTGGCTCCCGGTGTCCTGCCAGCCTGACCGCCTGCCTCAGTAAGTAGTCTTCAAGGAGGATTTGAGCATCAAAGCCAGATCGACATGGCAGCTGTCCCTTCATAAACACGCAAACCCAGCCCACCGGAGACTTAGCGCAACAAGAGCTGCTCCCTCAGGGCATAGCAGACATTTGCAATCATACTTAAAGGTTAGTATTACTTTAACATTAAAAACAAAAAAAGAAAGGTTAGTCTTTTTAAAACGGCACAATTCAGCTGGGTGTTCTAGTGAAGTGTACCACACAGGTTTCAAAACCCCTCAATTGTACATTTAGTCCAGGGACATTGAAAGAGAGCCATATCAGTTTCTTTATATCACCCCAACGTTACTCTTATGCAATTAACCAACTCATTTACATTATTTGACGCTTCATCTGTATTTCATCATAAGCTTAGGACAGACAGCTGAAGACTACTGTTGTGCTCCTACGCAAAATGTTTGATTGGAGCACCCCAACCCTGATTTAGGCGCCCACTGGAATGCAGACAGCGCGGGGACACGCATTTGCTCACCTCCAAGTCGTATACGTCCTGAGAGTCATCCAGCCCTTGCACTCGGACCTGCAGGCCCTTGTCCTGACCTTTGACCCCGGTGGCGTTGGGGCTCAGGCCCGGCTCCAGTGTGCTGATCCCGGCGTTGAACTGGGCGCCCAGGCGGGTCCCAGGGGTCTGCAGGACCCGGTAGGAGCCCTCAATCTCGCCCATTGCTCACCCACGGCCCGCCCTCACCCTGTGGACCCACACAGACGGGACAGTTCTCACCAAACGGGGAAGTTGGTAAACATCATGACTTCGCATTTTACAATAACACTGGTGTAACTCAAAAACCTTTCTCCAACAAGAAAGTTCTCACCCTCCTCTACATAATGCAAGCATTCCATAACTCAATAACTAATAAAGTTAAGCCATAATGCTGTCTTGGGAAGAAATTTAGATTTTTTATTCTTTCAAAGATAATGTTCCTGTAGGACACCAACGTTTTCAAAATCTTCAAGGTTGCCTTTACGGTATGAAATCACAAAATTCATATTCAATTTGTTTTTTTTAATATAAAGTTGAAAAAAAAAAGGCATCTCCGTAAATGCACATTTGCCTAGTGATTTCCACACCATCCTGAAGTAGCATGAGAGATCTGGGAAAGACCTCAGATTTCTTGCCATAGTGCAAACAGAAATCATTCGGAAAGTCACTTCTAGCCATGTGAAAAGTAATTACATCACAGGCCACAGGGCAGCAGGTCTAAGGCGTTTCTGATAACAGGCATTGCAAAAATGCTGATATTTACATGTGAAAAAGCAAGATTTTGAGATACCATTATCTTTACATCGGGAAAGTGTGCACTAACTAAATTTGAACTTGTGGATAAAGGTAAGATAACTCCAGGCTACTCTTCGTTCTTCAAATTCCAAGTTTAAATTCAAGGTATACAGACAATGCAAAGATCTGACCATTAAGTGCATCTTGAGACAGATTTAGCCCGACCTCTTGTGTAACCTATACATTGAAATTCTATTTATTTTCCAGAACAGAACTTTTCGCAATTGTCTAATTTGAGAAGAGGACAGGCGATATACCAAACTTTTTCTACCAATGGAATATTCAGATAAATGATATACTTGTTAATCAAGAAAAATGTACTCATTTTGTGTGTATAGAAATGGCTGTTACGCAGCACTCATTGACGATGCCCTTGGGCATATATGCAGACAGAGGCGTGGAATGCGTTGTCACCAGAAATACCCCCAAGCTACAATTGGTGATAGGTGCTTACAGAAACGTAGCACTGGAATGTGCCTTTCACCAACACTGAATTCAGAGAAAGGCGGATTCAAAGACAAATATGACACCTTTCAAGGTAGTCACAACATTTCAATAAAAACGCTGAGTTTACAGAACACACAGCAGGGACATTGCTTTGACTGCTCCAGTTGTCTGTTACTTGTTTCTATTTAAACTGTTATGTAACCACTAAGACAAACCGAGTCTTCACCTTTATCTTATAAAATAACCTTGAGCCAATAGCAAGTGGCTATTTTCCAGTAGTAATTAAAGTGATTTCTTTGGGAAGATATGTGACAAAGCATGAGGAGGTGGGTCAACTGACAATTTATTGCAAACCCGTGTCCTCGTTTCTAAACTCCTCCATGGACACCTGCACACCAAAACGTAGACAATACCAAGTATCACACTAAAATCCAAATAATACAAAAAAATTACATATGTAAAAAAACCTGAACATTCTAGAAAACCAGTTAAATTACTTGATTTGGCAATTCGGTGGGGGAAAAAACAAACAGTTTTGATAAGACAGACGTTCGTGGCTTCAGCAAACTTCAGACTGCACACAATCGTAATAGGCGTGCAATAATTAGTTTGGCTCCAGTTAAACATTGTTTGCCATCGTATTATACAGGACAATGTTTCTAGAGCCACAAAACCATGTATGAAGAAACACATTATCTACACTTCTGCGAGAGTAGTTGTTAAAATTGTGTCGCCTGGTCGCCATTAAAAAGTTTTGTTTCAAGGATAGCCTTTATGTTTCCATACTTTTTCCATACATAAGTTACCCTGCATTTCAACGGTCTAACTAGAATGTCCCACTATTCTAAAAAAGGTTTGAAACGGAGCTTTAATCTGCTTTAATTACTTCCGCCTCTGCATTTTTGCGGCAAGTGGTTAGCTAGCTGGTGAAGTTTGAAACTAGTCCAACTGCACATCTGAAACAGTGTGTAGCAGCCAGCTCGGTCGAACTGAAGACGTGGAAGTCTCAATTGCTTCGCCTGAAATGGGCATTCATATCAGACCAAAAAACAGTATGTCCAAGTTTCAGAAAGGGTGTATTAAAATCTGAATTGAGCTGAACTGGAGCTTAACAATGCACATAGGCACTGCCGCGACCCAAAATGCCCTATGAAGCAACGTACAGTTGGAACTTGCACGCAACCACACTACCGTGCACCCACTTCAGTGCAATTGAAGTGAGAGTCTCAATAACATTATCAACATGTTTAGATAACCTAACGAATATTTACAAATACAAGCGAGAAAACAGTCTCAAGCCTAATTTAGGATAAAAAGAAAACCTAACTTTCATGCCAACGCTACATTGTCTGGTGTTGATCATTGGAATTTTAAATAACTATATAACGATAGTAAACGCGGTTTAGACAACAATAACAAAAGAACGGTAGTAACTTTGTTCCAATTTGATTCAAATACCTGAAAACAAAGCCAATGTAAGGATCTGCAAAACATGTAGCTAGTTAGCCAGCTACCACCCACTACTCTGAAGCACGTTGAGCACCAAGTGAATGTGCCAGACTGCCACTATTCAACAAGTAGCCTAACATTAGCCAGCTAGCCAGTCGACATGCTGAAATATTTGCACCGCTGATAATATTACACTATTTTCCATAGACAAGATGCACAATAGCTTATCTCTGCAAAAACTTACCGAAACGCTATAATTTACAGCATTTTCAAAGAAGCGCAACGCAATCACAGCGCCTCGGTCATGCAAACCTCGATTAAGCCTCAGCTGCCGTTATTGTATCTAGTGAGCCCTCAGTAAGTACGCACGACTGCACAAAATGTAAACTGGCAAAAGTTAACGTCAGCTAATCCGTAAAATAATTCAAAGTATGCACTGTTCAGCAAGCGATAATGAAGTAATGTGTAACTAGTTAGCTAAATAATTATCATGCATCAACTTTCCTTTAAAAAAGTTTCCATACCGTTTGGCGCTTGCGTTTAAATATCCAGCAAGATAACTAGCCAGGCAGCAAGCACCACTGTTGCATTTTTACGTGTTACCTTGAGGCTGTTTTCAAACAGTCATCGAAATAGCGACAGAGACAGGCACTGAAAAGTTAAACAAACACGAGCTAAATTGCTCGCTCACTAACGTTAGATGGTGCACAAAAGGTGTTTTATACACTTTTGACTTTCAATATAAACATCTGACTGGTTTGCTAAGTTGACTGTATTGTAACTGCATTCATTAACTAGTTTACAAATAACATTTCCAAACAATATTGATTAAATAACTAATAAATGATCACTCGTACCTGATTTTCTTGTTTTATTCCTGCAATACCCGAGCGACTCTTTCAGACGACCATCGCAAACATAGCGCTAGCTAGGCTGCAATCTAATTGGGCAAGACCAATTCCCTCTTCAATTACTATTGGTTCACATTACAACACATCCTCACGTGCGATTGGTGAATTGTGTTACCTGCAAGTCACTCTTGATTGGTTGAATGGGGTGTTAAAACGATTGGACAGTCCAAGATTAGTTTTACCTGGTGTTTTGATTTTGAAAAAAGTTTAATATATAAATTATCTGAATAGCATATACACTTTGGCTATTGTCAAAAGAAGTGATGCCTTTTCTCTTTTAAACTGAAATTTAAAGTTGAAGTAATTTACAAACGAATGACAAAGGTGGTCTGCATTTGACATGTGAAACAACATTAACTTTCCCAGACATATCATTCTGGTATTAATAAATTGATGTGTTACCATTATATATCAACATACAATAATGGCGCTGTAGTCTGTAAACTGGGTCCGGTCACATGCAGATCCTAAGTGATGTGTCCAGGCTCTGATGTGTCCGTCAAGTCCAGCTTCTATCCAACCTTGAGCTGGTAATTTTAACATGGCCGATTGGGGGTAGAACCTTGCTTTCCGAGGTGTAGCTAGAAAGGCCACTCCCTGTTGAGTCTCCTCGTCTCCAGTGTCACAGTCCTGCCCTCCACCCTCCTTTAGAGAGTTCAGCATTTCAGGCTGCAGCAACAAAGAGCCACTGTTCCAGCACACACCCTCACTCCCTACTCCCCAAAATAGCCCAGAGTACATACGGGACGGAAGAACATAAACACAGGGTTTCACCAAAGGGGGAAATTGGGAATTTATGGAATGAAATTGGGAAGCGGAGTAATCGCTGGCCACGCAAGCACATAATTCAGAGTTTGAGACACCATCAGATAACATCAGCAGATGTGTGGGCGATTATGGAACCGGTTCAATGACAGCCTAGTGCCATTGAATGAAAGCTCAGTGGAATCTGAGTTGTGTCAAGGATACTTATACGTTAATTTTTTTTTGTTAATGCTTGATGAGAACGCAAAAAAAAACGCAACATACTGCATTCAGAATTTGGCTCTATTTAACAAAAGTTGGTAGTTGAACCATAACCATAAATTTTTGTTCAGTACAAGGCATTTTTGCTTCCTCCTTTGCAAAAATGTCATTCTCGATAACTTAAATCCCCAAGGAATTTTGATTTAGCATGTAAAATGTGTAGTCTCAGGACTATACATCAAATATGATTGCAGGCATTTTTTGAATACACTCTTGTCCAGAGCGTCTTATGCAAGTTACACAACCAGTTATACAGCTGGATATACAGTGAAACAATGCAGGTTAAGTACCTCGCTCAAGGGTACAATGGCAGTGTCCTACTGGGGAATCAAACCTGCAACCTTCAGGTTACAAGCTCAACTCTTTACCCATTATACTACACTGCCACTATATCCGTTGACACCTACAAACGATAAGACACAAATCCTTTTTGGAACATCCTCATAAAATGTCTGGTATTACACCAACAGTGTGGCAACACTAGAGTTCATTGTAGTGCAATATCAGCTGAGAGGTCACAATGTCTAGATAAGACATAGCACATTTGCAGGTGCTAGTCTAGATAAGGATGTGATCCAAGTTCAGTGTGTGTGTTTCCACATACTCTTTCAAATAAGCCTGACTGAGATTAATTAGAACTGCATTGCATAAACTGTCATGGCTACAGCTCATTATTGAATCAGTCACTAAATATAGAGTGTTCATATTGTGTGCGCTGTCCTTTTGCATGAGAATATGATCCAGGTTCAGAGGTAATTTGAACTTTAATCCAATAAAGAACTTTAATCCAGTACTCTAATTAAATTGACCAAAAACCAGGGCCAGCCTGGTCCACGATGCCTGGTTTTGCCTGTACCTGCCCTGTCACTGTGTAATAATTACTGCCTGAAATCCTGGAATTAGATTGACATTTCAGTTCAGACCATCACTACTCCTTGCCTCTGTCCTGATAAGCCTATCCTCAGTAGCTATTGGAGTTCCATTTTCTGAATATTCTCCCAGCTGTAGGATCACTTGTACGGGCTTCAGGGCAGAACAGTAGTCTGAGGCAAGCTCAGCGATTCCGCTCCTCAATGCTGCACGCTTTGCTGATAAAATTAATTTGGCTTTTATGCCCTCTAGTGGCCAAAGTCTATAACAGATACAAAATTAGAGTCCGGCTGCTTTGTTCCTTGAGTATTTGGATTTATGATCATTCACAGCAGAGGGAAAATATATTAGCACTTCATAAAAACGGTCAAAATATAAACATACTTTCCAAATCCACCGTGAACGTCGAGCTGGAAGAGATAATTCCCAAATGAAGACTGGAGTTAACAATTTCAACTTCACTAAAATGCTAGCTATACCTCGTCTTGAGGTTGACTTTCGCAAAGTGGATGTGGGACCTAATTATATTTTATTCTGACAGCACATATATAATAGAGAGCACAGCAAACAGCTGGAAAAAAAACATTCAAAATCCATGGCAACAAAAGAGAAATATTTCTACGCTGTGTCACTTTTGCTGCTGCGCCTCTTCATTCCCAAACTGTTCCATAGCTCAGTATTCCCACCTGTCTCAACCCTCAGGATTGATAGGATTAAAAAAGGAAAACAAAGCTAAAATAAAAAGCTGTTGACAGAGAGACAGGCAGATAAATATGACAGAGATAGCACTGGAAGAAAACAGAACAGAGAGGTGATACAGACAGCACAGATCGTACAGTTGAAACCATTCGATGCTCAGCCGATGGTGAACTGGTGAGAGCTCTATGCTGTCAAACGGGGACACCTGAGGCATGGTACGGTGGGCTGGCCAGATATCTATGTGAAACAAAATTCCTGTGTTGCTCATGAGGATATGCCGCCCACTGAGGTAAGTTCATAGCATTTGTAGCACTTTTGTAAGATTGTAGGGCTGTCTCTGAAATGTTCCTTTCCCCATTGCCTTCCTTTACAGTACTATATGGTAAAATGTGCATGCTGTGTTCCACAAATTGTGAAGCATTGTTGTCGGCTATGCTGTTTGATATCAAGAGAATATTATTTTTCATCTCTTGTAATTTCCTTTGATTCATTCTGTCTAAAAAGCAGTATTTTGGAAATGTTTAGATGTTTTAGAAGCACTGACCTGCCAATTTGTACCATCTCATGCTCTTTTGGGTGGGCACATTCATAGTGCTATATTTTCCCCTCTGGGTGTCTAGGTTAAATGATCTCACATAACCTTCATTTGTGACATTGCAATATGTGAGTAGATATGTTTGTGCAAAAAGATGTTGACACAGTTTGAATTCTGTGATAACTATATAAAATAGAGTCAAGGCATTGACCATAGTGAGAAGGAAAACCACCATCAATATTTTCACACTCAATTTTCTCAGTAAATGACTGGTGTCTCAATATTACACCTTGGCCAGCTAGTTTATTTAGAAAAATAAAATAAAATAATTTTGATGCACAGTGCACTCCTTAAATCATTAGAGCCAGACAAATAGCTTGACATTTTGGGTGTGACTGTTGAAAGAGCCAGCTGATATACCTCTTCATAAAGTAATGGCTGAAACATCGATCTGTGGTGTAAAATGAATGTAATGGTGCCCAACTCTATAAGAATATAGAATTAATGTGTAGAAAAGTCTAAACCCTTTGAGGATCATTATTAAGTACATGCAACTCCACCCCTCCAACACCCCCTAAAGTAACTTGTGGACTAGTACCCAAAGAAGAAATTTTACATTTTTGTACTGAATTTGTGAAGAAAAAAAACACTGTATATATGTACCCCTTATAATTAGTGTTTTTGCCAATTTCAGCAATACCCAGTGCTAACAGGTGCTCAACATGAAGCATACAGCCATGCAATCTCCATTGACAAACACTGGCAGTAGTACGAGTCGTACTGAAAATCACAGTGACTTTCAACATGGCACTGTCATAGGATGCCTCCTTGCCAACAAATCAGTTTGTCAAAGATGCAGGCTTTTTGAAAATTCCAAGTATATCTAAAATTCCAATGGGGAAGTAGACCCTTCTCTTACAGAGGTCCTGTCTTACGGAATAATTTTCCAATGCATGTATGGGCATCAGACACACTCTCAATCTTTACTATAAGTACAGGCTCAGAACTTAACCTATTCAGTCAATCCTACTATTAAAGATGTCTGGGAGGGGTAAATCAGGACCATAGAGCTGTTATGTGAGCTCAGCTGACCGTGCTGTTTAGTCTGGAAGAGCAGGTATAGAGGGAGGTGGTTCTGGGACACAGAGCACTGATAAATGGACAAGTTGAATCATGGAGTTTAGGAAGGTAGATGCTAATGTCTGGACAGCAGAGTGGGCTGGGGCATGCTTGCAGTGTTGCCCATCAAGCCAGCAGCACCAGACGTTTACTTACATGGTCTTGTATTCCCACTACAGGAGTATATTCTACACATAATTAAAAACAAAAACTTATATACAGTAATGCCATTATGCTGAAAGATTGCAAAACGACCTTTTACGGACATAGAAAATGGATGAGAATAGATTCATCTGCAACAATCAAAACCAAGAGAACAAGGGTTTAATAGAAATTTTATTACAATAAGACAGTATTCAATAAGGATTATTTTCCATCACTGAAGGATTTAAAATCACTGAAAATGGAGATGACGGAATGTTATCCAAATCGACAGAGGTGGGGGTGTGCCTGGGGAGATGTGACCTGATAAGTCCCAGTCTATGGCAACCCCTCCCATAACTACAAATGACCCACACGCGTTGTGGAAGACCTACATTTCCCAGGTGGCACAGACATCGGAAACAAGCATATCTCTGGGTAAAAGGTGTGGCTACATCTCCTTCATTGATCAAGGGTCAAGGGTCACGGACAGAACTCACAGTGTAAATATCAGCCATTTTGACACAAAACAGTCGGGCTCCAAACTGGAAGAGGACAGCACTGTGGTATCCAGAAACTGATTCTTAGAAATAAAAAAAGAATCCTGCAAAAATGCCCTGTAACTAAAATGTAACCAGAAAAAAGAATAATTTATAATGCAGACCAGTTTTTCTAGAAATGTGTTATGCGTTATACATATAAAATGACAAACAGCCCTTAGTTGTGGTGGCAATTAAAACTGCTTTGATGTTGCATAGTCAAAAAGACACACCTAACATGTTAGTAAGGTAAACCAGCCATTGAAAACATCATTTCCAGCTGCTGAATTCGAGCGACAGCACATTAAGCTTCAAGTCCTATTTTTTTGGTATATGGATTTTGAGCATATTATTGTACCATCATGCACAACTACATGCTGGTACAACGTATACCTAACATGTACAAATATCTTTTTGTACCCACCACTCAATGAAGTTAGCGGTTTAGCGATCTGGCTTGGGGTCCTGCATCCTACTGAAAAAGCTGCTGGCGACCTTCACTGGACTATCCTGCGTCCAGATGCGAAGCAAAGAACAACAAACCGCTGTAAAAAGTCCCCGTGTGAGCCAATCCCGCTGCTCAAAACCGCCACACGCCCCAATGGAAACGCATGACATTTAGGCACTGGGACCAGCAGTGCTGGCACAGCACACAGCTGAACAGCGAGCTCTGGAGTGCAGGGTTCCACTGACGAAAGAACGGCAGCAGCATTTGGCTTTCTTAAATTTATAAGACAAAAAAAGAAAAAAATAAACACAAAATGGCTCTTTGTAACACAGCATGCACCTCTCGCTGGAGGGGGGGGGGGTTCATATCGATAACTGGCTTAGCACGATATAATAGCACAAGTTAACATAGTAGCGACGACGTGTGCGAATATAAAAAGGTGAGACAATACTGCTTATAAAAAGACGAGTCGCTAAAAGGAGTGGAATAACAGAAATTCTGGCAGGCAGCACTGGCAGCGGACGAGGAGCAGCCCCTCCCAGCGCGTCTCGCTCTCCCTCGCTTGGCCGTCACGGCAGTCGAAGACCTGGGGGGGTGGGGGTTAGAAAACACTCAATTAGACTGTCTGCACTGCAGAAAGCACGGGGTGTTTTTTAACCCAATGTTCCTAAAGACCTGGCCCCAGAGAGCCACGGGATTGGCCGGTTTTTGTTTTCATTGCGTAACGAGCAATCGATTTAGACCTGAGAAACAAATAAGGAGCGTTAATCGATCAACTGCTTTGAGAGCTTGACTGAAAATGAAGTCGAGTAAAAACACCGTGTGCTGTTAGTGCTGAGCGAATAGTGTTTTCTAGTAGTTTGGATCAATTTCGATTCGGTTTCAGAAGATGCACTCAGAACCTGTTAGGAGCTTTGTGTAGCCTAAGCTGGATTGCATTTGTCACCACAAGCAATGACCGAAAATAGCAAGGGCACACCAGAGCCATACCGGCTCCTTTCACATGGCCGAATCGCATTCACAGGGCCGCGCTAACACATTACCTTGTGTTGACGCAAAGCTCGCAGCAAGGCTTTGCTATTGGGAGAGTGCAATTCACACTCGTCAGTGAAATATCGAAGCTGGAAGATTAAAACACAGCATAGCTACCACTTACGTGCGACTTGGAGCTCTATTTATGTGTCTTGGCTTCGTACATCCAATTAAATGCTTCCCCTGGGGTTCACTGGGTGAATACAAACTCACCAGCACTTTAATAGCTCAGATAGAACACAGGCGAAATTTACCATTATAATATTATAACACTATTATACTAATTACTTTTTCCGAGAGAACAGTCTCAGAAGCCTCTTAACGTCTTGACAAAAACAGTAGCCTGGTAGAGGATGTCCGTCAGTGAAACAGAAACAAGTTCTACTCTGCTACAGGAAATGTGGATTTTTAGCAATGGATGCGCACTACATTAAAGAGAGAACAGAATTGAAAACATGGGAGCTCAACCATCCGAAATGGATACAAGTGGAGATTTTGGAAATAAACACTACTGTGAAGCAATGCTCTATGGGTAAAGCAGAGGACAGTCCAGCAGACAGAGAGCAGGTTTATTAGACCTTACAGAGCGGGGTGCTGTGCAGAGTCACACCCACCGTTCTCTTCACATTTGCTGACTGTCTCCCTCTCCGTCTCCCTGCTTTTGCATCTGCGCCTGCATCTTGGCGATCATCTCCTGCATGCGTCGCAGCTGAGGGGGAGAGACAGAGCACAGAGTCAGGCAGGGAAAAGGGGTGGGGGCACCGACCCCGCCCATAACCGTAAACCCAGCATGTGATTGGACGCATTTCGTCTACGACCCAACAATAGGCTGGATTAAGTGTAGTGTAGCGTAGACAGTGCAGGTCACCCACTCCAATGCAGAAAATAAGGGAGAAGGACAAGGGTTGCCTACACATACTAACTGTAGTCTGTGCAAACACATTGAAAATGTCTACAACAGGAGCGTCAAATGTTCTCCAAAAGGGCCCAATGTGGGTTAAAAAATATGTTCTTGCCCAGCGCTAAAAAACTCGATTCAACCGAACACGGCCTTCAATCAAGACCTCAACAAGTTCTCCCGTTCAAGGACATCGGCCGTTTCATGAGGTAATGGACGTGATGGCGGCCATACCTCAGCCTCCTTCTCCTGGAGGATAATGTCCTTGTCCATCTCCTCCGGCTCCGGTCCCTTCCTGAAACGAGCAGAGCGATGGTGAGGTCCTGGTCGAGGCCGGGGGGCGCCGCCGCCGCGGTCCCTCAGCTCATTAACCGCATTATTCACGGTCAGAGGTCGAGCGGCCTCAGTAATCATCAGGAGGCCCATTCAGAGCCTAACGCCACAGTGTGACATTTGTAGGAAGCACACATTCGTTTTCAACTACAAATTGATACACAAATAGCATAACCATGTTTTATAATAATGATAATGGTGTTCAGCTGGCGCTGGTGACATTTTAGATGCAACAGGGGCTCTACAGGCATTAGAATCTAAGCATCTACGATAGCACTGATGCTAATGTGTTGTGCTGCGGTCCAAAGAGGAGGACGGAAGAAAAAGACATGTATATTTAGAAGAGAGGAGAGCGTGAGTGCGAAGTGAGGAAGAGGAGGCAGGTGCAGAGAGGTGCAGAAGAAGCAAGCAGCAGTGCAGTGGCAGGCAGAGGGGCGGAGCTCCGAAGGAGCTCTTAAGCGATACCTCCCCCCTCCCAGGCTCTCGGGCCTATCACGGGCCAGCGCTTCACTGAGAGGGACCCGCCCATTACCGCCCGAGGGAGCAGCGGCAAGATGGCCTCCCTGCCGGGCTGGCACGGACCTGATGATTTATATGGACTGGCATACACGAGGGATTAAAAATAGGCAAGGACGTTCACGCAAACTCCCTCAAGGGCTTCAGCGTTCCCTGGGAAACGCAACGTAACAAACATGAATCATACCCTGCAGATGCGTGTGAGAAATCTTCGGAAAAGACACTGCCGTTATGGACAGTGTTTCTTTGTTTACAGTCGAGGATTTATAAATGAATAATAGGGCCGGACCCTAGGGACCAAAATCTTGAGAGAAGAGATTCGGAAAAACGGGGGTCCACGGGTAAGAGACAACATTAAAATTTAGGACTCGTTTCCGTTTAATGCAACAAATTGCCAATGTGCAATAGGCTGTCTGCACCTGGGGGAAGCATGCACATGTTGCCTGACAGGTGTATCCAATGGTAAAACATTACCTGATGTGAACAAGCAAAATATATACACTTTAGTATTACTTATTATTTATATTTCATTTTGCAGGCATTTAGCAGATGCTTTTATCCCGAGTAACTAGCACAACTTCATACACAGCATCCACATTCACAGCTGGATATATACAGAAGCAATTCTGGCTAACCAGCTTGCTCAAGGGTACAACAGCAGTGTCCTCCCTGGCAAATGAACCCAGTTCTCTAACCACCGCACTACACTGCCGCCCAGTCATTCTTATAATAATAGACCCCTGCACCCTGAAGCCTTCGGGATGAACTCACAAACCAGACTCCCCAGATGGATCCCAAAATAACAACATCCAGTTAACGCTGGTTTCCTAGGAGAAGGCTTTCAACTGCAGGCCCATTATTTAGATGTGACTTACATGAGTGGAGTGGTCTGCCCGAAGGCTCTGCAGCATCAGAGAATCTGTGTAGTCTCTCGCAGCCTATCACGGGATCTCTAAGGCTAAGACAGGGAGCGGCGTGAATCGGATCAGCTGCTATGAGAGGCCGCTTTGTTGCTCGCAGCCGCACTGAGCCAGTTCACAGGCTCGCGGGGACTAAGGACAGGATGACCCTCCTGTCAGCACTGCTCTGTACAGATATGCCTTCGCAACCATAACCTCCATACGGGGAACTCTATACAGCTTCATAATCCTAACTTCCATGCATGGAGCTCCAAAACTTCATAATCCTAATTTCCAGGCAAGAAGCTCCATACAGTTTCGTAATCCTAATTTACATGCATGAAGCTCCATACAGCTTCATAATCCTAACTACCACGTATGGACCTCCATGCAGCTTCATAATCCTAACTTCCATGTATGGACCTCCATGCATCTTCATAATCCTAACTTTCATGCATGGAGCTCCATATATCTTCGCAACCCTAATTTCGATATATGGAGTTCCATTCAGGGTCATAATTCAAAGTTCCATATGCGGAGCTCCATACAGCTTCTTAATTCTAAATTCCTATGCTGACCTCCATATGCCTTTGTAATCCTAATTTCTATATGTGGAACTTCCTACAGCTTCATAATCCTAACTTCCATACACGGAGCTCCATAAAGTGTTCGGTAATTAAACCAATATGAAGCCTGTTTGATGAGATGCTGTGTGTTGCTTAATGTTTTGACAACGTCTGGCTGCTACGACAACTGCAATGGAACAGATTCAGTAGGCCTCAGATCCTCGACCACAAAGTACTTGACCAGCTGCCACATCAAACAGGAGGTTTAGCACTTCAAAAATTAAATCTTCTTCCAAAATGCACAAAGCAGACATTTTCCCAGAATTAGAACTGGTTCAACAGCATAATAAATATGACTTGGTTTTCTTTTTTGGACATTATTTCAGACTTGTACAGTCTTGTGTACAATATTTTGAAAGGACTAAAAATCCCATGCACTGTATGAGGTTTGAATCTATTCTGTGCTTGAAAGGTATTTTTAATCCTTACTGTATTTTAAGACTATTTCTGTTATTTGTACCATTTTGAATGCTGTTTTTATTCTTTATGCTGAATCTAGAGAGAGCTTTGAATCTTTCCTGTATCTGCCAGCCATTTTGACTCTTTACATTGTACCTAAATAGTAATAAAGATTAAGATAAGATTAAGATGCACTGTCACTGAAAAATCAAAAAATCATTTTGTATTTCAATAGTAATCAGATTCTCCGTACTGGATGTGAGTCCCGATTCTCTGTACTGTATTTGACAAATAGCAATATTCCCAGTGCTCTATTTGAATACAATTTTGGTTCTCTACACTGAATTAGAAGGATGTTATGATTCGTTATACTGCACTGAAAAGATATTTTGATGCTCTCCAGAGCAGGGATCTCAAACTGAAATATGGAAGGCTGCAGTGTCTGCAGTGTGCTCCTGGACCCAAATGCTTAATTTAAGTCACGATTGGCTTCAGACTGAAAGGAAACCACAAAAACCTGGAGACAGTGCAACCTTCCAGGACCGGAGTTTGAGACTGCTGTTCTGGAGGTCATTTTGATACTCTACGCCGTACGTTTCAGCGCCGGGGGCCCAGGGAGGTCGGGGAGGGGCAGAAAAGGCAGAAAAGCAGACAGGTACGTACGCAGGAGACAGAGGCAGAATGTAACCATGTGAGGACAACCTGCCGCCCCTTTTGAGGCGCTCCGAGCGGAAGTTCTCGTAGTGCAGGTCCTGGGTCACCTCCTGCAGGTCCTGCATGTGGGTACTGGAGGGGGGGACAGATTCATGAGTCAGTCAAAACATTACATCAAACAACACACTGACAGGATCCCATGTAAAGTTCAAACCCAGGCCCAGGGTTGCCTCCCTCAGGAGATATACGATAATGATATACGAACCATCTTAGCTTTGTGCTGCGTCACACTGGCTAGTGTAAGACACTGATTGAATATGGACTAAATATAGAATGTGAATTTGTTCTACAGATTTGTGAACCCTGTCCACAGATTTGTGACTGCTGCTACAAAAATATCTCCACAGAGCAGTGACAGCGGATCGGTTTAGAGCAGGGTGAAGAAAAACACATCGCGAGAGAGTGCTAACGCTAACAGAAACCTTCCTGAACTCCTATTACGAATCCTACGCGAGCGGCGGCGGTGGCGGGCGGGTCGGCCCGGACGTCACTCACATGAGCATGGTGCGCAGCTTGAGGAAGTCGTTGTGCTCGGGGTTCTCCACCTCCACCACGCCCCAGGGGTACAGGCGGCCTCGCACCTTCTTCCCCTTGGCCTCGATCTGCTGGTTGGACCCCACCACCGCGAACGGGATGCTGGTCTGGGGGAGGAAGCGGAGGGTCACGGTCACGCGGGCACGCTCACGGCACAAGAACGTTCGGATGGGGGGCTGGATTTGGCGTCCACGTATCGCGCTCCACACTTTGTATCTCAAGACTTTGGCTCGTTCGACGTGAGACGACTCAATGCTGGCTCACGGGGCCCTGGCGCTGTCAGGGAACTGGACTGTGAACTTTAAGATGGAGGCCTGCCAGCTCAGCCACAGCACCCCCGAGGAAGGTAACCGTAGTTCATTTGCTCCAATGTCTGACAGAGCTGTGTGTTCCTTCAGCGTTCATCTAGCCCAGGGGTGGCCATCACCGGTCCTGAAGACCGCTGTGCTGATTCGGGTTCTAACTCAGCACCCAATTAATCAACTAAAACAGTTCATGACCGAGATTACTCATCTCACCCTTATTTCCAAACTCTAGTGGGCTGTGGAAGGTGGATCTTAAGATGAAACCTGTACAAAGTAACCTGATGTATGCGTTACATACGTTACATGCACAGCAGTAGTCACAGTGAACCGCTCTGCTAAATCATCAGCTTGCTGATGCGTGCGTGAGTCATGCGTCTCAACGAGAGGCGGGCTCTGCCGAGCGCGGCCGTGCGATAGGGCGGCCCGGGGGGAGGGGTCACCTTCAGAATCCGGGTCTGCTCCTTGAAGTCCTCGTCCTCGTCGGACTCCGCGTCAGGAAGGTGGTAGATTTTGATGCCGTGCTCGTCGATCTCATCCAAAATCTAAAAAAAAGGAGGAGGAAAAAAACGGGTTACCTCACTGTCACCGAACCCCTGTAAGTAAATTAAAGGCAACCTTACCCATGCACACAGATTTTTTTTACATTGCACAGCAAATTGTTCCACACATTCTTGTGCTGAAAATCCCAAGCAAATTCTCTTTCCCACAATGAGCTTGTGGAATAAAAATAAACTCTTGATGTGTGTGATTTGCTTTGATCGCAGACAGGCTGATTCACAAGCTTTCATCTGCGCGGCAGTGCAGAGAATACTCCTTCTGCCTCACTGGAGAATAAGGGCTACACAGCAGAGCTCTGTGCTGATACACAGAGGGAGAATGAGGGCTACACAGTAGAGCTCTGTGCTGATACACAGAGGGAGAATGAGGGCTACACAGTAGAGCTCTGTGCTGATACACAGAGGGAGAATGAGAGCTACACAGTAGAGCTCTGTGCTGATACACAGAGGGAGAATGAGGGCTACACAGTAGAGCTCTGTGCTGATACACAGAGGGAGAATGAGGGCTACACAGTAGAGCTCTGTGCTGATACACAGAGGGAGAATGAGAGCTACACAGTAGAGCTCTGTGCTGATACACAG
Source organism: Anguilla anguilla (assembly GCF_013347855.1). Classification (NCBI taxonomy): domain Eukaryota; kingdom Metazoa; phylum Chordata; class Actinopteri; order Anguilliformes; family Anguillidae; genus Anguilla; species Anguilla anguilla. The sequence continues at coordinate 22,191,638 of NC_049206.1, read as the reverse complement.
AGGGAGAATGAGAGCTACACAATAGAGCTCTGTGCTGATACACAGAGGGAGAATAAGGGCTACACAGCAGAGCTCTGTGCTGATACACAGAGGGAGAATAAGGGCTACACAGTAGAGCTCTGTGCTGATACACAGAGGGAGAATGAGAGCTACACAGCAGAGCTCTGTGCTGATACACAGAGGGAGAATGAGAGCTACACAGTAGAGCTCTGTGCTGATACACAGAGGGAGAATGAGAGCTACACAGTAGAGCTCTGTGCTGATACACAGAGGGAGAATGAGAGCTACACAGTACAGCGCTGTGCTGATACACAGAGGGAGAATGAGAGCTACACAGTAGAGCTCTGTGCTGATACACATAGGGAGAATGAGAGCTACACAGTAGAGCTCTGTGCTGATACACAGAGGGAGAATGAGAGCTACACAGTAGAGCTCTGTGCTGATACACATAGGGAGAATGAGAGCTACACAGTAGAGCTCTGTGCTGATACACAGAGGGAGAATGAAAGCTACACAGTAGAGCTCTGTGCTGATACACAGAGGGAGAATAAGGGCTACACAGTAGAGCTCTGTGCTGATACACAGAGGGAGAATGAGAGCTACACAGTAGAGCTCTGTGCTGATACACAGAGGGAGAATGAGAGCTACACAGTAGAGCTCTGTGCTGATACACAGAGGGAGAATGAGAGCTACACAGTAGAGCTCTGTGCTGATACACAGAGGGAGAATGAGAGCTACACAGTAGAGCTCTGTGCTGATACACAGAGGGAGAATGAGAGCTACACAGTAGAGCTCTGTGCTGATACACAGAGGGAGAATGAGAGCTACACAGTAGAGCTCTGTGCTGATACACAAAGGGAGAATGAGAGCTACACAGTAGAGCTCTGTGCTGATACAGAAGAGTTCTGTGCTGACACAGTAGAGTTTTGTACGGATACGGAGTAGAGATCTGTGCTGCCACACAGAGGGAGAATGAGAGCTACAGCATGGAGCTCTGTGCTGACACAGTAGAGCTTTGTGCAGATAGAGAGTGGAGCTCTGTGTTGGCACACAGAGGGAGAATGAGAGCTACTGCATGGAGCTCTGTGCTGACACAGTAGAGCTCTGTGCTAATACGGAGGGAAGCTCTGTGCTGACACAGAGGAGGAATGAGAGCTACACAGTAGAGCTCTGTGCTAATATGGAGGGAAGCTCTGTGCTGACACAAAGGAGGAATGAGGGCTACACAGTAGAGCTCTGTGCTGATACAGAGTGGAGCTCCGTGCTGGCACACAGTGAGAGAACAAGAGCTACAGACAGAGTGGAGACACACAGAAGGGTGGAAGGAGACAGCAGTACCCTGCGCTTCAGCCTCTCTCTCTCCCTCAGCGTGAGCGTGTCGGCTTTGGCGATGACGGGGACCACGTTCACTTTGTTGTGGATGGCCTTCATGAACTGGACGTCCAGGGGCTTCAGGCTACAGAGCAGAGATCACAGAGTCAGCATGGGCCACTGCGAAGGAGCTCATAAAGTACATGCCACTGCACAAATGATCTATTCATCATCATGTTCAAATTTCCAAGTGTCTATTCTCAATTCTTCTATCAGTGACAATCCTGCTCTTTGGACACAAAATAGTCAGACAAAGAATAAAGTAAAGCAGGAATATTTTTTCACCATTACATGCAGGGATAGATGACTTAGTCAGAATATATCAACTGTATCTGTATGTAAAAACGCACCACAGTTTCAAAAAGGTCAAGTTTTGATTAAGATGTGGTGCAAGTGAGATTCCTTATTTTAAAACTCTGGGTCAGTTGTTTTGGCATACAGTGGAGCCATTCTAATTCCTTATCTGAACATGTTAGTCTACATATTTATATGGATGAGTCAGAGAAAATGATGTTTTCTCAATAAATGTACTGTGGGCTCTAGGGACCTCATGATGAATCTGAGAAAAAGCAAGCTGTTTTTCAGAAGGTGGCCACCAGGGGGCGCCAGCGCCCGGCTCACCCGTGTCCCAGCGGGGAGATGAAGTAGAAGCAGCAGTGCACCCTGTTGTCCACGATGTGGCGGCGGTTCAGCCCGCTCTCGTCGTGGAGGTAGCGCTCGAACTGGTCGTCGATGTAGGCGATGATGGTGCTGAAGCTGTGGGGGGGGGGGGGGGGGGGGGGGGGGGGGGCGATAGTGGAACGGTCAAACCCTTGCAGCGACCGCACCCCTGTGGGAGACCCGCTTTACAGAAGCGCAGCGTTCGACCGGAAACGACCGAGAGGGGAGGGCAGGTCCTCATTTTCGGCTCAATTGCAGCCGCTTCCTGTGTAGACTGCGCCGCAGCACCACACGCGTGGCGGGTTATGACTTCCCCTTCCTGCTCTTAACGCTCAAGTTCACCCACAGTACGGAAACGAACCTGGGCCACGACAAGCTCTCGGCCTTCTGGGGGTAACTCTGCTAATACACACGTTGGTACGCAAATGAGTATTGCAGCCCGCGTGTGAACAGGAAGTAGAGTCTGTCGATTTACTATCACGGGAGAGACTCTCTGCAGTGCTCTCTGTGAGAGAGGGGAGCTGGGCCAGACAATGACGTTTCCCAGCTCACGGGCTGAGCAGGCGTGGGCGAGATGGCGGATTGAGGGGCGGAAGCGGCTCTGCCCTTAAGTGCATTGTTGGCTGGTGGCGGGGTCTTTATTCAGCTAATCTCAAGGGAGGGGATACCGTAGCGTTCTGAGAACAAGCGGCATTTATCACACTCTTTGTAAAAAAATACGACTGCACAGAAAGCGTTGTAACTGAACTCTGCGCACACCACAGTCTAATACACTGTGAACCAAGCCAGATTTCCGGGATTCCTAGCGCCGGGCTCTGTTCTAGTCTGCAATTCCCACTCGTAGTGAGGACCTGGGGGCCCAAAGGGAGGGGGGAGGGGCCCAGCCTGCAGAAGGTCACTGGTACTTCCTGCCGTTCATCCAGCCCTCTCCCACACTCAGCAGGAAGCGGCTCAGGCTCGGTTCAGAAGCTCTAGTGCCTCGTACTCGCAGGCCGAGCTCAGAGACGGGCAGCCCGTACTCTGCTAGCTCCGGGCCTTTTGAACTCATTTACGTTCGTTTGGCGGACGCTCTTACCCAGAGCGGCTCGGTCTGGTTTTGTCCCGGTTTCGGCACGCTTGACCCCCCTTCCTTTCAGGGTCAGCGGGTCAGCTGCAACATGCCAGCTGTTACATGTAATGCTTACAATCCCCCCCTCCTCTTTCGTATATAACTTTTCGCCCAAAAAGGAAGCTGAAATAACGATTATGCTACTGCTCATTTGTGTCATTTTGCTTAACTTTCCGACAGGAGCAGTCGTTCCAGTTAAGACAGTTCCTGTGACACCAACGAAAACACAAACAAATAGAATTCTCGTGTAGTAACACAAATACATTTCAAACAAACTGTTTCTATAAACAAATTACAAAGATAATCCATATTTAAATTGCTCTATGTTAAATGATCAGCCACAGCTGTACTTACATATACATATCGAATGCATGGGGTGTTTCTACCCCACTTTTCTTTAACCAGACACTACTTGCAAAACCAGCACAGCTACGTGTCATTCGCTAGCTTAGGAATGCTCCACATTCTCACTCATTTGTGGTCGGGGAAATGCTATGTAGAAGTTTATGAAATCATCTTTTGTCATAAAAATGTCATGAATATATTTTCTACACCGCTCCCCCCATTTTTCAGTGCTTCAGATCACAGACCACAATTCAAAAGACTTCAGAATGCTTTTTGTACTCGTCTTTCTTTTAACTGTAACCAGACCGTTAAATATTTGATTCAAGTCATATATGATTAATTTAGGCCTCTCCACAGTGTATTTGGCCTGTGGCTTTCAGTGGTAAACTTAAGTGTGAGGGGTGCCGACTTGTGAGCTAGAAGACGGGATGGCAGAAACATACCTTTGGCCAGTAACAGCACGACCACCAAACATACCAGCTTAAATAAGGATGAACTTCCCTCAAACTTCCCTGTACGCATTTTTTCAATTGACAGCACGTGATGCATGCTTCACTACCTCTGTGCATGTCACAGTAAACCATGTTAGTTTTGAAAGATCGGGTGACATTACATTATGTTCACAGCAAGAAACAGACAGGGTATTGGCCTTTATGCTGACCAGGGCAATTCATTTAAACACTTTTTTTTTTTCCCCGCTAAAATTTTGTCTCCAACGGCTGGCCACCATAATCCAGGACTATCCCAGAGAGGTATGAAGCCAACTGTATCCCACTGCTGGAGGCTCCTGGTCATACCCAAGCTGCCGGACACGAGTGTGGCAAAGACCTTTAGTGATGTAATCACTCGGGCTCCCACTAAATATATTCTTATCCACAGCCATTTCAGGATCATGAATCTCCACTAGTTCTCCGTGCTAATTTGGCTGTGTCAGGCGGCGCGTTACATTCTGAGCTTGAGAAGCTTGCGGAGGTCATTCGGTGGTGAAGAGCGCTAGCTCTGCGGGCGAGCTTTGGGGTACGAGCGCGCGGGGCAGGCATTACCAGTCCTGGCTGTTGATGGCGTCTCCGTATCCGGGCGTGTCCACCACGGTCAGCCGCAGCTTCACCCCCCGCTCCTCGATCTCCACGGTGGACGCCTCGATCTGCACGGTGCGCTCGATCTTCTCTGCGGGCGGCGGGAGAAAAGAGAGACGAAACTGACGACTTCTCCACTTTTTTTTTTTAATCGTTTTTCTTCACCCCAGTCCTGAAAACTGCCTAGGGCTTATCTCACATCAGCCATTAACATCAGTTACATAACAGCTCTCAAGTTTTCTGGGCCACTGAACCACCAAATAAGCCAACGTGACCGTGCTTTCCGTGACTCATCCATTATGAAACACCAAATGTCATATTCAGATATAAATCTTACAAATGTACAATTTTTACACATTATGTTGAACCAATTTTACATACATTAACTAGCGTGCTGCTAGTAGGACAAATGGATGTAGGCTAGTGTTTAACCACTGGGCACATAGAGACAAAGGCATCCAGTAGTACAGGTTCAACACTTTTACAATCCACACTGGTAGGCAGATAGAGTTTCACAAAATTAAAGTGTTCAAGGGAAGTCTCAACTTCTTATCTCCAAAAAAACATGCCATCTATGTTCACCTGAAAAATGCAGACTCACACAAAAAGCAAGAAGGCAGCTATGAGATGACTGGGGAAACTCGACGGGACACAATTCAGTTACCTGCTGCTCCTGGGATTACTCGCTCAGGGTAGAGGTCTGTAAGGAACAGGCTGTTGATCAGGGTGGACTTCCCCAAACCAGATTCACCTGGGAAGAGAAACGCGAAAGCAGGTTCAGAAAAAACAGAAGTCTTTCTCTTCATCTCCCAACCGAAACCAGCCACTGCAATTTGATAACATGCAACGAGCCTGCCATTTCCCTATGATTTAATTTCGAATTACACGCAGGCCTGTGTAATTACAGTTTCCCAGAACTGCTAATTAGGTGAAAAGCAGCCTAATGCTTTAGTGAGTAATGCTGAACATTTGCGCTCAGGCTTTAATGGCACTATTTCATTTAAATTACATTTCAAAGTGGGTTTTTAGGTAAACCTTTCGGAACTCCTGGGTTAGGCATGACTACCGGCAAAATTATAATTATCGTTTCCGTTTTGTTAGAGAAATTTGCTCTGCCCGCTCAATTCAGAGGCCTGTTTTTGCACGATATTGAAATGAGCAAAAGAAGAACGGCAGTCGAGGCAGACCGGAGCTACCGACCGAGGCAGACGGCCGCATTCCACAGTGACACACGCGGCCAGAGGCAGAGGAACGACTGCGCGAGAGAGCTATTTTGTGAGAGCGGCCCCTCCCCCACCCTCGCGGCTCCTCTCGGGAGCGGAGCCCATTTTACGCGACGGCCCCGGCGGCAGCGTACGGAGCGACCGGCCGCAGCTGCGCTCACAGAAATAACCCAGCTGTGACCGGACAAACACGAAGCCCGAAACACGCCGCTGGCTCGCGCGCCTCTTCCGCGGCTCTTAAAAGAACCGGTCGCTCGACAGCCAGCACGTTGCTTTGTTTAATTTGGTTGCGATTTTGGGCTTGGGAGGTGGGGTGGGCTGAGTTTGAAGAATCTTTCTACGTTAATTATTTATGTGTGGCCTGTTCTTAGTTAGAAGAGACTTCAGCTCTATGCTTTCGGAAGACACGATGGGTCCAAAGGACATGCAAACGTTTTCATTCCTCTGCTGGCCACAGCAATGGCATTCCATCTTAAACTGCGAGCATTCCCCTTGCAAGGCAAATGAACCCCACTTACTTAATGATAAAGTGTGTTATCTAGCTGACTTATTTTTATGGTGGCCATTATCAGGAACTCAGACTTGTGGCATCTGGCGAAAAGGGAACTACGTGAACATTAAAACGTGTGTTAACGCGAGAGGCGGTGAGAACTCACCCACCACCATCAGGGTGAACTCAAAGCCCTTTTTCACAGACTTGCGGTGGACCTGGTTGGGGAGGTTGGCAAAGCCCACGTACCCAGGGGTCTCTGGGTTGGTGAACTGGCCCTGCTGTGGAACAGAACAAGAGACAACCATAAGACCAATTCAACGAGAGAGACGTTAGACAATTAATATTTGTATTTCCATGTTTTAACAGTTTGACAGTTGAGACAAAAACAGCCAAAGGGGGGTATTACGTAAATGCAGAACATTTTAACTCTAAGGTTTTATATCTAGACACTGTGAGAATGTGTAAATACAGAATAAATAACAACATAACAAAAACTGACACAAACTCATTAAGAAAAAAACGATAAAGGGCAGATGAGTCAATTAGCGATTTGCCCACTGCTGCAAAATAAGCTTCCACCATTGAGAGCATTCAGCTCAAGGGTTATACAAGTTGTACCCAGCATGAAAGACAAAGACTGTATACATAGCAATGCAACAAGATTTGCTGCTGGCAGACTTTGATCTCAAAGGGAACACCAAAACTAAGGAGGGGTTGCACTATTGGTACAGCTGGAAGCGACATTTCCTTTCCTATTGTCCCACTGAATAGGCGTACATTATTTCTATTAAGTGCTGTTCCTCTGACTAAGCACAGGCTTACTGTTTGAATGCAAGATTTCGCATTCCATTATCTAGGCCTACATATTCACTAGATGTTACCACATGTGCACTGTTGATCAAAGATGTTTTTATCAAGATTATTTTGTCAGTTTACAAAGTTCTTTTCACCAACATTGAACCTGTATCACACAACTAGTTCCTGTTGAAGCTTTTCGATACTAATATCCCACTAAGAAGTGAAAGTAACACCATTCGCTGAAACACTGGTCTACCTTTGGCCTACCTTCAGTTTATCAGCTTGAGACATGTTGAGGACTCAGAAACCTGGGGGGGGGGGGGGGGAAGAGAAACGTATGAAAAGTATATCTACTGAAAAGAGAGCTCAGGCAGTGCAGTAAGCACCCATTAACAGAATGATACTTATTCAGTTGACAGTTTGAGATTGAAAAGATACTGAAAGGTGCTCAGAGCAGGAAGTCTGCTCACAGCACACAGAAAGAGCAACATGTGACTGTCTACTTCACCACAAAATGTCAGAACTGATGCCTCCCCAATGAGACAAACAGAGAAAAAACAGTCATTACCACCTATGAAGCCTTCCGGCAGGATCTCAAAGCCTCTCTTTGCTTGTGTGCAAACAGTGCCATGAAACCAGTCTGTGCTTAAGCAATTTCTTTTAAAAATGCAGCTATATATTTTTTTAAAACAAAATAAGTGTCTTAGTCAAAACTTCTCAACAGCAGTCTGCTGAATGCAGTAAAACACATTGTATTCTGGTGAAACCCTGGGAGACTGGAAACGTGCTGCAAATGCAGAGGAAGGATCAGCATCCCTAAGCTTAGAGGAGGGAAAAAGAGAGCATTGTACTCATGCCCTATCACAAGACTGACAAAAACACATGCACAGCAGGAACAAGGGTGTTTGCAGACAGGAAGGATGAGGCTAGGATATAAGGGGAACGGCGGAAAGTTGTACACCGACAGACAAGAGAGCAGCCATGTCTGACCACATCCTTTTGAGAGCAAGCATCCAATCGTGCACCACCAAACGTATTTTAAAAATGATCTGTTACACAAATGGAAAGAGTCGTTCTGATTTTTCCCCTTTCCAAACATAACTAAGGACCGCGTCATGAACCCCTGCCATTACATATGTCATAATAAATTGAAAAAATGCTATTTAATCATAAAATATCTAACTACCTGAAGTCACAATGAATGGATCAGAACAAGAATAAACCAGCGGAGAAAAAGAGCCAATCAGATATAGATGACATATTACTCAGAGATGATACAATACATTCTAGCACGGTAGCTAATAGTATTCAACGAGAAGGTCTCGCTAACTAGCTAGTTAAGTTAGTTGGCAAGGATGCATATGCAACTCTCAGGTCGTATTTATTAGATAGATTAACCTAACATTGGCTCGCTGTTTCTATGGATCATCAAACACCGCTTTGACTGATGCTGAATGGTAAATGAGTTTGCATTTATTTTTGGGAATAAGCAATTATACAGGGGTGCGTGGACGAATAATGAAGAAAAGTGAACTCGTGGCATTTCCTGCATTAGCTATCATAGCTAGTTGAAAAGAAGCAACCTTAAGGTTATCTACCCACCGCAAACTCACTGGCAAACGTTAGCGTGATTATGGACCAAGACCTAACCAACGTCAGCCACCATCAAGTTAGACTACATTAACTAAACCAGTCTGCAGTTTCAATAAAACATATAGCTAGCTATGTAACCACGCTGTTTCTGGTTAAAATGGATTGGACTATTTAGCTAACACTGGGAAGCCGGTAGACTGAAAGGCAAAAGAATATGAAGAAGAAACTGCATTTAAAATAGAGGCTTGCCCTGCCTAACGTTGCTGCATAACGCCGTTAGCCCGCTAACTTACTGTACCACCATCGCATCAAATTACCTAGCTAGTAACAACGAAGTCGTGTAGCACGACAAAGATAACACAAATTAGCTAACAGACCTGCCTTTATTTTTGGTATGCATTGCAATATCCAGATACACAAAACAAACAGACAGCAAACTAAGTAACTTACATAATCAGAATTATCTAAAATTCCGATAGTTGGAGCCTAAGTTAACCACCCATCTAGCTAACGTTAGCTAATGACTGAGTGTGCTAACGAGATGAGATCGATCGAGGCTATGTGTGCCGGTGGAGCACGGCTGTACACCCGGAAAAGCGAAAGAGTAGCTGTTATTTCTGGCGTTGTTTTTACAGGATAAACGGCAAAACAGACAAATAAAAGAATCCATTCAAACCTTACCTTATCGGTGATTACAGTATTTCTTGGGAACACCCAGACGATTGTCTGCGCTGACTAATTTAGAACCCGAAATTCCACAAATTCCGGAGTAGCAACGGACTGCCCGCTTTTCAGGCTCACTGAGCGGATACACACCGGCGGTCCTCTACTGCAGCCCACAATGCACTGCGTTCTCTAGGAGATTTTCTTTGAAAAATGAATATATAGATATCATAACAGTAATTAACTTGAAAACATAATATCGTTGCCTTTTCATTTTATTTGTAACTTGTTTTATTTCTGCACATCTTTTTCAGCCACTGTTACATCCTTAAGTTGCAATGACAGCCCAATAAAATATGAAGTTTGCCTAAATCCAGACACTAATGTCCCTACCTGCAGGGTGCTGCATACAACTCCCCCAACATTCAAACCAAAGAGCAAAATCTGGCAACCCAGCTGAACAGGGCACATGGTCAATCTCACAGTGCTAATCAGTTTAAACCCATTCCACAGGCTATTGGGTTCATTTGGGTGGCAGTGATGTGTCGATGAAGCCCAGAGGAAAGCAACGATTAAGAGGCTAGCCACCAATTGGAGGCCGTATTTCATTCATTGTAGGTCAGAGCATTGGAGTAGCCAAATGGCTCCAATAAGGATGAACCACTGATCGGCCCACAATCTGTATGTGGAGCAGTGAGCAGTTTTTTAAAAATCAGCCGAGAGGCATTAATGACTGTTGAGGAACTTGACAGATCCTGAAGCAGTGGAAAATGTCCCCTGAAGCATTTTAAAATTAAATGGCGCTGAATTGAACATCCAGTTGTGACATGCCCCTAGACAGGTGCAGGGAGTGTGCTTGTTTTAAGATTAGATCCAGTCGATACCAAGAAAGTAAATAATATATTACCTACATATCTACCTGTTCATTAAAATTATAGGTGCAACCTAACCACAATGCAACAACCATTACTTTGAATTTCATTTCATTTCAAATACCATAACTGGAAGCTTCATGCAAAGTATGTGTGGCAAATACAATTTATAGTGCCCCATTGCTGATAAATAAGTGGTTGCACTTATAAAGCACTGCTGTTGCTTTTTTGAGTGTATTACCAAGTTTTGATAATCGATTGATAATCCATAACCAGACTTATTATCATCTTATCTGTGGAAACTGTTAGCAAAGCAACAGGAGAAAAAAGGCCAAGCAGTTTCACAATTTTTACAGTTTCTAATGAATGCTTAAAACATTGGGTTCAAAGTACAAATGTATCATTTTCAAGGTAAATTTTGATTTTCACGTCATATCTTCCCACAAAAAGAACATATTTTGATTTTGTGGGAACAGTATCCTTATCCTCCCTTCTCAATAAAATCTCATATGCAACACCTCCACCTCGTGGTGACTGATTAAAACAACATAGAACCTGTTTGTGTCACTCTCCTAGCAACCAAATTGACGACACAGGATCTACACACAGCAGAGAATTCCGGTTGCTGTTAGGTAATAATAGATGCGGTTTGTACATACCTGCAATCCCAGTACTTTTTTGTTTAGAATGGTAAAAGCAATTGCAAAAAACGGATATGATGTTATGGTAGGTTCACTTCTGATGCCTTTTGTTTCCGACATACTATACTGTCATAATTATGTAGAACAGTAAGTACTTTGTTTTTAGTTTACAGGTGACTATACTAAACGTGACACGATGATTACAATTAGCAGTTACACAGCGACCTTTAGCAGCAAAAAATGCGTGCGGCTTGATAACACCTTGTTTATGTAGGCCACAGAGACGAAAAAAGTTTGCTGTGGATGTCAGGTTAGCTCCCACCATCTTGCAAAATCAGCGATAAAATCCAGTGGAATCTCGGGTTTAGGTACAAGCTATACCATGATGGGGCCTATGGCCATGGTGGTGCTATAACAATTGGAAATTAAAACTGAAAGCACAGACTTCTTGACACATTTGACCTAATCAGAGGAACGCTTTGTGCCAAAATAGCCCCAAAATGGCCCACAGAGCATTAAAATCCACCACAACCTACTCTAATCCTGAGTAGGTTATGGTGGATTTGAGACTGAAGCCATTGGATCACTTCTGGTATATGATATATTGTATGGATGAATGGTAACATCCTTGCTGAAAAGCTAAGAACAAGTTGGCTGTCAAAGCTGGTGTGAGGCTGGTCTAAGCTGGTAGTGGAGGGCAATGTGGGGAACTAGCTGACCATAGGTAAATATACTTGCAAAAACCAGCTGTAAGTGTTGAAAACAACTTAAACCACAGTTTGACAGAATATATATACACACACACACACACATTTGATTTTTGTTTCCAGGTGAGTGGAAAGAGATGGAGCCTATTGGTGCATTCATTAATGTGTGGCAAGTTATGGGGCATGGATGCAGTGGTGATATGGTGAGCTATGTTTGGCATGGTTTTGGCACACTTCTCGAATAATGCTATGGTAAGATATGCATGTATGTATGTATGATATGGAAAATTATGTGGCTTGCCTTTAGACAATGTCTGGTATATAATACAGTGAGCTGATTTGACATGGTTCTGGCACTGTTATGGCATTTATATGTTAAGCTGTGCTTGTGTTACATGTTGGTCAGCATCCATACTATTTTGGTGGACAGTATGGTGAGCTATCATTGCAGGAGTTTGGCACACTTCTGGAATATAATATTGTGTTAAATCTGGCATGGTTTTGGCCCACTTCTAGCATGTAGGCTGTACTGTAAGCTACATATGACCCAGCCTTGGACCATTTTTGCCATATGAAAAAGTATTTTTGGCATCTAAAAATGTGACATGGTTTGTTGTGTTTTACATGGTTTTGGCCCACTTCTAGCATGTAGGCTGTACTGTAAGCTATATATGATCCAGCCTTGGACCATTTTTTCCATATGAAAAAGTATTTTTGGCATCTAAAAATGTGACATGGTTTGTTGTGTTTTACATGGTTTTGGCACATGACTAGCATATAAAAGACTAGGCCAAGGGTAGCTCAAGTATAAGAGATCCCACTGTGTGTAATGTGGCATACACTGGACTGTATAGAATATATAAAAAACAAGTAAAAATTTTAGTAGTTTTGATATAGATAATTCATTTGAATTCATAATTAAGTGATGCAAAATAATAAAGTCAAAAATATTCAAACATGCCACATGTTGTAGAGAAATTCTTGTGATTACATTGAGACCAAGATATCGTTTTTACCATTTACAGTTGTCAAACTGTAGAGGTGGGTAGGCCAAAAGTGGAGTGAAAATGGAGACAAGTCAGTAATTTTCTTAATGATGGCGTGTTTCTTTCCTCAAAAGTATCCCAAGGTTATATTATGGGTGTCAAATTTCAGAAAGAGGTCAAGATTGAAGAGCGATTTTCCACAGAAATAACCCCCAAACAGTTTTATATGGCTAACGGTAACTGACCCATTCACGCTGAAATATACATTTTTGGGTGGACCGCAACAGCGGGGCCAGCCCTACAAACGCGAATATCTGTGACTGACTGACTGACTGACTGAGTGATAAAGTTACATCGCGCATGTCTGTGACGTCGGCCGCTAGGTTTTAACCTGGTCTTGTTATTTCTTATTATGAAAAAGTAAAATTAATTCCAAAATTATTACCCAGTGTGAATTCGCAAATGTTGGGTAATCAAGTTGGATTGTGATTAATTTGTGGGATCACAGCAAATTCTCGTTTGAAAACACTGTATTAAGTATTTAATATTTGCAGTTCGGTGTAAAATTGGCCCGATACCTTATGTGGCTAAATGTATAGGCATTTTCAACGCAACTGCAGTTACCTGGAGCGGCCATTAAGTCACTGCACCACACGATGACGGGGTATTTTACATAAAGGTAATCTGTTAACACGTTGGTACATTGCATTATTTGACATCCAGTTCTAAAAAAGTTGGGCTAAGTATATTACGTGGCATTTAAAAATAACTTCCGCATTGTAATCGGTATTTAAATAAAAAAGCATTACGGTAATTAACTCCTTGCAGACTGCTGCACATGCAAAAAATACATTCTTCAACTGCAGAACACTGTCAGTGTTAGTACAGTATTGTACTAACTAGTACAATTTTGATTTGACTTTACAATAGGACTAGCCTACTTTAATTTTACCCAGATGTTGCCAAGTAAGGAGATAGTGTAGTCACATTGTACATTTTGTGAAACAATGTTGCCTCCCTTTTGATACATTGAAGCGCCTATCCCGACAGTTAACGCTGGCAATAGTGTCAACAAACTCAACTCAGACTGGTGCGTCTATTACATAAGAAACGTGCAAGGTTTAATAGATATTAATTATTGGGATAACCAAGGAAACCATAAGTAAGTAGGCTACTGGAGTAAAATTACCTTTAAGATACGATACATTGGTATGGCGGTATTTAAATGGTAAGCCACGTCCGCCGATTTGTCCCACTGCACCTCCATGAAACCATCTACTAGATAAATAAATATTCAAGCCTTCCCTGTAAAATTCTGCCAATCCTAAAAGTAGACAGGCCCATACGTATACCGTACCTAAACGTTTTTCTCGCGACCGTACAGCGTCCCACCTTTTCCCGAAGAAAATTTTTGATGCTACCCATGGTTCTGACGTGGCTGCATGCGATTGGAAGCCTGGTACTGGTATAAATAAGACAGGCTCGCCAGACGTTTGCTCACTACTGGAGTTTCATTAGCAGCTTCTGCACCACACTGGGCAGACAGGAACACCAACACAAGTAAGTAGAAATTGCAGCCAAACGTCTTCTACTACACTGCGATGTGTCAAGCAATGCCGCTTCCGACTCATAGGGAAGAGTGCTGTTCATTAGGGTAGCACTTACGGAGTGATTTTCGCCGCGAGAAAAAGCTGTACAGGCTCGGCACCATAGCAATCTCTCCGCTCTGTTTAGACTTCAGTCCTACTGCCTACGTGGACTTCGTACTAGAGTAGGGGATGCGGGTTTACATCCGCCAACACACAACGCAATAAGTAGCCTATGTCATGCGTTCGAATGATACAACACATCCATATTTTTTAAAACAATCTCCATTACTGATCGGGGTATATTTTTACGCATTTGGTATGTTCAAGTATCGAAATGGAGTTTCGTCTAAGATGATCAGACCTGTAGCTACGTGTCACAACAGCGCACGCGCAAGTCAAACTTTATTAAAGTTTTGTAAAGTTTTTGCCCACTGTTCCGTCTTATAATGAGCGATCCTTATCGTTAAATGACACAACACCATTATTTTTTAGACAGACAAAGCAGACGGGCAAAGCTGTTTTTTTAGACAGCGTTGTTACCGTATAATTTAATTAACATCTGTGTATTTTCGCGACCGGAGAAAATTCGTTTTGATGGGTTGATGGCCGGCTAGTCACTGGTTTTATTCCTTGAGGATCTCGTTCAAGCCTTGATGAGGTGGCGTTAAGTAAACTGCTCATTTCGACGTCTTGAAACTAGATGACGCCATAGTCCGTTTATATGTACGTCAACATCCCAGGCGGTATGTGACGTACATTTTCAGACAGCACAATTATCCAGCCTGACCTCGCTAAAGGAGCTTGGACACCTCGTACATTGAAACTAACCCCTCAATGGAACCAATTCCGTATGTGCTGTATTCCCTTTTTGGCCATAACCCAAAGCAAATCATGCTTTGTATTAAAAGGAAGATGGTGTGGTTGTACTTTGAAAGTAAACTTGTCTCAGAATGCAGGTTATGTAAGCAGTCATTATGTGGAGGAAAACAAAGGACTGAGTGTCTATGCCATAAGAGTGCCTACTGCCTAGTGTCAATTTAACTTATTCTATCCCTGTGTGAAAATAGCTATCTTATCAAGGACATTGCACTATAAATAGCCAACTCATTAGTTACCGGTTATACTGTAATAGAAGAGATGTTTCCTCCTTTATTTACGACCATCTGGCCAGTCATAAATGCAGTTAAATACAGCTTGTAAACATTACATGTTTCCTTGATTAGATTAATGCGCTGGTGGCTAATGACAATACATAAATTGATAGCTGCTTTGTTGATAAACTCAAGCTGTCAAAGTTTGGTTATGGGCAGTTGTCAATACACACATACAGTTTTTAATTCTATCCAGCCCAGGGTGTAGCGAGGTCCTGTCAGATGTGAATGTCTTGATATTCAGGTCTAGCAGTCTTGTCATTCAAAAGCATGCTGCATGTTTTTGGGACTTGTGATGTGATCAAATATCAAGGAGCAGTGGCTTATCAAATGCATGGGGATTAGTGGTTCAGCTTCTGTGTGGCGTTGTTGCCTTGCACAACCTGTACAAAATGTCTTTACTAAAGTTGAGTGGCTGCATAAGTGGCATCTGTTTGTGACTAGGGACAGCCCCTTGCTCTAGTGGTCAAATTGGTTGACGATGCCTGTACAATCTGCTCTCTGGCTTTGCGGAAATAGTGAATGCTCAGTGTGGTCCAATCGGTGAACCACACGTTCATGTGAACCAGTCAAAAGCTCACTGAGTAAAACTACTCGTCACAGCACCTGGCAGTTAAATGGATTGGAGTCTGGGCAGTACATCAAGGCTTTTGTAAGTGGGTGGAAAATACGAGTGCAATCACTTTTTGCAAACCTCAATTGCTTGGTTGGAATGGTTTCCCCCTTACAATTGCTTTTTAATTTTAATTTGTCATGGAGGATGTGCACTTGAGCAAACAGCTTTTTGCTGTCTTGACACAAGAGATTTCCAAAAAAAAAGTGCTTTGACATAAGAATTTTATCATTGTGTCGTGGACTTTGTACGTCATTTGTAAGTTGTAGCCCCCCCCCCCCGGGACACACACAAACGCACACACGCACATGATTGACCTTTCATAATGGCATAACTTGCATCACTCGGTACCAATTACAGGAAGTTGATCACAGACTCCAACTTATGGGTTGGCAAATGCCTTGTTTGTTGTGCTTCTCATTTGCAGAACATCAAACTACATGTCACTTTCACAGCACTGTGTATTGTTTGTCAGTGTGTCCATTTTTGTTTTTCACACACCTTGTATTACAGTGGTGGGTAAATTACGGGAGGGTAGGTCTTCCAGTCTTAGGTTTCATAGTGCGGTCTTATTTCCTCAGCACAGTGCGTTTTCATATGACTTAACTGAACAGGTTTAGCTATTGCGTGTGACAAAGGGTGAGTATTGTGGTACTAACTGGTCCTTGTTTTTACTTTTAAGGCAAAAGCTGGCAGGCTGACGCAGACGGGCAGCTTTACAGGACGGATTATCTGGCAACCGACCCTTTAACTGGTAAGACCAGACCCCTCGGTCAGCTCTCTGCCCGTGCTTCTTTTTTTTTTTTTTTCTTTATTTCCCCTAAGCTCACCTGCTTTTACCAACTAAAAGAATGAGGAACCATTTGTGTCTGCCGCCTGTACGTTATGCAACAGCGTAATGAAGGTTTGAAAGAAAACGTGCTCATTGATATCCGGGGGGAAAGAAACTTACTCCCCCCTCCCCTTACCTCCCGCCCTCGCACTGAGGCTCCTCCATGTCAAGATTGTATCAAAAGCCTTTTTGTTGGTAGTTTTGATGGGGCTTAAAGGGGCTGTGGAAGCGTGTGCGTGGCGTTGGGAGCCGTATAAGTGCGGGGACCTTAGGAGGAAGAGGCCCAGAGAGGGGTGGGCGTTTCCCCTGCCCGTCCCTTGAAAAGCGGGCCCCAGTCCTCTGCTCCTGCTCCACCGATGCGGCCCACGCCAGAGGCCGACGTGGCGGAATGTCTGGGAGCTTACGCATCGCCCCTCGAGAGCGAGAGGCAGTCGTCTGGCCACCCCAGTGGGCCGCTTCATCACACAGAGCGGACGCTTTAAAATGTACATTTCAACAAGCGAGGCAGTCGAGTACTGCAGCTAAGCACAGTACACTTCAAGAGCTGCTTTAACAGACTGGCTTGAAGGAGCTGCCATTCAAATTCAGGCCTCCACATTTTGCATGCGGTTAGAGGTACAGCGATTGTTTAAAAATGGGAGTATTGTGGATGGTTGACAGCCGTTTATTTCATAGTTTCAGAATCCTTCGATGTTGTGGAGAGACAGACTTACTATTAGATTAGGAGGAATGTGGTCATTTGGTTTGTATTGTAAACAGCGGGCAGATGGCCAACCAGTTGGAGGACCGTGAGGAGTCGGGTGAATTTAGCGTTTTTTCTTCACATGTGGAATTCCTTGGGAGAGGCTCCTGCTCTACAGGAAAACTACATTTTCAGAAGGTCCCCCTCTTTGTGTCGGTAGTCCCGGGACAGCAGCTGCACAGGGAATTGGGGTTAGCAGGAAAATCCTCTTACTCCGCCAGCTCATTCAGCCTGCGAGTTATCTTTAGAATTAGCCCTTAGCGCAAAACGCACATACCAGCCACATGATCACCCACCCCCATGCTCTTTGGCTGTTACCTGCATTCTCTCTGAATTGCTCTTGTTTTGTGTATATTAAAACATGCTTTTTGCATGGGAGTTAGAGTACACTGGTAGGATAGGTTTTTCAGCATAAGTCCCGTTCCTTGAAAGACGCAGCACACCTTGCCACTTATCTTATCTGCTTCTCGTTGTGAAAAACGGAGCAGAGTACAAGGACACGGTTAAATCTACTTTTCAGCATTAGGGTATTTGCTTAGTGGTTCGTTTTTCTGGTTTGAGTGGGGGGGGGGTGCGGGGAAATGCGCATGGCCTTTAGTCTGCGCTAAAGCACGCTTTCTGTTTCTTCCAGTGTCACACTCGGACTCCGTGTGGGATTTCGGCCATGAGCTCTGTCGCCGTACTTACGCAGGAAATCTTCAATGAGCACCGCAGCGGTCTCTTGCCCGAACAGGTCGGCAGTAAGTACACCCATCTCCGCTGTCAACTATGGTATTGCTAAACGTAGGTATAGAACGTACCCTTTTCCATTTCTTGTTCAGAACCTATATTGTACTTTGAACACATTGAAATGTCCTACATCCGCTTTTCCTTTACCCACCCCCACCCCCATTAGCTGCCAGTGCCGAGCCTAGAGTGTCACCTGAGGAAGACGCACCGCCGACTTATAAGGATGCCTTCCCTCCTCTGCCTGAAAAGGCAGCGTCACCCGAGGGGGTACAGGAATCTGACAACGCCTGGGCATCTAAGCTACGCCCGCTAAAGGCATCCATTGTCACGCAGGCAAGTTGGAACAACGGGCTCGTATTGTCTTTTTCATCCGTTCTCATCCATGCATACTGGCTTGAGGCTAACTGTTCCTTGGTCTCTAGGTTTTCCATGTGCCACTGGAGGAGCGCAAGTACAAGGACATCAACCAATTCGGGGAAGGTGACCAGGGCAAGATCTGCGTAGACATCATGCAGAAGACTGGGGCACACCTGGAGCTCTCTATGGCCAAGGATCAGGGGCTCTCTATCATGGTCTCTGGGAAGATGGATGCTGTCATGAAGGCCCGTAAGGAGATAGTCTCTCGGCTGCAGACTCAGGTAAGCCAGCTTCTCCTGTAGCTTTGTCTGATTCCAGCACTAAAGTTGTGCTGCGTATAGTAGGCTTGATTTCCTTTATCTCACTAATGTCATCATGTTTCAGTTTGGAAGTCTTTGAAGTGTTTGAAGGTACTATTAACATAAAGTGTGTAGATCCCTGTGGCCATAGCAGTTTTTGCATAAATATGAATATATACCTTTTAATTTGTATAGACTACTCCAAAAGGTGTACTCTAGATGCATGATCAATTTGCTCGGTCTGTGAAATGCCACTAACTTTGTTTCTTATGCATTTAGATAAAATGTACCAAATGAGAATTTTCCATGATGTACATTTACATTATGGGAAATTTTCACCCTGTTGATTTGAATGTGGAAATGTACCTGGGGGAATTCTTAATTAGTCGTGTTCAGTCTTGTCAGTTTGACAGACCAAAGACAGTTTTAACCCTGAACTCTGCTGGCTGCAAAAATGGAAAACTTTGAACATTTGAGATGGGGAGAAACTTAAGGACGTTTGTGTATGTTTATACAATTTTCTCCCCTGCACATAGGCCACTGCCACCGTAGCCATCCCTAAAGAACATCACCGCTTTGTCATCGGCAAGAATGGGGAGAAGCTGCAGGAACTAGAGCTGAGGACAGCTACCAAGATCCAAATCCCACGACCCGACGACCCCAGCAACCTCATCAAGATCTCTGGCACGAAAGAAGGCCTGGAGAAGGCTAGGCATGAGATCCTTCTCATTTCCGCCGAGCAGGTAGCACAGCCACTTCCTGCCATTTCTTTGACAGGGGCACAGTCGGATTTTGGGATCTGGGCTTTGG
Source organism: Anguilla anguilla (assembly GCF_013347855.1). Classification (NCBI taxonomy): domain Eukaryota; kingdom Metazoa; phylum Chordata; class Actinopteri; order Anguilliformes; family Anguillidae; genus Anguilla; species Anguilla anguilla. The sequence goes on along the minus strand of NC_049206.1, from coordinate 22,171,980 downwards.
ACCAAGCGACTGAGCAAACACTTCCATCTTCTCTTCCAGGACAAGCGGGCAGTGGAGAGGGTGAGCATCGACAAGGTGTACCACCCTTTCATTACTGGGGCCTACAACAAGGTGGTGGGTGAGATGATGCAGGAGACAGGTACCCGCATCAATGTACCCCCTCCCAGTGTCAACAAGACCGAGATTGTCATCACCGGAGAGAAGGAGCAGGTGGCCCAGGCAGTGGTCATGATCAGGAAGATTTATGAAGAGAAGGTGAGTTTGCCACACATGATCTGTGAGTTCATTGTCGAACAGATTGTGTCTTCTAAACCTCTTGCTGTAACTGAAGAGCAAATACTGGGACACCATCACGGTGAAGCAGGTCAGCTGACTTGTCCTCTCGCTGTTCCCCTGTGCAGAAGAAGAGCTCCACGACCATCGCGGTTGAAGTGAAGAAGTCTCAGCATAAGTATGTCATCGGTCCCAAGGGAAACACGCTGCAGGAGATTTTGGAGAAGACTGGAGTCTCGGTCGAGATCCCACCCTCCGATAGCAGCTCTGAAACCATCATTCTCCGTGGAGAACCAACCCGGCTGGGCCAGGCACTCACTGAAGTGTACGCCAAGGTATGGGATCACTTGACCAGCCTAAGTTAAAGCTACTCGCGATTAGACTGCAGGCTTTGTGCGAGTCCTGTGTGGTCATTTTAATTTTGGTTCTTCTTTTTCTTTCTTTTTCTTCAGGCTAACAGCTACACTGTGGCCTCTGTCTCAGCCCCTTCCTGGCTTCATCGGTTCATCATCGGAAAGAAGGGGCAGAACCTGGCCAAAGTCACTCAGCAAATGCCCAAGGTCCTTACCTTCGACTTCCTTTTCCACACCACCTTTTCTGCCTATTACCGAGGAACTGTGCGGCCATTTTCTGGAACTTAACTTTTGTCTTCCTTTCCCATTAAAGGTGCACATTGAGTTTACTGAGGGAGAAGATAAGATCACTCTGGAGGGACCCACCAAGGACATGCAGCTGGTGCAGAGCCAATTTGAAGCCATCGTGATGGACCTGGTGAGTATAGAAATGACTCTCAGCACGAGCCTTTATTGACTGGTTCACCTACTCTGTGAATATACGCTGAATTAAGTTCAAGACCTGGATTTTATTGCCGTAATTTGCAAGTTCTGAGGCATCCTTTTGTCTTTTCCTGACAGGTAAGCCGTATGGACTTTGCCGAGATCAGTGTGGACCCCAAGTTTCACCGACACCTGATCGGAAAAGGCGGTGCCAACAGTAAGTATCTGAGGATGTGTTTTTCCGGAAGCTGATCTGGGGCCGGCGGACATGCCCTACATACCTTTTCTATGAGTTCATTGGAAGAAGCGCTTGAGGCGCAGTGATTGTACGTATGAATGACGCGGTTCATTCCTGTGTGTCAGTTAACCGCATCAAGGAGCAGCACAAGGTGTCGGTCCGCATCCCCCCCGACAATGAGAAGAGCAACCTTATCCGTATCGAGGGGGATCCCCAGGGTGTGCAGGAAGCCAAGAAGGAGCTGCTGGAGCTGGCATCGCGCATGGTGAGCTCTGCCCGTGTTTGTCTGCATAAGTTCGGAACAGGCAACTGTATATTGATGAAAACCTATTCGTTATACTCGTATATACAATTAAAAGATTACTCGATTTGTTTTTGCCTTGGCAAAGCTCTTTGGGGATCTAAATGTGGGCACTCTTAATTTTACACCCTTAAGGACACATTGTTTAAGTTCTATGCTTATGTGTTTCAAGATTCATATATCGTATTGTCAGGATATTTGCTGCAGTAATTTAGGCCAAATGCCTTCTGTCAACGGTGCAACCGCAGTCCCTTGCCTACAGTCTTCTGGTTTAGTTACAGCTACATTTCTGCATGGTCTGTCCCTCAATGTCTGTTCTTCCGCTTTGTTTTTGCAGGAGAACGAGCGTACAAAGGATATGATTATTGAACAGCGTTTTCACAGAGCCATCATTGGACAGAAGGGAGAGAAAATTAAAGAAGTCCGGGATAAGTTCCCAGAGGTGAGTGAAATTTGACGTAAAATCAGCTTGCAATTCATGTGTGTTTATCTGTACCTATAAAAATTAGTCCTGTGTAATCCATGGCAGTTAATTTCATTTATCCTTCCCAAAGGTCATCATTAACTTCCCTGACCCGGCCCAAAAGAGCGACATCGTTCAGTTTCGCGGACCCCGGAATGAAGTGGAAAAATGTTCCAAATTCATGCAGAAGATGGTTGCTGAAATGGTAAAAAAAAATTGGCTTCCTGTCCTCTTTTGCATGGTCTACTTAAGCAGATGAATGTGCATAAAAACCAGTTTGTGATTTGCCTGGGCAATTAGAGCCCTTTTAGCCATAAGGCCCGTTTTTAGTCCAGTGCTGCTCGACCGAAATCACAGAATGTTCATGAACGTTCTATTGTCGCCCCACGTAACTGTGCTGTTCTTCATTAGCGAAAGGTATAAATGCACTCCAGTGGCAAATGGCACTTGGAGGACAATGGAGGAAGAAGCAGCTTTAATACACGTCATTATGTCTGCTGCTTTAGCCTACTCTTGAAAAGGAGGAGGCAAACATGGAGGGAATATCGGAGATAAAAGGCAGCAGTCATTGGAGAAGTGCATTTCTCTAGTTAGAGAAATGATGTTCAAGGATGTGGAGTAAACTATTTCACTTACTACACCAGAATCCCACCAAGCTTATTTGATCTGATGCTGTCATTTGCTGCATAAGTCACATAGGCCAACAGATCACCAATATTGCCTAGTGAAAGACTGACCTTAACCCTATGGTAATGTCAGCTACAATTTAATAGGTTACTAATAATATAGGAAAGTAAATTACTATTAAAGCAAACAACTTTAATGCATTCGCAGGTGTAGCCTGAGTAATCACTATGTAGTTTGCTAGCTCGCCACAAAAGTGTCATTGTAACTTCACAATACACAAGTACATATCAGTGTTAACATTGGAAGCCAGCTTCTTCCTGTGTTGGATTGTATCTCATTCTCATCACAGTCTCTCAGCATCAGTCGGTGAAATTACAGTATTATTAATAATTGTAAATTGTGCCAATTTATAATGCTATTCACACATTTTCTAGGTTATCTAACCAGTTAGTCTCCGAACTTGTTAAACAAGGCGTTCATTCAAGCTAATGTTACTTTGTAAGTAAGTAGGCTACTTGTACTTTTAAGAAGTGTTTAAATCGACGGCAATCTACGACCAGGCATTGTGTTTCTTGAGAGAATCCTTGTAGATGGTGCAGCTATGGGCTTATGGGTAGGCTACCCTATGGTCACACTTAGTCTGTCAGTGTCCATTGTAACAGTTGCCTAACGTGCTAACTAGTGCCTTACAAGTTGGCATCTTGGGCCACAGGCTCCGCTGTCCCAGAAAAACATTACCATAACAACAGAGTCAATGTTCAACGTATGTTGAACATCCTCAGCGACCGTTTCCATGACCACTGAGTAACAGTTGCCTGGAATATAAACCAAATGTCACTGCGACCAGTGACATTGCACTTTGTCAGCCACAGAGACTATAAACGGGCCTATAACCCTCTTACTACTACAAAAAAGGGACTGTGAATCATAATCCTTCCTCAACCCTATTATATGAATTTGGAAAGAGCTGAAAAGGTCTATATTTGAGCTTTGTGAGGTGTCCAAGTAATCAATGAACACAGGGTACTTGTTTTCTTTCCAATCTAGGTGGAGAACAGTTTTTCAGTGTCTGTCCCCATCTTCAAGCAGTTCCACAGGAATATTATTGGTAAAGGAGGAGCAAATATCAAAAAGGTACAGGAGGAAAATAATTTCAGCTTGACCTCAAGTTTTTCACCATCTGTTGAGGTGACTCTGCTGACATTCTGTACTGATCCCTTAGATTCGTGAGGAGACCAACACTAAGATCGACTTGCCCGCTGAGAACAGCAATTCTGAGATGATTGTTATTACTGGAAAGAAGGCCAACTGTGAGGCTGCAAAGAATCGCATTTTAGCCATCCAGAAAGAGCTGGTGAGATGATTGGGGTGGGGGGTGTAATGGCATTTGAATAAAGCCACCAGTAGCGTTTCAATAAAGCTGTGTAATTGCTTAGATTCTGGAAAGATTTTGGAAGACCTACCAAACATTGCAGTGTGTGGATGATGCTGCACTTTAAATAAATATGTTTAAAAGCCTCTGGCTTTGGTTGGAGCCTAAAACCCCTCCTTCTCCTTGTTTTCAGGCTAACATCACAGAGATGGAGGTGTCCATTCCCTCCAAGTTGCACAACTCCCTGATTGGTTCTAAGGGACGGTTTGTGCGCTCCATCATGGAGGAGTGCGGTGGCGTGCACATCCACTTCCCCTCCGAGGGCTCCGGCATCGACACTGTGACCATCCGTGGGCCCGCGGAGGACGTGGAGAAGGCCCGCAGTCAGCTGCTTTCCTTGGCTGAGGAGAAGGTGAGCAGGCACGGGGCATAATGGGGCATAACAACCGCTATAATGGGTTTAATTGCTGAAATGCCGCCTTTCACGTCATATGAAAGCACTTTTCAGTGAAAAATTGGGGGGGACACCTCAACCACCAGCACTGTGTAGAGACTATCTGGGTGATTAACAGCAGCCATTTTGTGCCTGAGCACTTGCCGCTATCATTTGAGGTGATTATTAGAAGACCCTCCCCCCACTCCACTCCTTGTGGAATAGTACTTCAATGTGATTCCTCCCCCCCACTCCCAAAGTGTATGGAATGCTATGAATAGCAAGGTGTTTAGTTTTGTTTTTCTCTCACTCGTTCCCTTCCCCAACCCTCTCAGCAAACCAAGAGCCACACTGCGGAGCTGCGTGCCAAACCCGAATACCACAAGTTCCTCATCGGAAAGGGTGGTGGAAACATCCGGAAGGTGCGGGACAGCACTGGGGCTCGCATCATCTTCCCCACGTCGGAGGACACGGACCAGGAGCTGATCACCGTGGTGGGCACGGAGGAGGCTGTGCGAGATGCCGCGAAAGAGCTGGAGGGGCTCATCAAGAGCCTGGTAATGCGCCTGTCCCCAACGAAATCTCCTGTGCCAATCCTACTTTTACACGTTTTACATCATTAGTTCTGGGGAGACTGCATGGTGTGGTCCGTAGGGTGCATACAAACCACTCTCCCATCACTGATTTTGTATAATGCCGTTTACACAGTGGTTATCATGCTGTGCTTCAAAATGTATGTTCTCCAGGAGAACCGTGAGGAGGGAAAAAAGGCGTAGAACTAACTGCGTAGAACTGTAGTGCCTCATGACCTGTCCCTAACCCATCATGGTTTTCCTGCAGGATAATGTGGTGGAGGACTTCATCACAGTAGATCCAAAGCACCACCGCTACTTCGTAGCACGCCGCGGCCAGGTGCTGAGGGACATCGGTGAAGAGTATGGCGGCGTGATGGTCAGCTTCCCTCGCTCCACCTCACAGAGTGACAAGGTCACCCTTAAGGGCGCCAAGGAGTGCGTGGAGGCCGCCAAGAAGCGCATGCAGGATATTATTGAGGACCTGGTGAGTCCCTGTGATTATCCAAAGCTAATGTGTGGTAATGAATGATACTTAATCTTAACAGGCATTAGGTTAATCTAGCAGAGTCATTATTGTTCATATTTATATACCTTTCTAATTGGATCCTGACAGTGATTTGAAGGTTCTTGGGGGTGGGGGGAGGGAGCATTTTAATTGGAAATGCAATCCTGGAGGGGCTATTTTAACTCTGCTTATGGATGGATGCCTCCTGTCTCATAAAATGTAGTACAAAAAAATTACTTGCGCTGCCTCTGCCCCTTAAGGTCTTCATTGTGAGACTGAATGGTTGGAGGGAGGAACATATGGTTTAAAATGGGAACTGCTGACTTTCAATCCCTTCATATGTCCATTTAAGTTTTTCTGTGGATCTAATGCTTTCTGCAGAATAACTCTGCTCTTCAAACCTGCATTAACTGTATAAAAAATAAAAAATAAATAAAAAATAACCTGTGCACTTTGCCGGCATGTGGCTTCCTCAATATTTTACAGTATTTAAAGCCTGGCTTTGGTTTTGCAGGATGCCCAGGTGATGATGGAGTGCGTGATCCCCCAGAAATTTCACCGCTCCATCATGGGTCCTAAAGGATCCAGGATCCAGCAGATCACCAGAGATCACAATGTGCAGATTAAGTTCCCTGACCGAGAGGATACTCAGGGTAAGGCGGCTGTTTTGTGGACTAAACAAATGTGTTTGATTCATCAGATCATTTTATTAAAAGAACTGTTGTCCTTGTATGTACATTTCATTTTTCAAATACACATACATACAGATATCAGATGTTCTTGTATCAAATGGCAGACTAGTCTGCTGGTGATAGCCAGGAAATGATTGCAGCCGCTTTTTGGTGTATTCATAGCCTTTTGATGTATTCGTAACGTTACGCAGAATGTGACTGATTTCCGTAAAATGCACTTAAAATGGGCTGACTAATGGTGGCAGGTTCTCCAACTGAGCCGGTCGTCCAGGAGAATGGAGTGACAAACGGAGAGGTGAAGGAGCCTGCTGACCCTGATGTACCGAAGAAGTGTGACACCATTGTGCTCTCGGGGCGCAAGGAGCGGTGCGAAGCAGCAGTGGAGGCCCTTAAGGTGGGCCTGAGCACTGTGCCTTCTATCATCATCATGTGATCTTTCTGGCTGTGTTCATTTTAACTGCATGTATTTAACCACTGGATTACCAACACCCCCCCCCCCCCCCCCCCCCACCACCTCTACCTTTTCAGGCATTGGTTCCTGTGACCATTGAAGTGGAAGTGTCCTATGAACTTCACCGTTACATCATTGGCCAGAAAGGAAGTGGAATTCGCAAAATGATGGATGAATATGAGGTAGGGCATCAAGCTTTTCACTTGGGTTTATCTGGGCAAAATAAAGGGTTTGCTGCCTTAACTCAACTGAGTGATGATCGGACAGGGTTCCTTGCATATTTTCCCCTGGGCAGGGTTGCTTAAAATGCAGGAGTACAGCAGGGCTCCCCCTCCCTGAACCACATCCTTGGGGGGCCCTGCTGTACTCCTGCAGGCATTCCACACTGTACCTTGACGATGAGTGGAATCTCTGTGCCTCAGGTCAACATTCAAGTGCCTGCTCCTGACCTCCAGTCAGACGTCATCTCCATCACTGGCCTGGCCAACAATCTGGAGCGTGCCAAAGAGGGCCTCCTGGAGCGCGTCCGAGAGCTTCAGCTGGAGCAAGAAGACCGGGTACGTGCCCGTCTGCCTGGGGCAGAACCAGGCCAGTGGTTATCTAGATGCATGGGATAATGTCATCAGGGCAGACTGCTGTAATGTACTGGTACTGTTCATCAATCGTTGTAAAGCTCAGCACATTCTCTTGTTTTCTAGCATATTTGTATACATAAAACCAGTTTAGACCTTGTGTGTGTATTTTTTGTGTATGGGTTATGGGTAATAATGCCATGGATGTAACCTTATGATATGCTATAGAATTGAAGGGAGAGGATTCCAACATGGTGATTAATATGAAAGTGTATTTCTAATATATCCAATTTGGTGTACTGTACAAAACCATTGCATGAAGGTTCTACTTTATTGTCACCATGGAATGTAACAAGTGACATTACTTACCTAAAGCCAAAACGGTGTCTGATTGTCCACTGAACAATCCTGGTAATGACCTCAATGATGTTTCTCCTTAGGCCCTCAGGAGCTTCAAACTGACCATCACTGTGGACCCCAAATATCACCCAAAGATCATTGGGCGCAAGGGCGCAATCATCACCCAGATTCGCAACGAGCATGACGTCAACATTCAGTTCCCCGACAAGAATCACGAGAACCAGGTACCCGGGGGGAGTCTGCCACCCATGCTCAATTTTAACACTGTCTATGATCCTGCGATGGTTAGGCGGTCACTGTCAATGTTATTTTCTCTTCAGGATCAGATCACCATAACTGGGTATGAACAAAACGCAGTTTCTGCCCGGGATGCCATCCAGGCCATCGTTGATGAGCTGGAGGAGATGGTTTCTGAGGACATCACCCTGGACAGCAGAGTTCATGCCCGCATCATTGGGGCACGTGGCAAGGGCATCCGAAAGATCATGGATGAGTTCAAGGTGAGCAGGGCAGGAGGGAAAACAAAATGGCTTCCTTGAATGAACTACATGTAATTTTGAATACATCTTTTCCTCCACAATAGATGTACTATTTGTTCATTTTTTTTCCCCCTTCTTCTCCAGGTTGACTTGAAGTTCCCTCAGAGTGGGGCTGCAGACCCAAACATGGTGACCGTCACAGGGCGCCCTGAGCTGGTGGATGAAGCCATCGATCACCTCCTGAACCTCGAGGAGGAATATGTAAGCATTATATTTTTTTGAAGCAGTTTTGCCTTTTAGTTGGGCTGCATTTACACAGTACATTTTGCTTCAGCTGTGTTCGTATGCTAATGGATTTCGTACAACTACAGATGGGAGATGTGGTGGAGAACGAGTCCAAGCAGGCCTTCATGAAGCCGCGTGGAGGTGCTGCCCCCTTTGCGGAGGACCACAAAGGCACATCAAAGGGCTTTGTGGTGAGGGATGCTCCCTGGGCTGCGAGTGAGAAGGTGAGGGACTAGGATATTAGTATTTTAATATTGGTGACTTGGACAAAAGGATTTTGTGTGAAATGTGTTTGAATGCAGTTAAAGAACACACCTTTTGGCAAAAACAAAAATGTGTGTGTTTGTTTCACCTTCTCAGGCTCCCGATATGAGCAGCTCTGAGGAATTCCCCAGCTTTGGAGCGCCTGTGGCCCCCAAGGCCTCTCCATGGGGCCCCAAACGGTTCTAACATGGAAAATGAAGATTTGACATCCAGCCCGCCAAACTTTCTCATCCTGCTTTTGCCCTCATCTGCTTGGATTGAATGTTGTGACTACCATTCCTACTCAAATCCCCCCAAAAAAAGAAAAAGTCCCAGCAATCCTCTCCCACCCCTAAGATGCTCAAATTGGGTCTAATGAAGTGGGTCTAAAAAAAGGTTTAATGATGTATTCGGAGGACTAAATGTAACATCTAGTGTCTAATGCCCATCATGTTATATTGGGGGTGGGGGGAGAAGTTTGCACATAGCTTTTTATGAAAAGTCCATTTTAGGGTAGAAGTGATGACGCAGTATTGCCAGTATGGTCACCTTGTTTCCATCTGTTGCCATGAATGAAAATTTGCTATCTTGTTCTTCAATGGTAAAACTTAATCGAAAGCTGTTTCCAAGGTGACCAAACAAGGCTGTCATGGTTGGATGAGTGGTCCCAGAGTTGCCTTGGAAACCAATATTTATGTGTTATGAATTGAGAAATGTCCCTTGTAAAAGCTTGCCAGTTCACTTCAGAACCGTCTGCCTGTAAAGACTGAGATTGATTGACACTGACTTTCTCTCTGGCCTTATTTTACCATAAGGCTTGAAACCATTTTTTTAATGATGATATGAGTGGAATGGTGGAATGGTTTGGAACATGGTGCAGAAACACTACAAAAACATGCATACTCACTGCCAAGTCCTTTGATTTATTTTGGAGCTGTGAGCTGATCTTAATCTCCAGAAATCCTAATGCATCACCCACAACATTAACTGCACAAATACTGTACCAAAAAAATTACAACCTTTGAGAAGAGGTTCAAAAAATGTCTGTATATTTTTCAACTTCTGTGGAGAGGTGCAAAAAAAAAGAAAAAAAAAAAAACAGCCTTTGAAAAAAGATGAAATACAATTTGCTGGTCGGCTCATTTGTTTCCAGTCACCCGTGTACAAATTAGCCGTTGTGATAATTTCTTTCCTTGTTTTTGTACCCAGTCAGTGTCCTATCTTTTTTGTTTGTTTTGTCTTCCAGTTTCTGGGCAGACCATTGTTTCCATGGCAACAAACTTTGTGTTGGCCTTAAGAAAAAAATGTATATGCAATTACTCAAGCAAAAAAAAAAAAAAAAGTAAAGATTATGGATAAAACTGGAATTTAATGTCCAAAAAATAAAAATGGAAAATTGGCTGTGGAGTCTTGCTTCTTTATAGGGAAAATTAACATAGCCAAAGTATAATCCTGAATTTCATAATTAATTTGACTAGACTGATGCATTTTTTCAAATCCACACTTCTGCACAACTTAACTGAATTCAACTTGGGCACAATAAACCCCCAGTGTTGTCCTCCAATCTCAGGTCCAGTAGTGAATGGTGGGCCTGCTCTATTTCTAACTAATTACTTAAATATTGAAATAATAGTTAAACATGCACGTTTTTTTTTTTACAAATTTGTATGTTTTGTGTGAACTGTACGCACTGTATGAGTTGTGATTTGGGGCCTAATTTATAAAACTGCAGGTTTTACACTAATCAGTTACGTATGCGCAAAAGAAAAGTGCTTACATTCAAAAATATGAAACTATTCTTGCTTGTATGCAATTTTCTCTTTATAAATATAAATCAAAATCAACTTCAAATAATGCATAGCTCACGTGTATGAGCCTAGAATCCCACCCTGTTAACTTCCTCAATTAACCATTAATGGTTAATGGAATGCCCATTGTGAATGTTGATAAATGTATAAATCAGCTTGCCATTCCATTGATTTGACTGGGAAAACTGAAGTCAGACCTAAAAACAAAGCGGAGAAACTTCACGGAGTGTGGAAATCGGGACATTGGTTATTGAGAGATAGAGGCCAGAAGGGCTATATTTTGGTGTTTGGTGGAAATAGTTGTGGCATAACCATCCATCCATATACCCCCCATCCCCACCAAATGCATAAGGTTGCAATACCATAGCCAGGAATAATAACAATTGTAGCTATTGAGTCAAGATATTTAAAAAAAAAAAAAAAAAAACAGCTGGAGAATTCTAAGGAATAAAAATACTTTAGCCTATATCCAAATCACAATACGTATGAAATCCCCATCTTTATTATATTAAGTTGGTTTTCTCATCATTACGCTATTGGGTGGTTATTTGGTCTGTTTTGTAATATTGGGTGGGTGGGGGTGGGGGGGGGGGGGTTAACTTATGCTACTTCGGTGTGAAGTGCCACTGTACCTGCGGAGTCTGCATCTTCTGTATTAACCATATTTAACATGTCTTAATCACTTCACTGGGTTTGTAAGTGTATTCACCTAGCTAGCTCACATTAGCTATCTTCTGTAATTCACAGCCGTTACCTAGCAAAATAGATAGCCTTGTTTGAGGAGGCCCTCCTCCTTTCTAACTTTTACAGTAACTCATGGTATTCTTACACTGATACCAAGCTAATTCTGCACAATGGGCAGCCCCATCAGTTGTCACTGCAAAGAATTCACCAACTCATGGATGGTCCAACTATCCATAGTGGGGACAGACAGGCATTTATGTCGTTTTATGACGTTTGCTCTGAGAGTCTATGCATTGGTAGGTATGCTTGACCAACAGGCACAAAAGCGCTATGGAGTAAGAGTATCATTTACCGTCTCTCTAGAATTTCAACCAAGTAAGAGATTTAAGATTCAAGGTGCTTTTGTGGCTGAACACTTGGGGTTTTTATGGCCCTAGATTATGCCTCTAGAACCGGAGCGGTTTGGACCACCAGGGAGTCATACCGCTGCAAGGGTGAGGCTGTGCTGGAATTTACGAGGGTCAGTGAGTGTCCTCGAACACCAACTTCCTGAAGAGCAGTGCCCATTCACAGCAAAGAGACTATCAGGTTACTTGAGTCCAGGACAGTGAGAGTATAAGTGGATGGGGTGCTGTTCTCCCCACCTCTGAGGGGCACAGAAATACTTCAGCAGAGATCCAGTGCAGAGGCCTACAATGCATAAATTCTTCAATTGGAGCAATCTGGCTACACAGTTAAATTGACCCCTGAAACTGTTGACTGCCTTGTGGCACAACATGCAGTCCGTGCTGTACAATGTTTGTTCTACAAGAGCACATCCAAGATCCACGATTGCTAACGGACCTCCTGCAAGCATGACATACCTAGAATAATACTTACAGCACATGGGAATGATCTGCTTACAATGATATTATGGCAGCCCTGCAATGGACACCCCATCCACCATAAGATATTCACGTCTATTGCAATGCCTGTGAACTTGCTTGTGAGTCAATGGCCTATTTTTGGATGGAAGGTTCTTAGGGACACATGGAAGTTACGTTCCTTGCACCAAAATCTAGAGTGACACTGCCGCTGAATATCTGGCTGGTGACCTTGTAGACTAATCCCACCACTGTATTAGCATGACTCAAGTCAGTGTTGTCAGTATAAAGTCTTTTTGGGACCAGTATTAGAAATTTAAGAGCTGACAGATATTCAAGCTTGGAATTACGTGAGGTCTGAGGACATCCCTGCAGATATAACATGCGGCAGAACACTGGCAACTCTCAGAGAAAACCTGCTGGAACCAGGGACCGTGCTTTTTGTGGCAACATCCAGTCATGTGGCCCCCTGAACCAGAGATAGTTGCCACATGTCATTCAGAGCAGGAATGGAAATCCAGCTTCCGTGGCCACACATCAACAGATCACTCCCCACTAGTACTAGATTTATCTCAGTTTTGCAGTTTCAAGGAATTAGTTGAAGTGACAGTTAAGGAACTTCACGGGGTGGGAAATCAGACAGGAGAGCCACGCTCACAGGATTAAGTCAATACATAAGCAGCTGGGAAACCAGTGCCTTATACGAGGAGACTAATCACTCTTTCAACTCAAGTCCTATGGCACTAGTGGAGTCATTAGTGTTGGTGGGCGTCTGCATCATAGTGTTTTACCGGATCAAGAGACAATTCACCTTATCATTCTGGATCCAAAGCACCCCCTCAGCCAGCTCCTAATTCAACACTTTCACAATGATTTACATCACCCTAGACCAGAAAATGTTTTTGTTTTCAAAAGTCTGCCAGAAATACAGGACCTTTTGAGCAATGGTGTTTATATTAATCACCAACACAGTTGTACAGAGTGTAAAAAATGGCTAGGAAAACCAGAAGTCCCAAAAATGGCTGATATGCCCCCTGCATAATTCAGCTGTTCCAGCCTTCATTTTATTCACCTGGTGAATGCTCTGAGCCTTTCCTTATTAAAGTGAGTAGGTGCAGTGAGAAAAAGTGGGGTACTGTTAACCACTAGAGGTGTTCATGTGGATTTCCTCACCAGTACAGACACTAACTCCTAACTGATGGCACTCTGTAGATTCACTGCTTGCTGAGGAAAACCTCAAAAGGCTTTTGTCTTATCAGGGGACATATTGCAGAGGAGGAGATAAGGAGCTTGCAAACTAGCAAATTTGGTTCCACTTCAACCCATCAGGCACCCCCACTTTTATGGCACATGGGATAGAGAGATTAGGTCTCTAAAAGAAGTGTGTCATGTGATCCTTGGGCCCAGACAGGGATGTTGATAACAGCTCTCATAGGGCTAGAGGGGATCTTGAACTCTAGGCCTCTTGGCTATGTGTCCTCTGACATAGTGGACATTGACCCAGTCACTCCTAACAGTCTGCTGATGGTGTGGCCTGACTCTTCCCTGCCACAAGTTCTGCACCCTGAGTTTGAGATGATAAGTTAAAATGCTGGAGACGTAGTCAGGCTGACCACTTCTGGGCATACTTGATGAAGATGTATTCACCTAGTCTAAAAACCTGCTGCAAGTGGAAGCCTGATACTGCAAAGGACCTCAAGAATGGAACATTTGTCATGATCATTGATCAACAGTTTCCAAGAGCCCTCTGGTTCACCCGTTCTGTCGCATTTGTCTGCAGATGGTAGGCTGTGGTGAGCCGGTGCTCTATCCCTAATGTGCTGACAGCACAGTTAAAAATGTCACTCACAAACTGAGAGCCTCTGTTTGATATCAGGAATCTTAAGGCACCATGCCGGACATAAACATTCTCCAGCAAACTGTCAGAGGAAACCTGCCGTAGCCTGTCTCACTACCTACACCTCTATCGACTTAGTGAAATAATCCAGGAACACAATAATGTATGCATCAATGAGCACCATGAGGCCTGCTTGTTTCCTCTGCCTCAGTTTGGTTAGTTAACAGACAGGTTGCGAAACCACATAGGCCTCCATCCTCATTCTCGGCCAGAGAGACCTTAACCTTGGACAGCATCTTTGTGGACCCCAAATATCCAGCAGTGGGGTGGTCTTGATAGTAACTGAGCAACTGGCCCTTGAGAGAGTCTGGCCCATGCAGCCTCAAGTTTTTCAGTGGGTGCAGACCGCAGCTTCCTTTGGGATCTCTGTAGTAAAACAGACATTATTGACAGTGAATTCAGGAAGGTCAGTCTCATCTTCCACCACATCCAAAACTCTCTCCAACCCATGAAGCAGACCCCCAGTAACAGGGTCTTCCAACTGCAGCTGATGTGACTGCAGCCAGTCCTGTCCGGTTACCAAGGGCTTTGTGTGCAGGTCCAGACCCGCTACAATGGTGTAATTGGGCAGCAGATCTGTTGGGTCGTAGTTGCTTGGTAATGAGTTTTCAGGATAGTGTATCTGGCACTTTGTTATACAACCCAGGCTTGAGCACCACATCAAAATCTAAATCTTGGAGGTGAAGGCACCACCTTGCGATTCAACCTGAGGGCTTAGGACGAGACATCAAGACTTCACGCTGCTGTGGTGTCTGACTATGGCAACGTGGAGCCCCTCAATGCAAGGTCTGAAATGCTCAATGGACCAGAAATGTCATATCGGAAGCTGTGAATTGGGAACCAACTTTACCTTGTGAAACGTCCTTCCGGCAGCGCAAATTTAGTCATATCTATCGATCTTTGCTACCACATCAGAAAATACTACAAGTAAAAAGTCTTTGCACCTTATTGGAAAAGTTTTCTAAGCTAATTACATTCTTTTCATTAATTCATCCAACAACAATTTCAAAAACGTTCTGGCTTGGGTTTCCCAGAAAGTAGCCAAAGACATTCCTTTGTAATGTAAGATAGAGCCTAATACTCTTATAAGCTAGAATGCGCTGCAGTCTGATATCTATAGCTCACATTTTGTGTTAAAGCTCCCTCTAGTGGACTAGTTTGCTACTTAATAGGATAGGGAGTGCTGTGGGTCGACATTGGGAAAAAGTACAAGCTAAAGTAAGGAGCTAATTTAGGCTGGGATCAGTACGGGTTTTGGCCATTTTATTTCATACCATTTCATATCAAGTGGAGTACGTTATGTGTGCGTAGGTTTATTCTCACGGAAGATGTGTATTAATCGAGATGTGGATGCTAGCTATATAAGGAACAGGAAACTAGCTAACTGCTGCATGTCTTGTTGCTGTGGAAGACAAGAGCGTAAGTAATAAAAACAGTCTGCAACAGTATTGGACTGAGTATTTCGACGTTGAAGTGTGCCAAAGAAAAAGTGACTAGATTTAGATGGTTTATTACAACAAAGGGAAAGGTATCGAACAAGGAAGCCATAACATTAAGTCAAAAAACTCGCTCGTCTGGAATGCTTCGCTGGTTAGGTTAGCGGGCTCGCATGGTTTGCTAACTTCATGAAATGGCGGATGCATTGTGCACAATAAAAGGAACTTGATATATTAAAACACTGTGGATTTAAATTCCGAAATTGCCGAAGAATCATAAAGATTAGACGAACTAGGCTATTATCCGAAACCGTCTTCTGGACGAAGAAACTATTAAAGCTGAATGATAGATGGGAAGAATGGAACCTGGTTACCTTTGCTAAATGGAGGAGGAGCACGTGCTTCTGCTGTGGACCTTACTTGCAAAAATTGCCAAATGGAGTCCAAATGGCTGAATTAGAGGAAAAAGTATTACATGAGTTGTTTAAACCATTCAAAAGGAAATCGTTCACTTTTAATGAAAACTTGCTGAAATCAAAATGGCACAGCAGTAGGCCTACCTGAAAAAGTCAGGAAAAGGACGGTTAAGCTTAGGCTACTGCTAAATATTGAGAAGTAGGCTAAATAAATCACAGTAAAGCAGTCAAGGAGAGCAAAGCTAGGCCCACTTACTAGTAAGTTGAATGACATTAAAGCTCTCATGCAATATTGTCAGCATAGCCAGGATGTGAAATTTCACAAGGCTGCCTTCCACAAACTGCACAAAGATTTTTAGGAGAGTCATGGTAGTGTGCAACTCTTATTGCCTGAGGAGGAAATTGAGTGATTTGATTGGTATTTGCCAAAAATGACTTACTATCGGGAATTCCCTGTTGAGGTAGAAAGATGGTTATGTGAAGCTCACCATCATGCCAGCCAGGAATAGCAATCAGGTTGATGTGATACTGGAGGAATTCAGTGTCTCTGTAGCATCAGTAGGAATGGTTCTCCATGTGTGAGATCACACTGTAGTTCTTCTTGTACCAGTTTAGTACATATTTGTGCAGAGGCTGAGCAAGAAGAACTTTTAGGAGGAGCAGCATGCTTTGAAGAAAATGATGGAGGAATTGCAACTAGAAACTGGGATGGCGGCAGCAACAGGTAAGATTAATGAAATAGATGCAGAATCTCGACAAGTTATCGCCGAGTCATCTTTAGAGGTCACAGCCTCCTTAAGAGGTACGGCATTTTCTTTACATGTTCAGCTAGTCGAGCAGTGCAACTTGAGTTTGCCTGTACTTCAGACACAGACTTGTGCACAGATGCAGCTCGCCACTTCATTTGCAGGAGAGGTCCTGTGTCCAAAATGAAATCTGACAACAAAACAAATTTTGTCAGTGCGGAACGTGAGCTGAGATAAGCTATGAGTGCTTTTAATCACCAGAAAATGCGAGCCACTTGGAAAATGGAATAAAATGGGATTTCAATTCTCCGAGTAGTTTTCACTATGGTGCGGTGTGGGAGAGGCTTATTCGTGTAATCAGAAAGGTACTCGACTCTGTTTTACTACAACAAACCCTTGATGATGAAGGGCCGCAAACAATTTTAAGTTAAGTTGGAAGATATTTTAAATGATGGGTGTCAGAAGACCCTAATGATTTAGAAGCCCTCACACCGAATCGCTTACTTTTGTTAAAGTCCAAACCAATCCTGCCACCAGGGCTGTTTGAGGAAAAAGATGTGTACTCAAGACGGAGATGGAAATGGGTTCAATACCGCGCTGAACTGTTTTGGAAAAGAGCGTATTTGCCGCTAATGCAGGAATGTCAACAGTGGTCCCATATACAAAGAAATTTCATGTCAGTGGATATCATTTTAGTCATTGATGCCACAGCTCCCCAGGGCTCATGGATTATGGGAAGGATGTTGGAGATCAAACCTGACAAAAAACGGGCTTGTCCGTAGTGTTTGCCAAGTCTGTCGGGGAATCAAACTGGTCTCCTATGTGACAGGTGGATGATGCCTATTCATCACTATACTGATATCTGAAGAAAATAGTGTTTTCCATGTACAGAGAAGTTACTCACACATACATAGCACGGTCTATTAGTCATTCATTTGAACCTGCGAAATGGTATTAAATGTATTGCAATCAAGCTTTGGATAAATTAGAAGAAACATATCTTAGCTCACACAAATTGAACAAGCTGTATTCCAAAGCAGTGCTACACAGTGTGTCTTAAATTATTTCAAGTAACTTGGCTCTGTGTTATTTTTTTCATTTTACCATCTGAAGAGTGTGGTTATTCAAACTTTTACGTATCACATGAACTTGTTACCACTCGTGGTCAAGAATGGTTTTGTTTCAAACCCATGTTTACAGACAAAAAATGGCTGAGAAACGACAACCAAAGAAAGGGCACAGATAAAAGTTTTATGAGTACTAAACTACTTCAAGCATAGCGTTTCCACAATTTGTGCCAGTACATGCTGTACGTGTGTTGTGCGCTGTGTCACCGATGTGAAGCACAATGAATGCTAATAGCTCCCCCTTGTGGAGAATCTTCAGCTTGCTAAACGTGAGTGAGTGAGTGAGTGTGCGTGTGAGTGAGTTACAAGCCAGTTCTATGAGGTGGAATACCAGGCCTGGAATTCCAAACATGTGCAAACAGCCTTCCATGCATATTACTTTCTCTGCTAACCTATGCAATGTAAGGTGTAGTCACTGGAGTCATGCATTGCTTCAGTAATAAGAATCATGGTTTATTAATAATTGTGGTGTCATAGCATGTGAATGGCTCGTTGGTCTAGGGGTATGATTCTCGCTTTGGGTGCGAGAGGTCCCGGGTTCAAATCCCGGACGAGCCCTCTTTTTTTGTTTTTTTTCTTGTGTGATTTCATGAAAATGAACGCCATGTTTTATATTTCAGGCAGTTGACATTTTGCCAGAAAAAGGTCTCCAGTACAGGTAAAATTGCCTACACCAGACATAAAACATTTAAGCCACATCAAATAACATAATATTTATACAGGTTCATAATTTCAATAGATACAGAATACAATGAGCTGAGTAGGCATCATATTAAAAGAAATATTGCTAATGAGACATCTAGATGTGGCCTACATATGTGATTGTATTCAACAAAGTGCTTTTGTTGCATGGTTATTTTCTGTACTAACACAAGGAGGTGCTCCAACCTAGCTTTCTCAGTAGGTAACTCATGAGGGATAGCGTCAGTTTAAGACGTCGCTACCCAAAATGGGACTTCACTCCTCGTTAGTATAGTGGTGAGTATCCCCGCCTGTCACGCGGGAGACCGGGGTTCGATTCCCCGACGGGGAGAAGTATCTTTTTCCCCCGGCTACTTCAGATAGCAACGTCTCTGTGTATTCATTTTGCCAGTGGGTTCCTCCAGTGTAGACAACGGCACCAAACTCTGATCTCCCCCTGAGGCTGATGTGCTATGTGGGCTAGGATTTTCTTTTTTACCTCCAGTTTCATGTCAAACCTTTTTTGCTTCACCGATTGCATAGTATGCGGAAATAGAGAGACAGAGTTTACAACAGCTATATCTTGCCCTTCATAGTTTCCCTGGCCCTGGCACTGAACTGCTTACACTAGTGAATAAAATATGTTTTTTGGCTTGTACTTCCATTAACAGCATTTCAATCTCCGCTTTAGAGATGTTATTGTTCTTTTGTCTTTTCTCTGGCATCTCTTTAAATGACCTGCAATAGAATTCCAAACTCCTTATGGTATTTTAGGGGTGTCCATTTATGCTAATCACAAGTTCTGTGAACGTGTTTTCCATTGCAAAAATTTATGTATTTACTGTATCGACAGTATCCACATACGTATGTGAACATGAAAAAGCTGTTGTTACGTGTTTGATGAAACTGGTGGTATTTGTTACTCATAAATTTACACACTGCTGTACGAAAATATTGATAAATGAGGCCCACTGTTTGGGCAAATGCGTTTATGAACGATTTATGATCAAATTATTTTGGCTCATGTTTGATAAATGAGGCCCAGTGTTTTCATATTGTATTTGGTTCCATTTCTTATCCCATGTTGCGCTTTCTGCAAAAAATGTGGTGAATGGACTGCATTCGTATTGCACTTTTTCCCAGCAACTAAGGCTGCACAAAGCGCTTTATAATTAATGCCTCACATTCACCCATTCACACACATGCTCACACAACAACGGCAAATATGAATACTGTATGATAGGTGAAATAGTGTACAATATGACTTTATTTTAACAAATATTACTACTACTTCTCAAAAGCTCCCCTGGCCATTTCACAGGTGAGATCAGAAGCATGGGTAGTTAATCACAGCTGCCATGATTCAAAAATATGATTACAAATAACTGACGGGTGTTCATTAAATCTTGTAGTTTGCATGATAACAGTGTCCTCGATAAAAGGCACATAAGAGCAGGAGGAATTAATTTAATCATCATCATCATCATCATAAAATCAGTCACTTAAGTTGTAGTTAGCTTTTAATCTGTATCAGGTAAAATATATTTACCATATAGGAGTCAGACCTGGGTCAAATACATATTTAAAGTATTTTATTTACTTTACTACTATTACTTTAATTACTTTAAATACTTATTTAGAAATCATTTGAAATTCAGAATTGACAGATATAGAGTATTTAAATTACAAAATGTATTTGAAAATACATTTAAGGAGCATTTGCATGAATTTTCAGTTACTTTAAAAAACATCTTAAAAAACGTTTCAAATACTGAATTTTCAAATAAAAAGTGTTTGATTGAATGGAATTATTTGAAAATACTTTCACAACATAAGGTCAGTGGTGCAACATGCAATTGCACCGAGCTGTTGAAAGACTTGAAAAGCACTGGATATGCATTTTGACTAATTAGAATGTGTCAAGTGACTGCTGACGTCACTGATTTCCATTGTTAATGGGTAATGAATATGCATGGATGAAGTCTATTTTATCAGTGTCGAATCTAACAAAATGTAAAAGATGTAACTATACATACGGTTGTTGAACACTGAAAACAGAAAAAAGAGGAAATACAGTAAAAGGCCACTAACCTTAAAAAGACTGCATGAGTACAAATAAACTGGCAAGTAGCTTATCAAGAAGTCTGAGTTTGCCATCCCCGCCATGCAAGGACATGTATGGACATTTAGGCTACTGTCTGTTCAAGGCAGTGCATGGGTTGTTTAAAATTGTCAGCGTAAAAATTGTCAAATTGTCAGGCGGCCCCTTGCCCATAATCCAAATTCAACCCATAGCTCCTATTAGTTCCCCTGGAGTTGCCCTCAGTATTATAACTCACTGACATCACATCAAGAGCCACTCACAAAGATGGTACAAAGAACTCTGGGGTACCCCCTTCAGTATGAAGCCTACATTGTTGCTGGCTCAGTCATTTCTCTTGTCCATCACAGAAATATTTCAAAATATTTTAAAATTGTATTTGTATTTTAATGTATTTTTAAAAGGCTCTAAATACTATTTGAAAAAGTATTTGGTTTTCCATGAAAATAATTAAAATAAACACAAAGTATTTCATGTGTAAATGTATTTTAAAATACTTCAAATATGTATTTAACTACATTTTCAAATACAAATATGTATTTGTATTTGGCCCAGGTCTGATAGGAGTCTATACAGTCATTTCTTATAGAACATTTAATAATGCTCTGTTCCAAATAACAGCATGCAAGACTTAGTCTTGTATTTGTTGGCTGAAGCCTCGCTTTGTTAATGTCCAGATGCCATAGGGGTATAAAAATGGTTTCTCCACATTTTGTGGCTAGCAGGAAGGATGTTGAGAGAACCTGCTATTGATATGCAATCTGTGGTGTACAACAATACAAATACACATCCCAATTAATATCTTTGCTGTGAAGATATATATCTTGAAGTTTTCTGGAAATGGTTTAGCAATTTTTATATAAATCATGGGAAAATAAATTAAAAAGCACAATTTTATTCAAAAAATTTCTTGATTTTTCAAAAATGTGACTTTTACTTGCAGAACGCATGAATACTCCACATACATGGAAATACAATTAATTATTAATCACATTAAAAACTAAGATAATTGCAAATACTTAAATTTATGGTAAACTGTCAGATTGTTAGTCGGAAATAAAAAATGAACAGTATACATATACGTATGAAACAGTCAGAATGTCCTGATCTCTGATCTGTGGTTTCCACTTCCTCTTTCTTTTAAGTACATAATATACAAAACGTAATTCAACATTTTTCTTAATATTAAAAGTTTAGACTCCTAAATCCCTGTGAATTAAAGAAATAGTTCAACTTATACAGTAAACAATAATTCTCTTTTTTAAAAAATGAGACAGGCACATGTGACAGAGTACAAGAGTATCGAGAGTACAAGGACATTTCTTGAGAGACAACAGGGCTTCAGAGATATGAGATTCAAGTTTCACGATGCCAAGGGGACTGGTAGACATGATAACACAATGAGCTGGAACAGCTGACTAAGTTCGAGATAGTTTGAGAAAAGAAAAAGAAAAAACACCACAAATTGTACAAAAAGCAGTTCACATAAACTGTGAATACTGGTCTGACCAGGTCAAGGCATCAGTGATAACATGGGGGGGGGGGGGCAGTGTTCTCAGATCTTGACTGACAGATCGGACCACAAGAGTTCATGAGGCCCTGGAGTGGAGCGGCCCTGTCCCTGGCGGGCGGAGCTATCCTTTCAGGCATGGGGAGGGGGTGTGGTTTGTAGGAGCAGAGCCCTGTGGTTGGGGCTTGTGCCCTTTGCAGGTCAGGGTGATTGGAGGGTGGGGTTGGCACAGCTCAGTTGTGGCAGGCAAGACTAGCGGTTGCTCTTCATTGCCTCCTTGGAAGCGAGGATGAGAGGTGTCAAGCTTGAAAGGGGCTTTGCCATCTTCAGGAAGGGGTGCTACAGGTGAAGGGAGAAATGGATAAGTCAGTGATCCCAAGTAAACAAGTACATATTTTATACCCAGTAATACATATTTCCTCTGTGTATTCCTGTGCCTTCTCTTCAAGAAAAATTTGTCAAAGATTTTTGAACAAGTTGAGTTATTGTTTTTACTACTGCACTGTGAACACTAAAGGTTGAAATAAATTAATGCAAGCAGTCTAACATTTTACTGGTCCCAAATAACTGTCAGATTTCTTTTATGGCTAAAAAGTTATGGTTGCAGTCTGAAAATATGACAGAAAAACAGCGTACATTTATGTATTTACAGCACAAAATCGATATTTAGGGTTGCTTTCACACTGGCGTTATTTGGCCTGGACTTTCCTAACTTTTTGCCTAGTTTTGATCTTTTTGACTGGTGTGAACTCTACATGTGGACTTTGGTCTGGACTAAAAAAGTACTAAAGATTTGAAAAACAATGGTGGCCACGGCCCTCTTCACTCTGACCGTGGTTCAAATCATTCCTGGTATGAAAACATTTTCAGTAAAGTCTAAACCAAATGGAGGAAATGAGGACATGCGCAAATGTATTGTAGGCTTACACCAGGTTGTTTGGTTGTTTTTAGCCAAATTACAGCAAGAGCAAAGTTTACAGCTTGCTAGCTACAAATGAGTCGTGTGTGTGTCTGTCTGTGTGTCTTCGGCATATCAACCTAGCTAGCAAGTTAATGTGCAGCTCTGATGCTGTATCAGAGTTGCTGTTGCCAGCTAGGCAAACATTTTTACTCCATGTGGCATTGTAATAAAGAACGCCTACCCGAGTACCCTGCCACAATACTCTTCCAGAGTCAATATATGTGATATAACATTGCTCGCCTCCTTCTGGCTCTGAAGACAGCAGCATAGATTCCCAAGTACATGCATCAGGTTTTTAAGTGCGAGTAGTCTTGATAAATGTTCACGACAATTTATTTCCGCATAGTGTTGCTGAGTGGAATACCAAAGGAAAACCATAAACTAAAAGGACATGTTTAAAGACCAGTGATGCTCCATGTTGTCTGCCTTGCTCAGATTTCTTTAAAAAAATAAAATAAATAAATAACAGAAATTTTTTGTACCCCTGCCAAAATCTGTCCAAACAGTGCGCTTGATATTATGACCAATACAATGCAACAACCTAGTTAACTCTGCGTCGGTCTTTACATGCAAATCACTATTACGTGTGAAACACCCTTAGAAAATTGGAAATTAAAAATGTCTTTTTTGTCAAGTTTTAACAACAAAGAATTTTGTTGCTGGTTCAAACAAAAACATGACGTCTAATTGCAGTTCTGTTTGTGCATTTCACAGCAGTTGGACTGGGCCAAATTCTTTCATAGCTTCAGAAGTGCTTGGCCCCTTCATAATAATGTGTCCATGACAAGGTGTGGAGGAACAGGAAGGAGGGACTCACTTGCAGCAGCTCCTTGCCCCCGCCCCTTTTCTCCACGTCCATCTCCAGGCAGCGGTTCAGGAAGTCCCGGAAGGTAGGCGACAGTTTTTCCGGGTTTTGGAGCTCCGGGGTGCCATTGGTGGCAATCAGGTATAATGCCTAGTTGGGTGGTGGGGGAGTTGTAGGGAGCAAAGAGGGAAACCCATTAATGCTGAGTTATACAGCTACTGGATTAGTCCTCTAAATTAGGACATTTATGGAATCACCCCGCTTTCAAAGTCAATGCATTTTAGTTGGGTGAATTCTGAGAGGTTGGATTTTAGCACATCAAAAGCAACTAAAAAGTTTCCTTTACAGGAAACCAGTTAGTGGCAACAAGAAATCTGGCACCCTTAAAGATGCCACGTCTTAAATCCATTAGAAGGTAAAGCACTTGCCATCTTAAACCCTCGAAAGCTACAATTCCCAATATTTTAAACTCTTGAAAGAATTCTACAGTGTTTATGGCGATAACAGGATCCTCTGACTCAGAAGCGCAACCCATACTCACCCTCAGGGGGTTCTCGTTGAGGTAGGGGGGCTCTCCCTCCACCATCTCGATGGCCATGATGCCCAGGGACCAGATGTCCACTTTGGGCCCATAGGCCTTGCGGGTCACTACCTCCGGGGCCATCCAGTAGGGCGTGCCCACCATGGTGTAACGCTTGATCTGCTCGGGGGTGATCTGGGCGCAGAACCCAAAATCAGCTGTGTGTGAGAGAGAGAGAACATGTCAGTCCAATGATGGCCACAAAATAAAAGTGCAAATTGGAACTGGTCAAGAATAAAATGCAATCAAATGCAAAAGGTACAAAGTCAAGCAGTATCTTAATGCATCCTGAAAGATACAGGAGTGTTGTGACACTCACTGAGTTTCACAGACCCGTCCATCCCCAGGAGCACGTTGTCGCTCTTGATGTCACGGTGGATCACCTGGTTAGCGTGCAGGAACTCCAGGGCTTGCAAACACTGTGCAGGGGGAATGCAAGAGTGGTCACAGTGGATACAAGAGGAGACCAACAACAATCCAGTTGGCCAATAGGCAATGAGAAGGGGCCACAGTCAGCCTATAGCTACAGCATATATTTGTGGAGGCAAAGTGCTGATCCAAGAAAAAGCTGATATTCGGATGAAGAAATTATTGAAGGGTAGGCGGCATTTAAAAATAGGAAATGAATTTGTGCTCCTCTGAACTAATCAAAATGTTTTCCATAGCCAATAAGAAGCTTGAAAACATTTATTGAATGGCTTTCATTGACATAATGGAACTCCTAAAAAGAAACACTCAAACAAACTAGTAATAGTTACCTAAATCCGTTTCAGCAAAGTTGTGCTTTGTTGTGCCTGGTTACCTAGCCAGTTAGCTAGACAGCCCAGCCAGCTAGCTAGCTAGACTGCCTGGTCAACCGGGACAAAACTGTTCCACAGATTTTGAGCCAGAGAAGCCCAAGTCTGTAAGAGGCTGCTGTCCGTCTAACCTCTCTGCAGACAGCGGCGATCTGAGCCTCGTCCATGCAGGTCTCCGTCACGACGTCTGTGAGTGAGCCGCCAGCCAGGTATTCCATCACCACAAAGAGTTCCTCCCCCACCAGGAAGCTGTGGGGGCACAGAGAGATCCGGAGAGAATCAGCCGTTACTTCCTGAGAAATGTATGCGATACATCCTCTTTCTAGATTCAATTAAGTGTATTACTGTCTTCATAATGCCTTGAACCATTCTGAAAAGAGCGAGTCAGACCCTGTCTGGTAACTCAATAGTGAAGATGAGTAGACTCTCAGCTCCCAACTACTATCTTTATTATAACCATAATCAATACTGTAAGCATCACGTCAACCCCACCATCCTCAACACAATTATCTTCACCACCACCATCATCATTTTCATCATCATCGTAATCGCCGTTGTAATGATGCAAATTACCTGTCCACGAAGTTGACGATGTTGGGGTTCTTTAACTCCTTCATCACCAGGATCTCGTTGATGATTAGTTCCTTCTTGGGCTGCTTTTGCAGGTTTATCTGTTTGATGGCTACCTGTGAACACACCCACATCATGATCAGACCGAGTCAGAAAACCTTTGCAGTCATCCTCACAGGGCGGAGGGGGGGGGGGGGGGGGGGCTAAAAAAAATAAGTCACAGCCTAGGGTGCATTACTGCCAATCAATCTGCACATAGATCAGCTCCTGCATTTCCTGCTTGCACTCTACTTCCTTACTCTAGGACAGTGGTATGCAACCCTGGTCCCCTGTGTATGCTTATTTTTGTTCAAACCTTATTTACAATTCCAAGAGGTGACCCTATAAATGACACATCATTTTGGACATAGATATTCAGGTAAAGAAATGGTGGTTCAGGTGAAATGTTCACAACTTACAATGTAAAGATAAAATGCACTAATACAAAGGTAAATCATTTACTAAAATCGTTATGTGCATTACTCTAGCCTAGTTTTTGATTGGCTCTTACTTTGTCGCTATAGATCTTTTATAAGTGAACAGCTAATAATTAAACAAATCATAAGTGCCATCTAAACATCTGGTAGGTCTACAGAATCTGCAACACAGTCTTAAGTCTGTTTCTTTGTCAGATGGAGAGTTCTCTTCAAGGTCTTGCACTGGCATGATTGACAGGCAGTATGCAATGCCACACGGTGGGACAGGCTGCATTCATTAGCGACAACCAGAGGGCCTGACGTGTGAGTGTTAGCTTACCTCCTGTCCCGTGGCAACATCGATGGCTGTGTACACTGTGCCTGAAGCCCTGGGGGGTGAGAACAGAAAGCTCATTCATCCAATCCCACACTGGGAGACTTCAGATCATCAAGAATGACTCACATAAAAGGCAAGGTTTGAAAAAACCTCTAGCAGCTCAGACACAAACTGAGTATTAAAACTGATTTTTACATATAGCCAAGATTAAAGCATACAGCATAAGACACACAGCTGATCACACTGAACGATATCTGCAGAATTTATGAAAGTCTAAACATCAGCCCTAAAATAGATTTCTTCATCTCACAGGATATATATTCACCGGGATGCACCCAAATCAGCCATTAACACCATCAGCCTGCCTTCAGAAAGCACATCGACAGGCAGATGGACAGCACTGATCTCATAACCTCGTCTCCACCCACACGTAGGCGGAGGTCGTAATGGACAGACTGATCAACTGATCAACGCCCGCTGACTGAAACCCCCTGCCAGTTATTTGTGCGTGAGGAAGCTCTTCTTTCCCTGAATTTGCAGTCATCACAGGACTGGAAAAAAGGCTCCTTTCCGTCTTTCCCGTAGAGGTGTAAGGCATATGAAACAAACAGGATGGAGGGGGTGGAGTCTGCCTTCCCCATGGGTAGATTAGGAGTGAAGGCAGCTGCGGGAACTGGCACTCACCCCTGTCCGATTTTCTCGTATCGGGTGTACTTCTTCTTGGGGTCGCCTACGCTGACTATGGTTCCTACAAGCAACAGAAACAAAGCACGTCGTCGTCTTTATGTCCTGTGTGCGGTGCACTTGTACTAGGAATGGGTACAAGTAATGTATCAACTGATTACTTGTCGGATGTGTTGGCTCTATTTATTAATTTAACGTGTAAAAAAAAAAGAAATGCAAAATAGCCGATATTTCTTCATCTAATATGAACAGAATAAAGCAAATATATATTTTGAAACGCATGTTTTGATTATGCTTTTTTAAAAACACAATGATGCTTTTTGTTGGTAAGATGTTGTATAAAGAGGATAATAACCCAGGGGCTGGCCATTACGCAGTTTGAAAGCCCCTCGCTGAGGGAAATTATCGTCAGGCATTCAAATGGCATAACACCAAACCCCTCGGTCATTATCCAGCTTATAAAATGGCTTACCAACAAGAAGTATAATTGTAATCAAAACGTCAAAAATATGCAATTTTATCGCAAAGGAAACATTACTTAAGTATTCCAGCAAATTTCCCATAACCTAAGCCACATAACAATGAATGTTTCTTTAGCATCCCCCTCTCAACCGGGTAACCTAATATTAAAATTCAGTTTGGTTTTAGGTCAAAATGATCTCACAGCATGTATGTTACCACAGATAGCCATCTAGTGAACTACTGAATTATATTCAAAACAGAGGCTAAACTATAAACATTTTATCCACATAAACATACATTGTGTGGCACTAATGCGCCGATGCATGTGCTGTACATTGTTAAACCAAAATTTCACTCCCCTACCAGAGACTAAATCGACCTACTGAGTTTCTCCATGATCTCCTCGTCTGTCATTTTGCTGCCGGTGCCCTTCTTCTTTTGCCTGTCAACACCCTTCGAGGCGGAATCTGCATCTGCACAGGGCGGTGGCGAGGGGAGTGGGTCGATAACGGAGCGGGTGTACACCTGCAGGGAACGTCAAGAAGGTGAGGACCCCACGTGGTGCAGCGAACACCCCCCTCAATGCCGTCGAAAAGCTATTACTTTTCCGGAAGTGGGCCAACCTGGGAGTGTGTTCTACAGGAAGTCCCCGTTTTAAACACAACTTGAGCTTGGATATTTAATAATAACAGTATAAAATTACATTAAAAAAACAATTTTAGTATCATTGGCTATTTGCTGACCATTTTTGTGTTAAAGTCTGTGTTGAGTTGTTCGTTATGCTACTGAATAGCTACGGTGATTGACAGTTTGACTTCTGAATGCCACTGGGTCTACTTTGTGGAGGCGGAGCTCACAGATTTGGTGTGTTCCGGACGGGGCGCCACAATGGGGGGCGGGGCTTCGTCATCCTCATCGTCGTCGATGTCCTTGATGTTAGCTGGCGAGGGTTCCGTGCCCTTCTTCCCCAGCTGAAACAGAAAGATCATTTAGAGTCGCATGGCGTATGGTAGCTCCACAAAAGTTTTTAGTCTCGCTGCCCCATCACTAGGTTACCTGGGTTACGAACCTTTGGTTTGTGGATTTGCTCAATAAGACTCACACTGGGAGCTCTGAATGTCAAGAGCCGGTGTGATGAACCATTGAGAGGAGAATAAGAAAATCCATGCTTCACTCACCAGCTGTGCGTCTTTATCTGTGGGAGGAGAGAGGAGAGCATTAATGGAGAGCTTCAAGGACTAAGCCAGCTCACTGCTGATTATAAGAGACTCCTCAGTGCTTCTAATGAGGTTGGCAACAGTTGCCAGTTTCTGTCTGCCCGACTTGTTGAATCGACACACCCTCATGCCAAAACCTGCAATGGAAGTCCTGAGGCGTTTCTGACAGACCCACACCTACACAAAACGCACATCTGCACAGACAGAAGAAGCCAAAACTAGTATGCCTAACTGAATGTTGAACGCACACACAGACGTCTACACACCTGAAGATGAGAAGCTGAGGTATTTCTGCCTGCCGTTGCCGGTGGAGTCGTAGAACTTGAGGACGTCCAGAACGGCTTGCGGGTTCTTCTTCTGCTCCGACTTGGTGATGTTGGAGGTCTGCAGCAGCCGAGCCCACTGCTCTGGCATGCCCTGTTTGGCAGGGGGAAGGGGAGGGCTTGAGTTTCCATGGGGATGAGGGGGGGAAGGGCCAGGACCCAGGAGCAAGGGGCCATAAAGGACCTACATTTAACTCATTTTGTAAATCTGTGCTGGCTGAAGCTACACATCATTGAACCTCACAATGAAAGTTACAACCTTTTAAGCCAATTGCAGAAAAGTACAAAAAAGTACAGAACTGGGACAAGGGGGAGAGATAAACTGGGCTTCTGTGGTGGAATGCAGTGCAGTGTGTGTCCAGAGGGGGCGCCACTTGCACTACTCACAGTGAATTCTCCGGTCACGGCATCAAAGCCGACGTGGATGGTGTGTTCGAAGTCTGAGGGGGGCGAGATTTCGGGGCGTTCCTTGTCCTTGTCCTTCTTCCTGCCCCCTGTGGATAAACAGCACCAGTCAGACGATGGGCGGATCCCGGTGAGCCGGTCGGACAGGGTGGAGTTATCCTTCTGAAGGGATGGATATGCTCCCCGCTGCACGGAGTTAATCCAAATAGTAGTACATAAGAGGTACCCCAGAATGGGAGACTTCTACCTG
Source organism: Anguilla anguilla (assembly GCF_013347855.1). NCBI lineage: Eukaryota > Metazoa > Chordata > Actinopteri > Anguilliformes > Anguillidae > Anguilla > Anguilla anguilla. The sequence continues at coordinate 22,142,220 of NC_049206.1, read as the reverse complement.
GACCTGTTGGACGCTAACCAAGCACACCCCACCCCTCCTCCACTCCCACCCCCACTCCCACTCCCACCTTTCTCGGCTCCAGAAAAGATGGAGATGATCTTGTTGCGGGGTTTCCTCTCCTCGGGCACAGAGGGCAGGGGCTTGGAGCTGTGATTGGCCGACATCGTGTCCTTGCTACTGCTGAAGCTGGCGCTGCTCATCCTGACGGGCGGGGCGGGGGGCTTGTCCTCCAGCTCTCCGTTATCAGACATGACAGGGGTGCGCCGGAGGAGGGAGGGGGAGGGGGGGGGACAGAGAGGGGTGCAGAGACCGTCCTGTGGGAAAGAAAACGGAAGAGCGGTTTAAGAAACTGGCGTGGGGGTCGACAGTAGCCACACTCATTTTAGGCCGTGCCCACAGACCGGCTCGGTCAGTCAGTTGGCCAGACGGCTCGATCGACTAGTGTGATTGTCGTTTGGCCGGGGCTGGGCTGAGGGCCAAGTCAGAGCCGCCCTCTTAGCTCATGCTTTCATGCGAGGGCCCCTCAAAAGCCATGCAGAAATTCTGCTCACTCATCTACATTTCACAGCAGAAAATGCTGAAAACATAAGCTCAGACAGGAAGCTGTCATTCTCCCACTCCTGTCTCTGTCGTGTGGCAGGAAGTGGTGGGCAGGTGACAGTCATTTCGGTGACGGTAAACCGTGACCTAGAGAACATCTTTGCAAGAAGCAATAAGTGGCGGGCAGACAGACAGATGAAGATGAGGAAACAGCATGCACTAGGGATATGTGTTATTGTATTACTCCGATATACGTGCACTCTATGGACTTTGATTATTGGAATAATCAAACCTTACCCCCCAGCACCATACGAAATGCCAGCACTTTGGGTGAATAAAGATTCACTGCAGAGAGACATTTGTATTCAGTTCATATTTCTAAAATGAATCATTTCAAGGAATTATCAGCCACTTTACACAGGGTTCTTAGGCTTCTGATGATTTCAAACAGAGACAAATTAAAAGATTTTATGTCCAAGCAAACAATCAGGGGTCGCATGGTGAAATAACGCAATATTCTGTTTGAAAGTTCAAAACCTCCACGGTGTACATCTACACAAAATCCAAAATCTGCAGTCACCCCAAAAATGAACCAACTGTGAGGAGGACAGTGACGATGTAGGCCTACAGCATCGTAGCAACGGTAAAACCCCTCAGTCTCAGTCATATTTAAATCCATTAAAAGGAAGTCATTGCCATGCGATTATACATGCAACAAGACAGTCTGTTCTTTTAATTGACCATACTCATCACTACCACCTCAATCCATTAGCTAAGAATTATACCTCAGCCTGAACGGCTCACAAACCCGAGGATGTGGCAAGCTTGACGCAGGACCGCGCATCGCGGGGAGGGTGTCAGTCTGTCAGCGTGTTAAAAACGGCGAAACAAAAAAAAAATTTATCTTGAGGGGGGGGGGGGTTTCGAGCTGAGGGGCGATCATTTTCGTAGGCCTTGAGGTGAAAGTGTGGTGACCTGGCCGACGAACAGTGATTTTCTCAGGTGACACGCGTGGAGGGGGGGGTGGTGGCGACGATGCGAGCTGGGGTTTCTAGGGTTCCCGGCGGGCGGGGCCTCCCCCCTGAGGGGTCGTCAAGGGTTGTCGAGGGGTGCGGCCGCGTGGGAGAGAGGCGCCCGGCCGCCCGCGCTCCCCACATGCCCTAATAAGGCGATGCCTTGCGTTCGCCTCGGCTCGCACACGTGCCCCTGACCACAGCTCGATCCGCTTTCTCTTCCTCCTATCTCCGGCGAATCTCTCTCTCGCTCTCGACGCAATGCTTTACCGCCGTGAAATACATACGTCCCTGCTGCAGAACCATAAATGCGCAACACCACAAAATATCACACAATAGAAAACACGGTATCACACAATGTCAAGTACAGGCAACAAAGAGAGTATTTAACTTTAAATTAGATTGGCAGGTCAAATATAAATATCACACTGAATTAGAAAGATACCTTGTATATAGGCCTAACTCATATAAAGTAGCTAATATATGCCATGTCTCAGTCCTTCTCCTTCTGATGTCAGCGGTCCTTACTGAAGAGGTTATTTCGACTAGAGGACAGGCAGAAGGCCAGGGAGAGCCAACACCTCCTTCTGTACAACACAAAGACGCTCCTCCACTATATGAAGCATCCGACAGCCTTTAGACACGACGGCCACTAATTTCATTTAAGATGCACGGATCTCGAAGCGCCTTTTAGCATCGATCAGCGGCGAAGCGCGCTGGGGGGTTGAGAGCAGGAAACCTGTCCTCAGTGCACACGCGGCGCGCCTATGTGAATTCACGCAGCACACAATGCAGAAGATGACGTAAGACAATTCTGACATGGAAAACCGTGCCCTCCTCATAAGCTGCAAGGAAACATGCGATCAACTTCAAAGCATTCCAGACAGGGAGCGCCTTAGCAGTGGTTCAACCGCCTGATTTTCCCTCACCTGATGCTAAACATTCCACAATATTCCACAAATGAGACCAAATATTCAATTGTTCCACTATTTCCCCACTGATTACAGTAGGTGTAGTGCCAGTATTTTAAGTCCTGAACATTAGGTCTCAAATCTAAAGCTTCTGAAAAATTGGGTCCAGATAAAGAGTGAGTGCAGCATTTATGTTAGCAGGGCAACAGTCCTGTCACGTAGATACTGAGCATTCATGCACAAAGCGCGCCAATTAACAGCTAACAAAGAGGAATGAGGCATAACTGCGAAGTCAACAACAAGAACTGCTTTCAGCATAATTACAGGGTTGACTAGACCTGTCTGATACACAAATACACCCTTTAATACACACATGCATGCAGACATATATACACATACATACATACATACACACACACACACACACACACACACACACACACACACATACATACATAGCCTACATATTCAGGCATTTAGACAAACAGACACTTCTTATTGTGTAAAAGAAATGCTTGTTTCATTGCGGTTATATTTAGGTTATAAAATCTGTGGGCAGAATTTCAGTTGTTTTTGTTCAGGTTTGGGGTCTAACTTTCCCCCAGCAGACCTCTCCAAACCGAACCCAAGACGTAACAAAAAAAACCCCATGCATGAACTTATTGGCTCATCTCTTAGTAGGTGTCTAAAAGCAGAACTTGCAGTCACTCTCTCACTCAGGACAATTGTTTGCTCACAAACACACACAGACAGACACAGACAGACACACACACACACACTGACACGCACACGCACAAACACTTCTCCGCTTTGAAGCAGGAAGCAGGAAACCACTGCCAACGATGTAAAAATACAACCGTGCGTTAATCTGCGCCAATCACAGCTCACTTTCTGACCAATGAAGAAGAACGCTCAGCCACCGAGACACACCTTTCCACCCAATCGTGGGCGCCTGTTGTCAAAGACCAACCTGCAGAAGACAGACTGCATTGGCCCACAGCACAGGCCATCCATATGCCTGTCAAGGCTTGTGGCACTGAGAGGAAAAATAGAACGGTAGAGGGACAGCAACAAGAAACGAAGGGAAGAGAGAGAAGAAGAGGTTAAAAAGAGAGGGGAACACTGAAATTGAGAAAGCGGGAAAGGCAGAGGAAGAAAGTTGACAACTGCAAGTAGAAAGAGAATGAGAGAGTTAGAGTCACTTCATGGTACAGAAAGGTAAAAACCGAAGTGAAACGCGTCACAGCCGCTTTTTAAAAGGCCGTTCTTCGTGTGACAGCGACCAGTTCTACAGAAGAAAGTGGTCAGCGTCTCACTCTCTGAGAATAATGTGCGTGTGCCACATGCAGCCTTTCAACCCTCAACGGAGGAATTCAGTGTCTTTCAACCCTCAACGGAGGAATTCAGTTCATTTGAAACCAACGGACTGAATTAAATCTATGGAGCAAGAACCTGTTGGCAATACACGGATGTGACAACTTGGGGAAAAATGTATTTTGAAATTTTTTTTTTTTACAGAACAAGTTATTAATGTCAATTCAACATTGTTGTACTTTGATTAATGAACAAGGATATGAAGCTTGGTACAACTAAGACTTATGCCAAGTGATTTGAGGTTTCCCCACTGACTCTACAATCTGGCATGTTCCTGTTCAAACCAGTCCTGACCCTGCAGGGTGAACAGGGCCCTGAAGTAACACCTGCCCTTCGGTAAGTCAGAGCAATATTTCAGACGACCGAGATGGATCATGTCCTCACTGTGCACATAAAACCTGCTTCAGTGTCACAAACCCCAATAAGCTCCTTTACAATTCCCAGTGACTTAAAGATTTCACTGAATGAACAGGTAGCCTCTCTCTAGGGTGCAGGCTACACTGTATTTGACTGGCATTGTGCAGGTCGTCAATACCTGGCCATGATATCCTGTCATTTCTCGCAGTATTGCTCGCGTAAGGCTCAAATCGAGCCTCCACCAAGCATTTCATGTAAAATCAATCGTGGAAGAATGAAATGCTGAAACGCTCGACATGCCAAATACAATAATAAAAACCACAACAGAAAAAGCACAAACGTAAAGTGCATTTAAGCCTCACAGAAGTCTCGTCTCACCCTGAATGCCCCAGCAGAATCCCAGAGCTGTTTTTCCTCTGCCTGACTGCACGCTCTTCGGGAAAGACTTTGTGGGCAGGTCCCTCTTCGCAGTCCGTCTCACTCCTACAGCGAGAGAGAGAGAGAACATCAGATAGAGAACGAGAGAGAGATAGCGAAAAAAATTGGGAGGGAGGGGGAGCGAGAGAAAGAGAGAGAGTAAGGGAGGGAGAGAATGAGAGGAGACAAGAGCAAGTCCAGGCAGGCAGGTGGACCTCATTCCTCAGGGTAAGATGCTGTGATTAACAGTCACGAAGGGGGCGGGGCCACTGCCCCGCTGTGGCAGGTCCTCACCGCGGCCGGACCGGGTCCTGGGACCATTGCAATGCATCTACAGAGCCTGGGCAACACCGACCTGCATTTTCTGCATGCACCGTTCCAATGCAACCCGGTGCTGCCGTTTGCACTTCAACTCGGGATGTGATGTCTGTCATCAAGTTTGATCAGTCAATATGTGAACAGTACTGCTTCGCCTCGTCAATATTTGGCTAAGCATCGTAAAACACTTCTGCGTTGTGGCACTGCACACAGGAATAAACATGTCTGCAACTTAATCTGGCATGACTCATCTGGGTAGATAGATAGCCTTGTATAGCGCCGAGGGTTGGCTGATGAGCCATGATTGGCCCAAGTCAGTTTGCGGTGGAAACACCTACTGGCTCACGTATAGCAGACTGAAGAGACTGAACATCAGTGTGCAAGGAAGCTTAAGGAAGCCCTGTAACCTCACCTTTAATATGAAGAATGATTTCACTCTTTTCCCAGCATGCACTCTCTACATCTTTATCTGTGTCCACTAAGAATCCATTAGATTCTGGTGTACAGTATAAATCTGTCCTTCATCACACAGCCACTGTATTAGCCACTGTTTGAAGGAACCTCTATATATGATGTACGTTATGATAGACATTTGGGCATTTGGGTTCTGATTTAGAACTGCAGGGATGTGCCAACACATGCCTAAATTATTTTTATAAATCATTTAGCATCCTATGGCAACTTTCGACACAAAGGCATATTTCTGCCCAGCAGTATCCAAGACAACAACGAGAGGGCCTAGTTTCAACACGATCGTCTGGAGCCCCAGAGCCACAGGTGTGGGAGTGTACCCGTGTCAGTCACAAGCGGTGAGAGAAAGTGCAGAAATTGGAAATTGCCTGGAATTACCCTGGGAGTGACTGAATGAGTGTGTGCATCCCGCACACACAGACAAACACACACACACACCTTTCCTGTTCATATATCTCAGGTGGGGTAAGCAATGCATTGTGGAATAGCAGGCCTGTCTTCTCAATGGGCCTTCTAAAGCCTCCAGCCTATGTGTCACGTCATACTTTTTCCACCTGGAAATGTCTCCCACTTCACAAGATAGCATCTCTTCAGACCACCCTGCAGGCTGGGTCATTTCAAACGCCCCACAGTCATACCCATCCAGGGAGACCTGGAGGAGACGACAAACATAAGAGCAGAACATCTGCACTTCCCCCTCATATGCCCCAGTGTCACCCCCTAGTACACAGGCCTGCAATCAGAAGCTCTAAACCACAGGTGTCAAACTTCAGTCCTGGAGGGCAGCAGCGTCTCCTGGTTTTTGGGGGGTTTCTCAGCACCAGTGGTTCATTTAAGTCATTGATTGGCTAAGGAATCCTCAAGGCCTTAATTAGTGGCCGATCGAAAGGAAAACACAAAAACCCGCAGGCACTGTGGCCCCCTTGGGATTCAGTTTCACACCCCTGCTCTAAACTGACACTTTTTGTTGCACGTGATAAATTTCCACTAATTCAGCCACACCCACTTTATCAATAATATGCAACACTCTTCACTCGCCCTCCCACTATCTTTACACAATGAGTCACTCTGGCCAACGTCGCATCATACAATCACCGCCAGACTGTTTTTGGGCTGAGCCATTTCCCCTCCCACCGACGCAGACGCTGACTAGAGGTCCCCGCCTTGATAATTGCAGGCCATTCCGCCACGGCGATGTCCCGAGACCGACTTACGTCGCACGTGTAAAACCGCAGACTGGGAGAGAGGCAGAGCGATGCACACGCCATTTTCCCTGCATCTTCCATGGACAGTAAGGAAGTGAAAACAAGGGGTGGTCTAACAGGAAGCATACTAACCCCTCCCGCCGGGGGAGAAGTGCTCCCATCTTTCGGCCTCTAGTGGCTCGGGGGAGGGCGCAAACATGTTCATTTCCCGCAATTACAGCTTGGCCAGGGAAATGTAAACAATGAGGTCACCCTGGGATGGGAGGGCGGAGCTGTTCCCGTGCCAACCGCCCTCGCCACGTGCCACCAGGCCCCGACAGCGCCCACAACTTCTCCTTCGCACCTCTGATGATCCAGCCCGTGGAAGCACTACGTTTAAATGGTCCACAGTGTCCACGTCCGCATTCCCAACACCTCTGTACAATACCTCCATTGGACAAAATTTTAAACCATGACCCTGGCTCGCTGTTGCCTTTAAAGATCCCGCGTCTCTTTTCAGAGGCTTGGAGTTAGCTCCTGTGTCCTGATCAAATTTCAACAAAACTGACTTTTGTCATCTGACCACCCAATTCCTGCTACATCTGAATGGCTACACAATGCAATGCCTTGCATTCCCTACACACTTTGATAAGGTCATCTATCAGCTGAGGTAGCATTTTCAGGTGACCTACCTTGAGAAATATCAGAAGTAAATAAAACGTAAATAAGACGTTTATAAGATCTCTGAAATTGAACTGGAGAACAGAGCTGTTCCTCCTGTTCCTCCAACCTGCGTCAACGCTAAATAGCAAGGACAGTCACACTGAAACTTAATGACATGCACTTTATGACCCGCTGGCAGTTCACAGGTTGAAACCGACTACTCTGTGCAGCCGCCAGCTAGTATATCAGAAACCTCACAGCAAACTTGGCAACGCAGACCCCACAGGCCCCTGAGCTGGGGCTCGGTTTGCAGCAGGGGGTGATTTCTCTGGTAACCCAGGGACTAGGGTCCAGTGTATGAAAGCGTACAAAAGAAAAAAACCTTGCCTATACAAATACAAGCCACGACTTGGCCTAATACAAGTTATCAGCAGAAGCACTGCTGTGTGGGCATGGTTGAATTAGTACAGAGCGTATTAAAATACAGCTTTGGATCAAAGTTACAAGACTGAGGAGAAAGTTGTGTAGGTAATGAGCAGAACCAAAGTTCTCTGGTGATCTAGGCGGCCCTCATCTGCACCTGCAACGTTTGGCTGGGTTACAGCGTTAGCAGAAAAAAGTTCCTTCCAGTCAGCATTCTCCAGTAACAAGGGGGCATGTGACTGTGGATTTGCTAGATGGTCCTCAAGAAGGACTGCGACAGACTGGTGTGCAGAGGAACTGTTTACAGGAAGACGTACCGGGAGCCTTTTGTATTTTCAGCGTCTATAAAAGGAAGTTCTGAACAGGGCTTCCTGGTGTGAAGCAACTGGCCCTCCCCCTCTTTCACAACACCCTTTCTGAGTCCTGTTTCCCCTTGGAGCCTGGTGAAATAGGCCTTTTGGGACTGTACATATTTGCCCTCTATAACCCAAAAATCCTTCAACAACAAGTACCTATGCATTTCACAACAGCTAATGCGCACACACACACACACACACACACACACACAACTAGGATGCTGTTCTGCAAATTCCACATGCAATTTCCTCTACTTCCTCTCATAAACAGCTAGATAGACATTAACTCAGTGACATCATCACAGGCTTGGTTGACACCTCGCCCAACAAGTCATGGTTTCAGAGTAGGCTACTGTGTGGTCCTTTTCTCTGGTCTTCATTCAAACTTGACATAATTCAGTTATGAGGACAGTTTAATGAGGATAGGGAAAAACGTTAGTATCCGAGTCTCGTTTGCTTCATAGTACCAGGACTGGGAATTGATACAATATTTCTGCAAGTGCTTTCTGCAAGCAAATGCAAATGAGAGCCTATTTAATCTCTTCCCAACACAAAACCCTCTCTAACAAAGGAAAATGACTTTTAAAAGCGGAAAAATGCAAGATGAGACACTGACAGGACAGTATAAAAAAACAAGCATTTGAGACGAATGCCGAATCGTAGTTTACATTTTAACGTCTTCCGAGAACCAAACCGTGTCCTGGCTTCTTAAACTAGACTTGAATGGGAAAACTGGTATACCTTGCTGTTAATTTTAGCACTATTGCATGAATAAATGGCATGAATTTGCATAGTTTAACAGAATACTTTGACCAAATATTTTGGATATTCCACTAGATAAAGCCTAATTTCCAGGCTGATGAAGATCACTACATTTAGCATTTGGTTTGATGTTCATATACGAAGACTAGATTTCATTTCTAATCAAATTTGCCCATCTCTTTCCGAATAAGGATGCTATGTTAGCTGCCGTCGAAAGGAAAATTCGTACTGTCAATTTGCCAGCCTAGCGTTAAACAAGGTGGCATGTTGTTAGACAACATGCCTGTAAAGCGAACGAACCATCCCAAATAAAACACTTTTATACGCAAGTCATTTTTTAAAACCAAAGCTTACAGTTAGCAAGCGTGTATGCTTACTATGGGTTTTAGTTATCTTAACTTGACACTGATTTTAATAGGCTTGCAAGAGATCAAGACATTCTAATAATGCAAGTGTATTAATAGCCTACAAATATTACGTTAAGTTACAAATCAAACACCGCGCCTCTCTTATCATCCAACTGCTGGTACAAACGAAAACCATCTTACTGTATTGCTAACCTGATAGGAATCGGTGCTTAACTTCAGAATAGTATCTAACATTAATAGTTAGCTGGAGTACTCACCAGCAAAACTGCAGCAAACTCCCACAAAACTCCTAAAAGTTAGCTCGGCCTTGTATGCTATTCAATATTATTTTAATAGTTCCTACCTGAACTGGATATTTGAATGAAACTAAACGAAATATGTTGTTTTCTTGTCTTCGTTGTATTCTTTTTATCTACTGAGACCGGGATAGGCAATGGCGGAGGGGAAGCGGAAGTACTGGCCCAACCCAACCGCAGCCCCACGTTAGAAACATGTCCAAAAACAAATTTTATATTTATTCTACACTAATGTGTTTTAAAATGCGCCATGAAATACTCGCATGTTAAATCGTGGCTCTAGAACATGCCCCTGATTTTATTCAATAAATTAAATTAGTATTTATAAAGAACATCACTATTCTGTTGTAGTAGATGCTGTATGGGTAAAGTAGTTCAATTTTACCTTCAGCAAAATACAAGACAATCAAATTGAAAGGATCCAAAACTACAATTCCCAAGAGCGCTTGGGCGTCAGAGGGTCGACGCGACTGTTCGTAGGAAATGCAGCTTTGTGTAAACTGGAGACAAGCGAGTGTCGTAAAAAAATAAAAGGGACATGAATCACTGTCACCAAACACGTATAAGTAAATACAGCTCATCGTTCCATTCAGTTAACCTTATAATTACTACTGACTGCCTTGGTTGTACCAAAAACTGTTATCATGAGAGTACCAGAAGTGGTTGGTTTATCCTTTGACAGACAAACAGACTGAGACCGTGAGAGAGACAGACAGACATACACTTCAGTGATCAATCAAATCAATTGATTACAAAATTAACTTGCCTCTCCTGTTTCTTTGGGACTGTGAACTGGTTGCCAGATAAAAAAACCAGATAAATCCTACGGCTCTCCAGGACCAGGTTTTGGGGACATCTGGCTTAGCAAAAATCCCTCAATTGGAATGAAACAGAAACCAGACAGGACACACCAGTATACAAGCAGGAACCTACAGGCCACTTATACAGAATAGAAGCATTGAACTTGAGCAGAAGTATAAACCTAAACAAATCATTCCAATATACATCTGACTCCAATAGTATTTGTCTCAAAAGTTATGAATTCACCCCAAGAGGTAGATCAGGTGTGCACAACCCCACTCCGAGAGGGCAAATCTGTTTTTGTTCCAATTACATTAGTTTCGGTTTTCAGACAGATCAATAAACTGAACTAGCTCACTCATGTACTTGAGCACCGCAAAGTCTTTATGAAACAGTTTGTAGCAGTGTCTGTAGCTGGTGCTAAAACAAATGTCAGATCAAAATATGATTGAACTAATGCAATAATTAAGAGCAGAAATTTGCACAAAAAGAACAAAAAAAAAAAAAAAAAACAAAGGGATCAGACCTTCCTGTGCACCCCTGGGGTAGATACCCAGTTGATGGATTAAATGACCTGAAACTTTGTTGATGGATTGAATAACACTGTGGATGAACACACTAATTGGACATACATGAAATCTGATGATTCATCTGGAGGTTTGGGGACCCATTTGTACTGCAGGCATTAATTGGGAGTGTTACAGTTATTGCACCAACTCCAACTGAATCCATCAACTAAGTTACAAACAAGTTCCCATCGTTTCAGCACAAGGGGAGTATTTCTTGTGCCATTTGTCCATAATTATTGCATTTTGCCAGCATTCTGCCCGCAGGCAGCCTCTTTCTCCGAGCAAGCCCAAAGCTCTGTCCCATGTTGTGCATACAGGCATCCATATTCAGAGTCCATCGAACTGGTAGTGCCCTCTAGGGGTTCCACAGGCACAATGCAAAAAGCATAATTTTTCAGTGATAACAGCTGCCCAATGCACTGTGTAATGAAATGAGCAAAACAGTTGCATGTGATGGACATTCCATAACACTAACTCTAAATGTGAGAATCCCATAACAAAAAACAATGAATGTGATCACCAACTTACTTACAACCTTAATTATACAAGGGATCTATAATCACATGAAATGGACAAAAACATGAACAACAACAGGAGAATAGTCCCCAAATATACTTTATTTATAAGAATAAAACATTGTCTACAGCATGGTCAAAAATACAGATATACAATAAAGTTTTATATAAAAGATGTACAACAATGTTGTTTTACAAAGTCAACAAGAAGGCTAAACTCTTTGGGGGACCTGCAACAATCATGAAGAAGCAACAGGATTTTTTTTCCCATATTCATTGTACGATTACATTTATTCAGCTTTTAAAAAATGGTCCCAAGGACAATCTGTCCATTCATATACAAAACAATGCATCACATAGGTTCGGATGTTGCACAGAGGCTGTCAAAATTGCTGTGAAGATCAGTTACTCCAACATTGTGCAAATGCAGGACCTCATTAGACTGCTTGCTTGCTTAAGAATTTATTCCATGTATGCCTTTCGTTTGTAAATTTTGCACTGTAGACTGGTGTCCCGACACACATTCCCAGCAGATGTTAATCCAGCCCTTAACCTCTAATCTTGAATGTGAACATTCTGAGCATATGTATATGTAATTATAATCTCTGCCTAGTATTGCATTTTAACTCCAAAAAGAGGACTTCAACGGGACCTTTTCTGATAAGGGAAATCTTTCCAGCCACAAAAAATAAAATAAAATAAACAAACAGCATTGCATTTTCCGCTTTGCATGCACATTGAAACGTTTTGAACAATATACACACTGATCAAACAATATTAATCAATGCATTTCAGGGGAAACAATAAGATTTTGAGATTTTGTTTTCACCATCACTATTTTCATCCTAAAAGAGAGTGGAACTTCATGATTCATTTTACACACAGAGGGTGCTTGCATCTCAGTTTCTTTAGCCAATACTAAATATACTAATAAATAATACACAGCACTCTGAAACTGAAAACTCAGTTCATAATATTCCTGCAGACACCAGTTTACCAAGCATCACCTAATACGGACACAGAGGGTTAACGTGAAACACTGGAGCAGGGTTTATTTGTTGTTGACAGCTCACGCAACAAGAGAAGCTACACTTGTCTGAACATTGAGAACGGAACATTTAATAACATGGATAGCATCCCTTATTTTCATGCCGAGTAAAAAATTCACAGTTAAATTAATTTAAGCTTATGTCCACACACAAAACCACATGAAGCATTCTAAATGAAGGTTTTATATGATTGGTGTCCACCAGAAATTTATGGCATCAATTAGTCAGTGCAAATCAGTTTTCATTAGATTCAATATAAAACAGTGGGAATAGCATAACAGAACTTTTCTTGCGTGAAACAAACGCAAAGGTGCAATAAGTTATCAGCCCGTACACAGGGTCTTCCTCTTCACCTATAATTATCAGAGAATGCGACTTTTGAAAGTCAGTACTGAAACATCAGTGTTCACCTCACGCTAGCTGACTGAGCAGCACTTGAAGCAACGCTACTCAACTCCAGGTCCTGAGGGCTGCAGTACCAGCAGATAGTTGGCCAGCCATGCACTGCACCACCCGATTTGATTAATTACTTTACCTCCTTGGTTCAGGTAGTAAGCTCATTACTGAAATCAGGTGGTGTAGCACATGGCTGGAGGAAATACCTGCAGGACCTCAGGGCCTGGACTTGTGCAGCCCTGTCTTGGAGTAAAGATGCTTCACCGTCACAGAGACTAAAATGTGAAAAACCCAAAGAGTGGTCAAAGCCCATATTATCAGTGTCTGCTTGGTTCATGTCTTGCCACCGTAATTCGATACGCAGTCATATTTAAAACTTAGGAGTTAATTTGCTAGCTTTTTCTTTTTTTTAAGAGCTGAAACTAGACTGGTCTATGGTATGTTTAGACAGCAGGTGAAAAGGGGGATTTCTGAACGGACTTGAAAGCAAATGCCTCGCGTGAAATCGGTTTAAAAATAATTCGGTGAGAACCAAATCTTACAAATGTCCGAATGCAACTGTCTGTACCACACCGTCAAACAATCTAACAAAACAAGGTATTCAGAGAAACGTGTCAAGATTGTCAGGAATCGCAACTGAGATACTATTCCCAGAAAGAAGGAAAAACAAACAAAAAAACATTGTTAACGTAAGAGAAGTACAAATGGCGTTTCTCAGATTTCATTCAATGGTGCAAAAAAAATGCCCTTAGTCCTGTCATGCCTGAAGCAAAATAAGAACCTCTCAGAATAAGCCTGACTGTCATGGTCACAATTATTTTGCTATGAGAATAATTCAACTCCTGGGGGGCCAAAAAAGCCGTCCATTTGGCTGAGACGATCATATCAGAAGCGTTCACCGCCAAAAACCTACAAACTTTTTAACACCTGCCAGGACACTGAAAACTTTTTCAAAAGATCTTTGACAGAGGCGGTCTCTACACGCACAGGTTTAAGCACTGCCATTGCCATTGGCTTACATACTGGATTCAGGCGTCAATCTCCCTTCTTCCCTCCCAGCGTTTCGGGGCAGAGGCCGAGGTTACGGCGCCGCGAGAGCTTGACCGGTGAGGTAGGTCAACGGAAAACATTCAGGGGAAACACTGCGAGACGTTCGCTCTCGGGCTAGCGCCTACATCCGCAACCGTACAGGGAGGGGCGAGCAAACGGGCAAGCTCCGACCGCGCCGTCATTTCAAACGACGCTGATCTCACATCGGCGAGCCCGCGTGCGAAATACTAAAACTCAGAACAGATGAGGATGTCGATATTTCAAGTATTAACAGCATTTTTAAAAGAAAAAGCTTTGACAGACCATAGTTGTGAAGGCCATGGCCAATATATAAATGGGAAAATATTTATATATGTATATATTACACTGTTTTACTGCATAAACAAAATACATTATATATATATATTTATGTATACTTTAAAGCGATGGTAATCTGCACCTCATTTTTTCTTTCTGTCCTGGATACAGCGTGGACAGTACCTGAAAACACAAGACGGAACAGCAGTTAAGTCAAACAGAGGTGCCAACAACTCTAACAGAAAAAGAGCAATTTAGTCTGGGTCTGAAGTATGTGTACATCTACATGTATACAGTTTTTACCATTTCCCTTTGGGTTTCGTAGTAAGGTCAACACAAGCGAAATGAAACCACTCTATTGGACACTGTAAGGGAGAAAAACACATTGTTATTCCAAAAAGCATTTTCAATTAGCAAAATTAAATACACAGAAATTCAAAGTTTTTCTATAATATGACAAAAAAACTGACAAAGTATGTTACAGACATGTGCAGCACCTGTTAGGTTGGGGCATGACAGACATTTTGCAGCAGAGTGCACACCCCAAATTAGACTGGTTGAAGATGGAGTATTTTATTGAGCCAATTAAACTCAGGAAAGATTAGGTGGCCAGGTTGAGAAAGCCCGTTTGAGAGTTTTGCCAGGACACGGGAGAAATTCATTTCAAATTCAAATTCATTGAAAATATGTATGTGAGTATACATTAGTAATTTGTATTGTATACATACACACGTATTATAAACCACCCAAGTATTCCACACATTTATGAATAGCATAGAATAAATGCATTTTTCCCTGAGGAAACGTCAGGACATTAAAGCTTCAGTATGAGATCTTGACTGCCCATATATAAAATCATTAAATATGCGGGATACTTACATCAGGGTTATCACAACCAATCATCTCCCCGTAGGACACCTGATGGCAGAGACAATACGTGGGCTCGTTGGGGTCGACGGGCATGTCCAGCACATCGGACGGATGGACGGCTAAAATGGAGTCGCTGAACTCGGGGCTGAGGGAGACAGAAAGGTCAAGGTGAAAAGAGAAACACACATTCTGAGTTTGTTTTTAACTGCATCATTTAAGGCACGCAAATTCTTCACTGTCAGTAAGAGCTCGCCCACGTGCGGACCCTTACCTGTTTTTCATTTTCTTCTTCCGGGGCGAATCTTCATCGGAGCCTTTCTTGCCTCTACCTCTGGAGCTTCTCTTTTCCCTGATACCCCTGGCTTCTGGAAAAAAAGATATATACGAAGCTTAGAGGGATGACGGTCTCTGTGCACCTCATACAGCATTAAAACGGTTTAACCCGCATTTATCCATCAACGATGACAACTAAACTTAAAACCGCACTGCTGATCACAAACTTCCACCCGAAATCTAGCGCTGGCGGGGCTTCTCCCTGGGGAGGCCGCTGAGGGACGGGCCGTGTTTAGCGGGGACGGGACGGGCGTCGGCGCGGTCCTTACTCTTCAGGGCCCTCCCGTCGGGGCTCTCGTAGCCGCTCACTTCCAGCTTCTCCTTCAGCTCGTTCTCGAAGCGGGCCAGGTCCGCGTCCAGCCTCCGGATGTGCTTGTCCACCTGGGAACCAACGTAACCATTAAATACATGCAAACACTTTGCTCGACTGTGCTTTTTTTGCTTCGGAATTTTGCGGTTTGTAATAATAGCACGACAAGAGGAAGAGACTTAAAAAAAGGGGTCAACAATCAGTTTTTGTGTTGCAGATCAATGCAAGAGTGCTTCTCCGGTCTGCAAAGCTCAAGAAAAGGTTGCGCTTTCAAAAGAAGACCGGGAAAGTGCACACAATCACAAACTCAGACAAATTGAATAAAGTCCACTCGTGGGTAGGGCCACCAGGTTGTCCCCTCATTTTCCAACATGGTACTTCAGTTCTCTGCCAGCTAGACGCTGTGATAACCTCTTTGTTAAACCTCTTCTCAAACAATTGACCCATTTCCACCACCTCAATAATTTAAGTTGATAAGGTAATTGGCACTAATGATTGACAGCGATGTTTACATGCGACACTCTCATGCTAAATTCAGTTTGATTACTTACTTCCGTGGACACGCTATGTTTAAGCGTTGTACCGGGGTATGATCAAGAGCGGTTTTGTCAACAGCAGTGGGAAACACCCATATTAAAAATGAGAACATTTATACACCATCTACTCGCACAAAGTTGTTAAATAAAAAAATGCATTCATGATTCAAGCCATTAACTTCAATCAAGACTAGTAATCAACTGCTTTAACTGATCGATTACTGTGCTACTCAAGTTCTGAGTAACAACAAAAACCAGCAGACCCTGTGGCTTTCCATGACCGGAAGTGAGGACCACTGGCTCAAAGACATGCTTTTCGTAGCATTTAAACTTCCATCTGTGTTCACTTTCCTTCCTGACTTTCCCCATATTAGCTCAGCTAACGTTTTTATTTTTATCAATGTCTCAATTAGAAACTGAGCTGTACATTTTGTCACTTGACTGTGCCGTAGGAATGCCTATGGGGACCTCTGGAGGATAACCATTGAACTACATGTTTAAAACCCTCCAGGTCACAGGGTGGAGACAAACCGGTGGCCCTACTCATGGGTCAAGACCAGACATTTTTATCAATGTCATAAATCAAAACAATAATGAAACAAAAGGTGAGACATACTCTAAACAGTGCACTGACCATTTCATATGTCTGCATAGCAAGCTGCACTTTGTCATCGCTGTACTCCTTGCACTTGCTGTAAGCATTCTCGATCTTCTGCAGGTGCTCAACCCGCTGCTCAGAAGCCAGGTTCTTCACGTTAGCGATGTATTCTGCAGCAAGTTTATCGATCTCTCCCTTCTTTTCTGAAATAACACAGAAATGTACACGTACAAAATGAACAGAATGTGGCAGCCACTGTAAAGCCAGCAAGACATCAGAAACAACATATCTAAATCATTGTTAATTGCACACAAAACCTGCCTGGGACAACTGAAAACATACACAATAACTGAAATGTATATAAAAAAAGTGAACTTTCCCTTTAAAGTGCATCACTCAAAGCACTGTAATGCTCACATAATACTTAAAATATATACAATGTCAAATGCCTTGCCAACCAAAGAGAACTGCAGGTATGTGCTGTCAAGGCTATGTAAGAATGCCTATTTTAAGCAAATTTAAACTTCTGGTGGCAGCAATGTGGGTGTGCAGTGATTTCCCACCTTCTGTTCTACTGTCCAATTCTCGCATGAGAGTGAAGTTTCTTTGCAGTTCACAGGGTAGGTTTTCGATACCTGAGAGAAACGTCAACCATGAGTTAGTAAGGCAGTTAAGAGAAAAAAACATAACATCCCAATGATGCAAAAGAGAAAAGTGTGTTACCTTACTGCATACGCCAGCGCCTAAATGAGTAGTTGATGAAACTTGAGTAACCTGAATGTTAACAAGCTGTATGGATTTACATAACGAAATGAGAACAAAATACCATTCATATTTTCTTACTAGTGACATTTTACATGGCTGGGTTTGCCGAAAACAGGATTAGTGTAAACCAACCTACCACAGACGTGGAGGGAACACGTATTCCGCGGTGGTGCTGCGGTCTGTGTGTGTCAGTGTGACGCACTTAAAAAAATCAAACGTCCCGCTCTGACAAGGAAGGGAGTTAGTTCTGTCCTTTCCACGAAATGACACTGTTAAGAAATGGATTGTTCTCCGTATACAACGTTCAAGTATGAGGTCTGCGACGACAACGTCTGGGATACATTCAAGAAAAGACTGTAAATGTTTGACCTTCTACGGGCTTCGAAAAACAACTTAATAACCAACTTCCGCCATGAAGCGCAGTGCTTCCTGTTTATGCCTGGCCAGCGCAAAAAATAATTCACGGCTGATAGCTAATAACCTTCATCAGTCACAGATATATTCCGTTTTATTCTGATTAAAATACAAGTCACTTTCCACCACAGAAACAGAACGTTTAAAGTGTTCTACATCGTTGTATATTTACAGAAAACGTTTGGCTTACTAACTACCAAAAAACAAACCGTACGCTTCGTCAGACCTGGCTAGTAGCAAGCTACTTAGCCATCTATTTCCATTCCTCGTGTTGCTTCGGAAAGGTAGCGACACTTCTAAATTAATGTTATACCAGTGATTTCATTGCAGAAGCATATACATATATGTTTGTTACTTACTGTCCAAATAATGTTCCAAATATATTGCCGTTGCCATCGTCACTTTTCTGTATAAACATATATTTTTAATCCAGCCCGCGTGAACTCGAAGCGTAGTACTCGATTAATTATTCATGACTTCCTCGTCTGCCATTGGCTCAAAGGAGCCGAAAAGGAACTGAATTGTCATTGGTCAAATCTGAACTCGTCTGGAGTCCGCAGTGCTCTTGGAAAACCAGAAGGTAGCTGCAGCGTTTGACCTCATTGCGGTACGCAATCCCCTGACAATATACCATATAAAAGTAATTGGCAAATCTGGTCGGTCACAACACCATAGCACATCTGTTTAAACAGTAGGGAGATACCTAAGTCGTTACAGTACTAGAAATACTATTGTTTGCCAGCTAGGTCTGTTGCTAACTTGTTACTGTAGCTTCATACTACTTGCGCTACTGACTAGTTACCATGTCTTATCCAAAAATTAAATAAGCTTGCTCTTTCACATTAGCTATCTAGCTAACTCAGAAACCATGAAAATCTTGTGCTCGGACCCTTGTCCGACGTGCTCGAAACATTGTAAACAAAAATGGACAGTTGTATGAAGGTAAGGACTAGCTACAGCAGGGGTGTCCAGTCGTACCCGAAAAGTGCCGGTATGTGTACCGGGTTTTGTTTTAGCCCAACACTTAAACACCTGATTTAACTATTTAAATTATTGTCGTCTTCAGTCAAGACCTTGGTAAGTAGTAATTGGTGTCTTAGTGTTGGCCTAAAATAAAAACCTGCCCCTGACACCCCTGAGCTACAGGTGTGACTAGATGCAGGTACCCAGTATCTGGAACCAGATAGCTCAGCAAGCTACATGACTTTGCACAGCTGTTTTTAATTGCTGTAATTTAGCTGACCAACATGTCTGATTGTATTTAAAGAATCAAGAATCAGCTACCCATGCACTTTGTAATACCAGTAGCATAATGGTTAGAGAGCTACTTGGGTCTCAGTGACAAGGGTACTATTAGCCCAGAGGTATATGCTGATATGCTGTCACTGCATTGGAGCAAAGCATTTAACCTGAACTGCCTCATTCAGTATGTAGTAGTGCACATTATATGTTAAAGTCAATTTGACTGCCTGGCTGCTTTAGAAGAGAATACACCTATAATAGAAGTTTTGTTCTCTGTTGTTTGCAGTTACTTCCAGCCATGGCAGCCGGCTTTCCGGGAGTTAGACTGGGACTTGCAACGGTCAGGTGGTTACAGACACAATCGTCTTCACCTTTAGCGGTGATTGGAGGCCGGTTCCCTGTGATGACAGGTATCTTATCGGGGTGTGCATCGCGTAAACAAATTCGGCATGTCCACGTGACTGGAGGCCGGTCCAGCCCAGCCACCGGCACGGTGCCAGGCAGGCTACCTTTTGCTACCGTTTCCCAGCAGGACCTGGAGTTCTTCAACAAGCTGCTGCACAGCAGAACCATCACTGACCCGGATCTGCTGGAGTCCAGCAACAGGGACTGGCTGAATTCGGTGAAGGGTGCGTGTAACACTTGCCTGCCTCGGTTAGAAGTGGTGCAGACTCCACACACAGCTCCCTTTTTGGGTGGAAGGAATATCTGTCATTTATTATCGCGTTGTATTGTCTGCTTGTTCACAGGGTTCTGTTTTGACCTGGGCACTATGGAGGCCAGTTGTATGTTATAATAATGTGATGTGTAGAGGCCACAATATATAATTTTTAATAGTGGTGGACAGTGATCGTCAGATGAGTGCATTCATGTAATATAAATACTGATTAATATTTTCTGTATCTAGACTTATTCCTTGAAAACAATTAGTGTAACTTGGAAGTTTAGCAAGGAGTCACCAAGGTTATAATTGCAGGTGAAGTCTAGATTTAATTGCAAAAGCATTCCACAGCCTCCTCTAAGTATGGACTTACACCTACCATCTGTGGCATTGCAAAATGCTGAATTTAGCTCTTTATCTCTCATTCTTCTTAGCTGGTTTTTTATTAGGGGCTATAACCCTTTATCTGAAAGTAATAAAAGCACAGGAACTGAAACTTGTACTTGTGAAGCCTTTGTTTATTTCCACCATTTTCACAGGATCCAGTGAAGTGTTGCTGAGACCAGAGAGTACGGAGGAGGTTTCTCAGATTCTCAGGTATTGCTCCCGTCTTTGCACAAGAAAGGTTATTTGGCTTCGATTTGCCTTTTAAGTGTAAAGTCTTCTGAAACAGACGAAAAAAAAGTGTGGCTTTGAAGGCTTGTCTTCTACCCTACGGTATTCTTGAAGGTACTGCAATGAGCGGCGGCTAGCAGTGAACCCTCAGGGCGGGAACACAGGTTTGGTAGGTGGGAGCGTGCCCGTCTTTGATGAGATCATCCTCTCCACCGCCCTCATGAACCGCGTCCTGAGCTTCGACCGCGTGTCTGGTCAGTTTGCTTCATGTTTGCTGGTGTCATTCTTTGTCTGTTGACATCCAACATCTAGCGGTCTGTGTAGAGCAGTACTAGGGTTCTTCACCTTGATTTACCAGAAGTGCACTGCAGATGTAATCGCATGCAGGGTGCTTGTCCTGAACTGCTTCGGCATTTATATATAGTTTCACAAAAACCTCCTCCTTGGATTATGAGTCATTTACGATACGTAGAGCTGGATGGAAACCTTCCCCATGTGTTTAAAACTAAACCCAAGCAATGTAAACCAGCAGCTTGTGCACTACAAAGATCGTCTGTCCCTGGATCGAGCATTTTGCAATCCCACAGAATGATGCACAGAAATGTCCATTCCTATGCTGTAGTTTGGCTGGGCCTGTAAAGTTTTCCCCCCTTCCTTTCAGGCATCCTCACGTGCCAGGCTGGCTGCGTGCTGGAGAAGCTCTCCGACTACCTGGAGGAGCGTGACTTCATCATGCCCCTGGACCTGGGGGCCAAGGGCAGCTGCCACATCGGGGGGAACGTGGCGACCAACGCCGGGGGCCTGAGGCTGCTGCGCTACGGGTCCCTGCATGGCACGGTGCTGGGCTTAGAGGTGGTAAGCAAAGTCATGCGGGTGGCAGCATTATGGTACGCAGCATCGTGTGCTTTCTACTCTTGCCTTGAGTGGAAGGCCCTGTCTTGTTATGTTACGCTATTGTGTTTATTGGCTTAGTTTATGTTTACAGTTATGGGTTGCACAAAGGTGTTTTTGTAACAGTGCTACCGTGTTAATGCCTCCTGGGTCTGATAATTAAATTATGGGCTATGAAAAATCTGCACATACATGCCTTCATCAGCATTGTTCTGCTGGCAATTCTTATACACCTACCATACACTGTATAACTGTACACTGTATAAAAGTACCCAGTACATATAAGTCGGCAACAGAAATAGTCTTTGTCAGGAATTAAAAGTGCCTACCATTCCTGTAAATAAGCTTGGATTTTAAAATATTATCTGCTTTGTCAAAAAAAATCAGTTCATTCATACACTTTTCTTGAAAATATGTAGAATTTAGTCTCACACATCTTTCCCCCTTGCTGGTATATGCAGGTGCTGGCTGACGGGCAGGTTTTGAACTGCCTGGCGGGTCTGAGGAAGGACAACACAGGCTACGACCTGAAGCAGCTGTTCATTGGCTCTGAAGGGACGCTGGGGGTCATCACAGCAGTTTCTATTCTGTGCCCACACAAACCTAATGCAGTCAACGTGGCCTTTTTGGGTATGACACATGCTCAATAACCCAATGGTTTTATTAATTTCAATTCCTGCCATTTCTAAAATAGTGATTAGTCAGTCTCTAGGACAGCACTTGTTTAGGACAGCACTCTTGAATGCTGGTTTCAGTAATTCAAGTGTTCGGTTGGTTGATGGCGTTACCTTTCTTGCACGGTATGAAGAAGGGTATTTTTCTGTCTGCTTGCAGGGTGTTCTAGCTTCCAGCAGCTTCTGGAGACCTTTCAGTGCTGCAGGGGCATGCTGGGAGAGATCCTCTCTGCTTTTGAGTTCTTGGACAGTTCTTGTATGAAACTTCTTGAAACGCATCTGAAACTGGTCAATCCCATTACAGGTAAAGTGGACTGCAGACTGCTAACCTTCAGTCACGTAATTGTTCAAGTGCCAGGGCTATTACCGTGGGCATTGCAAAGCTTTTGATGTGGGAGCACTACGACAATAAAATAGCTGCTTGTTCTCTCATGAATTTTTGCAGTTGCTTTTTTTTTCTGCTGACCCTGTTCTCTGGACAATCTCAACTTTGAAGATGTAATTTACACAAGGTTGTCAGTCCCTGAATTTGGTGGTCAAATGCATAACAGTACTCTTATTTGACGGGTACAATTCCATTTCTGGAAGGAACTAAAAAAGCATAAAGAGCCTTTGATTCAAAAAAATATGATGAATGTTTCTGTCCCCGTTTGTGTTTGTTTCTACGTGATATTACGTCATCTTGCAGAGAGCCCATTCTACATCTTAATAGAAACAGCTGGGTCTAACGCCACCCATGATGAGGAGAAACTTCACAGCTTCCTGGAGACGGTCATGTCATCATCACTGGTGGATGATGGGACGGTTGCGACAGAGCAAGCAAAAATTAAGGTCGGGTCCCTTTTTTGTCTGTGAAATAGATCAACTGGTACTATTATTCTGACTAGAAAACAAGAAACAAGATTAAGTATACATCCCATACAACTGGCCAGTAAGTTACATTTTGGTCCCATGACCATAGCAACCGGTTCCAGACTTCATTCCAATGACATTTGGCAGAGTCCTGATGCTTAGTTGCTCTCAGTAATGGCTTTCTTTGTGCAACCCTTCCAAAGAGCCTGTTGGTATGGAGTTGGTGTTTGATGGTTGATTGTGAGAGTTGGGGATACAACTGAACTGCAGTTGAATAGTTACTCAATAAAAAAAAAAACTAATTGTAGTAGATTAAAAGTATATAGTTTTCCCATTTGTTTGAGCATATAATATAGCTAGTTATCTGTGTTGTGTATTCTATTTTATACAGCCTTTTTATCCTCATTTTCATTAATGATTGTGGACATAACTGAACATGCTACCAGTGATACTGGAAGTGAATATTTGTTTAAACCGGTTATTGCATGTAGGCACTGTGGGCAATGCGAGAACGCATCACTGAGGCCCTAACGCACGATGGCTATACCTACAAATACGACATTTCTCTGCCCGTGGAGAAGATCTACCAGCTTGTGACCGACATGCGTGAACACCTTGGAGACAGAGCAAAGAACGTGGTTGGCTACGGACACGTAGGTAAGACCAGTCCCGACCGTGTCATTGCCGACTGTGTTCCGTAGCCCCATGGGGCAACGCCTAATTGATGGTAGCGTCGCCCAGGGTCACGGAGGGCTAAGTTGGTCGGTATCTGTGCCTCGTTTCTCTCTAACGAGCCCTGCGGGTCAATCGGACACCCTCGGTCCGCTTGTTAAAGCTACACATGAAGTGTCTTCCCCCCCCCGACTCATGGCTGCGTGAGCTCGATTGGGCTGCGGTATGAAAAGAAGCAGCTGGCAACTTTGCATGCTTTGGAGGAGAGTGTAAAAATAGTCTTAAGCATGGCAGTCCGGAGGACAGCTGACCCTCGGCCCTAAGCAATTCCCCCGTGTGGGTGGGGGTTCGACCTCCACCATGGCACTTTCTCAGCTGCGGTTCCTTCCGTCTCTTACTCTCCTGAATGAAGCAAAAAATACAAAAGGAAGACTGACTGTCCAGTTCCCCTGTGAAAAAAAGCCCAAGCATTATACTATTCCCACAACCAGATAAATTGGTATTGCTCTCTAAATAATGCTAGCATACCATGCAGCATAATGAAAAACTGCAGTTTCTGCATGAGCCTGACTCCCGTAGTTCAGCCGAACTGTGTGGCTTTAGCAGCAGCAGGTATGGGTGACCCCATGCGCCTCTCTCCCTGCTTAGGCGACGGGAACCTCCACCTGAACATCACCTCCCCCGCCAAAGACCCCGCCCTCCTGGCGGCCATCGAGCCCTACGTCTACGAGTGGACGGCCAGGTTCCAGGGCAGCATCAGCGCCGAGCACGGGCTGGGCCTGAAGAAGAAGAACTACATCCACTTCAGCAAGCCTCCCGAAGCTGTGGCCCTCATGGGAAACATCAAGAGCATGCTGGACCCCCGCGGCATCCTTAACCCCTACAAGACCCTTCCGGACTGCCTTCGCTGAAGGGGGGTCGTTCTGGCCCGCCTAGGCCCTCAAAACATTTCCACCGACCGCCTTGTGTTTGACCACTGCTGTGAGCTCTTGGATCAAAGTGTCGCAGGGTAATAATACAAAGCAGGAGACACTGGCTCGTGAGAATACCTTGTTGGACAGTACAAATGAATGACTATGACTCTATGAGTATCAAGGGGACGGTGAGGCGTCTCATAACACTGCCATTGGGGCTGCCCCCACAATAAAGTCAGTGACAGCATTGCATAATACAGTGAGTCATTCACAGTGAATGCATTTTTGGGTGCATTTTGTTCAACTCATAACTCCCCAGCCTCACCACACCATGACTGTATATGATTTAGTAGTTATTTTACTCCAGTAGCAATCCAGTTGATTAAATGGGAAGGGTTATGTACAATTATATTTATGTATGTTTCCTCTAAGTAAAGATAGGTACAGTGATTTGCTGAGCAAAGAAATAATTGAATACATTGCCCTTCTAGATCTGGGTTGCTCAGGCATCTCAAAATTGAATCACTAAGTATTGAGTATTATTAAGTATTAAGCAGCAATGCTAATTGATATTTGTAATTTATAAGCTATTGAAAGTTCAAATACTTTTGGATTTCCAAATAAATTCTCAATCAATACAGTGAAAACTGCCTTGCATCTTGTTTGAATGAAAAAAAAATTGATTCAGTAAAGCTGCTGTGAACATGGTTTTTATTGCATGTACAAAAAAACAAAACAATAAGCAACATTAAAAAAAAGTATTTAAACAAATGTGACATTTTAAAATGAACAACTATCTCTTCATGGTGCCGCTGCTTGTATACAGTAAGCACTTTTCCTTTGCAGTTGTGTAATGTGTGTCCATAGAAAGACTGACACAAATTCTGAGGAGGCTTTTAAACTCCACCTGGGGTAATTTAATAAATTGTTCAAATATAGTGTGCTGTTTAGTCACGATTAGTCAGCATGTGTATTGTAGCCACCATTGCTGCATGTGCTACTGTAAAACCTGAGAGTAGCATCAAAAAGGTTTTCCTGCCAACAGCTGTTATGACCAAGCCATTAAAAGGTAGGTGCACAGTCTCCTTGCAAAGTTCATTCATCCAGTCCCACACCATGGAGCACTGGGACCTCGGCCAGTCCAATCGTGGCCCTGTAACATCAGGTGTTGATGTTTGATTGGTAGCTAGCAACTCACCACGACAGTGGAGCCACAGACGACACCAATATAAGAAATGCAGTTTTCTAGGCACCAGCCGGGATTCTACAGAGAGAAATGGGACAGTACATCACAGGCCCCAAACCAGAAAGACCCCAAATGTGCGAACAGAAGCTGATCTCACACAGATATCTTTGTACTTTCTTTGGGTTTAAGTGGTTATAGATTGGGTTTTGTAGTAAAGTGAACCTTAAGTATCCCTGCCTCCATAATCCCTGCTCTGGACCAGGAAGTGTTCAGCATAGCATTCTCATAGGCTGGTTGTCCACACCCTTGACTGACTCAAGTGATTATTTGTAGGTTTGCAGCAGTGTGCAGCCATCTCAATTTGTTTGTGCAAGTTTGCAACTTTAGATATCTAGATAAATAAGCTCAGAAATGACAAATCGTACAACACATTCTAATATTAATAATACGCTTCAGAGCAGTTATGCAAGTCATCCACTCAGTAAGGGTGCCATGTGTTTAGCCTTAGTGTTAACTTGTCAGATATGCAGTTACTGTGAAAGCAAATATAAATGAATTAAGCAAATTAAGAAAAACAGCTTTTTGTTCACATAACCAGTAGGTTTTCTGCAGTGTATATAGGGGCTACTTAGTTACATACAGTTTATTAAATATTAGCTATTTAGTGTACTTCACAGTTTTATAAATTTCTACTCTCATGTGTTTGTAATTCTTAAGTTCTTAACATTTTTATAAGGACAGTACTCTTATAAAAACAACTTTAGTGTTTGTATCTTTCAATATTTTTTAGTGTGTATCTTTCAGTGTTTTTAACTCAAATGCTTATGCATTCAGAGTATTCACAGCATTCAGAGTTCACAATGGCAAACTTACAATAGCCATTTTTCCTAAATTGTGTATCTGATTATGTTTGGTAAGCAAATTTATTAAAAAAGGAAAACAATGTCAAGATTCATTGTTGTTACTTCATATTTTTGATCCTTCAAGGATATAAAAAGATAATAAATACAAGACCTTGGTGATGTAAAAATGTTTATAAACCATAGTATTTTTTGTTCCTCTTGGCTTGGTACCTTAGCTTTTCTGCTAACTGCTTGACTCACACAAAAACAAAACCAGCATACAAGCAGCCGTTTGAACTTGTACCAGAATGGCCAACTCACATTAAAGAAACCATGCAAACACACAAGAGAAATGGACTCAAAGACTCACATTAAATATGAAGCACGCGATTTGTCTTTTTCAGGAAGTAATAATTGTACATGCCAGTCGACGCATTCAGGCTGAAACAACCCCACCCCCCTGCCCTGCTTCGAGCAGGATTTTTGCATTTGAGGAGGGCTGAGGGTGGCTTGCAGCAGAACAGCGGCTGTGGCTCTGTTTCAGTGCAGATGGAAGCTAGCAGAGTGGATGTACAAGACTGGCATCGCCCTCAGTCCCCGTGTAACAATGCACTGCCATTTAAGCATCTCTCAAAGCATCAAACCAGAAGCAGACGCATAAAATGGTCGCCTCTGACAGCACTCGTTCGGAAATTGGACAAAGCAGTAAGGGCTCTGCATGCATAAACTTGCATGCCTGTCACCCCTGTGGACGCAAACACGCACTCAATGAGTTCAGAGCATTCAAACTTAAAGCAGACTTTTTTTTTTTGCTATTCATACTTCCACTTTAAGTCCACTTTAAGTATGAACAGCAAGTCTCTCCTCCAAATTACTACCATCTTACAGCATTTCCACAAGGAGCTGCTTAGCCAGCCAGTTTTCCACAAAGCAAGTTTTATATTAATATTTATGAGTAGATACTAATTAGCCACCCAAAAACAAGTGAACATTAGCCCTGCCTTCTTGTTAGCAACCTAGCTAGTCAGCCAATTAGCTCTGTTGGCATTTTCTATTAAAGACTCCGTGCCATTTAAAATTTTTAATAAGCCACGAGATAAAGCTGTATATTTACTTTTTCCAACTTAAACAGGATAATTAAACAGTAAAATTATAATGTATCATTCTGATCTTAAATAAGTAATTTCTAAACAGGACAACTAGAGATGTGACATTACATGCCCAGTCTGTAATTATTATATTCATTCATTCACAAGTTCTCTACTGATTGGCCCACTAAACTGGCAAGGTTTCCAAAAGACCAATACCAATGCTCCTGTAGTGGGCAGCGCAAGAACTTTGTTCCTTTCAGCATAAAAAAACTCCTAAAATAAAATAAAAATAAAGCTTAATATGACAGTTTTCTTCATTGGTTCTTCATATATAAATACAATAAAATAATTTTAATTGCACAAGGAGTTTAACATTACAGACCCTGCAGACAAGCAGCATTAGGCGTCCAGCTAGCTACAAAAGCTTTTGCTGAACTATTTAGCGAATGTAACACTTGTCAAACCACCTAGGTAGCAGTAGTCTTCACTGCAGTGTAATTTAAACTTACGTTAACTAGCAGCTTATTAAAAGAATGATGCATTTAGCTAGCTTGGGCGAAGCTAATAACAAAAAGTTGTATTTCTGTGAAACAAAATAAATGTAAGCTGCCCATTTTCTGATTTAGCAGAGGAAGAACCTGCTCTCCTAAAGACCTTCGCAACCTTTGTAATCAACCAATCATCAACCACATACATCTTATGGGCAGCTGCCTTTGCATTGGCATAGTAAAAACGTTTGGTGACAGCCACATAGCCCTCATACAGACAACAAGGGCAACCATTTTGTCTACAATAACATCCTTTTGCCTGCATGGTCAGGGCAGACAAGGCAGGTGTGAAAAGCATGCAGCCATCTCTATAAAGCGGTAACCATTAGCATTGATGAGGCTGTTCAACATTTGCCACAACATTTGCCACAGCTGAGACAAGATAGCCTCATGCTCTTAACTGAATTCACAACTGTGAGACACATGATTCTGGGCAATGAGAATAACCCGCTTAATATTCATTCATAAAGAGAGGTGACATGATGGCCTATGGCACTTTTTTCCAATTTGTTTTGCAGACAGCATTGTAACGTTTCACAGAGCAGTATTCAGTGGTTGCGACTCCGGTCCAAAACGATGCTCTTTCGGCAGTTTCGTTCGCGGCGGCAATCGATTGGACGATGGAAGCGCCTCGATAAACGGACAAGGGAGGAAGGGAAAAGGAAAAGGAAAATCTAAGGCACCCTACCATTATGCTCAACGCTTCCACCCCCTCCCCCTTCTGCCCAGAAATCCCGAGCGTTCACACACGTAGCCCGGGGGGATACTGAATGCGGGGAGACATTTTGAGGGGAGGGGTTTGAGGGGATAGGGGGGTGGGGGGGCTGGGCAAAGCTGATTGGCCGACGAGAGGCCCATTTCCTCTGGGGTCTCCCTCGAGTAAGTCGTAGGATCCCAGTTCACTGCAGGGTGCTTCTACACAAATACCGATAGCTGCCCTCCCTCACTGGGGGAAAAAAAAAACTCGCTTTGCTGAACAAACACACATGCACCACATTGTTAAGGAACAAGCCAGAGGTTATGTGAATGTCAAAAAAACAAGCGAAAAAACAAAACAAAACAAAAAAACCCCAACGGCAAAACCAACCATGAAAAAAATGAAAAGACTACGACGAGAAGAAAAAAAAAATCCTTTTTTTCTTCTTGGAAAGCGCTTTAGTGTTTGTAATGCATGCCAGTTTGTGGGAGAAATAGGACCTTCCTACGCCACCCCAAACCCACCACCAGCATGGAGGCTTCGTCCTGCTTCAGAGAAGCAGAGCCCCTTACATCCCCCCCACCCCATCGTTCTACACCCCATGCCCCCTCAGCAGTCTGCCTTGCCCTTCTCCAGGGAGCTGTGGATTTTGTCCAGAGTCTTTTTGATGCGCAGGGCGGTGAGTCTGGCCGAGGGGTTCTGATACCAGCACTCCTTCATCAGCTTCACCAGAGCCGACAAGGTCTGTGGAACAATCGCACCAAAAAGCATCACCATCCGCTACCTCACTCTGTCTGACTCTGTGACTGCCAATGGGCTTCCCAAACGGCTGTGTCTGCACAAGCAGGCCTTGGACCATTAATACTGCACTGAGCTTATGTCCTTTCATATTCACTTGGAATCCTGTATTTAAGCAACTCATACCTTTCATGCTGACACACAGTACAAAACCTACTACCCCTGAAATATTCAAATAGGATTTTAAAACTTGTGTGTGGCCTTATTCTACCAAATACATGGACATGTAAACATACCGGCCTTGATTGTGTATCACTATGCTAAGATGTTCTTACTTAGCTGTAACATAAGGGTTAGGGGTTATTTTATAAAGTTGGGTCTTTATAAAAAAATGTATCTCTTTTTGGTTGATCATGGATAAGATAGGACTCAACACTGAAACTGTACAAAGCCTGTTCTCTTGACATCCAAATTTTGACAGTCAAGTTTCCTTGTTTTTAATTATTTAGTAAGATCTTCGATAAGCTGCACAATGTTAAAATACATTTTAAACGAATTACAGGCAGGCCACTGGCAGAAATGAGGTCAGTGGCCTTCTTGCACTCACTGGGTCAGAAAACCACCGGTTTGGGATGAAGGGTCTCTGCTGCTCCACGCAGACCACTTTGCGCATGTCATCGAAGCTGGGGTCGTTCGGCACGAGGTCGTAAAACGGAGGCTTGTACTCTTCAACGATACCTGAAACATACGTTTCGGGAAGTGGGTGCGTCAACCTTTTGCCTACAACTCTGTTCAAACAATTCATCAAAAGACAGAAGTTACGCAAATCGATTAAAAAATATTACAAAGCCAGGGCGGTCAGCTATCAAACTTAGCTTCAAAAGGTTGAAGGGTACCGTCTGCCATAAGATGATAGTTCTTTGAGGTGTGAACACAGAGAAATCTGCACCCCTTCCTCGCGCACTTGAAGCTCGAGCGAGCGAGCGCTGGGGAGCGTTCGCCACCCTCACCGTTGCTGTACGTCCGGCGGGCGATCTCCCACAGCACCAGCCCGAAGGCCCACATGTCCACGCGCTTGTAGGCGTCGAAGCAGTCCGTCTGGATGGACTCGTCCAGCACCTCGGGAGCCATGTACCTCTTGGTGCCCACCTTGGGGTTGTTGCCCACCTCCAGCCGATTGTCCGACTGAGAGTGTGTGACGGCCAGACCTGGACCACAGCAAAAAAAGAAAGAAAAAAAGAGCATTTTGTCAACTTCGACCGGCACAAAGAGTCCATGATAAGGTGGGTGAGTGGAGTCTTTGACTTGTATCTTTCAAGGTGCAGTGCAGAAAGTTTAACGGGTCTCTGCAGTTTTTATATAGCAGAAACAAATATAAACATGTCAACTGTAACTACTAATTGACTCAATATGTTAAAACCAACACATCAAACCCACTTCAAGGGAGTGCATTCTATCCATTTGGAAGGAAACAAAAAAAATCCTGAGTGATAAACATATTATAGACTTTCATTTCTATGGAGCCTCTGGAGGAGTAACTGACTCCATGCAGTGGCAAGGCTGTGACAGGAGGGGGCGCCTCTCACCCAGGTCGGCGATGCAGCAGCGCAGGTCTTTCTTCACCAGGATGTTCTTGCTCTTGAGGTCGCGGTGGGCGATGGCGGGCTTGCCCTCGGTGCCGAAGATCTCCGTGTGCAGGTGCACCAGTCCGTTCGCCACCGAGGCGGCCATGTGCAGCCCGTCCACCGTCTCCACGGCGACGCGCTGCAGGTAGTCGTAGAGGGAGCCATTCTCGTGGTAATGGGTGATGAGCCACAGCTGGGTGCTGGAGTTCCGTGATGTCATGTCTGATGCCATGAACCCTGCCCGGGGAAACGCACAACCCCCAAAAATTAGTCTGTCCAATTTATAGAACAATGAAAGGCAAAGGAGCTCAGCTACGTAGTTACCCTCTTATCCTGCTACCACGTTTTTCCTCACACTGAACAAAAAAGGATACAGCACATTAATTTGACAAGACAATGTCTTGGATTCAAAAAGCAACTGTCCCAAACTCACAATTAAATACAAGTGTTAATTTTATCTCCTCCAACACAGTTCAAATTTGCCAAAATGTGTGAAGAAAGGAACTAACACTCGCATTTATTTTTAAGTCAAAGTTAAGGACAAATGTTGTCCTGCTTTTCAACCAAAACCTAGGGTTCTGGCTCCATATTTACAAAGCATCTCAGAGAAAAAGTTGTGGAATCAGGATACTCCCAGTCATATCCTAACCTTATCCATCATGAGCTAAAAGGCTAAACTGATCCTAGATCAGCTTTCCGGCTTTCTGAATACAGGCCCTGAACTCTGATGAACGGTGCGTGATAGCCCAGGATCAGAGCCGTACTGTATCCCCACCTAGTATGTTTTCGTGCCGGAGGAGAACGGTGTTGTAGATCTCAGTCTCCCGGAACCAGGACTTCTCGTCCCTCGAAGAGAAGATTTTCACCGCCACGTTCTCCCCCTGCCATTGTCCTCTCCACACCTCGCCGTAGCGCCCCTTTCCTTGGGACAGTCGACAGGGACATTGGTCATCAACCCGTCTACTCCACCCCTGCGATCACGCTTGTGGTCATAATTATTCACTGCGGCCTTCCGAGGGCCAAACTTTTCTTTCAGGACATCTGGCACATCAGGGACCGGTTACACAAATGCAAAAGCGCACACACAAAATAATGACTAGTGAGGACCCTACCGACACACTCCACCAGGCTAATCTGTCGAGCCACCGTCCTCTGGACCAGGAAAGGCAGACCAGAGCCACTGCCCGAGGTGCAGGAGTGACTCAACAGATCCTGTAGAACAAGCAACAGGAATACATGAGTTAAGGGCTGAGAGAGCTGAGGGCTAACAAATACACTGACAGATACACAGCTAACAAGAAGCAAATCTTTCATTTCTTAATTTATGTATGTATCTATTACTCTTTTTTTCCTCTCCAGTTTGGATTTCTCAGTCATATTTATGTGCACTCATTGCTGCAACCTGCAGTATTAATTTGGGAGAGTACAGACGAGCGTGTGCTCTCCTCTGAACCGAGCAATGTTAGCGGCTGCATCTCATCACCCTGCTGTTCGCAAGTCACAGACCTGAGTCAGAGGAATGAGTGGCTTAAAGGGACAGTTCACTTTCTGGGTTTTTTGATATACTTTCAGTTTTACTGATGATTTATGACTAGCCCAGATGGTTTTTGCTAGAAAAGATATTGAAGATATTTCCAGAAGTTTCTGATGACCTGTAGGGCTTTCCATTAGCTGGTATAGGGGCACAAGGGGGTTCAATTAGGGTGAACATTTATGTTGAAACAATGCATTTAATCAAACATTTATGACTTATCCTCGCTAGCAAAGGATGCATTGGTTACAAATTTAAGGCACACCCTGTCATTATATCCTACTCCTCAAATTAGGCAAAAATAAGGCACATTAAAGGACGGCTTTGTCCAAGACCCCAGGACATGGCCTGAAAGGACAGACAGACAGACAGACAGACAGACACAGCTTGAAAACGTTGCCTTAGCCGCTGGCTACCCAACGCCCTGGCTGGCTTGATTTAAACAAAAGCTCTCAAATGCAGTGTTTAATCTGCATAAGCGCTCGTGTTTTCTGGCTTCAGTCAGCTAGCTGACCTCCTAAAAATTGGCAGGCTTTCACTGGCGTGATCGCGCAACATAAATTCCAATCAGTTGGCCACCGCAAGCCTGTGATGCATCGACAACCTTTCCAAACCGCTAGACGCTAAAGTCGCTTTCGTCTGATATGCGGTTTTGGCCAGCGACGGGCGGGGAAGCGCCGTCTCGTTCGTTTGAAGCGCGGGCCGGACCAGCTGCGAGGGTTAGCGGGGGCGGGGAGGGAGGCCTGGCTCACCGCCAGCGTGCTGTCGCCCACGTTGGACGCCATCAGGCCGTCGATGGCGCCCTGCTCGGCGTCCAGCTCGTGCAGCCTCTCCAGGCGGCCGTGGCGGAGCCGACGGCACGCCAGGACGCCGAGGATGGCCAGGAGGGTGAGCACTACGAACGGCGTGACCACGAAGACTACCAGGGTCTCCACTCTGTATCGGGTCGGTTCTGCTGGGGGCACTGGTTCACAAAAAAGAAAACATGAAACAATCGATTAACACTGTATACTATATACATTTTCTTTCACAAATTTTTATTTTGACTTTACATTACCTGCAAGTGTCTTCCACACAAATTTGCACTGACTACACATACTTATAAGACACTATAGAGACAACATTTAAGAACATTCACAGATGTTTCTACATGACACATACCCATATGTTCTATGGTTAACAAGGAGTGCGAAAGCTTTGCACATTTAATCTAGATGTAACCGTTTTAGTGAATCATTCCATTAAACATTTCAACCAGTCCCAAAGTACCATTGCTGAAGATGGGTAGAATCGGCTTCAATGGCTCCAGATGGGTGTAGGGGTTGTGTAAAGTGCTGCCTACCCACTATCACCAGAAATAACATCTGTTAAATAACCTGCAGCCCTGTGCTTTAAAATTGATACCAGGGCCTTCTTTCCATAATCCTTATATAATCCTAGATATCCAAGCAGTAGCAGAGACTCCCCCATTTGTGTGGGCATTTATTTCCTGCGATGTAATGGGATTTCAGTTTATGACGTTCTAAATGATGAAACCCCAACCAAAGGCACAAACATCCATCCATCCAGAAATTATCTATACCCGCTTATCCTGGGCAGGGTTGAGGGGGGTGCTGGAGCCTATCCCAGCGTGCACTGAGCGAGAGGCAGGAATACACCCAGGACAGGCCGCCAATCTATCACAGGGTGCACACACCATTCACTCACACACTCACAGCTATGGGCTACCTGCTGCACCGCCATGCCACCAGGCATAAACATAAAGCCATTAAATCTCATGTTGAACTACCCTCCCCAACAATGCTGCAGTACCCACCCTTGAGCAGTAGGGGCGTCAGTGTGTCGCTGCTGTCGTTGGAGTTGCACAGGTGGTGGGAGCAGCACTGGACGGCGTAGCTGGCGCTGGGCAGCGTGGAGCAGGTCAGGAGGATCTTCTCGGACTCGTTGAGGCAGCCGCGTTTGAAGTGCGGCGTGTCGCCACTCAGCGTCACCGAGGAGAAGCACTGCCTGCCCTGGCAGAGCTTCAGGATGCACGCGCTGCCATCGCAGAGGCAATCGATGGCGCCACCTGGAGGCCAACGCGTGACAAACTAGTTACACAGACAGCCTATGCAGATAAACATGCACGTGCATAAATGTATATACACGTGCTGAAAAACAACAGACCAGTGGCTCTCTATTGAAAGCCCTTGTTAGAAAAACACAAGCTCTTTATACATTTCATTGAAAACCAATGCTACCTGATGTTTGGTCACAAAACGCCAAAACACTGTTTGGCATGAAACACATTATCCTGTCTGTCTGCAGAAAATTCTGGAACAAATGTGTACCAGAGATATGATTTGGTCGTACAGAACTGCAGAGCACTGTGCTAGCTGTACATTTTAAGTACAGGAACACAGAATGTGCAGACTCCCTGGTTAGCGGTCGCTAACCATACCTTCAGCTGATGTCTGTAGGATCTTCAGGACCAACAGCAGAAGCACTTGCATGCTGCACTGAGCCATCAGGGTCACTGCAATGATAAAGCAGGCAGTTTAACCACAGGGTAGGCATTTCCAGAAACACAGTTTAGGACATTTTCCACAGCTATGAAGGTGCTTTGACAGCCCAGTTCTTACAAGTTCTTAGACTCTTTTATCTTCCCGGATTCTACAGTAGTCAGGTAGTTTTTCCCACCGATTTATCCCAGGAACAGGTGTAATAGGAAGCTGTTTTTTGAGAGACGGTCACTAATTCTTCTTAACATTACACCAACATTTGCGTTACAAACCATCTGCATGCACAGATAGTGTTTGCAAACACTGCACAGGGTCTACTGAACCTCACTCAGAACATCTAAATGCAGAGGGAGCATATACCAGTTCAGACTGGATAAATCTCTGATAAACCTGTATAATCGTGATCATGTTCCAACTGCTCTGCGCAGAATTGAAGACTTTTGGTTTCAGTTAGGCATCACTGGCACAGAAGCGAACAAAATAATTGTTCTAATGAAAGCAGGAAAAATAGGAACTATTCATTTCAGGCAGAAAAGAATCATTCCGTTTCCCTGCATGCAACAGGATGCAACATCCGATATTTCACAGCTGAGCACTTGATTCACTTTCGGAAGGGAGGGAGGAAGACTGCATGTATTTTGGTGTGAGTGTGAGCATGCGTGGGTCATTGCCATGGCAACCCCAGAAAAAGAGGCCCATTACCAGAATGATATCAAAAGTGACTGGAGTGGAGGGCGGAACATTAAGATCACAAAAAGACAAGAAGAGTGCTTCAAAATGCACTCCATTAGGGGTTTTACCAGATGCCACCATTGACATTAGCATATAGCATCCCTGGCTCATTTGAACCATCCATCAGAAACATGCTAGCTCAAGATGATTACACGTCATAGGTACGACACCATCATTGAAAAAAGTGATACTGCTACAGTTCGTCAAACTAAGGTCTACATGTAAACTAGGCAACTTTCATATTGTCCAACATTTGCCATATTTGGTTTAATGACACAAGAGGAGCCTTGGAAACATATAGAAATTTGATCAGATCAGATGAAAAATCTAAACCACATTATCTCAGCTTTTATACCTTGAAAATAATACAAAATAACCATGTTCAGTCAAATCTATGATGTACTGTCTTTTTGGACACTTGCGGAATCCTTGCTCCTTCAAAAAGGCCTTGGAGGCCGGACGCTCTTTTCTGTCTGGGCAGGGGTGGGTGTGGCTACAGAGCCTGCGGGGTGGGATCAGGTTTCAGCATGGCGTTCGTAGCTAGCTACAGCAGTGGAGGAGGAAGCACAAGTACAGCAAAGCGAAATGACAAGCCGACAGGGCTTGTTAAAAAATCAAAGTCAACCTTGGAATTTCATTTTCTGGATGAGGACAGCTTAAGTTCACAATGGAGGACGAAAAGGGACTCGGAGTTGGCGTGTTTTCTGTTGGACAAGCAATTAAGACTACCTCTAGCTATCCAGCTAGCTATTTTAGGTAGCTAGATGACCAAAGGGGTACTCGGGGAAGTGGGCAGGGTTGAAGATGGAGGAGGAGACTTATATTATTGTAAACACAGGACCACATCAAGGCTGAAATAATCATGCACAGTATTCCTTCACCACTGCCTAATTCAGACAGTCCTTACTGTCACAGCTTTGATGTTGGCTACCTAGCTAGCTACTTCAATGATTAAAACTCCCCAGTGAATATTTTAGAGGTGAAAAGTGACCGAAAGTCGGTGAAATGCCGTCTACATTTGGTTGAAAAGTTTCTAGCAGACTATGACGAAGCCAGACTATATACTGGTAAAACCTAGCTATATTTGGGTTGACCTAACCCGTTTACGTCAAAACGTCTCTCAACCTAGATTTCCATCCCTTTAGACGTCTGGATTCTGGCTTTTGCTCACTGGGTCATTCCACGGGTGGTGACGGTCAGATCTTTTTTTTTAATAATCCGTTTGTTAATCAATACCTCCCACTCTCAGCTTCCAGACAAGATAAATTAACAAAGCCAGCTGTAAACAAAACAGTATTTCTAATGTTGCTTCTAATATAGACCAGGGAAGTATCAAGCTAGCTTTTTTTTACATTTGCCATCTAAATAGACAACAGACGGCACAGATCTACCAACTTTAGCCACTCACTAACCCAAAATTTGCATCAATTTAAGAAGAGCATTAGTCAGCACGACAGAAATATCCAGACGGTCACTGATTGTTCTTGCCATAATTGCAAACGCTTGTGGTCCGTTACAGTAGAAACGCTACACAAAACGCCCACCCAATAACAAAACGTTGCGTCCTGGGGGCCTACGCCTGTCTGTAGCAGCAAGCTAGCGCAAGTGCGCGTCTTTAATTTGTCTCCGCCGTACTCACTGAGAAGCATAACTGCGACAGACGACATGGCACCACAACAAATTGGTTCAGGCTGGCGCCTGTCTGCTGTCCTGATGATATAGCTACAGCAGCAGGCGCTGGATCTGCGCTGGATCCTGCGCGTCACCTGCCCCACAATACAAGCGCTCTGTTCGCATCAGTGTTGTATCTATCCCTTGACTTATTATTTTGCTAATCGACAAGCTACCAAAAATGAGAAATAAAACGCATGCGAGCGGTAGTACTGTGGATAGTGATTTACCATGGAACACATATGCGCTCTATCGTAAGCGTAGCTGTTGGCTAGCTAATACAGCAACAAGCAAGCCAATCGGAGCCGTCAAATACTAAC
This sequence comes from Anguilla anguilla, assembly GCF_013347855.1. Taxonomy (NCBI): domain Eukaryota; kingdom Metazoa; phylum Chordata; class Actinopteri; order Anguilliformes; family Anguillidae; genus Anguilla; species Anguilla anguilla. The sequence goes on along the minus strand of NC_049206.1, from coordinate 22,104,261 downwards.
GTTAGCTTTGCTAATTATAGATATACACCAGCTAACTATTAATAAGCCCATTTGAAATATCACCACTTTTCCATTTGAAAACGTGCAGCTAACTAGCCAGACAGGCAGCATGGGTAGCACTCCGGCACAGACACTGTCAGTAATGTTAGTCTAGGCTATCTAGCTATCAAGATTCTGAGCTAATAATAATCCCAATGTTCGCTAGCACTGCTCGTTTATTTAACCCCGCTGTCTGGCTGGGTAGCTTCTGATTACTGCTAAGAAGCTAAACAGTGAGCCTGAAAACTAACTTATTTAGCTTTGCCACGTAGCCACGTACTAGCTATTTGGCCAACGTTAATAAGCTATCGATAACTAAACGATGACAGTCATAGCACAATGTTTGCTTACCTTTATAACTAATAATATATTAGCCAGCAAGCTAATCTGCACTGCGTCCTCCAATTTCTGAGAAACAGCACCCCCACAAACTGTCAAACGATGAGCATCATTTCTTACCTTAATCAATTATATTTGTACATTTCCTATGACGTTTTCAAGGAATTATTCCCGATTAATTCAGAAAAACACTGAATTTCCAATAACTGATTGACTACACAACATGACCGCCTCCTCACCCACAGAAACACCGGAGTTGTGATAAGAGGAGCGATTGTATTACGTCATTACTAACGACAAACGCCAAACTCTTGCGAAGGACAGCATTATGGGCACTGCAAGTCCTCCAACTGTTTCTGTGGTTAAATATATTATATAAAATATATTATTATTTTGAGTCCTACCTCCATTAGATCATGATTCATCAAAATAAGCAACCGACCATTGGTTTATTAGCAGGAGACATAGCAGAATTTGAGTTTGCCATCAGAGCGTCAACTTGGCCGGGCATACCAAGTTATGAGTTTAGTGAGGCTAATTTCTAGTAAATCTTTTTTAAAAAGGGATTAAAGCTGAGCTCGCAAGTATTTTAATGAAGTTCCTTGCAATGATTGCTGGCTCAGCCCTATAATATAGACATCATTTATTCAAGACTAAGCTACGTTGTTAGAATCAGCATTGATGGGATACAGTTGACATCCCGTCTAGTTTCCCTTTCTGCTTCTTCCCTGTCTGAATGAAAAACAAAAAATACGAAAGGTGGATGGAATGTCTGCTCTCCTTTAACCAAATAAAAAAAGGTTTTCAGTGACTTATTAAGATTAAGTGCTTTTTTTATTTTTTAAATGAAATGTTCTTTTATAAGATAAAATGCTGTCTGATGATTAGCCTAATTTAAGTGTAGGCTACTTGTACTTTGTTGTAGTCAGAGTTTTTGCTCCAATAACATGGATTCAAATAAAGTCAAAGGTTACATGAGTGTTGTAGCTTTCATGAGCTTTCAGCATGTATTTTTGCTTTGGCTTTTTATAATAACTCTGTACTATAGTTAAATTATAGATCATGCCAGTCCTGACTGAATTTCTCCTTAGAAAGGTGAGGAAGACTACCATGCTAAAGATTTGTAGATATTACTTTGGATATTAGGTACAGGAGCATGGTGCTCACAGTAGATATTACTCAAGAGAAAATAATACTGTCTGCCCACTGCTAAAAAAATAAGCCAAAATTGCAAATATCCTCATTTAATCCACAAAAATGAATTTGTTCTTACAAATCTGGAATGGAAGCGGTACTCAAGTATCAATGCTGGAAGGATGCAATTTTATGAAGAACTGCAATTTACATCAGCCTCTTTGTTTTTCTTTGTGTTTTAATTATGAATGCTTGGCCATTGAATTTAAGTCTGCAGAACAAACCTTTTGTACACGCATTCCTTATGACACAGTTTTGATTTTGATTTCCTTTTGTGCAGGTAAATCATCTCTAACCCTGCATTCAGGATCTTGGTAGGGGGTGGTCCTTTGGAGAAGGTATTGTATAACAAGATCTGAGTAATTCTATTTATATAGACTTATCTTTTCTTTAAAAAAATGTTAATGGATTTTATGTCTTTAATTTTAACTAATGGAGATAAATAATACAGGTTTTTGAATTTGTAATAATCTCTCATGTACTGGAGTCATTGTGAATTGGATTTTCCTTTAATCCTTTTAGATCCCACCTTTTTTTGTAAATTAATTTCTTATTCTTGCAATGGGAAGAGAAAGGGAGTAAGTATCAGGTATCAGTTTTCCTTTAAGTATACTCAGAGATGTTAGAACAATTGAATGTGTTGTTGTCATACCTGTCTCTGTCGTTAATCAAAGCCAGGGTTGTTCCAAGGCATGCAAGAAGCTTATTCTCCGTGGGCATTAGTTACTTAACAAAAAAGGACATTGTCTCTGACTTAATTATAAAGCTTAGAAATGATCTGACCTGCTTGGTGCCAGGTTAGGTGGAGTGTGCAAGAGCTGCATGTCATCAAATCTTAAGAGTAATTGAAAGAGTAACGCTAGACGGCTATCTTGCTCAGATTAAAAAAACTGGGGAAAAAACACCCACTATTTTAGTTGATGAAAAAGCATTGAATAAAGAGAAGTTTTCTTCTTGTTGGTCCTGCCTCCAAGGGCTTTCTGGGTAATGTGGCTATAAGAGAGGGGGAATTTGAGCTTCATGGCTTTTTTTTAGTTTCTTCATTTCCCACCAGGAGTCTTTGAGTTCGAAAGGGATTTGAGAGAATCTCTGAGGTTAAAATGGACCGACCGGCAAGGGAACTTGCATTCCTCATTCTTGTTCTTGTCCGTGTGTCCCGTCAAGCCAATACCAGTAAGTTTTCAGTTTTTCTTCCCAATAATGGATTTATCCTCTGTGTAACTAATGTATGTGTGTAAATCTGAGCACCTTATAATAAATTATATTAAAGTATCCACAGATTTGGTATGTAAACAAAGAGCTGTAAAATATGTCGATTTATTTTCTATATCATTTGTAAAGTTAAAAAAATTATGGAAGCATGATCATAACATAATTATAACCCATGGAGATTATATATTAATTTCTGGAAAATATAATTTTGAACAACAGGCCAGATTGCTACTGACTGAGTCTGATGATTCTTTGAACAAGCTTAGAAAAGGCTGAAGAGTTTATACATTTCATTTATATAATATAAAAATTGATGCATTAAACAATTATAATGAATTAATGTAATCGTGTTTCATTAAATTAACAATCAGAACTTTTATAAACTATTCTAAAAGTTGTCTTGCCCCTTTGAAGTAAATGAACAATGTGATATTTATTGGTTAATTGACCAGTTCCCTTAATAGTTCCCTTAATAGATTCTGACAAAATAATTCTTCCCTTAGTAGTTAATTAATTGTCCCTTAATTATTAATGTCAATAGTTAACCCAGTTAACATAGAACAATCATGGATATTAATTAGTCCTATACAAGAGTAAATAACATTTCCTATGTTAGCACATTTGTACGTCGCTTTGGATAAAAGCGTCTGCCAAATGAATGTAATGTAAAATAATGTAACATAGATGTTTTTATTTGCATTAATAATAACTTATATATATATATTAATATATAACATAAATATATATATATATATATATATATATATTACTGGATGTCAGTATGGCATAGTGCTTAGGGACATGGTGCTTTGTGAGTTTGAATCCTATGTGGGGAACAGTTGTTGTATCCTTCTTTAGTGCAGGGGTGGCCAACCCTGGTCCTGGGGAGCCACAGGGTCTGCTGGTTTTTTTTTCACCTTAAATATAACAATTATTTAGATCAAAGAAAAATGTGAGGAGAGCTAACTGTGTAATCAACTGCTTTAATTGATCAATTAGGAGCCAAGTAAAAACAAAAACGAGAAGACCCTGCGGCTCTCCAGGACCTGGGTTGGCCACCCCTGCTTTAGTGTGTCTCTTAATCTGAACCACAGCATGCAATATCAAATGGCATGAACAGATATTGCATGAAATGTAAGCCAGACCAACCGATCAATCTAATGTAACCAAGTCTATATTATTCTCTTCAGTAAAAATTCCACAAGAAACCCAAAAAAGTTTTTACTTGGCCAAGTGAAGTCTGGTCGAAAAAAGCAGATAGCTATTAGTGGAAGGCTTCTGAGATCTATTTAATTTTAAATATTTTTTCTTCCATTTGTTTAGTTACATGGTGTGTAGTATCTGATGCGGAACAGCAGAAATGTCAGGACCTTGCCAGCAATGCCACAGCCAGAAACATCCGTGGCAAACTTCAGTGCACCAGGGGCAATGATGCTATAGACTGCATGGTGAAAATTAAGGTACAGCAAAATTGACATGTCCTTGGTTTGAATATCGATAAATGTGGACATGACAGCAGGACTTATTTGAAATATGTAATTTGTCAGTAGAGTAGCTGCATTTCTGTTTGCTACCTGGTATGGTTGCTACCTCAATGAATAGGTAAACCACCCATAACCCCACCTGATACTATTTTGCAGAAGACTTGAGTTGATTCAGATTCAGTGCTTTATCCATCTGCCCCTCTTTCAACATCCACACTAATAAAACTATTTTCCACTGTTCCACCTCAAAGCACTGTATATTGAGTGTGAACAAATGTTGTTTTGTGGGAGTGAATAACACCTGTAGCAGAAATTGAGCCAGGAACAATGGCGAGTGCAAGTCGGGTGCTTCATATTGTGCAATTGAGGGTCATGGTGCTTTGTCTACCTTTTCTGGAGAACGGCACAGCGGACGCTGCCTCTATGAACCCTGACGACATCTACACCGCCGGCTGGTGCCATGGGCTGGAGTTGGCGGCTGGGGAGTCCTACAACGGACAGGGTGAGTTTTGGCAGAAAGCTAGAACTGCAGCAAACAAGAGAGTACAGAGAACAGGACGTGACCCTGTGTGAACCACAACCCCGCCCCCCATCAGTCACAAACAAGCCAACCTGTGTTCCAGCTGGCCCAGGTCCCACAACCTCCTGTGCATGTAAAACATGACACTTTTGTTTGTTACAAAATATGCTGTCCTTATAAGGCCATGTTTTCATATGGAGCATTGTCTTGCTGTGAAAAAGTATTTTCTCCTGTCTGATTTCCTCTATTATTGCATACTTGCCACACTGAATGGTTTCAGATCTTTAGGCAAAATGTAATATTTCATAAAGGGAACCTGACTAAACACAAAACTCACATTTTAAATTATAATTTCATTTTTAATGAAAATACTTATCAAACGACCATATCACCCATGTGAGAAAGTAATTGCCCTAGTAAACATAATAACTGGTTTCACCACCAGTAACAATAACTGCAAACAAATGCTTCCTAGAAATTGATATCAGTCTTTCACATCGCTGTGGATGAATTTCAGCCTGCTCTTCTTTGCAGAACTACTTTAATTCAGACAAATTGGTATGTTTTCGAGTATGAACTGCTTGTTTCAGGTCTTGCCACAGCACCTCTATTGGGTTCATGTCAAGACTTTGACTAGGCCAAAACCTTAATTTAGTTTCTTTTCAGCCATTCAGATGTGGACTTGCTTTTGTGTTTTTGGATCATTGTCTTGTTGCATGACCCAATTATACCTCAGCTTCAGCTCACGGAGAGATGACCAGACATTCTCCTTTCTGGTACAAAGCACAATTCATGGTTCCTTCAATAATGGCAAGTCATCCAGGACCCAATGCAGCAGAGCATCCCCACACCATCACACTACCACCACCATATTTGACTATTGCTATGATGTTCTTATTGTAAAATGTTGTATTTGCAACATTATGACATAATGGACATAATAGGGACATAATGGGAACCATGTCGTTCGAAAAGTTCCACTTTTGACCTTGGAACATGTTTCCAAAAGACATGGGGATAATCCAGGTGCTTTTTTTTTTTTACAAATATGACACGAGCATTGATGTTGCTCCTAGTTACCAATGGTTTCCACCTGGCTGATCTCTCATGAATCCTGTTTTTGCCCAGTCTCTTTCTTATTGTGGAGTCATGAACACTGGCCTTAGCTGAGGCTGGAGAGGCCTGCGGTTCTTTGGATGTTCTTCTGGGATCTTTTGTGACTTCCTGGATGAGTTGTCGCTGTGCCCTTGGAGAACTTTTGGCAGGCCGGCCACTCCTGGGAAGATTCACCACTGTTCCAAGTGTTCCCCATTTGGAGATAATGGCTCTCTCTGTGGTTTGTTGGAGTCCCATAACCTTAGAAATGGCTTTGTAACCCTTTCCTGACTGATATATTTCAGCAGCTTTTTTTTCTCATCTCTTCTGGTATTTCCTTTGATCATGTCATAGTGTCCTTGTAGAAACTCTGTGCTGACAACTTCACTCTGATGGTAAGGTTTATTATGAGGGAGGCTTAGAATCAATAGGGCTGGGTGCAATCAAGCCTGGCTGTGATCAATAAGCTATACCTAATTATCAATTAAATTTGGTTAATTAGTTGATTGAATAACTGAGAGGGCAATTACTCTCTCACGAGTGATATGGATGTTTGATAATGTTTTTCATTAAATAAATGAAATAATAATTTTTAAAATGTGTTTTGTGTTTACTCAGTTTCCCTTTGTCTGCTATTAAATCACATTATGTCTAAAGATCTGAAACCATTCAGTGTGACAAATATGAAATAACAGAGGAAATCAGGTGGCAAATATGAAGAGTCACCCATATGTTTCTCTAGCACGTTCAACCTTTTAGTGCCGACATAAAGGAGGGTGCGACACATTTTATTTTTGCACCCATGTGCAGTGCGCACTATCGCCTGTGCATTCCAGAGACTCTCTCACCCCTCCCCCTCCCCTCGCTGTCTGTCTCTCAGATGGCATCAGTTACTACGTGGTTGCTCTGGCCAGGAGGTCCTCCAGTGACCTCTCCCTGCTGGAGATGCATGAGCGCAGCTCCTGCCACCCCGGAATCCGCACCACCGTGGGCTGGACCGTGCCCATCGGATTCCTGGTCAACTCCTCGCAGATCAGTGTGGACGAGCAGTGCAACTTCCCCCAAGGTAAGTAACTTAAGCACCCCCCCTTCTCCCCCACCTCCCTGTCTTACCTCCTCCCTCCTCTCCTGAGGCCAGTGCAGGGTAGTAGTGGTCATATCGCTGAACTCTGTTGGACTGCAGGTTTAAAATCCCAGCATTTGGGATGATGCTGTCATGCCCATGAGAAAGATTCTGACATGCAAGGTCTAAGTTGAAATATTCTCTGGTGCCCCAGAGGATGATCTGTTAAGAAAATGGAAACTTGAAATCATATGTAGAAAAGGCACATCATTCTCGCACCCATATGCTTGGGCGATGCCTTTATTTAGTATGAATTACATCAATTCATTAGCACTTAATTATCTTCTTACAACTGGATATTTAGCAGGTGAAATTCAAGACCAGGTCCCTTGCTCAAAATTACAGCAATAGTGCTTACCCCGTGATGTGACCTTACAACCTTCCAGTCACAATTCCCTCATCACCACACCATGCTCCATTCTACATTCTCATGCAGTATATGCCCACAGTTTTTCAGCAATTATACACTCACAAATGCAATCTGTTTGAAGAAGGACATTGCTGATGTTTAACCTGTGTGAGGTAATGCTTCTCCCCTGCCCCTCCCTGCCCACTGTGGATGGCAGTGGTGGGGGAATTCTTTGGTTATAGTTGCGTACCTGGAGTAAAGGACCCAGAACATGACCCTAGAGGGAAAAATCCCAAGAACCTTTGCGAAGCCTGCATCGGGGACGAGAACGATCGCCACATCTGCGCCAACAACCACCGGGAGCGACACTTTGGGGAGGCAGGGGCTTTGAGGTGGTGAAAGGAATTCTTTTAATATTTGTAAAAATTGTTATTAACTTCTCTGGAAGGCCAGACCTATGACTGATAAGAGTGAATGCACCCTTTTCCACAGCTAGTTTCACATCTCCTGTAAGCAAACCACACTTTTAAACGTTGTTAAGAAATGACAAAGCTAACTATGTCATTTTGTTGCCTTTGGCATTTTGCCCTAAGAAATTTGAAAAAATTGCTGGAGGTATCGACTATGTTGTTTGTGACCATTGGTTCAACACTGTTTGAATACTGGTGATATGCAGAATCTGCAACGATGAGATAACTGAGTTCTTCCCAATCGCATTTCTGCTCATCATCATGTACAAATGTGTAAACTGCTACAGGCCCAGGGCTAGTCATTACGTACAGCATTTAGCAGACGTTCTTATGCAGAGTGACTTATATTGATTGCATTGCATGCAATCCGTTTATACAGCTGGATACTATTTTTTACTCAAGTAAGCTTGCTCAAGGGTACAACAGCAGCACCCCAGCTGGGAATCTAACCCACATCCTTTGAAGGTTACAAGCTAAGTTCCCTAACTTTTTGCTTCACTGCCACCCATGGTTGGGGTAGATTTAAGAAATGCCCTCTAAAGCCATTGCTACTGCCAAGGAAGGGCAGGCTGGGTTTAAGTCAGCACTCAGCAGGGCATCCCCAACTCACGGGCCAATCAGAATGCTGCCTTCGGGCTGCACAAGATGTCAGCCTGCAGAGCGGAAAAGAAACAATCATCAGGCTGTTGGCATTTCAGAGGATGCTCTTCCTTAATAAGGTGCGGGGACTGGACGGGTCCACACTGAATAAGCATTTTAAATCTGGGTGAAAAGCATGGAAAAGTAAAAGCAAAAAGAAAGGTAGGGTCATGGGATGATTTTTGGGCATGAGGGACAATGCGAGGGGAGTCGGGTACGCTGGGGCAACGGCACTTCTCCCCCGACGAGCTGCTTAGTTTGACAGGAGCCTGTCTCAGCCGAGACAGATGGTCAAAGGGCAGATGACCAGGTCCTCTGCTGTTTCACTTCAAATCCACAGCAGAGGGGTGCCTGGCTAAGCTAAGCGTGGTGACTCACCTTCCCCCATCTGCCTCGGCATCCGCAAATATCCATAAATAAATACAGAAAAGAATGCAAATCCACACTTCCATACTCAGACATCTGGTTCAAAGTCAGCTTCATCAGCCTAACCCCCCGGGGGGTCTGGTGACGTCGCGCCATTCCGCCTGACCGACCGCGTCGGGGGGCGGCGGCTTTCAGACGGAGGCTTGAGGGCGGCCCGCTAGTTCGACGCCCGGAAGAAAACGCGCAGGGAAAAGGTCCCGGAGCCGCGCTTCGCCGGGGTCCTGATGAGATGCGTTTGCCTTGCAGGTGCGTGGCGGAAAATCTGGGCGACGTGGCCTTCGTCAAACACACGACGGTCTTCGACAACATGCAGGGTGAGTGTGCGCGCCGGAGTCCCTCGTGTGGCTCCAGGTCACGCGTGTGCGGAAGCATACGTGCAACGCTTGGTTGTGTGGACTGTTCTTCCTCAAAGTGGGTACACATTCATACATGTATTAATTCATGTACATCCACTGTATGTACCTGTTGTTTTGTACTGTGGGCCACAAAACAATCCATAATCACGGGCCACTGTTGTCAATCCATAATCAATTCCATTACAGGCATTTAGCAGATGCTCTCGTCCAACATTTTCACATACTGTAGCTGGATAATGCTGGTTAAGTACCTTGCTCAAGGGTACAGCGGCAGTGTCCTATTTGGGAATCAAGCCTGCAACCTTCCTTCCCCATTATACTACACTGCCAGCCTAATCTAGAGGTAAGAAACACTGCTGATGAATGGTCCTTGTGGAAGAAAACCACACTGTCCTCGATTTCGAGCTTGGTCTTGAATCACACTGAATGCATTGGTTCATAATTGCCTCCAGAGAGAAAAAAAGATTCAAGTGCAGCAGAAGTTTTGTTTTGCCATTTGTGCTGCCATGTTTTTGTATTGCTTAATTCACAAAATAACACCATTTCTTATGTTACACAGCAGTGAATACATGACTTTGCTCATTGACAATCTGTCTGTCTGATAAGTGCGGTTCATTGAAATTGATCACAGTCATGAACATTGGACTTGCCTGTGCCTCCTGCGTAAGGAAATAATCTCTGAAAAATGTAATTACATTTGGAAAAATGGGGAGAAATTGTATTCAAATGTAAAAAGTCAAGCTTTTCTTTTCTGGCCTTCAAAAGTTTTCATATATTAGTAGTATTTATGGAACAAGATTATATTAATATATCAATGTATGGCTGAAAACCTTCTTCATTTTGCAATACTATCCCTGAATGGTTGTGCAATCCAGCAATATGGTAAAAGTCATGCCATTTTCAATGTGATCTCTGTCACCCCTTAGTTGGAAACCCCATAGGCTACAAAAAACCTGCAATTTGTGTCAGTCCTGAGCTGGAAACCATCAAAAGTATAGTCGTGCCTGACCCCACACAAGTGATAAAAAAACCCGCTGTACCTTTCGACGACACAAGATGGCAGCCTTTTGCTGTTTTGTCGGACAGAGCAAGAACGGTTGGTATTGCCTGTGCTGGTAATGTGAGTCAACGGCCGTGACAGCAGTGGTTCATGCAAGGCTCCTTTTGCCTCAGAGTGTTTTGATTAATACGATCTGTCCTATTCAGCTTATATAACAAATGGTAAGTTCCACAGAAGCGGCTTTGTTTCTCCCTGTGCCCCGTTTTGTGCCTGAAGTCACGTCCGACATTAACGAGGATTATTCCGCTGTCCACGTTGAAGTAAGGACTGCATCCTAATATAGATTCTGGAGTCAGGCCGGTGGTTCTGTGCTTCGGTATTGTGGGTTTTGTCTTGTGTCAGTTGGGGGCACCCTGGGGGTCTGAATCAATAATTATTCAAAGCGGGACCACAGTTCCTTTGTGAAAGCCATTTTCCCAGGCTTTAAATGTTTAGGCTTAACAGACAGCGACAGAATGGAACTGGTATTTTTTGGACCCATAGATCATCACCTATATGAGCTTCGCTAAACATATGTAACTTTTAACTACTGTTCACCAAAAAGACAAACAGACAGGCAGACAGGCAGTCAGCCAGTAAGACACACGGACACACACACACACACACACACACACAATCGCCTACCATTTATTGATTTATCATAACAGGACTTACCACTCATGTGAGAGGATGTGAAATGGCAGACTTGGACATTGTGTTCTTTTTATGCTCATATAAGAAATCGTGTTTTTCACCCTCGTTAGTGTAGTACTCTGTCATGTTGCCGCTTTAATGATTTGACATGATTTCAATCCTCCTCTGTCATGTTTTCCTCTTCCTCTTCTTTTACCTGCCTTCAACCTTCTTGGTCTCTGTGGCCTTTTCGCAGGTAAAAACCAGGAATCCTGGGCAATGGACCTGGAGCTGGAGGACCTGAAGCTGCTGTGCACGGACGGGATGGAGGCGTCCCTCTTCGACCACAAGACCTGCCACCTGGCCACCGTGCCCGCCAACGCTGTGGTCGTGCGCCTGCAGGACAAGTGCCGGGTCTACAAGTTCCTGGAGCGTGTGCAGGTCAGTGTGTAGCTGATTAGGGGGCTGATAGTGTGTGTGCAGGTCAGTGTGTAGCTGATTAGGGGGCTGATAGTGTGTGTGCAGGTCAGTGCGTAGCTGATTAGGGGGCTGATGGAGTGTGTGCAGGTCAGTGCGTAGCTCAGCAGGGGGCTGATGGAGCGTGTGCAGGTCAGTGCGTAGCTGATTAGGGGGCTGATAGTGTGTGTGCAGGTCAGTGTGTAGCTGAGCAGGGGGCTGATAGTGTGTGTGCAGGTCAGTGTGTAGCTGAGCAGGGGGCTGATAGTGTATGTGCAGGTCAGTGCGTAGCTGAGCAGGGGGCTGATGGAGTGTGTGCAGGTCAGTGCGTAGCTCAGCAGGGGGCTGATGGAGCGTGTGCAGGTCAGTGCGTAGCTGATTAGGGGGCTGATAGTGTGTGTGCAGGTCAGTGTGTAGCTGAGCAGGGGGCTGATAGTGTGTGTGCAGGTCAGTGCGTAGCTGAGCAGGGGGCAGGCGGAGCGTGTGCAGGTCAGTGCGTAGCTAAGCAGTTGAGCAACAGTCTGACCTCACTGAAATTAATTTAAACATTTGGTGAGAATTTATAAAAGATAATAAATTACTTGCATAGATCCTCACAATGAAGGACAGAGTACAATAGCCTAAGGACCTGCTTTGTGTATTTCTGCCTCATCTTCAGCTTCCATCTTCTTACACAATGTGTCAGAATGGGCTATAAAGTCAAACCATCCACAGCCTTAGTTGCTCATTGATTCTGACTATATCCCAGGGCTTTCATTACTGTTACTAAGTCACTGCAAGATGAGAGCCTTTGAGAATGAATGTTGCCCATAGCAACACAAGCAGCAGTTAATGCTTGTTTGACTCTGCCTTATTTGAAAGGAATGAATATTAAATATACAGCTTATTCTCTATTTTACATTTTTACCCTCAGAAATTGGAATGCCCAATCATATTTGTAGTCCTGTCCAACCGCTGCAATGTCTGTCAGTTCAGGAGAGTTCACCGGAGCGTGCACGTCCTCAAATATATTTATTTAATCCTGCTGTTCACCAGCTGTGTTGCACAGTCATTGAAGTACTCAGGTAGCTAGCATAGGCAGGGGCTGCGGGTGTTCAATCCATCAGATGCATCACTGCTGTGTGATAAAGCAGGGGATACCCTGCCGACTGCAGCCCTCTCTCATTGGGAAACACTGTGTCCGACAGTGCCACGCCCAAAGGGATTCCAGGACACATTTTGCGACTGGTATGGTCAGGATTTGATAGCTGAACATGGGGTCCATCCGTGTTGCGGTTCACCTCTTTCTCCGCCTTCTTTTCCAATTCCACCCTTTTCCATGCATTCTGTTTCCCTCTACTTCTCTTTCCCTCAACCTTCCCTTCTCTTTTCTTTTTTCCTCCATTCTCTCCATCGCTACCTTCCAATCTGTCCTCACAATAATCCTCTCCATCTCCCTAACTCGCTCTCTCTCTCTTTACGTCTCCTTCAATTGCCTCCCTCATTTCTCCCCCTTAATTCCCCCCTTCCCTTTATTCCCCCCTCTCTTTCCGTCTCTCCACCAGACGGCGTTCGGTAACGCCACACAGGGATTCTCCCTCTTCAGCTCGGCGGCCTACGGGGACACGGACGTCATGTTCAATGACGCGACCAAGAAGCTGCTGAGGGTGATGGGAAGTTACACCTCCTGGCTGGGGCCCAGCTACACCAGCGTGCTGCAGGCCTTCGAATGTGAAGGTGAGCCACTGACCCTGGATCAGTTTCTGTGCTTTTTTTTTTAAAGGAAGGCTGAGGATAAGATGATGGTTGGATTAGTTTTTTATAGGAGAAGATGCTGGCGTTTTAACGGTGCATTACTGTTCAGGTTGTCTTGCGGGTGACACTAGTTACCTGGCTCTTTCGACACAGATCCGAGAATAACGGAGTTCATGACTCAGTGAGTGAATGAACGAATGACCGGTTTATTTGACAAGGTCAATTGGCCAGATGCCAACATGAAAGGCAAAAAACTACTTAATCCATTTAAGTAATTAAGTCACTCTCAGACTGAGAGGACACAGTTGGCCATTGTCCGGCATATCCATTATACGCAATGGGCTAGCTGTTAGCCGCATTCACTGAATTAAAAAATGGACTATAAAAACACTTATTTTCTTTCTCAGTTCTCACACGGTTATCCTGCATTCTCTTCCCAGGTTTGTGTTGATGGGATTGGAGGACCTAGCGCCCGACACCCCCACCCCAGCTACCCCGGTATCCTCCAGCCTCTGCGTGGTGTGGTGGCAGTTAGGGGTCTCCACTCCCAAGCCCTGCGGTTTTCTTTCTGCTCATGTATTCTCCTGCTTTGGCTCGTTGTAATGAAGTAGCTGCATTTACACGGTGCTTTCCTGCTGTCAGTTCTCACGGTTGGTATGGGACCACCATGCCCGCCTGGGAGTCACTGAACACCGCCAGTGGATTAGCTCTGCTCTCCCTCGCTCGTTTCCATCCCTCTCCCTGCAATTTAATATGTGGAACTGGCTGCAGAAACACTTTGGCAACTAAGAAGAAAAGGTGGATTTAAAAGAATCGGATTATGGGGTTGAACCTTTGTAATGGTGCTGCTATATATATATATATATATATATATATGAAATTAACACATATCGCTTATTAGGTGTTTTACATGCTGCACAAGGGTAATACGCAATTAAAGCACAAAGTGGTCAGAGAGGTTTCACGGTAATGTTTTACCAGGAAAACTTTTTACCTGATTGTTTCAAAACTAAAATGCCATGCTAGGTGCCTGAGAAGCTTAACCTGGCTGTACGGGATTTTTTTTTTTTTTTGGAAAATGTTCTCTGTGTTATGCAAAAGCGTGAGACCTTTACATTTTTAATGTATTAATATTGGTGCTTCAAAAGGTGCTGAAAATTCTCAAGTCTCAAAGTGTCTAAGGAAAGAAATTAAGTGTCTATGACAAATGATTTAAATAAAAAGCTATGTGTAAATAATCATATTCTGCTTAAAAGTGTAGCAGGGTTGCATCAAGTAAATAAAAGCAGCGTTAACACACAAAGCTGTCTCTTTCTTGTCCTTGAGTAAACCTGCTGGCGAAAAAATGATTTTTTCACTTCATGTAATGGAATGTGCACACTACGGCTGCCAGAATTAATTTCACAGTTTGAACACAATTCTAACATCAAAAGAATTAGTTTCATTTGAATGGAAAAATTAGCATTCAAAGGTGTAAGCAAACAGTGGTTTATTTTAATTTGCGTCGCCTTCAAACATTTTTACCTGCTGAACGCGTCCCTTGTCATCCTCACATAATCTCATTGTCAGAATAAATTTCTTCCTCTGTTGTAGTTATTTGTTTGCAAATTATCCAACCTACACTAAAGCTGCAGCATCATGGCTGAAAGCTGTGAACCAACCATTAATGATTAGATTACCTCTCCTGAACATCGAAGTAAAGTTTGGAACGTATTTGGATTTTGTGAAACTCATGGAAAGATACCACAGAAGGACACAGTGGTTTGCAGAATTTGGAAAATGGAGCTCAGATGTCACAGAAAAGTAGTTGAGGGCCCTTTGCATTTTCATATAAACTACATTAATTTAGCTGATGCTTATCCACAGTGATTTTTTAAATGTATAGAAACATAAATGCATTCACCTGATTAATATTAATAGTGCCAATTCTGGCTAATAGCATTCCCAGACCAGCATGTATATAGATAGATAGATAGATAGATAGATAGATAGATAGATAGATAGATAGATCGATAGATACTTTTATTTGTCCCCATGGGGAAATTGGTTTGCAGCATAATCACAAGGCATTTCATCATAACATTACAAAAAACACTAATAGACATACTCATACACATATTTCACACATTGCAATAAATTAGGTGTAAAATATGTAAAAAATAGAAATAAAATAAATAGTTAAGATGGGGGTAACTCCTGCCCAGACCAGCTGGACATCCTTTATGACTAGGAAGGAGTGGTCAAAGTGCATGGGGGACAAAAAAGTGCTAGTGCATTACCCGTTTAGAAGCTTAATGGCTTGTGGAACAAATGAGAACTTGGATCTATTTCTAGTAAATAGAGGGGAGCGATATCGTCGCCCAGATGGCAACAATTCAAATGAGGAGGCAAGAGGGTGCCTCTGGTCACCCACAATGTTGTTTGCCTTATTCACCGTTCTGTCTCTGTAGATGCATTCCATACATGGTAACTTGATCCCTAACAGTTTACTGGCCGTTGTTACAGTTTTTTTTGACTATATATAATATATGCATGCAACATCACTAAAGCACTGGTGTGTGTTAACTAAAAGTATGCTAACCAAGAATTCTCAATATATACAGATTACAACCATGACAAGCCCTAAGAAGAGATCCATAAAACTATTTAAAAAATGACCTAAAGCCATGAAATGCCAACACATGAATTACTAAAAAAGATGAGAGTGCTATGGGGTAGCGTTGGGTGGGAAACCACAATGCATTCTGAAGAGGTAGTTCTTCAGTGATGAGGAGAGGCAGATTCTATAAATGTTGCAAAGATAAAATCTGCACCCCTGAGAAGAAAGCTGGTTATAGGTTTGGTCAAGGTTACCCCAAGGCTTCTTGAAGTAGAAGAACTCTGAGTGAACTCTCATCTAACATTTAGATTGAGAAATAAGTTTTGCAATTGAGAGGACTGGTTGGTAATGTAGAGCACATCAGTCTTGATTCAGCTTTGGATTATGGTCAATCATCCATCCAGAATCAGGTATCTTTCAGGCAAGCTGAGATGCAAAGTGGGACCTGAGTGTTGGATGGAGGGAAATGCTTGGTATCTTCAGCATAAAAATGGAAGGAGAAACAATGGAAGGAGATGACAGACCCAAGAAATTGGATTTAAAGTGAAAAAGGGGGCCAAGTACAGAGCCTTGGGGAACACCTGTCATGAGCAGTAAATATGCCACCAAGCCAGGAAACCACTCACTTGGAAACTTTGCATGTGTTTACAGACATAACTAAGTTAAAGAATCCAGTGTACTCTCTGCATGAGCATGTTTTCTTCATCTCATCCACATATGCATTCCTGCAGAGCACAAGATTTGTGCATTACAATCCTGGTAAATGTGTATCCTGGTGATAGTGCCTTTAATTATGTAGAAGTATTTTTAAATATATTCTAATGCAGTGGTTATCAAACTTGGTCCTGGTGATCCATGTGTATACTGGTTTTGCTCCAACCACAATTGAAATCCCAAACATTTAACGAGCTGTTTATTTTTCTTGATTATTTTTTTTAATTCTTCATTATAATTCATTATTATTCTTTATTAACCCTCTGAAGCCACATTATATCCAAAATAGCAATGCTTGTCAAAAAGAATAAAAGTCAGTGTGCATATTGTGCTATATTACAAACAAGAGATTAAAAAAAAAACTTTTGATCAAATTAGAAGACTGAGGTCTCAATAGCCTCCTAATTGATGATAAAATCAATAGACTCCTCATCATGAAAGTATGGACACCTTGCCACTACAACTAATTATCTGGTAGATAATGAAGAATTAAAATACAAAGCAAATGATACCAAATCATTGAAATAACTTAAATGCCTGTTCAATAACCTCAACTGAGCAAGACATTGTCTGTAACAAAAACAAGCATACATTGGGGCCCCATGGCCCAACTTGGGAAAAACTGTTCTAATTAACATTTTTAAATGGAAGAACATTCAAAAGACAATTTGTGGACAATGGACAGCCCAAGTGCAAAGGCATGTAGCCTACAGTACACAGTCTCATGCAGGGACGTGCATACATGCTTAGAACACAAGCACAAATCTTTATAAGTCAGTTATAATGAATGCAAATTTTTATCTAATGTGAATAAGTAATGTTCTGATTACTCAGTGATGACAGAGATAATGGACATTAGTGGTTCCAATTAAATGTTCATTTCCCCAGCCTCATGGATTTATTTTCTAATAACCTTGGATGCTTTCTCCAGTGCTAAAAGACAACACCACTCCATTACCGTACCTTTATACACAAACATATAAAATGTTCTCATTACCTTATGTTTTTTTTTTGGGGGGGGGGGGGGGGGCAATAACATGGCTTTAATGTAAAACAGCACGCATGCTCACTCAGTCATATATCATAGAGATTTTGATGTGGGCTATTACCATTTACAACCTATTTAAAACTTGGTGTGGTGTATACTGTCTGTAACTCCAAACGTTTAGTCCAGGTTGACACATAGTGTAGCAGGCCCTAATTTAATTTCAGTGTTGCTTAAGCTGGGTGCATAACATCATAACAGTTTTGGGAATATGCAATTATCACAAGTTGACAGTAAATCGCAGTTGCAAAGATTTGCCTCATTGAACTTTAATCAGTAAATATCTAGTCTCAACACTTTCAACAATTCCATGAAACAGAAAAGCGATACTGAGTGGATTTTGCATTTTCATGTCAGACCGAACCAGTAGATCCAAGTAGATGTTCAATACTACAAATAAGGGGCCTATCCTTCTCAGCAACTTCCTTGGACCAAAATATAGTCCATTTGGACTGAGATGTAGAATTCTCTGCAAAGCAACAGTTATGCATAACAAGGTAGTGAGTCACCATGAGAAAAGGCGTTATATTCAAGTCAGTTCATGGTGAGTCATTGAAAAGTGGGTCAATCACAGTGTTCTATGCCTCAGTCAAACATATTAAACATGATAACATTGGGCCTCATTCACCAATAAGTTTTTTCTTAAATTTGTTCTTGAGAAAATTCCTAAGAAACGTCTACGTCAGATTCACGATGTGTTCTTAAACCGCAGAATTGTTCACACATGTGTTCTTAAAATGATGAATCCCATTGTCTTCGTAAGTGTAAAGCACGTGCCAGTTGTTCCTCATGAGCATAGGTAAACGCCCCGCCAATCCCCATAAAAGGGCATGAGACTGCAGGGCCGTGTGCACACACAAAAATCACACACAGAAATCGAAAAGAAAAGTTGAGAGCGAACAAAGTCAATAATGCCCAAATGAAAATCTAAAGAAGGTGGAGCACCGGACTCCAAACGTAAGAAAAACTTCAGTAGTTCTGAAGTGGAGGTTTTGCTGCGGGAAGTGAACAGCAAACGACCTGTCATATTTAGTAGCATTAGTAGTAGATATAAAACAACACAAAAAAGATGCATGGAATGATATTACACGTTCAGTGAACGCTGTATCCGGAGAAGGGCGCACAACTGATGAAGTAAAAAAATGGTTTGATGTCAAATCTGAGGCAAAAAAATAAAAATAAAAAAAATACTGGTGGGAGTGGGTGCAAGGAATTGCGTGTTATGCATTCAAACGACAAAGCACTTCTCATCACATTAATACCGCTAATTAAATCAACCGGCAGTAAACTGCATTGGAGTAAACCCGTCACTGCACAAAACATTGCACAAAAAATTTATTGCCAGTCATTTTGGTGTCACCCCCTTAGTGACGTTCTCTTCTTCAACATGTCCATGTGTTTAAAAGGTGTTACTTAAGTGCTTAGTTTGTATTCAAAATTTAAAAATTTGCTTTTGCAGTATAGACCAAACATCGCATAATTGAAACCCCCCAAAATAAAAGGTCACTACAATGGTTTGATTTTTATCATTTACTCCCGCTGAGGCAACCACCCTCTGAGGCGGAACCTGGCACCTTAATGCATTGTAAAATAATGAAAATAATAATTAAAAAATATTATAAATGATAAAAATATTATTGTAATTTAAATCCTATAATATTCTACAACTGAAAAACTGAAGAAAACGCCATAACCAATTATTTTGCACAAACATGTCAGCACTCAAATGTGCGCAAGTGTGCTCTTGAGTGTGCGTAGATTCTGTTCTTACCTAAGAACAAATCCCAAATAAGAAAACATTGGTGAATGTCAGAATCTTCCTGAAAGCTGCGTAGGTGGGGTTTAAGAAGAAAATTATTCTTAAGAACGATTGGTGAATGAGGCCCATTGTGATTAAAATCTTAAATTATGTTATTGTTTCAGCTCTGATTGGAAATCATGACACAATTTAACAGTAGAGTGAAATTAGTCATTTTTGCTACATACTTATGGCATTTGGAATTGTGACCAAAAGATGAATGAGACACAAAAATAGCTGGTTCTTGTAAAATGATGAAACATATACACATGTAAATATCATGAAATAAAAGCTGATTGTCTTTAATTTTGTCTCACATTCATCTTTTGATCTCAAATCTGAATGCCTGAAGTAATGTATATAGCAAGAATAACATCTATATTTGACTTCAAAAAGGCAGGGAAATGATGACCCCCCCCCCCCCCCACATTCCAACCCCAAGCACATAGGGACATGACCCCATGGGTGAGGATCATTCCCGCCGTGGGCATTGTCCCCCGCTGCCACGCTCCATATCCTTTTGGATTAGACCCAAGTGCTCGGCTGGCAACCTGAGAACCAACGGGTCTGATCAGCCAACCCCACCCCAGTCCTTGTTGGGGGGCACATATACGAGTGCCTCAAGTCCTCCCATCCCCCATCACATTTTTTGCTTGACAGTCAGGTGTTTGAAGGGGGAGGGGCTAGCTGTTGGCGACGGCAACACACGATACTGTCACAGAGTAGCCGTGGTCACCCAGGCACGACCAGTCTCCAAAGCCGAGCTCCTTCTCGGCTCACCTCTCCTGGCACGCTAAGTGGAGGCAGGGATTTGTCCCAGTGGATTTTAGCTTTTACCCTGCATTCATGGTCTGTTTCCCGAAGGTTGGTGCAAGGTTTTCCCATCCTTCACTGGTATTCTTCTCTGCTCTGAAACAAGATGGTGCTTCCAAATGAATTGTGCTTTCTACATTTTTGAATGAATTGTATGTCATTTCTACACACTATTACACAGAGTTGAAGGTGGAGTCAAGGTAACATCCCCAGTTCTTATGTTCTGAAGTTTATGGTAATGCTTCCTTTTACAGTCCCCTAAGTACTAAGTACTTACAGGGTAAATATCTGGTAAGAATAGTACATAATTGGGTAAGTACCGATGGTTAAAACAATTGTTAAATACTCAGAAACTGAAATACTTAGAAACCCCTCCTATTAGATATCAATTCAATTGACTATCTTGTAGTTATCAAAGGTTTAGCTTGGTTATAGCCTGAGCGTAAATGTGTACTTCCAAGGAAATTATACCTTACTTTCTGGTAAATACCTGGTAAATATCTTGTACTTAGGGCTGACTGTAAAAAGAAACATTATCAAGTATATTGCACTAATACATATAGAGATGAAGCAGCGCAGCACAGGACGCTCCTGGTTGAAGTACTTTACCACCTTAAGTTTAAACTGGTCCATTCCTTATGTCATCTAGCAAAGTCCTCTTCCTGTTCTATGCTCATATAAATGTTCTTAAACAGAGATGGACTTCTGGGTAAATTGTTAACAATGCTGCTATATACCCACAGGAGGGATTAGTATGGTTCAATTTCTAAGAGATGCCTGACACTAGTTTGTACCTATCGAATATCATGGCTTTATTTCATCAACATGAGAACCAGAACAGTCACTTGTGAACATCCACTCTGGTCAGGCATGCTCTATGCTTGCCAGCAGTATTGGGGGCAACCTCAAATGACCAATCAGAGATGACTAAGGTAACCAATAGTCATGCAAGCACAATCTGATCATTCAGTCATCATGCAATGAACGTGTAACCATCTGCTGTTATTTCTATACACAACAGATCCCTTTCTACTTCTACCCCATGTGCAGTTTACTGTACTGAACCAAATGTGTGTCAACTGGTAAATGAAGCATGACTAATTTTACTCAGTGTAATTGACTGACCTAATTTTTTTCAGGTCAGAGAAAATGTATCCCCTGGACAACAAGGCAGTCTTGTGACTTTTCTGAGGCACAATGTTGCACATATGAAAAGTACTGAGTTAGCTTGTCTGACCTTAGTCTAACCCTGAGGTTCCCAACCCTAGTCTCGGAGAATCCTGATGTATGCTGGTTTTCATTCCAAAAAACATTTTTTTGATTCCACTGGTTTCGTTCTAACAGGGGCTTAAACAGATTTTAACAAAATGCATTTTGGCTCATTACCACTTGCACTGTTTTTTTTAACCCATTCTCCAAAAATGGTTTTGCTGTAATAACTATTTGTCAACAATTTATAGCATTAACAGTATAAACCATCCCATACAAAGTGTCTAAGAAAAACCATTAACAGCTCCTCTTCTGCCTTTTCGTACATGAATTTCACAGTTTCACATGAATTAAAACATTCACATGTGCAAAGAAACGTCAACTGGACGTTTTCACATGTGACAGTTTAAAAACAAAATGTAACTGTGAATGAAAATTCCCACACGCGAGAACAAAATAGGAGGGATGAAATTACTAGAAATTCCACATTTTCACATGCCTGACTTATTCCAATGTGAACTACAACTTTCACATGTGAAAACAAACATGTGACTTGAAATAGCATAGGTTACCTTTTCCCTCTTATAAGTGGGATTATTTTTATATTTCACATAATGTACTCTTCACAAGTTGTGGTTGTGGTTAATCAGTTGTGGTTTTTAAAAACATGATTTTTTTGTAAGGGGCTTTATACTCCAGGAATGGAAATTTCTCTTGAACAAAAACATACATTTCCAGGGGTTTTCCAGGAACAGGAATAACAATGTTGAAGAAATATTTTTTCTTTCCACATTGGAAAACTTTTTAAGGACCTGTTCACAACCCTACAAAATCATGATTTTCAATGTTTTCACAAAATTCCGAAACCAAAAAAGCATTCATTGGCCAACTGATAAACTCTGATAAACCACTGAACAGCCTCTCTGTCCCATATTGAAATGCATAGTGCAGGCTTGTGGAGGAGAAGGAGAGCATGTAAATGATATAAGTGATAAAAAATCAAATCAATCAGAATTTTACACGGTCTATGCCACAGGTCCTTGGCTGAGGAGGCAGCTGTCACCATTCTAGGGACATAAATTCTTATGCTTACATGCATGTCTCATGACAGAGAATGACACTGAATGAGAAAAACAGTATGTACAAAAGCACACACAAGAGTGACAGGAAGCCATATCTGCTGTGAATGATGAACTTTTGAGGGAATATTGTCATGTCAAATACTAACTGATTCTTACAATGGCTTGTAAGTGTGGAAACATTTTGCTGTTTATTATAGGAGGCAGCAGGTGGAACAGATGTCCTAATTGATAGCTTAGCAAATACTTAAAAAGTTTCAATTTAAATATGGCTGTCACAATTTTAAAATGAAGCCAAGTCACTGTGGTACATGGTATTATGACCTGGTGGCGAGTGTGGTTACTGCTTAAGCATATGGAACATTGATGTTTCATAAGGAATACGCCTTTTATTGAATTCAGAAAACAGAAAGCACAGTCACAGAGAACAGAATTCTCAATAAAGACATCAACACACTTTCTACCTACAACCTTTGTAAAATGAATTTAAATTACTCCATTAATAGCCTATAAAGAAAATTAAAATAATTGGGCTTCTGGGCCTAAACAAAAACAAAGACATGCTATCGCATTGTAATCTTTTGTCAGTACACCATTTTAGGAGACAGTCATCAAGACAGGCCTAGATTTCAATAAGGGAAATTAAAAATAAATAGTATAAACCCTACCATTATCACAGTACATGTCAAGGTCTGGTTCTCAGGCACCGATGGCCAACGGTGACAAAACACCACTGCCTCCCAATTTCCCCCCTTGCCAGTGACCTAGAAAAGACTTGGATCGAATAACAAAGGCAGCCAGGTAATGAAACAATGTGCTGCTTTGCAAAGCACTCACTTCCTGTATCCGAGCCCACCTCCTTCACATCCATACTGAACACATTTCCTGTGGATAAAATGATAAAAAAATACATATATATATAACAAGGAAAGGGTTCGCTGAGATACAAAAAAAAAAAAAAAAAAAGCCTGGGGTGACAGTGATGGAGGGACTGGGAACACCGAGGTGACAAGCAATCCGTCAGGGGCTCAAGTGTCATTACTCATTTTGCACTCATCCTCCTGTGAACCTTCCAGTGCTACCCAGTAAGCTGTTCTTAAGGGCTCGGGCCATTTAAACAAGGAGGAGGCCTGTATCAGATGGGCAGCTCCGAGAGCTTAGCCCGGGACCTTGCTCAGCGGACCGTGCGCTTAGCTTAGCGGCTCTTTCAATCTCCCCCCCCCCCCCACCCCTCCCACCCCCTACCCCTGCATGAGCGCAATCAATATAGACTCACGCCCCTGCGGGTTACGATTACAGACGGCCCACTGCGCCGCGGGCCCGGCCTGCCGGAGCATCTCCCCCTGCGGCTTTTCGCTGGATGACACGCGCCCCGCCATTAAAAGGTGATACAGATATATCTCTCCCGCTCCTTCCCTCTCAATCACTCTCTCACCCCACCGTCTCTCCCCCCCCCCTTCTTCTTCTTTTCTGCCAGTCTCATTCTCACTTTCAATCCCCTTCTCCCTCTCTCCCCTGACTGTCTCCCTGTCTCTTTCTCTTTCCCTCCCTCCCTCCCTCCCTCCCTCTCTCCCTTCCTCTCTCTCTCTCTCTCTCTCTGTCTCGCTCTCCCGCCCGGTCTTCCTTTCACAGATCGTTTCCCGCAGAAGTAATGCGGCATAGGGGGGGGTACATGCGAGCTTAAAACGTGAGTGACCCGGGCTTGGTTTCGGCCCCCTCTCCTGGCGCGGCGGGCGAACCGAGCCCCCTCCGTTTTATGAAAGGGCTTCTTGTGCGCCGGGCCGTATCGCTTACCCGCTCGGGGCTCTCGGCCGCGCTCCATCGCCGAAGCCGACACTAAGACCCGCCGATCGTTTCGCCGGGCCGGAGATTACCGGCGGCGGAGCCAGAGTGCGTCTGAGTGAGACGGGGACACGGCGTCGGCTCGCCCAGAGAGACGGGTTCGAATCGCAGGGCTGGATAACTGCGTCTGGGGTTAGGCTTGGACGTGCGTGGCTTGGGGGTCACAAGGGTCACGAGTCTGGATCCCAGAGCTACAGGTTTGACTGACCTTCATCAGGGAATATTTACTCAATGCACGCACACACAGATCTGAAAAGTGTCTGAATTCACATTTGTGGTATCGGTGTTAGCGACTACATTTACCTACTTCTCTATTATCCAGAATCTAAAGATACTTGGCAGAGCCGGCAACTGGCATAAACTCTATACTGGGCCTGTGTGTGTTTGTGTTAGGGTTAGGGTTTTGTGTGTGTGTGTGTGTGTGTGTGTCCACTTGGCCTGCATGTTCACCTGTAAAGGCACATGCAAGCAACATTAAGAGTTTCATCCTGCTGAAGCATGGAAGCAGCGTCATATTTGCTTTTTGTTGGACTGCTATAAGCAAGTGACATCATTCATTCAGTTGCTAAGTGGTGGGAGTGATGTCTGAGTGCTTTTGGGGCCACAACAACATATTCTTGTTTAGTGCCACCGAAAACCCTGGGGCCAGCTCTGGTTATTCCTAACAGGGAACCGGTGACTGGTACATAAGGAGACACGGGTGGCTCAACAACTGAAGTCCCTCCGTTTCCCTGGTGACACTACAGCCAGTCGTGCTTGGCTTTTCTTGTAGGTATGCCTGCCATCATCAACGCTATCTGATGTACATTGCCCAAACCAAAAGTTAATATGAACAACTGCCACAAATATAACTATTGCACTAATTGACCACACTGTACCTTACTTTGCACGAAATAATTCCCTCATGTTTATGACCAACTATACAGTACCACATATTTAACATATCTGTTGAAAGGAAAGACAGAGGTTAATCACCAAGCTCCCAAATAGGTTGTTGAACACATGTTTAATTTCTTTCAGAATTATTTCCTTAAACTTACAAACACAATGCAGGTTTGACTCCTAATCATTTCTTTTGTCTTTGAATTCATTATTTCATTATTTTCATTATCTTCCAGATGGTTTGTTTTAGTGGCCAGGTGTCCACACTTTCACCAATTAGGAGCCTATTAATTCACTTCTTGAGTCTTTAATTTGTTTTACCTCTCTTTATGCAATTGTTTACAATATAAGATAATAGGCACAGATATGAACATGGAAATTGTGTTCTTTATGGCATGCATGGCTATTTCTGGCATAATGTGGCTTAAGAGGGTAAATAATCCCTCTAAATGTTAAAGCAGACCTAATTAAGAAATAATAACAGCTCATTAAAATTCTTTAAAAGTTTCATCCTGCTGAAGCATGGAAGCAGTGTCATCTATGTCTTCTGTTAGACTACTATAGGAAAGTGACTTCATTCATTCAGTTGTTAAGAGGTGGTTGGAACCAGTACTCACATGCTGCACTGCAGTAGCACTCATATATACGTATATTGAGGCAATGACACAATTTTTGCTGTTTTGGCTCTGTACTTCAGCACATTAGATTCGTAATATTGACCTAAAACAATGAATATGAGATTAAAGTGCAGACTGTCAGCTTTAATTTGAGGGTATATATATCCACATCTGTGATCTGCGCAAGAAATACAGCCCTTTTTACACACAGTCTACCCATTTAAGGGAGCAAAATATCAGTATGGAAATATCCGCATATACCATTCTGAAAAAGTACCTTGTCTTTGTCCACACCTATTAACTATGCACTGGGATGCCAATTGGCAGGTGACAGCATCCTGCAAGAAGGCCATCCATCAATTGCCTGCTACAGTGCTGTTAGTAGAGGAAATTCAGAGCCTGCAGTCAGCGCGCAGTCTTTAAGTACTGACCTGAATGAAATATAGAACCAGGCCACACAGGGAGTTGTTCTGCATGCATGCCTGATACTACAGCTCAGAGGAAAATACCTGAGCAAATGTTTTAAGCTCCATGTATATTCATGTGTGTGCACGTACGTGTGTGTGCATGCGTGTCTGCATGTCACGTGCGCATGTGTCTACGTGTGCTTTTCCTTGTATGGGCATGTCTAAATGCCTTTTCCCTTCATCTTAGAAAATATTAATTACGGAACTTGCAACCATTCCTCCAAAACTCCTGGCCACCCCTTCTGAATCCTACTTCAAATTTTGATGTGAGACACAGGTTTGACATATTGACATTGCAGTTAGACATGTTCATTGTGTTTCCTCTTGCCTTGAGCAGTGAACCAAGACTGACAGTAAAAAAAAGTAAAAAAGAAAAATAGTGCAAAAACATTCAAGAATTTCCACAGGTACTGCAGTTATGAAGTGGACCAATAAAAAGGAAAGACATGGCTGCTCCACCCTTGTGCCTGTTTTTGTTTACCAAAATGACAAATGAAACCCTCAAAAACTATTCTGAAGTTGTGAATTATTGGATGTGAGAATTGAGGGTGGAAGTACATTTTCACACAGATTAACATGTCCGAGTTACAGAAAGCAATGGTCCTGGTTGCGTACCCTCCACCTGATCACTTACATACTTAATTTAACCAATCAGAGACCTACTGTAATTGAGCCAAACAAGCCACTCCTCCAAGCGCTGACACCATTTTAAAAGGGAGCTGGAAACCATCTTATAGGCTACTGCAATCTTGGCTGGTATTGGGAAAGAAAACAGGCACAAGGGCGGAGGAGACGTGGGTGGTGTTGTGTGAAAGAGGGCAGCTGAATCCCCCGCCACGGAGGGAGAAACAATATCCCTGGGCCAGATCCAGGAGATGTGCTGAGTGGCTGGGTCCGAGCTCCATCTACCCACCACACTCTGGAGATTTGATTTTCACCACACAAATATTTACATTGGGAAGCCAGCACCCACAGGCCAGTGCAACACCTCGTTTCCATTTCCAGACAAGTTGGTTCAGGCTCGAAGAGAGAGAGGGAGAAAGAGATTGAGAGAGGGAGAGAGAGAGAAAGAAAATGCCATATTTTATTAATAAACCACAAAATAGGACTGTGCAGCAAAGCTGAAACCACAGTTGAACATTATGTATGCACTTCCATGTGCATCCCTATGTAGAATGGACATTAAGGGTGCTTTCACACCTAAAGGTTTATTTCCTTAATCAAACCTAATGCGAGAATGATACATTGTTTTGTTTTTCAATTGGTCTGGTCTCCTTTCACCAAGGCAAAAAATCAAGTGGACCAGAGCTTGTAAACAAAGCCAGGTGGCTGGAAATGTCATTCTGTTATTGGTCAGACAGTTGGTGAGTAAAAAAACAACAAAGCCTTTGCAGTTTCTGCACTATATCATCATGGAGCTCCGTAAGGTTCAAAGGCATAACTTTTATTTTGAATATTGGGGGGCAGATGTTAAAAATGACTGAAAACTGAAAAAAGCGAACTAAATTACAAAAGAAAGAAGAGTTTTGCATTTAAACATTGTGTGTAGCAGAGGGAAATGATTGAAATAAGAAGCGCAACTGTAGCAACAGTAACACGTGCTTGACATTTCAAAAAAATCAACCGGCAGCATGCTTTTTTTAGTAGGGCTAAAAAAAAAATGGTTGCCATGTGTCCACTTTTATTTCTTCAGTTTGTTTTGGTACAATGTGTTGTACATTGTGAGGTTTGAGTCTTTGATGAGTGCCTGTCAGTGATGTTAGCTAATGGGGAGAAGGAATGCTGGGCATCAACACTGTTGACAGGGGCCGTCAAACATCTGATTGCAACAACTGACAACAAAGGACAAGAATCTTGATCTCAGTACATTCCAAAATCTGTATACAGTGTCACACTTTGAATTCAGGAATTCAGAGAAAGATGCTGTACAGGTGTACAGCGCTAGTTTCATCAGTCACCAAAATTGGAAGTGAAGATATAGTTTTAAACCAATAATATGCAGTGTAAGCAGTACGCTTCCTGTAATTGGTTCGAACGGTCTTCTCGCCAAATGAACTGCCCCAAAGTTCGGAAGCGACCAGAGACAATCTCTTCGAAGCGGCCCAGAGAGTGGTTGTTTGGTCAGTACCAGGGTTCGATTAAACCTCCCCAAACGACCCAAATCACAGGGTTCGATTCTAATGGACTAACCAAGACTGGTTTGAATACACCCTAAGGCATTGTCATTTATGTACTGCAGCATGCCTCACATTAAATAGTAGTTCATGTTTTTTCTAATTACTGCAGCTACTCCCGCAAAGAATTGGGAGCCTCGTGCAGGCCTTCTAAACGTGACTGAAGCTTACATTTTGTGATATACCAATTTAGATTTTTTCTATCATTTCCTTGCATTTTTTATTTTTATTTGCACGACATATTTGCTACTGACATTGGTCAAAAAATCTCTCTGCGCTATTAATCGCTGCAACATCGTTACCAGTTCTTATGTTTTTTTTTTTTTTTCTGTGAGACAATCCAGTTTCTTACGGTCTGGTGCACTGAGGCCAAATCCAACAACATCCAGTTCCCTCCCCCTTTCGTTCTCCGTCTGGACTCAGTGCCCCAGATGATAAAAAAGATATGTGCATCATCGACAGAATGCCTGATTGCTTTTGAATCCACCGCTCTTCTATCACGATGAATCTAGGACGTTAGAACATCAAGCGTGCATGAAAAGCATGTATCTCCCTCCCCTTCAAAACAAGATTAAGGTCTGTAGCTGCCAGGATGAATTTTCAAATAGATAGACACAGCGACACCGACGGCAGCCTCTCGTCTGAACAGTGCAAACAGAAAGGCATCGTAGGCTACAGTAAACCATTCCGGTAGACATACCTGGTGGCATTAAAGTTTTGCTTAAACATTAACGTAAGCAAATGATACCTGACACCTAGGATATTATTTAAAATGTAATCAGCCATGGATTAATTTGGTTTAAAAGGAGCACATCAACAGTACAATTATCCTCAAAATCAAAGTCTGTCAGTATACTATTGTACAAATCATCCTACATTCTGTTTCATTTTATTTGCAGTTTATTTGTACTGACTGTCTAATGTAAAATCTAAATGCAATAATTAAGCAACATATGTTCGACTACCCATTAGAAAAAAGTCTGATGTGCAACCATGCCTTTGCCACAAGATGGCGATCTATCGCCACTCTACTTCGAACAATATGACAGATACCGGCCTCTCTCAACAGGGGCCTAATTATGTTACATGTCACAGACATTTGCAGACGTACTGCTGAATCCAATATATGCAGTCATAGCTCGTCTTTCTGTCCCTGCTGTTTCTCAGCTAAATCGGGTGGGGGACAACAACACAACAGTTTTCCTCTCTCATTAATAAAACAAAAGTTTTGAAAAATGATAGGAGCGTGAGCAAGGAAGGGTGAGAGCTCAGCACTCAGTAAAGAGGAGAAAACCCTTCAAAGCGCAACGCTACCGAAGAATACCACAATCTGGAAAGAAAGCACTACAAATTGCTCCCACTGAATAGCAAAAACAATGCTCAGGTCACAGTGCACACAAAGACTGCACAAAAAGCCAGTCAGTGGAGCTCCCTCATTACTGGTGACATGGACTATGCCCCAAACTGAGGTAGGTGAAGAATGAGATTGTTAGAGTCACTCCCTGGACCCCATTATGGAGCAGCATCAAAGAAGATGACAGAAACATTGGATCTCCCCAGAACGCCTTGCATTTGTGAATTCACGTCTCCATAAATTTAGCTGTTTGTTTATCACCATGCCTACTTGACTGGCCAAACCCTCTTGCAGTTTTATATTTTAAACCTGGGTTTTACCAATTCAAAATGAAAAATGAGAAAATCAAAACCTGGGGTGACACACACACACACATACATGTGCACACACAAAACACACAGACCCAGGTCTACACTGATGCACACAGTCAATCACACACACACACACACACACACACACACACACAGTTAATTACTATGAAGCTCCAGTATTCTGTTACCAAAAGTAACATAAAGTATCATACCAATCATTTCTCTACTTATCATGTGAGTAAAGTTATTTAAAACATTTTTATCATAAAACAGGCCCACTTGGTGTTTTATGCCAAAGCTTATCGGGGTAAAATATTGACGAGGCGAGTCTCAGGCAGGTAAAAACGCTGCCGCGATCAATGAACGATGCGCTCGACCAAACAGAAGAATCAATAAGTACACTCGGACCGCAGTCGTTGAACATGATTACTGCACACCAAGCATGTCGCAAATCAAGCATGCCATTGGCCCAACCCATTGAGGGACTTGTGACTGTTCGGCAAGGCCAGCGTCATTCTCTGAAAAATGTGCGGAGATGGGGGGCTCACCCGATCTCATCTCTTTGTGATAAGCCCCCCGTGGCTGCATTTTCCACAGCTATCTCTTCTGCAAACTACTTCCAAGAACAGTCAGTTCTATTTTCATAAACCCGGCCCTTCTTCTTACTGCTTATTCATTCAGCAAATGCAAACAGCCGGGCCAACATCATATTGAGTTTTCATATACCCAGAACATGCATTCATATTTCTCACAATCTATAACATAAATACATATTTAGTATATGACAAACATAGGTCTACATCATGATAAAATGTAATTATATAATATACCATGGCTAATTGCTGATGTTGCCATATGTTACTTATGAATCAGTAATTGCAACAGTGTAAGAATCTATGTTTTTTTGTTTAATAATTTTAATTTTTAATTTAATATAATTTAAAAAAAAATTATAGGAAAATCTTACTCCTTTTTCGTTATAGAAGTCCCATAACTTAACCCTAATCCACTTAAGCTGTGACACTCAAGACACATACAAGAGAAAACACAATGGCCAACATGCAGTAGGCTATCAGCAGCCTCTAGTGAAGAAAATGTCTGGGTATTGCACAGACATAATTTTATCATTGACATTAAGATGACAGTCTGTAAAATAGTACTGATTAGGTAGTTTCTTAGCAAGATAATATAAACACATCATTGTTGCTAGTTTCCTCCCTAGTTCATAATAGTGGTTGGTGATCAGGGCAGGTATCATACTCCTAAGATAGATATCATCATATACCCAAGATCATGTACCTAGCATTATAGAGAGCTTCCTTGCTAGCATATTAAAAATAAGGGTACTGTTCATTGCTGGCTATAACCATACATGACTGACCAGCTTGTTCGCTAATTAGGTAGAAGTTACTGAATGCACAATGTGATCAGGTATTCCTACAGCCTTCATAATAAAATATATTTTCCCACAGTTGGTCAATAGACCTACAGTATTGTATACAGATTGATCACCTTAATTGGATAATTGGATAGACGGCTTTCTTGCAATAATCTTGAAAATATTAGACCATTGGTTAGTTACTAGGGCAAGTAAATCAGACACATTTGTCATGTCTCTGTTCTTGTGCCTTGGTGGTGGAATGAGCTCCTCACAATAGTCAGAACAGCACAAATGTTGGCTATCTTCGGATGTGTACTGAACACCCACATCTTCATACTGCTTCTCCGCCCCAAACACCCCTTCACTTGCCCTTTTACCTACCCCTGATCACATTTTTTACTGTTTCAAGAGCCTGTTATTCTTGTTTGTATGTTTTAATGCTCAGTAGATTAATTGACATGTTGTCTATCAAGACTGTACTTCTTACTGTCTGTCTTGGTACTGCACCTTATATATGGGACTATACTTTTTGTTGTGTTCTAATTCACTTTGGATTGTCTTGGTTTCACTTTGGAGTGTCTGCTAAATGGCAGTAGTGTATTGCAATGCGACCAGATATCTAAAGTAGAGAATGATGCATTTGGCTAGCGAATCAACCGGATCATCATTGAACTTCGCTGAAAATCAAAGGGTAAGCACAACAATATGTGGTTTTTGTGCAAGCACGCCCTCTAGTGTTTCAATAGTCCTCAAGCTCCACCGTCACACTGCTCTCATCTTCTTGGACCATGTTACTGGAGCTTCCTCTCAGACCCCTGAATGTTCTGGCATGGAGAAAGTACACTGTTTAGAATCCGCACATGACCACCAAATGGATTTTCTTTTCCATTTAGTTTTAATAATACAGGACATGTTAAACTTTTGCAGGACTCCATTAATTGCAATTATATCATCAATAAAAGCATTATCAACATATTCCTGACATTCAATAATTTGCAAATGACGGTGCTTCTAATGTTAGTCTATGAGCTATGCTCCCTAGCGCATTAAGTTGACACACCATCTGCGCTGTCGTGTATTGGCTCATTCTGTGGATTTAACTGTTTTCATTTCCAATGCGGGTTACATTTGGAAAAAATCTAGACAAATAGTCATTAAACATTACATGTGTCACAACCACTTTGTTCACCAATTAATTTCAACAAATTATCAAGTCGTTGCTAGAGCGTAATAATAAGTTTATTATTATGAATTGTTTGTATTCTGGTAAAGCACTGTTGGCTATCTACGTTTGCATATGATGTCCTGTGAGCATGACAGAACTTTGTTCTAGATTCATTAAAAATATAAATACATTTTGATATTTACTTGTTTAATCTTTTTGACCCTCCCTCATTTTTATACCTATTTAGGTACCTCGAGCATTAGGCTGCTTATAAAATATCTGTATCAGTCACTCTCAGCCGGGGAAGTCATATACCATTTTGTCTTATACAGAATTTCATTCTCGTTTCCTTATTAACTCATATGATAACGTCACTTTCTAGCTATTGTTCAATTTTTAGTATACAGTGACAACGAAAGAAATTTACCTGCACGACTAACCATGCTACTTAATTAATTTTCATAATAATTTTGGACTTCGGAATTTTTTACATATCTAACTAAAAGTATCATCACTCATGCCAAAGGAAATCACACATAGTCTTCCAGTATTCCAGGGTTGTGCCTGTCATGATCCAAAAATATTAAAGTTATAGCAAATCCAGATCAAATTGAAGACATAATTACATATTTTTATTCAATATTTATTTGTTATTAACATTAATTACCTGGAATGACCAATGTGCGACATAACAAGTCGTCATCTGAAGAGGGGAAAAAAGAAGGTAAATTCTATTAAAAAAACAGAAACATGTTTGATGGGGTTATCTCACTGTTCACCATTGATACCTTTCACATTTTCTCTGGAAAGATTTGCAGCTGGATTATGTCAGGTCTCAGCATTCAGCCATGCTGTTTCCTTACTCTTATCTGAGTGACGGATGATCATTAACAATCACATTTTCAAATCAATTAGTTCCTGTCTACACAACAGCTTTGTTTTCTCTAAGGAGCAGACTCATTCAATGGATCAAGTCGGGCATTGAGGTCCATTTTTTACCCTTCCAGAAAATTTTAATTACAGGCGCTGCCCCAACTGTCTCCATGTTTGCAATGCACTATATACAAAATAAAACACCAAGACATTTCAGTTGAATCGAAACATTGTTTTTTTGCAGATTGACAGACAGTACAGTTGGCAAGCAACACAATTTGGGAGACTCCATACACACAGAAACACCTTTTCCATTCATTTTATGAAAAGCAAACAACAGCCAGTAGGGAGTCCTGTTCATAAGAGTTGGCTCTGTTCTAATTACTCATTAATGACTTAATATTTATCCAAATGATGGAGGGTTTAATTGATATGGAATTAGTATGCTAAAATAAGGGGGCTCGCTCCAAGAGTTCTCAGTAAATGATAGCGACTCGAGCAAACCACTGAAGAAAGGATTTTTTTTAATGGCAAATCAATTACTCATTTGCTGGCGCATCTGATTAATTACCCAACACTTAATGTTTTTAACGACTTTGTGGACTAACAGGACTATTTAATCACCCGGACCTCAATCTGTGGGCAAACGCTGACTTTCCTCGTTTCGTAGCCGGGAGACAAAAGAGCTGTATTCGTAAAGCATTCATCACCATCCAGAGTGTACACCTGTCTTCTGGTAATGAGTGGAGGACACGGAGAAGTTGGGAGTTCGCGCATAAATCTTTGGCTGCGGGTTTTGTCAGGAGAATCACGCGCATTCCATAACCCATTTCCAGGGTAGGATCACAGCGTTTGCGGCGGCAGAGTACCTTGCTCAAGGGCAAAAAAAAAAAAAGGCGACGTAGCGCAGGTGATTCGAAAGCCCCGGAAGGCCGCGTAATTTCCAGCGCCCCGCTAGCCCTCGGCACCAATCTTCATTTTCCCACCGGCCAGAGGTTACAGGTTGCCACTTCTGCAGGCCCATATAAACCCAATTCCACTAGAGGCAGGGGTATTTTAGTTAGTTTAACCCTTATTTATCCAGGAAGGTCAAATGAAGGTTCAGTACAGTTTTTTTTTTTTTACTGTGGAAACCTGGGGAATTAAAGTGGATAGGGAATGACATTGTTGGTAGGCATATAAAATGTTTGGGCATTGTTTACTCCTAAGTCCACCAGAATTTCACTGCTGTGAAATAACAATAAACATTTTAGTCAGGCCCCACCTTCAAAGCCATATCATCACTTTAAATTTTGTGATACAGTTGCTTTTTATAACTGCCTTTCACACATTCAGATTTTCTTGAACGTTGATCACACATCCCTGCGGGAGGGGATCAGCGTATATAGAATGATGCTAATAGAAGACTGCCAGTTCAAGAGAAAGTGACCTGGCGATCATAGAGAATGGACTTGGAAAAACACAGCATAAACACACCAGAAATACATTCAATTCCACCAGCATCAAATATAAAATTATGACTGAAGATTGAGAATCAGAATTTGAGCAAAAATATTAATTTTTTAACATTGGAAAAGCTGCCACTCTGTAATGGGATCCTAATAATCCTAAATAAACAATAATTGGGGAAAATCCAAATCACACTGGTTTCAGCCAGCAAAATTCTTTCAGTTTCTGCTGCTCTGAAACCTAATCTTGGCAATAGACATATATGTGTTCTACAAACTAGTATGTAGCTATTCCTATACTATATGCTCTATAATGGGGGGCGGGGGGGGTGGGGTGGGGATGGGTGGGGGGCATAGAAAATGTCAATATCTCCCTAGAATTTTCCAACTGCCAGCTTGCATGCTGCATGCAATACCCTATACCTTCAAGCTCAGTGCCTGTTTTTTTGTGGCAAAGACAAGCTTTCTTAGGGTGGGCTGTGATAAGCTATAATTTGTTGGTTCTACTAGGGGGTGTGGTGTGACTATGAGTATAATTGTGAGAGAGCAAGAAAAAAAGTGCAGTACATCAATCACAAAAATTTAATTGATAGCCTCATTTTTACCTCTATGTTATTATTTTGGCAAAAAGGCTAATCTTAATGCTACAGCATACAATCGCTTCTAGAAGATTCTAAAAGATTCAGTTTGGGGAAGGTCCTTTCCTACACACAGTAAGTCCATATAGAAATTGTTTTGTTGAGAATGGTGTGGAAGAACTTGACTGACCTGCACAGAGCCCTGACCTCAACCCCATCCAACACCTTTGCGATCAATTGGAAAGCCAACTGCGAGCCAGGCCTAATGCCCAATCAGTGCCCGAGCTCACTAATGCAGCCAAAAAGAGCACTTCTGTTGTCTCAGGGCAGGAGGCATACACTTCATTATATGTTGGTGTCTATTTGTGCATGTGCTTGCCTATGCTGAAGCCTTAGCTAACTATATAAGAATATAAGACTACTATCAGAACATAATATAGCTGAAAAACATAAAGTATGAATGTAGAAATTCTTCAAACTGCGCAACCATGGAACTGTCTTTAATCTAAAGGGCTGAAACAAATGTGATCAATTATTATTTATAATGTGTAAGGAATTAATTGAAATTTTATTTTTATATAAATAAAAGACCGAAGAGACAGATGGAGAATAGAAAATATATGTTATGTATGGCATGGCAACAAAATGTGTATTAGCATTTTGTCACTGAATAATCATTTTCAAAGCTATTGGCCTGGACACCTAGGCCTGGACCTAATTTATTTCCACTGTGAAACAAATTGAAACATATATTTATTTCTGTTGTTAAGAAAATTATTTGCATTTATTATATTCCAAAAGTGAAACTGAAAACATACTGATATGCTGTACAAGATTGAACTTGGAACAGAATCTGCACAGATATCGAACTTGTTTATTTACAAAATATGTAACAGCTGTGTTTTCTTGGTTAGAATGGCAAAACAGATTAACTGTTCTGGAATCTTCCCCAGATATAATGTTGATCTCAGTAGACATGTTAATGTAGCTCCAGCCTGAGAGCATTCCGTTCTTAGAACCCGCTAAGAGAATAGAGATATCATCCACTGCCCAAAACATGAAATGGGACATTGCAAGAAGAAATCTAATAAGAATAATTACGCTGCTTTTCACTGAACTTATGCAAGTCTTAGTCATTTCACCTACCTCCGAACCCCTGACATTAGTCTGGAGTTCACCGATAGCCTTTCATTAAAAGGTCATTCATAATTACTTTCCCTGTAAGAACTGGAGGGGATCATTTTAAAAAATACTCCCACTAGTAATGAGGACGGCCGGGTGTCACTAATCCAGATTTCCTCATCGCGCTTAATTTTTTGCGGCTCTATCAGGATTAGACGGGGAGTAGTTCGTATCCACTTCCTCCCGCCCCCAGCGGTCCGCAGTGCCTCTCGCCACTCGGCCTTCAGGCTGGCGGGAGTGGAAGAGGCGCCCGGAACGCGCGGCGGTGCCTAATGAGGCAGGCCACCCCGTCGTTTCGGTTAGTGATGAGGTCGGGGCTCTGGGACGCCCCCCCAGGCACCGATCCTGGGCTCGGTGTCCCGTTGAAGGTCACCGCGCATTTCTGTTTTTTTTCAGCTCTTTTTAATCGTCGACAAAATTCTTTGAATCGCGCCACTCGTGGTACAAAAAGAAATGTGCATGCACGACTGCCATGATTGTAAGGGAATATACGTTATTAAGGGCGGTACGGTGGTGCAGTGGGTAGCACTGTCGCCTCACAGCAAGAAGGTCCTGGGTTTGGAGCCCGACCTGCACGTTTCTGCGTGGAGTTTGCATGTTCTCCCCTTGTCCGCGTGGGTTTCCTCCCAACACTCCAGTTTCCTCCCACAGTCCAAAGACATGCAGGTAGGCTAATTGGAGACTGTTTTATCAGACTGTAAATTGCCCATAGGTATGAGTGTTAGTGAATGGTGTG
This sequence comes from Anguilla anguilla, assembly GCF_013347855.1. Lineage (NCBI taxonomy): Eukaryota > Metazoa > Chordata > Actinopteri > Anguilliformes > Anguillidae > Anguilla > Anguilla anguilla. Next base: position 22,066,886 of record NC_049206.1, on the reverse strand, counting down.
TGTGCCCTGTGATAGACTGGCAACCTGTCCAGGGTGTATTCCTTCCTCTTGCCCAATGCATGCAGTGATAGGCTCCAGCATCCTGACCAGGAATAAGTGGGTATAGATAATGGATGGATATACATTATTAATTAGAGCTGTCTGTTCCTGGAGATCTGCTGTCCTGTTGGGTTTCACTCCAACCCTAACAAAGCACACCTCACCACACAACAGCTTGAAATTTTTGAGGTGCCAAATTATAGTTAAAAAAATGAAAACCTACAGGACAGTAGATCTCCAGGAACAGGGTTGGCCAGTCCTGAATTAGAGTAACGTTGAAACAACAGGAAGCCCTTCAAAAGCTGTGTGATTTTGTGGCTAAGAGAAAGCGGCAAGAGAAGTTTCTGGCCCTTTTCACCCATGTCTGATTGTTTTTTCATATGAAATGACTCATCCAAACTCAGCAAGCTAAAAACATTTTTACGCTATTGAGAATGGTTGTGCACTTATACCATCAGTGGTCATTGATCTTAAGCAATCATTGTGTTGTTCACTGAAAATCAAAACCTTTTGATACACTGAGCATTCCAGGCTTTGCATTAAATGGTTACTTTTAATGCAAGCCCAGTTACAGTATAAAACTAATGACTGGGCTTAACTAAAAGAGCAATCGCTTACTTTAAAATCCTGCATTATATAATGCTGTATACTGAATTATTTTATACTACATTTGCCACTTTCAGGAATCCTCTCCTTTCACATGAGAATTCACTCCTCAGTAACAGTAAAAATACGTGACAGTAATTCAAAATGGTCTTGCACACAGATCTGTCAATGGCTTTTATTGTGTGGAGTACTTTAAAATAAAGCAAGCCTTGTTATTTGTTTACTTATATATAAAATGATGAATCGTGGTGAAATGTACAGTATTTAGTATTTGCATGCTTGGAAACTTAGTTTCACACAATGACACACATGTATAAAACAGTAGCATTGAAAGCAGTGAGAAACAAAATTAAAATGAAATTTCAACATTTGGGTATCCTTCATGGGTGGGGGGTTGGATTGCAGGTTTGTAATTTATTTATTTATTTTTAAGATTTTCCTCATTTCATGAAAATCATGGTCATGAAAATTGCAATATGGAGAATGTACGGACTGCCACTGAGAGTCTGTAGATTCGGTATTTTCTTTCCGGCGCCGAGAGAGAGAACTGCTGGCATTTCACCCCGGGAACCAAATGGCATTGCTCTGCCATCAGTCAGGTGTTTTTCATCTTTGATTGCAAATTTCCACAGAGGCAGGCGAACCCCCCCCCCCCCCCCGCCTTTTATCACCCCTGGCAACTGTATCCAAGCAGGACGTCCTCTTTGCCTTCCAGAGAGGGCAGACAGGAGGATGCCCTCTGGTGCTGTTTTTCCTCAAGGTTAGGGCTGTTAAGGGCTTTAACTGGGCGTTGGGCTAAGTGTGAGTTGTTTGCTGACAGAGCCAGCGCTGGTCGCCATAGTCACAGGTGTCCAACTAACCTCAGTGTCATGGGCATGTCATTCCAGTCCACACACATACACAGACAAACACGCACACACACACACACACGCACACACACACACGCACGCACACAGGCGCAAACATACATTTAAGTCATTAATTCTTTCAGGGGCACGGCAGAGCCGTTAAGTGCCTGACCCTGAAACCAGAAGGTTCAGTTCCCAAGCGCGGCACTGTTTTCGTGTCCTTAAGCAATTTAACATAAATTAATTTTCGCACACATTTCGAGAGCACATTTATAAACATAATTGGCACGCATGTGGAGCCACTGCGGGTGTATTCTTATTATATGAGTGCTTATGAAACAACCTTAACTGGCAGTGAGGAGTCACCGGGCCTCCGGTCTCCTGGTCTCTGTCAGGAGGAGTTAGGGCACTTATGGGCCTGGGAGGTGGGTGGGAGAGAGGGGGACGGAGGGGAGGATTGATTAAACCAGAGCCCCTGCAGTCAAAACCCATCCACATTAATTTGGGAACTATTCATCAAACAGCGGGCAGCCGCCGGACGGTCTGTCGCCTTCACCGAAGGGGGATATTTCAGCACCGAGCTCGAGTCAGGCACTGCTGTCGCGAGCTACCGTGGATGTGCTGCTAGCAGCCCCGCCAGGGCCAATTAAAACCCGTGTGTGGTGCGCGTATAATCCGTAAAATGGATGAAATGCTCATCCAAAATTACAGACATGCTGCAATCTGTTTGAAATGTACCTTTCAAGCCATTTGATGTCTGTGTTTCTAAAGAAAATAAAAAAGACATGTGAAGAGGGCTTTAATGGGCATGTTCTTTTTAGAGGTATCGATTGATAGTCAAAGCAGTCTTCCTATTAGGACGTCTGACTTTGATAACCACACACCGTGTTAATGATTGCTAAAAGGCGGCTGTACAAACTCTTTGAATAATCGGATTCATACTTTCCTTTTCCCGAGGTAATGTAAATTGATTTCCATCTCCATGCACATTTTAATAAATTAATTTGAGATACTTTAGGTATAATTCGTCAATCAACGACACAAGGTCCTCTCCACGACTGATTAAAGGCTTAATTGAATTGAATTAAAATTGGGATTCTATTAAAGGCAGTGAAAGAATGAAGCAAACCAGGTTTAAATGGTCATTATGTTTAGGTTTCTGGTGACTAAAGCGCATGACGGAGATAACGATCCTCGGTGCAACTAGGCGCACGGTAGCACAACACAAATTACTGCGTTGCTGGAAAGATCAAAATGTCCGTTTCACTTGGGAGCCGAGAATACAGCTGCGCTTAAAGGTCACGTAGCAGTCAGGAGCAACCGCAGACACCAACAGAGCTTTCGGCACCAGCAGCTCTATTTTTCTTGCATTAAAAACTGCCTTCCCGTTCTCTTCCGAAAAATAAGAAATGAATACCAGCACACCGCTCACAAGGGATTTATTTAATTTAATCCATGTGCGGTGACAGTAAAAGCTTACCTGACGAAGAATGCTGGAAACGCAGCCACTGTTCGCAGACTAAATTAAACAAGTCCCGCGGGTGCATAATGGCAGTACGCTGGAATATTTTGTTTTGCATTCTATTTAGCCAGATAACCCGCTAAATTATGGATTCCTATGCCTCTGCGAGACTGCAAGTCTTCACATGTTCCTCCACCTGCTTACGCGATTGTCCCACTTCGGTTGCTTGTTGGCAGTCCTCGTGTTTATTTCTACGTTACAAGATTATAAATCTATGAGGCGTCTCATGGACCCACTTCAGAAACGGATGAGTGTGTTTTTGCATGATTAGCCTATGCTGTTGACGCGTTGTGCAGATAACTGTGCAAATTCATTCCTGCAGACAGGCTTTCTTTTGAAATACGTAGCTAATACGCCTGGCCTCCCTTACCATTGCTAAGGTTCTCAGGACCGTAAATGCAAACTGTAATGATGTCCATGTATTACGGTGGTGTTTATAACATAGCCTACGGTATGTACCAACAGTGAGAACAGTAGTAATTGTCTTTAGGGGACCAAAAACAGATCACTTTTTCATAATTGTGAACGACTATCGTGATTAATGAGTTGTCATTAGGCAGCCCATTACTTATAATACTTAATGATTTTTTTTATTTTATTTTGGAGGATATTGACTTCACAATGAGTTAATGTCTCTGCAGTTATATATCTGAAAAAGGTATTGAGTAATATGTTTAGAGTGCTTCACAATCAAATACCATAATTAGTGTGTTTGATGTATTAATTAAATGTAATCAGTGGCTCAGCTGTGACCGAAAAATCAAAGAAACTATGTAATATTAGATTTGATGAATTCACGTGACAAACACGTTTAAGTGTTGTATTACATCGCCAGTCAGTAACTAAAGATATAAATGTGTGATTTTGAGCAAAACAAAAGAAAAAAAAGAAAATAAAACTACATCTGGATATAAGCCTAGCAAAATAAACGTATACGTAAATGACAATGACATGAAAGCCCCGGTCTTGAAACGCATTGTGAATCACTGTAAATGTCCAGAATGTTTAACCACTTCTAGTAAATGTATAAAGGAAGCAAATATTTCCCAAGATAGGCTAGCTGAGTTTGTATAAACTTTCAGAAAAGGAAAGCAGGATAGCCCGCTCTCCTTTTTTTACTTTTGATGTCATTTAGGCAGGTGGATTGCTGAGGGAAACACCAAGAGGGGACCACGACTGAGGACGAGCCATGGCTTGGGATCGCACGTGTCCTGGAGTCGGCTGCCCTGCGGACTGCGCCACACCTCTCTCCAACGCATTTGCGTTTTTTAATGCTGTCCTTGGCCCCTGCGGCCCGGGCCTTAATTGTCTTCCGTCTTCAAGCGTTAGTCGCTTAGGAATGTGAAGGCCAATTCAGAGCTCCGCGACTTAAAATTACCGACGCTCAGACTGACCCATATAACTCAACCTTTATTATCCTGACGGCTCTCCCAGCTCTTTAAATGTATTCCTATTCGGGAAACTCTGCACTGAGTCTACACTGAGGCCCAGCCACTTTTAGCAACTGTAATATTCTGGAGGCCACTGGGGGGGTGGGGGGGTTGATGAGAGGAGCATAAAAACCTCATTGTCTAATGGAAAAGACTTTTAATAATGTCTTAAATGTCACACAATGACATTAATGCATGTCATTTCAAGGGGATGGGTACTGGCAGGGGAAACTCACTCACTGGAAGTTGGACCTTCGATTAATGATGTCATGTCATGTGTACAGGGAATAGACCTGAATAGATTCCTGTGTGTTCTCAACTGTCTTCACTGATGGAAATGACTTTTTTCGTGATCAGGTCATCGGTTACTTATAGTGGGAGAATGTCTGCACTAATACACACCCACTTCCTCTCTATGATTTGATTCAGTTAAATGTCTCATGTAATATGTAATATGGTTATGGGTTATGTTGTAATTCTTGTCATCTATTTTACTATACCGAGGTATTGGCAATCTCCTTTTACCCAATAATTAAATTAAACCATTTGTATGGTAAAAGATTTTCCCCGAATATGTTAAAAACACATTCTAGTTATTCAAGTTTAATGCATTTTTAAAACACAAATGGCAGAATTACACTCATGGAAATGGAGAGAGGACTCAAGAACCTAAATCGTTTCTTGGCACGGTTCTGAATGTTCACTCCGAAGGTTACTTTCTGGAACGATTTCTATATGAAGGCTTGACCATGCTATATTGGACATATTGTCTAGCACATCTGTCTGTCTTTTTGTATTTTCCTGGGTATAGGACTGAGAGAAATTTAATATGAACTCCCAAGAAATCTGGAACATGGCATGTCAGCATTTTTGAATATTAGAGTCTTAACACATTGTCTTGATTTTTCATATGAAGTTGAAAATCCAGTCTTAAATATCAGGTTGAAAAACACTATGGAGGAGCATTATTATTGCACCGTAAAATACTGTATAGTAATGCATTGTTATAGCATTACTGTATATTTGTTTTTTTTCACTCCATATTGAAGGTGGCATACTGTATATACCTCGAATTTGAATATTACGGTGATTATCATAAATAATTAGTCGGTTCCCTTTAGAAGAGCTTCTAATTAGACCTAATTAGGAATACACCCAACCTTGCTTTCGCCATTACTCATAATTTAGGGCAACTGTGAAAGATTTTTTGTGAAAGGGAGAACTGCCATAAAATGGACTGCGTGGATGGTGTGGAACCACCAGGTGCCAGGAAGACAGATGGGGTACAAGATAAGAGGGCCTTGAACTTCAGGCAGCATCTAATTAGGAACCTCAGAGTGCCTTTAGAAGACAGCCGGGTCAGTCGTCATGTGTGAACTAGCATCTTACACCTGCGCTAGGCTATTTTTTTTTTTTACCCATGTCTCTGTAGGGCTACTTCTACAATGGCATGTATAAATACAATGTGATGTAAGAATATCAACCTCTATAATATGATGTAGAAATACCACACATTTGCATCGGCATACATTTGCAACACACACACACGCACATAAACACACATGCACACACACATACACACACACACACACACACACACGCACACACATGCAGACACACACAGACACATGCACACACACACACACTGTACTCAGATGCTCACACATATGCATTCACAACTTTTCTGTTTTTACACAAATGCGCACGTCACATGGTATGCAAAAACCATAAGAGTTACACGTACACAGTTGCAGTCATATCAGTCTTCAAAGGTTCTTGCTTCCAAACCCGTGAAATAAAGGGGAATGAAAGGTTAGTTCGTTAACAAAAAACATCCTTTTTTTCATTATTCACAGGGAGAAAACAGAGATGGTGACAGAGAAGGGATCACAGCTCAGCAGGATCAAACCCCTGCGTGCGCCACACATCTCACATAGTTGTGTTCATAGACGGAAATATTGTGTTAAATCAGTTAAGTCAGACACATCATCCACGCACATCCTCTCTCTCTCACTCGCGCACACACCCGCACGAGCTACTTGCATCTAACAGGTTGAATAACACCTAAACATAAATCAGGCTTGGTGAAGGATGCAGGAGAAGATCCTTACTGCCATGGCCCCTTTTCCATTCTCCCCCCCTTTCCTCCCCCCCCCTTCCATTAAAGGCTTCTTTGCATTCCCCTGCACGCAACGGCGAGCGCCGCAGTGTGAAACACACTTTCGCCAGCGTCTGTGCGGGCGCGTGGCGCCTGGTTGGCGACGCCTTTCCTGGTGGCGCCTGCGCCCGGGCGGGCACGCGAGCGGGCGGCCGGCTGGCCGCGCATCCGGGATGATGTACTGCGCGAGAGCTCGCCCGGGGACACTGAGGGAGAGGCTTATAAAATTGATACATGGCTCCGACCATGTGGCCTGCCCTGGGAATCCTTCAGACGATATGAGGGATGGCTCTGGAAGAGGGGGAGAGCGAGGCACGCGGGCTCCCGGAGCCCCTGACTGTGCGCGATATTAGCGCCGCTTCCGAAGGGGGCCGCGAATGGGGGGGTGGGGGGGTCATGCGAAGTACAGCTACAGCCTGCAGATTTTTTTTTTTTTTTTTACTGGAGTGAAAAATTCTTCGATTTCCCTGTAAAGTGTCTTTTCCCACCCTCCCTAAGCAGTCGTCCGTAGGTTACACGTTGAGTATCTGCGTTTTTCTTTTTCAGGTGACATTGAGGGACAAAGGATATTGCTTTTTGGGATCAATGATTTTTTAAATGTTTTTTTGCTTTGCTTGCAGTTCAAGGGGTGGGGTGGGTGGGGGTTCAGGTTGAATTGCTCATGCTCTGTTCGGCAGAGCTTGTCTGCGGGGAACAAGACAGGAAGTAATAAGGGGACTATTGTGGAAGCTCCGTGCCCTGCAATTACACTCAGCGAGGTTATTTTGCTCCATTGTATTCCCACTTCTGCTCCATTAGATTTCTTCTTTCAAGACCGTTCGTCTACAGCATGTGATTACACACAAACCTGGAATGCTTTGCCACAGCATGTTCCAGGCTTTTCAGAGCATGGTTAATGCTCTGAATGCCTTACCCCTGGACCTAGGGAGCGTGCGAGGGGCAAACGAGGGGGGGGGGGGGGGGGGGGGGGGCGCTAACATGTTTGTAAGGAATGTTATGAAAGGTTTACTGAAGCTGTGCGTATCTTTTCTGAAAAGCATTGGGTCGAACAGCAGCTGTTGACGTGGGAGCCAGAAACTCAGGAACTTTCCAGAAGCCCTCAGCCTCAAAAGTTAAGGTCGTTTCACCACAGAGGGTGGGTGGTCAAACTTGGCCCATGTCATTCCTACACACACCTCTCCGCGGTGTGCATTGTGCACACACACACACCTGCCACCTGCATACAGATGACCCTTTGCAGAGCTGTGGAGGTCACGGAAAGCCAAGGTGGCAGTTCTGATTTACCCCTCCTTTACTGCAAGGCTCGGCATTTTGCCCTCACAGAGAATTATGCCCCATTGACAGTTATTTAATTTTCCTTCGTCGTAACCTTGACCCTATCCCCTTCGAACACCTCCGAGACGACGTTAACCCCTGATGTCCCTCCTGATCGACGCTCTCTCCTCTGGGCCGTGTTTTCCTTCCCCTCTGATGCATACAAATCTAATCTGACACCACATTACTTGTTCAGTCATAATCTGTCTCGAGGATATATTTACACGTATGAGCAACCGCCGTCCGTGGGCAGGCTCCATTTTCGTTGAGCTGTGAGGTAAATTGGTACAAAATGTGTTTCATATCAAATGCGCACAGAGAGAGAGAGAGAGAGAGACACACACACACACACACACACACACACACACACACCCACGGACTCGCACGCAACCGCGTTCAGTTCCCCTGCGGAAAACTCCAGCTGAAGGATGGCATGAGTGTCTCTGCGAGGAACAGGCTGAGACCGGCGCTCTTGTGGGAGCGGGGCTGAGCAGATGGATGTCCTTCAGAAACGAAGTGCGAAATAATTTCTCGACAGCTCAGAACCGCGCGCGGCTCATTGGTGGAGAGGGGAAGGCTCGGCCGCAGGTGAATCACGGGGCACACAGGCTTCCGTATAATGGAAAAGACGCCACGCATGACAGCTCTCATAATGTGGGCTTTGATACAAGGTGCCACTGTATATCAATATGTGTTAATGTTCTTAAAGCTTTCAAAATGCGATTGCTTGTTATGCATGTACAGTCCCTCCAGCCATAAATCGTGTTCATCATAACGCCATTTGCTCTCTTTATGACACCTTGAGTTCACAATGGAGGTTACAGTATTTTTTATACAATATTTTTCCCATACTTAGCAGTGAAAAACAGAGCAACAGCCATATCAGTTATTCATCATAGTTATTTTAAGCCGTATGTCCAACTAGCATTGCAAATAACATTTTTATCACTCAGCGAAAACATTTCAATGTTGAAAAAGCTTACATACAAATACTCTACCATACACAGATACTCTATGCATCTCTATACATCTGCAAAAACCCAACTCCTACAATCTGTCTGCATACCAAATTATTGATATTGACATGATGATACGTTACAAGTAAACCTTCACCAGTTTTGGTACATTTGTCCATGTAAGAGATTTCAAGGGGTTGTGTAGCCAGATGTAGAGGAATGATTAGCTGGCCAGAAGTAGGGAGCCAGTTTTAGTGCGACTTTCACCCCTACCCTTTTAAAAAGTCACAAGGATCTTTAACAGCATATGTCAAGACTTTGGTTCAGCGCCTCATCTAAAAGTGTGCATTGCATGCGCAGGGTGTTTTGTGCTTTCTTCTTCCCTTTCGCCTGAATTTGGAGTGCAAACCGTACTCATGTCCCACCACCCATTGCTGCATGCTACCTATGCAACCCCCTCCAATGCATGGGATGTCAGGCTCTTGTCACATCACAGTTTGTACTGTAAGTCAGGCTCGCACAAACACGAGTCAGAGGAAGACACTGTGTACAGCTCAATGGACAAACATTTCTCATTGTACCAGTGAGGGTCACTGTTGTGTGACAAGGTGCTGTCATCCCAGCTGACAGAATCCCTCCCATCCCAGTCCGGATTAGATACCCATCCATCCACTAGAACAGTGCATTAACAAGACAGGTCACTCAGCAACCCTCCACATTCACTGTTTAACTGTGAATGTCATTGGCCAGTGTATACAATACAATAAATCTGTATTGTCTCCAGGAAGCAACTTTATTTGCAGCCAAGCTAAGGCAGATTCATGAGAACACAGGACACAAAAAGAACCAATGGAAAAAATAAAATAATAAAAAATACAGTGGCTGCCATACGATACATGTATGTTATATGGCAAGTGATTTTTGTTTTTATTATTTCTGATCCACGGGTTGGGAATTCCTGCTCTGTAGGACTTGTCTAATAGGGCCCGTCCAATAGAAAGTACTTGTAGATATGTTTGATTCTAGAACAGCACTTGAGTGTCGACAGGAGTATGACACAGTACACCTGCTGTACAGCTTCACGTCCTAACCTTTCTGCTCATATGCAGACAATAGAGAAGATCTACCTCTCTATATTGTATCTACATCTACATCCTTTTTAATGTTTGAATGTCTTTCAGACTATGCACGCAGTGTCATGGTTTTGGCTGATGCCACCATTTCTTTTCCTTCCTGCGCCTTTTCTTCAGTTATTACGGCCATTGGTTTTTTCATGCACCTTTTCTTCAGTTATTACAGCCATTGAGTTGATTGAATTATACACCTGCAAATTTCCTTTTACAATTTGCACCTGTTGGTGTTCTATTTAAACCCTGAGCAAGCCGATAAGCTTTGCTTCAGTGTCACTTATGTTGCACGAGAGCTGGTATTCTGTAAAGGTAAAGGTAAAGGTAAAGGTAAAGGTAAAGGTAAAGGTAAAGGTAAAGGTAAAGGTAAAGGTAAAGGTAAAGGTAAAGGTAAAGGTAAAGGTAAAGGTAAAGGTAAAGGTAAAGGTAAAGGTAAAGGTAAAGGTAAAGGTAAAGGTAAAGGACTGAGCTGCGATATTGGATTGTTGTGGCTATAAAATTAGCACAACAGTCTTTAGATTTTTTAGATTGTTGGCAACAAGTTAGTGCCACAATCTAAGCTCAGTATTCTTTCTTTAGGGTTTTACTTTTTCAGCCTCGGTTCGAGGTCTGTTTTCTTTGAGTTGCCCCGTTTTCTGCTCCGGCAGTTTTATTTTCATACTCCTTAAGCCTTAGTTCTTTTTTACCCAGTACGTGGGTTGTGTAGAGCTTTTCTTTGGGATACTCTCCCTAAGGAGTATTGTTTTCCTTTCCCTTGTCTCTTGAGACTGTGGCTATTTTACCTCTGGTTAATAACTTAAAGAACCCCCTGTTCAGTCGTGGTTGGTCAATGGCCAATTGGAGTTCCAAACAAAATATTTATGAAGCTCTTTACTGGTGATCAATTTATGCATTTTGGGCTCAAAATGCAAATACAAAGCTCTGCTTTTTAGTCTCCGCACAAACAGGATGCTCACACTTATATTAACTAAAAGGCAAATTTAATGACCAACTTTTAAAAAAAACCCTTTCCCACTTTTGACATGGTCACCCCACTAATACATATGCATATGAAGAATTGCATATAAAAAGTGCACATCTATGCTGTTGCCACAGTCCTTTAGCTAATCTGGCCATTGAACAGGGCCCCTCTCTGATTAGGCAAAACGGAAATGTTCTTGCTGCATTTACCTGATATTACCGACTATTTCATAGCGAAGAACGGTTTTGTGTATGCAAATTGCAATTTGTGCATGCATTATTTCTTAATAGTGGCCAGATAACTGCTGGGCCTGAATGGCAATATTTTACATGCACAAGTGGTTTGGTGGTTTCTTAAAATTCCCTCTGGAATAAACAAATGCTACTGTTAACCCATAAAGTTTGAAAGGAATTATGTTCCCTTAATTATGGGAGCTCTTAACCCCATAAAAACCAAGCTAACACTAAATATTTCAATAATTTTGACAAACATTTTGTTTACATTCCCATTTGGTTGTGAGATAATGTTATGCTGAGAATGTTCCCCAGAGAGTTCCCTAAAAATGTTTATTATTTTCGTCATGAAAAAAACCTTGAGAATATGCATCTGTATAAGAAATAATCATCCGAATGTAAATATTGAAATTATTTGATGAATAATGCTAACATTCCCAATAAAAATAACATGATAGAATAAGCATGTGAACAATCCACATGTTTATTTTTTCCATGGAAACCATAACAAGGTACAAGCAAACATAGTGGCTGCATCATTGAGGAAGCAGCTGATTGACGTAGTGACTGTGACTTATTTCCTCTGAAAGACTGAGCCTCCTCCAAATTGTCATGGAAGCCTCCAAAACACTTCACATGAATTACTGCAACATTGATGACAATGACTTTTGACTGAGTTTCCATTCGTACAGTGCCATGAGAACATGCTCAGCTTTGGCTGACCAGTGCATTTACATCAGGTTTACATTATAAACCTGTAAGCAACACACGTTACAGTTTCAATTACATTACTATATTTTCATATTTAGATGTTTATGTTTAGGTGTTTCAGCATTATAAGCATTATCAGTGGCTTAATTGTATTAGAATTCCTACACGTCACAATAAGTTATCACCAAGTCAGTAAACCACACATGAACTGGAAGCCAGGAACAAAGTTGTTTGAGTATCATTTTTTTCCTACGTCGTTACATTTATTGGCTTTTTTAAAATATTGAATGACTTCCTGTGTTGTGGCACGTAAGATAATCATTTGGAATGTTAATGTTGAGGCCGGAGACGATCTCCTCACTGTGTGGTGAGGACCTGCTCTTAGTAGTACAGGACACCCCTACCTCCTCCGTATCCTCATTGTCAAATTTTGGTTCCTGGGAAGATGGGTTAAATAGTCACAATAGGATAAATGTGTCTGATTATCTGTATATACATTTAATGTAATTTTTTTCCCCCAAATACATCATATTTTCACCGTCAAGAGGTCTTACTGGTGCCTCTGTACGTGATCAGCACAGAATGTTTTCTGTGACTTTTGTGTTGGCTGGGATCCAACTGTATTCCCCCCCCCCCCCCTCCCCCCCCAGTTGGCTCTGGCTTTTAAAACTGATATCATAAACTGAAATATTGAACCCATATATTTTTGTTTTGTCACTTCGATAAATCTGTCCCCGAGTCAGTAAAGTTTTATCATTTTGTTTTGTGATCCACCATAAAAGTCAATCACAGCAGCAAAACTTGCAGGCACGGAATGAAATGACAGCTCTCTCCAGACAGGACACAGAACAAAGTGGCAATGTATAAAATGCACAAACATATGGATCTGCTTTATTTCATTTATTTCATTTATCAATGTGCTTTCTCAATTTCTCTATGTACCTTCTCACATACTTAAGCTATGTAGTCACCTCATGCCAATCAAGGAAGGTTAATTTCAGTCAATTAATAGATAAGACAGCACATTATTCTAAAGATCAAGATGAAAAAAAAATTTCACATATTCACAGTCAAATGAAATCAAGGTTCAAATTAAAGGTAAGGCATTGTTGAAGATGTCATTGGACATTTAAGCCTGGAATATTCTCTGACTAAGAATGATTCATATTTAGTCAGGAACCAGGGAGTTAGAAGGGTGTATATAATCTGTGAGTATGATATTGCATAGGTTTTTTGTACACAGTACAAAGTCTTTAGGATAATTTAGTTTCACTCATGACATTCCGTGTATTCTTTCTGCAATGCCAGTTCCCGGTCTTTACTTTATTGTGTTTTTATTTTGAGATATTACAGTTTATTTGAAAGGGCACCATGTAAAACGTAATGCTTTTGAATTGTTATAAATATTTACTAATTTACCAGATACCCTGCCCTAGATCAGCTTAAAATCAGTCCTAGTCAAGTGCACAGTACTCACATAAACTGCGTACTTGACAAGATGCCATACTTGGTCAAGGCTTATTAACACACAGTATGCCACTGTCGTATCATTAATGCTGCATGGATACTGTTGTAGTGAGGGACCCTAAGTGCTGAGAGTTTTGGATTTAATCCTGACTGACTGTGGCTGAGAGAACTGCAGCATGATGCATAATTAGCTACAGCACTGCTCAAGGTGGGGCTGGCTTCAGACAAGGGTATTCACCTTATCGCTCAATGGCAATTCCTCTGCTTGACTGGACGCCTGCGGTGTGGTCTGCCTTCACCAGCTTGCATGCATAGTGTAGCGTAGCCCTCCTGTATTGTAACAGTGTAGCTCAGCTGATGGTTTACAGAGTGAAATAAATGGTTAGTTGGCTGCATATGTTTTGGAGCATTGGAACATATGTGTGCCAATGTGCTGGCTGATTAATTTAAGCAGGAAGTTACAGTGATAGGATGTGCCTAAGATTGAGACTATGTAAGAATGTATTAGACAAGCATTCCAGACTGGGGAATGAGGAAGAATGTGGAAACAGTTATTAAAGAAGTAAGTGGTGTGTTCCAACCACATTTTGTAATCTAATGAAGGATAAGGGTTATGGGTGGAGGCACTGCTGATGTTTGGGAAATGAGAATAAAAGCAATCCTGCATCTTTTAAAAATCAAGCCAGGGCCTACAGTCAATCAACATTTTTCCTGAAATTGTACTTTCAATGTAATTCAGGTTTTATATATTTTTTCTTCAGAAACACAGCAATAAACAAACTTCACAATCTGGGTTTGTGAAGTAAAATGGTCTAATTTATTAAAATAAAAACAAATGACAAATGTTGATTGAATCTAGGCCATGGTCTATTTTTAAATAAATGAGTCTTTAAGTTCATAGTTTAAGTTTAAGAATGAGTTTCCTTAGTCATAATTTAGAAAAGAGACTCTAGCAGAGATACTATTTATTACTGTGCACAGAGCAGCTAGAATCTATAAAAACAACTTCATGCAATGGTTAAAATATTCAAAACCAATGTTAGTTTTTAGGTCAGTGTTATGTTACTTCCTCTATTGCTTGGCTTTAGTGGAAAATGAAGGGAGATTTTTTTTTAACATTTAGGCAAGTAAAAAAACCTTTTAGACTTTCTTTGATTTTTCTAAAAAGTGATTTCCTCACCATGCCGGTGATAATCGATGCGGAAAGAAAAATAATAATAATAATTTCAAAAGGCATCCATCAAGCTAATATCTCTCAGGATGTGCGCAAGCAGGTTATAATGAGCGAGGCTGGTAGACTATTACAGCGGAAGTAATTATTTGTGCTGGATACCATTAAAAGGGCAATTGGAATGTGTGTGTGTGTGTGTGTGTGTGTGTGTGTGTGTGCGTGTGTGTGTATGTGTGTGTGTGTTTGTGTGTGTGTGTGCGTGCATGTCTGCGTGTGTGTGCCTGTGTGTATGTGCGTGTGTGTATGCATGCGTTTGTGTGTACATCTGCCAGAAAATAAACACTCAAGATAATAGGAAATTCACCAAGAAATGAAACCAATCTTTTAGGAAAGACTAGGCTACTACCACGACTAGAGTGTTATCTGGCCTCATAAAAGAAAAGTCATCTTGTGGTATTCCAGCAACACATGAGCTGCATGAAATGATGTTCAAGATGTTAAAAATGAACAGTGAAAGCAGTCTTACATGTTTGAGAGAGAGAGAGAGAGAGCGAGAGAGAGAGAGAAGTAATGGCTCAACCACACACGTTGAAACTTATACACTGTAGGCAGTTTTTACAATTGAATTTCTCACTGCTGGACCATTCTCGGGGACTCCTCAGAGCCCACCATTTACTTGACAGACCCAATTAGCAAGTTACAAGGTGTGAATGATAATGTGTATGTGCTTGTGTGTGTGCGTGTGGAGAGAGAGAGAAAGAGAAAGAGAGAGAGAGAGAGAGAGAGAGAGAGAGAGAGAGAGAGAGAGAGAGAGAGAGAGAGAGAGAGGGAGAGGCATCCAATATGCTGACTGCTCAAGTTTTCCCCAAACGTCTACTGTGAACTTGGATAAAATGTGTGTGGCCTGTGAAATGCACTGAAATTGTATATCTTCATATATTTCTGTATGTGGCTATTTCACAATGCATGTTGCAAAACACCTGGAGGTCTTACATGTTGCCGGTGGCCATAGGAATGATGTTAATGATGTCAAAATTGATGTGATGCACATGAACTGGCACAGCTCATACTGATTTGACCTTTGATCTGCCTGTCAGTTCAAATGAGCTCCCAGCTTTGGACAGTTGATTCTTCTTACGCTTGAATCTCTGCATCGCCAAAGAAACGGCCTGCAAGCGGTGATGTCACACCCCTCTTGCCAAGAGAGCACTACGGGGACAATGAATAAATTACAGCACTTGAGCCGGAATCAGGTGTATGGATTAAACGTCGTCGTTGAAGAGTTGCTCCGAAAACCGCGTCTGGCGGCCGCGGGGAAGTTTGAGGTGAGGACCGTTCTGCATTCGGACCTCCATTTTGCGAGCGTGGGATAAAATGATAATCTTGAAAAAATAAATTTAATAAGAGCAATGCATTAATGTCCCAGCGAGGCTGTTCCCATCGCTGAAGATGAATGGAGAGGCAGATAGGACTTATCTTCGCCCCAGCCGGCCCGGCTCCCCCGCTGATCGGCTCGATTCGGGTCTCATCTCATCGCTATAAATACACCTCCGCCGATCCTCTCTGCTCTCGACCTCGCGCTTGTTTATGGTTTTTTACGCAGTGTTTTTGCTGCGCTTCTCTTTTTCCGCAGAACATTTTTCATTATCGCAGTTACCACTGCGGTGTTCATAAAATTATTGTGCCCATGTTTGGATACTGTAATTTTGCATGACAAGGCAGATCTAACTGTACGCTCAGGTCCATGAAAATATTTATATTTTCTTGGTACCCATGCAAAGACATTCTATTCTTCTGTGTAGAATAATGTCTGGGAAACACTTTTTTCCCCACTTAGATGGGAAATTACGCAATTTTCTACACCCTTATGGTAAAACACCTAAAACTAAGGCAAAATACATAAAATATATTTCCTTTGGTTTTTTAATATTCTCTAACCATATGTGATATAGCCTACTGCAAATTTACTGTATGTTGATAAATACATTTTTACAAATGTGCATGAGGTATACTGATGTAAAAAATATATTTAGATTAAATATATTAAATTAAATCTTATATTTTTCCAAGATGTCTGATGCAGTCCGTAGGGTGGATGACTTTCAAACCATGTACAAATCCCCCTGTGATGTTGGGGGTTTTGATTCCCCCACTAGGCATTTTCTGCACTGTGATTCACCCTCCCTCTGTAACCCTCCCTGCTTTCCCCTGTCTGCATAAAGTAAAAAAAAAAAAAATGAAAGGAGAAGGAAGGACTGTCCACTTTCCTATAAACAAATTCCTATTTATTACTTTTTCCACCCTTTTGCATTCTCACATATGTTTCCATCTCGGCGATGGAAGTTTACTTTTCACAGTGACACCCTTGGACACCATCTCACGTAGGCCTTAAGGCCCTGCCAGCTTCGTCATAATTTGCAGTGGAACACAGCTGCCAAAACTTCCTGAACCGTGACACAAAATGGATGCTTTCACACGTGCAGAGGGATCGCCGCATCCTGAGGGGACAGAAGTGGGGAGTCATTTGGGGAAAGTGGCGTCGCGTGACAGTCGTTGCCCATGTGCTGTGGGGTTCCAGAGGAGAGGGATGGCAGTCCCTAACAGGCAGCTGGTCTCTTAATTGACAGCTCTTCTGATGTAGCAGGTCTTCCCTGCAGTCAGCCAGCCTCCACACTCATGGGCGGCATCATTAGCCACAGTGGTGTTCACTGTGCAAAGCTTTCGTTTGTTATTTTCAAACATATGGTCTCTGAAATCACGTTACCCTTACAGCCATCCACATGCAATAAAGATTATAATTACTACATACAATATAAATGAAATAAAATACATCTGTTTTCACCCCACCCTGATCAAAGATAAAGTACTACTGTGATGTGAAAATAATTTCAAAGATATACAATGTTTTTGTGAATCTTTGAAAATACAGAAATGCTTCTTTGTGAAGTATCATGATACAAATTACATTGGGGTCTTTCAAAGCACATAAAATAGAAATGATAAAACACTCAAATACATGTAACTGAGATACTGTCTTTCCCTGTCTCTGCATTGGCGTTCTCATTTTAAAAAACATATTGTTCATTATTTTGCTTGCTTCAGCCATTTCCTCCCTCTTATTAAAAAATACTGGTAACTTTTAAAAATTTCTTTAGCTAATATTGCAATGTATTTTATGTAAGATATATTTTACTCTGTAGGTAATTAACATAAATGATTACATTGTCTCTTCAGTGTAGAAATTATTTGTATAACTTTCATTACGTTGGATCAGTCTTATTAGGAGTACGTGTTTTTAACTTTTATCGGGTTCATCTGAATGACCCTTGACCCTTAATGCCAACCCATGACCATGGCCCTTATCCTCTTCCAGTTCTGAAACCCCTGTAGTCCCAGATCTAACATGTATGATGTAATTACATTTCCTAAGAAATTATCATGACCAAATGATCCTAACTATGCTATTTAAAAAAAGAATGCAGGTATCTTAAAGGGCATCACAGCAAAATTTATGGAAAAACACCAATTGTGAAGAGCCATAAAACATGACCTGATGGTGCAGACATTGTTGTTATTGACAACTAGAGAGGAATTGTGCACTGGTTCAGCTGTGTCCAGTGCACAAATCTAGGTGACATCACACCATCTGCACTGAGCTGACATATCTTTTTAATTAGAAGTCATTGACCCTTTCATAGATTCTCTCAGTAATTGACTTTGTTGATGAAAGGCCCGAGCGTACAGGCATGGGTGAAGATGAATGATCCAAAGGCTCTTTGTGCTGAAAAAGTAGAAAAGAAATTAGTTATCGTTTTCAAAAAATCGTAGTTCTTCAAAGCGGGTTCTATTGACTGAAGCAATTGATTTCACGAAAACAGGAATGATGGAATATTGGTGTTGCTGATGTGAATTTGTCGGGCATAAGATGAATAGTCATCTGTTCTCCTCCAGGCACTAGTGTTCAATAAAACAAAATATGAAGACTTTCATGTTGATGTAGGTTATTTTCATAATAGGCACACAGCCTCTTTGATGGAGTAGATATCTATGTTAGAGGGCATTCAATTCTGGATTACCATATTGTTGCAGACACATTAGCTTCAAACTAAATTAATTCTCTTGGACAGTTTGCAGTGTCTGTTATGCCCTGATGTGAACTATAGTTACCACAGTGTATATACAATGCCTGACATCAGCTCTGTCAAATTAATTTACATCAGAAGTTTGGAAAATGATGACTTGTTACCTCATAGTTTTTGACACTGGGATTTGAAGACACTATAGCATATCAATCAAAATGATTCACAGCCATTGCACTGGAGCACTACGCTTCTGAGGGCAAACTGCAGGTAGTATCCAACCTATATTACCCGAAAACCTCCCTCCCTATGTGCCACCAAAGCCAATTAGTCATTGTACCCATAAGGCTCCTGGCCACAACTGGCACTGACATCATCCGTAGGCATGTCACCCCATCAAGGGTGCTTAAGGGTGCTGGAAAGCTCAATGGGGACCTCACTGCATCAAGGGCGGTTCTTATACAACTATATACAACTATAACTATCTATATACCTATAGTTTCCAGGTTACAGTTCATTATGATAAGGATGGACTAAAGATGTATAAAACATACTGTAAAGCAACTTGGAGAGATGCTTTAGAGACAGAGGCTTTTTTTTGTTCAGACGCAACAGCGCATGTTTAAAGAGGAATACAACAAAATTAATGAGTGTAAATTTAGACAAGCTATTACCCCTGCTCTGAATGAGCTATTTATCGTTAGAGAGCAAGCTACAATACAAATGTGTTTGTGAGAGTGCCAAAAAGAGCCTGATCCTGTATGCTGTTTTTATCCCAGCACTTGCTTATCGAGCTATGAGTTTTCAGTTATAAAACACCTCACATTTTCTCCGTTTTCCTGGTTGGCAGATCATTTGGAAAGAATGCTACAGTACATCAGGCAAAATCACATGAATAATTAAATGACTGATTGGCCAATTGATTGTGCTGGAAATGAATGGAGGAATATTATTTCAAATTCCAGCCATCTGACTTTTAAAATGTCAAATGATTTTGACATTATCCACAGTGCACACATATCTAAAAGATGACCTTTAATGTAAGCTGGCTTCCCCCGTGGAATTTACTACAGAGATATGCTGTAATAGATATTTTTTTAAATGATTTGCTGACAAGGCTTACCTTCATGTATGGCAAAAGGTTTACTTGACATTGGACAGCTTCGAATGAATTTCATTTGCTGAGTGCTTCTGTCAGCTATGATTTTTGATGAACAAAACACTGCTGTATTTCTTTTATTTTTAAACAGTTCAGCAATACTCAAAAATTATATATATATATATGCATATATGTATATATATATATATATATATATATATATATATATATATATATACACACACTGTAAATTATTTATTTTATCTTCATATGGGATCCTTGTTAAAAGGAACTTTTCTTCATTTTCTTTGTGCACAATAAACCACTATCAATAAGACCCGTTGCTAATATTGACTCTTGCGACATTTCAGTCCTGTATGAATATAAAAGCTATTTGGGCATGTGAGATTATGTGTGCACAAGTGAGTGTGTGCATCTTTGCATAAACATGAGTGGATGTACTGTATGCATGTCAAGGTATGGGGCCTTGGTGTCTGTGTAGATGTGTGGGTATCAGCGGGTGGGGTGTGTGTAACTAATCCGGTGATATGAATCATATCTTTCCACTCCAGTCCAGTCTAGCTCTGGCCTGGTCCTGGTAAACAGTACCATGGCCTGCTATCTGGATATGGTTTCACTCAAGAGTCCCAGAGCAATAGGAGGCCTTATCAGGGTTTGAACACACCAGTCCTCCCCTCCCTCCTAGTGCACTCCAAAAAAAAAAAAAACAAAAAAAAAAAACCCTAGTCTGTCTGTCTTCTCTCTGCCCCCAGTCCGAACCTCTCTGGTGAAAACACAGACTTTATTTTCAAGCTAAACAATGGCAGGCCCAAAACAACATTAAAAGATGTAACAAATAATGCAATCTCCCCGGCCTGCTCAGGGCTGCCATTTTCTTTAATGGAGAGAGGAAGGCCTCAGACAGTTCATTAGCCGTGTGTCGGAGGATCGAATGTCTGTCTTTTCCGAGAGATGTTCATTTTTTTTAAAACACACTTTCCCTATTCCGCGACAATGGAGTGGCCATTTTAAAAAGAGAACAAACAAAGCGAAGAGGTAAAAAAAACATGAAAAACCTGAAAAAAGCTTTAAACACTAAATGCATATGTTTTCGGAACGTGAATGTGCACTTCATATTCCGATACAGTCGCGATGATGGGCAATAACGATAGCCGTTTCTTCAACTCCCAGGATTGGCTCTCTCAGAACGGGAAACCCCGCGTAAACGTGCCACGAGAACAAACCGCCGTCGCCCGGCAGCCGCGGTGCCTTCGCATCGCCGATTTGTTATGGAAGCCAGACGAAACGTCTTTGTGCAGCCATTTAAAAAAGGGAATTGCTTTCATTATTGTGAAAAATGGCTGCGCGACACGGTAAAGAGGAAAAGCTGGCATGTTAAATTAAACAGAGGGATTTAATTGCTTAGCATGATGACAAGTTGCATTCCATCGAGTTGGAAACGCAACAACAAAGGGGAGAAAAACAGCGCCCTTGACCCCATCATCCATCAGTGTTTCTTATGCCTTGGGGCATCATTTATCAGGCAGAAGGTAAAAACAGAACACTGACAGGCAGAAATGGAGGTTTGGGCGGGGGGGGGTCTTGATACTTTGAAGTTATTTCTAGAAAATCCCACTTATATTATATTATTATAAGACTCAAGGTTTTAGACAACAGCCGACTGCAATGGTTTATTCAAAAGGAGAGCAGCGCGCTTTGATATTAACCAGGCTGTAGTACAGACAGACTTTGATTTCTTTTCTCGATTAAAAATGAATGGACATCTGAGAGGAGGTACTGCAGCACCGATTGAATTTGTATACAACTAAATGGGTATACTGCATTTATATATGTGGAAGTTTAAGCCTGGATAACAGACGCAATATGACAGAATTACGGACTGCATAAAGGTGTCAGGCTTTTTATATTTATGTCCTGCATATTGGAATTTTAATGCACCTGAGCGGTAAAGAGGAATGCCATCAGTTAAGTGAATGAGGCAGTGTATGAATGCAGAATACGCACACACACACACACACACAAATACACAAACACACAAACACACACACACCAACCCCCCCCCCCCCACACACACACACACACACATCCTCTGTCCATATTTATCCTTCTAATGGTTTGACTTGACCTTACTCCTTGGTCCCAGGGTGGTGCGGAGAGCAAACTTGCTAGCGGGCGTGGAAATGCGGTGTATTTCGAGGCTCTGCTGGGGCCGGCGTGATGGATGGGGCCCACATGGTGAGAAATCGTACGGGCGGGGGTCACGCACGCTAGCGCGTTCTGCTTAGCTCAGCCTTCAGCCACGAGCCGAGCGGCGCAGGCCAACAATCTGACAGCCCGGCTCAAACCGGAGGATACTCTACATATGCGAGGAGCTAACGGCCGAGGGGCCAAACAGAAACGCGCTTCAAATTCAGGCCAAGCGTGTCTCTGAGCGACTGGCTCAGCTTGTTTACATTTCCCTTGCATGACTGTCATTTTGTGACACCAGCTTTTGAGGGTAGGACCTTTGTTGTGCTTCCTAAAGCTGAGTTTTTGTGTGAGTAAGTGCTAGCTGTGTGAGTGACACCAAACTGATCTTCATGTTCTACCGGGCACCTCTGCTGACATTCGGGGCCAGTGTTATTGTAAGTACGGATGACTCAGTGGTGGAAAATCGTTAAGGAAATAAAGTTTCTTCTTTTCATCTCATTTCGACGTTCTGTTTATGTAAGAAATCAAAATAGCAGTTTGCAGGAACTGAGGAAACTATTTTCAAAATCGTGCTGTGTTCTTCCCTGGAAAATAATCACTGTTTTTTTCCACGAAGGTGCAATTTTACTTGCCTACTAGTGGCAGGCATTAGAGTAAGGAGCCCGTAGAGATTCTATTGAATAAGCCAGAGCCTCATGCTGTTTGTGTACATTTTCTTTCAGAAATGCAAACCCCTGTTGGCCTAGTTGGTGCCAACCACCAAATTGCAATGGCCCTTTCAATGGGGGGTGAGTTGATTCGATACCCAGCGGTAGCACAGGCACGCTTCTATCACTTGTCGTCATTAAAAGTGAACAGTTGTCTGAAAGAGGTGCTGTGCCGCCCATTATTGCGCGGAGTCGTCGTCTGTGAAGTCGTAAAAAGTCGCTGTTGAAACGGGCGCGCTCCCTCTCGCCCGCAGATGACTTTGACACAGTTTCAGACGAGATGGCTTCCGTGCCTCCTGTCAGTCGACTTTGCTGCCGGGATAAATATCAATGGGGAGCCCGTATAAGGGGCTTCACGCTAGTGTGCTCCTGTCTGTCCTCGCCGGCGCAAGATGAACAGGCTTTTGCGCGCGCTGCCTTGAATGACACGCACACTCCCGGCGAGCTCTTCATCCGTCCTTGCGTCGGTGTCAGCAGTTTGCTCTTTCACACCCGGCTCCGCGGAATCAATCGCTCTTCCCTGCCACTCCGCTCTCGCTGTCCCACTGTCAGCAACTTGTGCCGGGACCTGGGTTATTCTGGCTCTGGGATTGATCATGTTCCCTCATGGAGGTTTGGACCACAAGGTGTGTCTAGCCTACAGTCCAGACAGGCTTGGAACCCTTCACAGCAAAATACAGTGTCTGTGGTGCAGTGATCCTGAGTTTCATGAAAGAAAACATATTCCCTCTTATACACACACTCATTATTTCACGTCTTTCTGAGAAGCTATCCCCCCATCAGGACACCCATATTGTGCAGTGCAGACTCCCATAATCCTCTCTTGCTATCTTTTTTAATTTGATGTTTTATTTGACGGATACGCAATCTAATTCTTTGTAATCATTGTGTGTTGCCCGTTCTTCCCGTTTGTGTGTCTATCTATGCAGAAAAATGTAAACGAAAACATCTCAGAGAAAACAATGTAATGCCATCGAGAACTGAAGTTCAGTCAAAGACTTTGTGTAAAATATCGAAACAAGAAGGAAACGGTGCACCAGACATGTCAAAGATGCTAATGTGTCACTTGTGGACAAAGAAAATAAATCACACCCTGTTACAGCCTGATTAGAGTTTGTGCAAGTGACAGAGACAAGACACTTGTCAATATGAAAAAACATCACTGCAGGCCTGTGGGGTGGAACAGACTTAGAGTGACAATTACCTATATTGGTGGGTGAATAAGCAGAGTTACAGTATAAAATGAAACATTCCCAGAAGGGAGCTTTCTTTTTTTTGTTTAGGGAAAACTAGATCATCCGGATTCAAAGCGGCAGCATGAATAGCAATGCATTGCTTTTAGTAACCTGGGAGTACAGGTTTAGCTGTTCTTATGGCTGAGATTTCTTTCAGTGGTTCCGCTTCAGTGGAAAACTGCTTAAAATGGGCTTCCAGACGATGGTGCACTCCAACGTACCGTAGCTTTGAAGTGGTTTACACGTACAGTACCTGCAAGTATGCCACCTTCCCTTCCTAATACTAAATTAAACTGAAGTTATTCTACACAAGTCAGAATTTCAAAGATGAGAACATTTGCAAGAAAGGATCTGTTAAATCGCATAAATCTTTGGACGCTTGTCTGATCACTCCTTTGCTCTTAGTGCTACTTTGTGCTTTTTAAAACCTTTTTAAAACTTTTATATATTTATATATTGTATATTTTATATTGTCTGGTTGTGTCAGTGTTGTCTTTTACAGTGATCGGTGTTGCTCAAAAAAAAAATCTAAATGTTACGTGGTTAACAGTGTATCAGTCACTCTTATGACTAATATTTCCTTAAAAAGTTGATTAGAAAAAAATAGATCGAAAAAAGATTTTCTGTGACCTGCAAAATATACATATGAAGACATAAAGTGGTTCGAAACTCAAACAAAAAGGATCTGTTTTCATATGATTATAACAGTTCTTTATTGTGTAGAGTAATAATTGTAATGCTTTTTGTCTGGGAGTTTTGGACCGCTATACATCTTCATATGAGTATACCCCAAGACCAGCACCCCAACCCACCACTTGAGGTAGGGTTAGTAGTGGTGCCAGAAGTCCACTTCAAACTGGAAAATACACATCTTTTTCTGTGCTACAGAAGAAAGAAATTTACCACTGAAAGAGCCCTCAATCCAACTGTCAAAATAATAATAGGGATACACCACTTTTTCTCCAAATCGAACTTCCATGGATTTATTTAGCATTACAACACCAAAGAAATGAATTGGGCCTTCTGCTTGGGGTTCTAGGGTTGAACTATTGGCTGCTGAAGTACCTGTGTTTGCTGAATGAATTTTATCTTCTGCAACTACCTGTGAGCAAGTGGCTGTTTTACAACAGTAGAGAACTATGACAGTAATGCCTGTAATGTAGTGGCAGTTCGAGGAGAGATGCATTTTCTCTCTCATTAGCCTGGTGGTGGCTGGTGGCTTGTGTGGGCCCTTTTTGAGGAACTAATGTAGCAGTAACCATCTTAAACCAACTTTGGGATGAAACCCCTGCTACTATGTACAGTATGCCCAATCATTGTCAGCCAGTGACATAGCCAGAAATGAGGCGCAGGCCAAACCTATGCTCGTGCAGAGTGGTTTGATCACCTGGAACCAAATCTGGGTCAAATACATATTTGTTTTGGATTCAAATACTTTTCTGTGCTCTATTGATTTTGCCTGGTGTAATTGATGCTGCCAATACAACCAGAAGGCAGGGTTTGCACTTTTTGAGAGTATTTCATTGGTTCCAATACACCAGACAAGATCAGTAAAATATAAAAAAGTATTTGAATTCAAAACAAATTCGTATTTGACCCAGGTCTGCCTGGAACACCAAGAGCATTCTCTCCTTCTTTCTTACAGGATCACACCGCTATCGTGAGCATACTCCATGAAAGAGCACTATTACTTCAGGTAAAACGGCACATTACATATGTAGTACAACTCAATTAAAATGCTTTGTTTCCATTGAACTGTGAGAAGAAGAGCTTGTGCACGTTGTCTGAAGCCAAAACCAGGCCACCTTTCTTGGTGGCATGTATCTGAAATTCACTGCAACTGCATTGCATGCAATGTTTACACTTGAATGAGAATTACCCTGAAAAGAGAGTATACGAATGTACTGTAAATGAGTTGGACTGAAATAGAAGCCCAGTAGACAAGTTGCTTTTGTAATAAAGAAACAATGAAATTTCTCTGGTTGACCCTGGCCTTTGTACACATCTATCTCTGCTACTGCAGCAATTAATTCTAAGCATCAGCAGAGCACTTTAAAAAAAAACTAATCAAAAATCAAGGCACACTTGCATTAGATCTGTGAATTATTTACTTCCTGACTTTCTCTAGAGGGTGCTCCATCATGACCTGGTGTTCCAAAACAACCAGCTCAGAATGAAAACAAACAAAAGAACCCTCGCAATGTTGTTGATTAGGCTTCAGGTGATGTGTGATGGTTGGTAATTAACTGTCTGGAAGAGCCCTTCTCTCTGTTGACTGAGAAGATGGAAACTGAATATGCATGTTAATTTTGTTTTCTGACCAGGAAGTACATACCTCAGCGTCCCTTTTGTAGTTTTGTAACAGGTACTCGGGTAAGCAGATATGTGTCTGTAGCACCGCAAAATTTCACCCTCCAGAAGCTGACATTGCAAATACTCTTGATGGGGAGGTTAAAAGCCTACTTGCAAGGTACTGTAGTGGTAAGAGTAATGTATACAGTATACACCTAGCTAGGCTAGTCCAGAACTAGAGCCACAAAAACAGCTGGGAATCTGTAATAAAACAATGCTGAGTGGCATTTGTGGCTGCAGTCTGTTTGTGAACTTCAGACTCAAAGGAGCCAGTTACACCCAGAGGTGAGATGCTAAAATGGGCTCATTCCCCACATACACATTTTCTAAAGCACAAAGTACTGTGTTTGGTGTGATTCACAAACTTTGTGAAGTACATTCTTTTTTATTTCTTGCTCAGGGTGACAGAGGTCAGAATAAAAAAGAAAAAAAGAAGGAAAATAGTTCAGAATTGTAATACTTTTAGAGTGAAAAAATACCTCTTATTATAGTTCTTCCTCTTTTATGAAAACTTTAATGACCACTGGTTGTTCTATTATACATTACAACACTGCAGTTTTGTGAAAATGACAGGAGTTGTTAATGATGTTACTATTGCTGTATGCTTTGTGCTGCTCTTTGCTCTGTGTTTATGAATGTTCTGTACGTTGTCCTAGTTAAGAAAGTGTGTCTGCTGAAGAAATGATACCATTTTTTGAAGACAGTTTTGACAGTCAAGCCCCACGTTGATGTGGAATAATTGCTCTCTGCATGCCGCTAATGTTCTGGATGACATTTTCTGAATTTAATGAAATTTATTTTCAATTATAACTAGAATTCCAACTGCACTAATTTAGTGTAAATGGACCTCTAACAGAAAGCACAATCTGTCCAAAGCAATTAATGAATGCACAGACCTCTTTATGAATATTGTTAGTACAGTTTGATGGCTATTCATGTATAAGGCTGGTTGATTTGTCTAGTAGAGGGACACATGGTAAAACAGTGGTCCCGAACCTTCTAAGCTCATGACCCACTTAATAAGTAAATTAATTTAATGTGACCCCTCCCCTTGTTACAATTCCATTGACATACGTTCAAATATGGCATTAAAACAAATAAATAATGTCAAAACAAATATATATGTGAATTACAACTATTGAGGTGCATGTAGCAAGTCTTGTTTTCAATTTGAGTGACTGACAGAGGACTTCCATGTCACTCAAATTACATGCAATGTTTTTTCATGTGTATCCCATGATGCACCTCAACCCCTCCCACAACTCACCAACTGGAAGATCCCTGGAGCTCTGTTGCTGGCTCCATGTTAGGCCAGGTCCTATATTCCTGTCATAGGGAACACTTCTTGAACATGGCAGGTTTAGGAATGTTTAAGGATGTGAGAACTCTGCTTAGATTTATCAAATTTTTTAAAATCCTTTTTTCTACTAAGCTCTGAGCTTAGTCAGTAAAATATGAAGACGGAATTATTGTATGAAACTCTGTGTCATACCCAGACTGATCATGGTTTGGCAACAATCATCACATTTCTGAATCACATTTCTGTAGCCTGTGGATTTGGCCATTGTTGAAGGGCAGCGATTTTACTCTTTCTCTTTAGACTTGGTGAGGTTCCCCCGGCAACAGCAATGTTGAAATATTCAAGAAGTTCAAATGCAGGTTTCTAAGCAGCCCTCCCTCCTACCCCTGGGTCCCTAAAATCTGCAACAGATGTGCCAAATGGAAAAAAAACAAAAAAGACAGTTGCAAAAATAAATAATTTAATGTAAGCGTTTCAAATGCAGGCATGTAGTTTGACTGAGAACATTTTAGTTAAATTCAGCTCAAAGGATTTCAGGTACATTCATTCATTCTTCTTTTGATCAATATTTCACTGACATTAAAACCTTAAATAAAAAACAGCACTTACTCCCGCCTCACTGGCATCTGGTCCCAGGGCCTTAACCTTGGCTCCTAACACTTTGGCCGGATTCCTTAACTCCCACCAGGAGTTTCCTTCAGTGTGGCCCCCCCTGACCTCTCCTGCTGTTCCTGGATGTCCCCCTCATCTTCTTTTACCTCCAGACCAACTTCTGGGCCAACATTGCGGTTGGGTTTTTACATGCATACTGACCCCCTTATCTGAATGGGTTTGTATCCTTTCTTCATTCTCATTATAATAACTCTTTAATGCAGTATGTACATTTTCAAACTGATGATGTCACCCACGGAGTGTGCACTTCATATTCTGCTGTCTATTACTATATACTAAATAATGGCCTAAATGGTCATTACGATGTCATAGACATGCAACTCCCGATAACAGAGAGTTTCCCAGTCCAGAAAAACAGCACCTGTGTTGGAAGTGGTTAGGAGTCGCGAAACACTGTTCTATTATGGGGTTGATGATGATGGGGGCAAAAAATTCTACATGCAACATTGTTAGTTTTCTACAGTGGAGAGCTAACCATTTCCCTTGGCCTTCATACGTTTGGCACAGGATTGTCAAGGCTACAACAAATTGCTTGAAGACAACATGTATCCTGAAAAAAAAAAAAAAACCTTCACACCTCTATTGCTCCCAGGCCAAACTACCAAGCCTTGGCGCTGGCGTTACAATGAGTAAGAAGTAATTCAAATATTTTTCAGAAAGCCATGGGGACTTACAGCTCAGCTCATATCCAGACTTGCAGCACTGCCTTTAAGTTTAAGCATAGCATCGTGATCAAGTTTTTATCATCAAGTCCCTGTGATGCCCACAATAACATCCATTAATGGGAAGGACATAGGGAGCTGTAAATAATTGATTTCCTTTCCCTGCACCACTCATATAGTTGATGTTTATAGCTTTTCGTGTTTGTGGCACAGCCCTGAGATCCCACCACTCCGAGTGTGGCTTCAGTCAAAGTGAAATGGCTGAGAGAAGGGTGGTAAGGTTATATGGTTTTTACAGATTAGAGATGGCAACCTGAATATCAAGCCGAATGAAAGCCTATAAAATATCAATACGAATGCTTATTTGTGCGGAATAAGCTTTTATAATTAATCGCTATCCTTCTCCTATGCTCATCAAAACCATGATGTGTCAGCACTCTTGATGGAGATATTGTTACATTGATATTCCAGCATAATAAAGTAACTTTCTTGAATAATAATTAGAATATTCTTTCAAGATCATGGCCTTAAATGATTGTGAGTGGATCAGAGTGATGCAAAAGTATGTATCATTTCTCTGCTTCCCATGAAATTGTCTGTGTTGCTGCAGCCCAAAATATTTGCAAACAATTATCTATATTCAGTATGAAAGATAAATTAACACATTTCTTTTGACAAATGTTTCAGAAAGACATGTATAATTTAAGAAGCCACGGGGAAGTTAATTTATTTTTTGTATAATTCATTCGATAGTGGGGTTGGAGCGTAATTTAATTTAATCATAATTTGAATCAGGCAGTCATGAATTCAGAAACTGTAATACAATCTGGGTAACATAGCAATGACAGCCACAACAAATTACCTAGGAAATGTCTTCTGTCTTCATCAAACTGCCATTAGCATGTAACAGTAGCCATTTTCTTGGTTACGTGCGTGCACTGTATAAAGCGTTCTATATATTATGATAAAATGATAGACAGGGTATGTATTAACTTGAGAATGAGAACTTGTTTGAGAAAAATAAGTCAGTGCTTTTTCATTATTTATAAGGCTTTGTGTAAGTACAGCAGTTTTACCAATAGTGGAATGAAGTTACAACAGTTACTTGCATTATATGTTAAAATTTACCTTCCTTTGATAATTTTTTTTCCCCAGCAATGGACTTCATTAACCATCATCCCCCCAACCAATCCACCCTCCCCCTCCCACGCACACAAACACACAAAATGGGCCAGTCCCAGGGTTTCAGTATTTTCATTCTGAAATGAGGTTAGCCTCTCCTTCCACAAGATGTTTGTGTTTGTGCACACGTGAATGTGTGTGTGTGCAAGTAGATATTTACAATACAATACAATACAATACTTTATTGTTCCCTCAGGGGAAGTTTGTTTTCACAATTTTTGCCTTGCATAAATACATAGATAACACAGTACAGTATATACATATAACACACATATAATAAATACATAGATACATACAGTAATAAATACCTAGATACATACATATAATACACCTGACAGAGTGCAACACTGTGTCGTCGCAGCAGAGCATGAGCCGTAGCCTTCCTCACCTCTGTGTGGCGGCATATATTTGCGTATATTTGTGGATGTGTGTAAGTTTGCGTGTGTATGAGTGAACATTTGTGTGCATGCGTGTGTGTGTGCATGCGTGTGTACATGCTTGTGTGTGCACTTCTGTGTGTGTGCGCGCATATGTGTGTGTGCGTGTGTGTGTGCGTGTGGACGGTGGCTCCATCTGTCAAAGTCGATAGGATTTTAGGCATCCCCTGCCTCTGTGGGGAGCCATTTCTGTTATTAACTGTGCCGCCTCAGTAGCCCCATGAAAGAGGCTGTCTGCTTTTTTAGGCCTCATCAAGTGGCCAGCAACCCGCAGACAGGTGACAGTAGCACAGGGAGGTCAGGCACTCTCTGTGGGGTGGAAGGAGGGGGCGGAGAATTGTTAGGGGCGAAGAAAGTGAGTGTGTGTGTGTGTGTGTGTGTGCTTGTGCGTGTATGTGTGTGTACGCACACACTGTGTGGGCTATCCACATTAGTTTAAACAGAGAGAGAAATGTTTCTGGGTTAGCACCCTTCAGCCAGCTTGCATGGTGATTGGTGGAGGAAAAAAGCCTTTGGCAACAGTTGTCACAGTGGAATAAAATCCAATGTATTACAGTAATGGTGGAAACTGAAAAGAGGGAAACAGAGGTGCATTAGCAGGGGTGGCTGTGTGGTGTATCCACCCGCATAACACCATCATTTCAGTTTTAGTCTAATGTACTGGAGGTGCCAGGGGAAGTATGCTCTTTCTCGACATGACGATGCCCCTTTGGAGCAGAAAGCCACCGCTATATTTCCACAGGCAGATTATGTTGCGGCACTATGGGTATGAATGCTGATGCATTGGCATGGAATAGCCTTTGCGGGCACTCCGCTAAATGATTGCTTGTGACTCCTTGGGAAACCTTGCCCTAGAAGTGATTTATGGGTTTGGGGTTGGGGGTGAGGGAGAGAGAAAGGGATTGACAAACCCATAATGGGGATGTTGCTGTGACTGTGTGATGATGCTAATGAGGTATCAGAAGTACAGAGTGGGGCGATGAGCACTCAGCGGTGGCTGGGTAGCTACACTGCTGGGCTGAGCTGAGTAAAAAAAATATGAAAATTATTTATTGATTTCTGGGAACAGCAAGTTCTGTAAGAGAGGTGAAGTGGCACTAAAGGAGAATTCTGCCAAATATGGACTTAATTTTAAGTGGGGGGGGGGGGGGGGGGGGCATTTTGTGACATTTTGTTCTAGGACATATCGTTGTGCTTTCACAACTCATTTGGACTGGCCATGTGCTCCTTTCCCAAGGAAATTCAATCAAAATCTGAAGGAAGATTAAGCCTGCCAATTAAATCTGATTGGCTGACAAGCCTTTACCTCAGTCCGGTGCTGTATTAGGACACATGGGTAGATGAGATCTCATAGCACCGCTGATTATGTAAAGTTCAGGTGAAACTTTGACAACTTTGTTAAGGCAAAATGTCTCTTAAAGTTTTGATGAGTTCGTAATTCTTTCGTCTCCTCCTCGTTAAAGCACAGAGGTGTCCAATTTTTATATTGCGAGAGAGATTTGACCGAAATCTTTTCTCTTGTCTTCTCTTGGTTATTGACACCGAAGAATATCATGTGTGGCATAACTGCTAGCTGGATGTCTATGTATGTGTGCCTGCATGCGTGTACTTATGCACATGTTACCAATCTTGTGTGTGTATAGTATATGCTTAAGTAGTTGTGTGCCTCCAGATATTATTCTTTCTTTTTAAAAATACACCCTATATTCACTAGATCAACCATACTAGAGATGTCTAAGGCTCCTGCTGTGACAATGTCAGGTAAAGGTATGATCAGGAAGGCTTTAGGAAGGCTAGGTACTTCTAAGCTGGCACTCAACTGCCATCCAAAATAAATGTTTAAAATAAATCTAACAAAGAAGTAAAATAAACAATGACATCTGCCTCCTGTTTAGCACCATGTCTGACCCTTAATTATGAACCAGGCTGCATTTTTCCAACTGTACAAATATTTAATTCGCATGCCCGACCATGCATGAACAAAGAATAAATTAGCGGTTAAAGTGAGCATGTTTGGGAATTAGCAAAGAAATGGATCAGGATCCATTCATGTTAACACAAGATAGGACAGTGTACAAATGTCCTTGTTATGATATTAGAGCATTCAGCACAATGCTACAACAATGACAAGCCTTATACAGGAATAGATTGCTGAAGGCGTTGCTCACCGAGACCCATAAATCCCTTTGAATGACTAATGACTCGTTTAATCATGGTGAATGATGATGCCCTGGTCAAATTCTGAAAAAGGACTCTCTAAATCTGGCTCACTAATCATTTCTAATTCATTTAATACCCACATTGATGCCCCAGGTTGTAAATGTATATCACTGATAAATATACTGTAAGATTTGAATTTCAGTACGTGGGCGCACACTGTAAACCCTAATCCACCCACATCATAAATACTCAGTGTGTACTCTGCACAAATATTCGACTGTCAAATTAACATAAAAACGTTATGTTCAATTGAAATACTCATCCCTTGTCAGGTTAGCATTGTTTTTATGTTAAGTCAACAAATTTAGATTTTTGAGTTAATGCCACTTAAACTCTTAATATCAATGTAACATAATTTTAATGTTCAATGAACAAAACACACATCATGCACTTTTATTCTATATTCTATTCTATTTATTATATTATTCTATTTTGTACTCAGATATAAGATAATACATATACAAATTTTTCATGTTCAAATGACTGCTTCCCCATTACTAGTTATAGATTATATGTAGTTATATATACATATATTATGTTCAGTTAACATAATTAAAGAGCATAATTACAACTAGAGATGCAGGTATGTTGAACATAAAACATTTATCCTGAAATTTTTAATATTTTCATTGTCTTTATTGACTCATTATTTTTGTGTACACATGATTTTGAAGGTTTAAAATTCATTATGAACTACAGTAAATTTTCCTATATCACTGAAACTATTCATTTTTCAGACAGTAAGGCTGGCATAGAAGGCACTTACTCTTATTCCAATAAACAAATCCCAATACACTTTTACATGCCAAAAGCTGCCACCCCCCCTCCCAACTTACACTCTCCAATTAACCTAACCTGCATGTCTTCGGACTGTAGGAGGAAACCAGAGGAAACCCACGCAGATGAGGGAAGAACATGCAAACTCCACACAGAAAGACCCTGGTCAGGATTTAAACCCGGGTCCTTTTTGCTGTGAAGCAGCAGCAGTGCTACCCACAGCACCACCCACTCAAGGCAGATATGACAAAAAGAAAAAAGAAATGCTTGCCTTATTGTGCTTATATTGTCCAACTTATACACCCGAGACAAAAGGCATGAAAAATATAGTTTTTAAACACAGAATGATGCATTGTTAGAGAATGTTTTTAAAGGCAAACCACTTGTAACTTTTAAAAAGGCTTATTAGAAATATTATAAATAGTCAAAGCCTGTGCCTCAACAATGAGCAAATCAAATACTCTCACTGGTTACACTCATGTAAGTAATTTTAATTGTGGTAATTGTGTTAATTGTCCATTAACACAATTACCACAATACCACATCTACATTTAGACCGTTAATTTGTATTAGTAAACTTGTAAACTGAGCCTATGAAGCCCTGCATACCTAGGGAACCTAGGAAACCTAGGTATGCAAAGCTGCATAAGCTCAGAAGCCATGCGCTGTGGCAAGATTGCCTATAATGGATAACAAAATGTCAGTTTGTTTTTGCGGCTCAAATTTAAGACAGGGAATTTTTTTTAATTTGCTTGTATATGAATGAAAATGACTCTAAACATAAATAAGCATGAAAACTACCATTATTTCAGTATGTGAATAATATGCATGAATGAATTTATTTAACCGTAATAAAAAGGAAGTTTCTATTACGAACAAATTTGATTTCAGATGTTATAGAGGGAAATAATTATTTTTCAATATAAGCACTGACGTTTGGGAAACAATAACTCGGATAATATGATATATAAATTCATTTCACTAATCTACGAAAATGTTTCTGAATTAGTCTATTTCAGAGGCAATGAACTGGCAACAGAATGAAGGCTATCACAGTATAGCTATAGTATATGAGATGAATTAGTGCTCTGTATGTTCAGACATCAGCAAATTGGGATTCTTATCAGTCTTACTGGAGCACAGATGGGTCTGCGAGTGGTCACGTGGCTTGTTCTTCCGAGGAAACTCTGATCTCTGGATCTCCGATGCACTGTGTGTATAAAAACCGATCTCCATCCTGTGTTTTCTTGTTGAGCCCTCTACCCTTTTGGGAAGTCGTTGCTGGAGCTGTGCTGGCTCGCTGAAGCAAAGAAAGAAATCCTGCATAGCATGCCTTTAAATGAGCTGACTAAGTGTAAGATCTGCGATTGGTTATAAGGCTATTTGTGGGCTAAAATAGTGAAATCAGCTGGCTGTGTTCATGGGTGGAAGAAACACACGGGCTTTTATTTTCTGACACCTGGACGTTCCATCACTGAGATACTGCACTTCTTTCGCGACTGTGAAATAGGCATAAACACTGGGTGGCCCTTTTACTTCCACGCATAGGCCATTTCCTATGTCTATATAGAATATTTACATGTATGGATGTACTGTATGAAACCAATGCAACTGGCTGTACTGGTGACCACAGCAGCTGTAACTGATGCAATACCATGGCACTGACAAGCTATTCTCTCAGTAACTGTGAGTTACTGTTGCTTACAGATTTCTGTTGTCGGTTTTACAGGAATATGCATACATATCATGTCACTGAGAAAATGAAAATTGTTTTTTGAATTGTAGAAATTCTTTTTAAAAAGGCTAGTCCATTATCTGAAACTGTGGACAGAAAAGACAAGGGGGAACAATCTACTGATTAAGGTGCCACTTCATGCCATTTCTGTTAAACTGAGCATTTAAACTATGATTACTGTGTGTTTTCCAACTTCTGTCAATATCTCTGGAGCATCTTCAGAATATGAGATTTTAGGACTTGTTAAATGAATTAATTAATGACCCCATTTTTTTTGTCCCAATGATGGATGGCTTTCCGCATTTCTATTCATTATTTTTTGGTTGAAATCACGCACTGTGGAAATAATGTCCGGTACCAAGCTCCGCTAACATTGTGTACTTGTGAATGACAAAGAACAGTTTCCTCTTTCAAAAATTTTTTTTTGTTAAAATTCCACCTATCTGAGCAGTGTCATTTCCATAAAAGACTGTCCTTAATCCAAATGTACATAGCTCTCTTTTATTGAATTACAGAGGGCTCTCCCCATTGTTATCTCCCTCTCTAGCGGCAGAACAAACACAATTTCTTCATAGAAGTCTGCACAAGCGATTATTCATGCCCGAGCAGCACTCCACAGGTCATGAATACCAATGGGCATTCATGGCTGGGGAGTTGTGACTTGTCCCCCAACGGTAGAACTTTCTACACTGTTACAGATGGCTAGCTGAGAGACTGTGCAACCACAAATAACCCCCCACCCCCACACATTCCCTCCGATGCACTGCCCTCCTGTGTGGAAATTTAATTTAATCTTGCCCTTGTGTCATAATCATTAACAAGAAAACCATCTGTCTGTCTCTGTTTGTCTGTCACGTATGCTTGGAATATTTAAAAAAAAATGACAGAACCTCGTAGTAGAATGTTTCTGCTTAAGGAATCCAACAGTACATTCTGTTCAGTCACATTTATGGACGTTATAGATAACAGTATATATATTCAGCGGAACTTCTCAGTTGCACAGTATTTGCTTTTGTCACATACACAAAAATTGGTCACCAAACACCCAAACACAGCAGTACATCCAGCTTTAGCACGGTTCAGGCTGGTTTCTGGTCAACACATATCCGTGAGTCTATGGTTACTGGCATGTCTTACGCACATTTAATGCAGGCCGTTACTGAAATGCTAAGAAGGGTTACTGCCACTGCCCTCCCTCCTGGAAAGGGCAAATCGTCTTCCCTTTGAGTGCTCACAGCAGCACCGACCACCCATCGACCACGCCTCAGCAGGCGAATAAGAAGACGTTGTGAATTTAAGCGATGACACCAGGGCAGAGGTCAGGCGGTTCGGTACCTGTCTCCTTCTGATGATGCTGGTTTGGGTTTTAAACGAAACCAGAATCAACAGCGGTTCATGACATTTACTGTGGAATAAATACACACCCTTATTTCCTCAATGTCAGGAAAGCTGGGAAAAACTCACCTCAAACTAAAGCTACGTAGCAACTTTAGTATCGACCGAAACGTCAATTTGTTGATTTGATTTGCCTTTATAATGAAGAAGTACCATCAATGCTGTGCTACTTATACAAAACTGCAGCCAAGATACAAAGTAAGTTTTCATATTGGCAGCTGAGAAATTTCCCTGGCCTTCATGGCTGTGTTAGGTAAGACTATATTAGATTTAGTACTGTCCTATAATAATTACAGAACCTCCTGCTAAAAATGCTGTTCCAAATTTGTGGAGATTTTTGGGGATGGTAGTCTGGAATTAGGACTGTGAATAGTACAGATGGTATCAATAACATACACGACATGAAGGCAGTCTGTCTAACTTGTGACAGTTAATTATGAATGGAAGTTTTTAACTGACAGGTACCATATACTGTATCTAGTATCTCCGGTAAATACTTCGGATAAATATTTCAAAATATTTTGGTTAATGATTAAAGAAATAAACTTCAAAGAACCAAAAATAGGTGGAGCTACAACAAGCTACCAGAGATCTCACTTATTGAAACTGTGGTCATGGTGGTTTACTGCGGAGAGCAAAACTTTTGATTGGCTAGAATAAGCTAGTGATTGACAGCTCATTGTAACTTTACCCATTATAAGATTCAAGAAACCCAAGTACTGCCATCACAATACATCCTCCTTATCAAAGCATAGGATGACATGAATGCCATTTTTAGCAAATGTGTAGACATGAAGATAATGAGAGAAATGTCATGGTATTATTTGGGCTGAATGTAAAAAGAGCGGCGGATGCAGTGTATTGATACAGCTCTTATTATGTATGACTGAGTCTGAGGAAGAAATGGAAACTGAGGCGATTCAATTGGAGGTTCTCAGAGGTATTTAACAATAAAATATAAATTATTGACTCAGTTATTGCATTTTTTATATGTATTCCTGTTATTGTGTACTACTTCAAAGTGACAGTAATAAATGGCTTGCAAGCTTTTAAGTTTAAAGTAAGACATTTTGTGGATTTATAGGAGGTAAAAAAATTAATAAATGTGGATGGCAAAAGTTAAAAGCATCAGTTAAAAAAAGAAAATAGCTACAACAACACAAAATTAGCTGCGAGTGAACAATTACACATTACAAGAAGCAGAATCCAGCAAAAATTAACACTATGATAAATAATAAATAGCTATGATAAAGCTCAGTAATAGAGAACTATTTAAACACTGAAAAAATCAAAAACTGACACTGACCCAGAAGTTCTAATGTTTCGAGGAAGGCTGCATCAGAGTCTAGGGACCTTTACTTGATTTGGAAAAAACCAATAAAGCTTCCTTAGAAGAGGTGATAACCTGAGATACCTTGAGCCCTGTCCTGTTTACTAAGAGTTAGAGTTTTCTTAAGGCAAATGCCAATGAATTCAGCATCAAAGTGGCCTCAGTTACAAATTACAGACCTTTGTTTTTCCTTCTGTCAAGTGTGTTCAATTTCTTCGCTGAAAAAAAAAAAAATCAATAAAATGCTATTCTGAATCACTTTAGAACAAACAACTTACTTTTAATAACATTATATTACATTCCTTGTCCTGGAAAAGGAAACCTGCCATTTAATAGGCCCTTTTATCCAATGGCACAATTGTTTGGAGGTGATTTTGTGAAAGTAAATGTGAAAATGGTAAGTACATACATTTGTACAGCCGTGGAGTATGTCGTGCAGTCAGGCACTGGAGCGAATAGGGCTGTTTGAATGCTGCAGTCGCTGCTGCCGTCTGTTCAGTTCAGCACCTCAGATGCCCTATCAGAGGACAGGAGTTCTGCAGGACCATGGACAGCGTCCGCTTCATCGCCATGGCAGCCACCGTAGCTCCTCACTAATTACTGCTGCTTGTTGCCTTATCTCTGGTTCGGCATAAAGAGAGGTTGCCAGTTCTGGCTTTTTCAAACAAATCGGCAGTATTTTCTTTTAATGGGATTAAAAAACACACACGCATTTTGGCTTTTTGTTTTTTTTAAATCACATTAACTTAAAATAAACGCACACTATTTGAATCGCACCAGCAGGCTGGACTGACTCCTGAGCTGAATTGTCCATATTTGTTTAGTTTTTTTGTTGTTGTTGGGGAACAGTTTTCCGAAGGACGCCAGTTGGCAGTTTTACCTCTTTGCTTTCAGCAGGATGAACAGTGTTGTGGGCATTGGCTTATACTAAGCATGCAGCATTGGGGCTTCTTTGGCAGGCAAATCTCACTTTGCCTCAGGATTGAAATTAGCCTGGACGTTCTGGCAGAGGAACACAGCTACAGCATTTCATCTCTCCAGAATTGAAGGCAGCCTTTTTTATTTTGATGTCACCTCCATTTTTGTAGTTAACACCACACATAGACACACACATTTCTCTATGTGGTGCTTTTAGGCTGGAACAGTCTGGCCGGACCCCTGTGACGATCTTATAGAAAAGGACAATCTGTTTAGTTAATGAAATGAAAGATTAGAAGAAAATTAGAAGAATGTGAAATGCTCTCATTACTTGCTTTTTGAGACCCATTCATGGGGGTTTTGATTTTCTACTTTTTTGGCTAATTACAGCGTCCGTATCCCTCAGCAGAAGCTTATGAAGGTCAGATCATGACGGCATTTCAATGGGCAAGAAGTTCTGTAATTTAACTTCACTGGCTGTTTGCCCGTGAGTAATCTTCACGGGGAGGGTCACATGACCATGCTCGAGGCGGGGGAATTGCTCTGTATCCGATCATCGTAATGTCAAGCTGAAGGAGGAATGTTCGCTGCATGGCTAATAGAGCTATGATCGCTGTTGTGAGGGCATGATTAGTAGGTGCAGGCACCTCTCTGAATGGTGCACAGGCTTAATATTTCAAAGGCCATTACATGCCGGTACCGGAATGTATGAACTGCAGCCAGACTAATAACAGCACCCCTGCGAAATCACCAGATGACCCCTTTATTCAGTGTAAACTATTCAGTGTAAATACAGTGTAAATACATTTACTGCAGTGTTTTTCATGGGGAAAAATCAATGATGATCAGAGTCAGAGTTGGTCATCACAGTAAATATTTTCAGTAATCATTTTGGAAACATTTTGACATTACATTTACAGCTTCTGGTAACGTTAGGAGACTGGAGAATAAAAACAAACAAAACACAAAACAATAATTGGCCTATGGCTTTGGAATGAAATGCCAATTGAATGTTTTGTAAATCTGTTTCCCTGATGATGACCCTCTTGCTTTGGCCCAACTGATTCAAATGAAAAAGCGAATTGTTTTCCCTCATAAAATAAATGTTTAAGGCTTAAGCCAATGCACTGTAATTACGTGAGGCAACCACAAGATGGACAGACTGCAAGGTAATTAGTGCAGCACCTGTGCTGAATTGAGGGAGTTGCACCTTGCAATTTTTATGTATTAATATATTTGTTATCTACATATTTGTATACCTATTGTGCTGATGTTGCCAGCATTGTATACTGAATACATGTTTTTTCAGTCTTGTGCAACACCAGGACACACTTCTGTCTACTAGGCTGAATGACATTTGGGGTTTCTGATTCTGTTAATAATGTCCTGTACACATTTTCTGTGATTTCTTGATTGAAGTTTCTTATGTCCCTTTCTAAATGGCCCTTTTGTAGTCCAGGCTCTGGAATATTCTGTGCCATTCTGAAGTCCTACAGTAAACTCTTTCCCTTTGCTATGCTCTTGCTCATTTGTAGTAGATTGGCTTATTGGGTGATGGGGCCACTGAGAGATTCCTTGCTCTGTGAAACCCAGAAAAATAGAGGAGTTCCCTGAACCACGTGAATTACATTTATATGCATATGCTTCTTGCTGTATCAAAGAAAAATAATGGATTTAATTGTATACAGCTCTGCAGGGATATGAAAATGTGCATGGGTTGAATACAGTCTGTAACAAACTGCATCAAGAGGTTTGGGTGCGTTAAAAGTCTCACCAAGGACAATATCCCCACAGGGTAAAACTGTGGTAATCTCTAAGCGTACATTTGGACTGACTGTCTCTCTGTATCTGGAAAGGCTTCACCCTTTCCAGTGAGACACTGCTGTCATAAACATTTTGTCATAACAGATGACATAATATACAGATGTCAAAAAATACGTGAACAAAAGAGATCAACTCCCCCACCCCCCACCTTATAACAGAATGCAGAGAGATCAACTGACATGGATGACAGGGCGTCGCTGCAAAAGAAAATGTGTGCTCAGTCAACCTACCCTGTATAAATAAAGGTTATATGACATAATAATTCTCTCCATACTAATGCTCTATTGTACGCTATGGTTATAATGTATTCTCTAAATTACAGAAATGTGTGGTCATGTAAACAAGTAATTTGACAGAATGAACAAAACTGGGAAGACTGGAACCTGTACACATTTAGTTGTCAATCACTAATAAATACATAATCAATCAAACAGCTTCAGCCATCAGCACAATGTGAACTTCCATTTAACAACATTAATAGTAAATTGATGTTGGCACTTTGTCCTTTCTCATAAGACATCATCACAAAGACGGGCACAGTTTGAAACGTCTTTTTTTTTGGATTCTTAGCAATGGAGCAATTAATATAACTTAGGATAATGAGCTGGCTGACAACGTACTATTGACGATGTTACATCCTGAGTGCTTTGATGCACAAAAATAAACATATTAACAGATCGATGATGGACACAGATAGATAGATAGTTAGATAGATAGGTAGGTGTATAAAACGGTGTATATATTCAGGAAATGATAGAATGCATGTGTCATTCCTCAGTACCTCCAAGTCCATGGGGATTATATGCAGGGAATTAGCAGCCACAGGGAAATGAAGCAGACAGATGAAGAACAAACAAGTTGAAATAGAGAAAGAAAGGAAAAGGAAGATAAAGAAAGACAGAACTTTAATTTCCAGTCGGAATGAGAATAGATGGGAGGGACGGAAGGGTGCAGAGGAGAATTAAATTGCCACTGACAAGAGAACGCACCCCTGAGGTGATGTGTGAATATTCCCCAATCCGTTTCAAATAAGCCCTGTCCGTCAAAGAGTGCAACCTGCACAGCTCACCAACACCCCCACACATGTAGGGTCTCAATTGTCTCTGGGCTCCCTGTCTTGGGAGTGATGGCTGGAAGAGTGAAGTGCAAAGCCTGCTGGGATAGCGGGGACCTCCTTTCCCCCTACACCACAGGGCAACTTCATTACCAGGTGACAGGAACCTGCAGCAGCTGCAGCCTTTATCAGCACAGGACTGATGGAAAACAGAGAGAGAGAGAGAGAGAGAGAGAGAGAGAAAACAGCAAACCTACTTCCCCCACAAACTCAACCACCAGTCACAAATGCAAAAAGTTACTTTTTAAAAATATGTTTTGTCTTCTGCCAAATTTGACTGCGACTGTTTTATATTATTATTTTGGAGTTTTAAGAGAAACAAAAGGAAATGTCCTGGCTTGGGGGCTTTTCCAGGCACACTGTGTCTCAGACCAAAGCAAGCTTTTTCTTCTTTCTTGGCAATTATGCTACTGCTCAAAATTTAATGAGCTACATCTGAGAGGATAGGTCAAAAGGGGAGTCTATCAGCATGTTGCATCAGGTTCCTTTCGCAAAATGGTGCCTAATAGCGGATTTCTCTTAATTGGTACATTTGCTCAATTTGTATTGCTGAAAATCTGTTTGTGCAGGATGGTCCCGTGTGCCCTGAAGCTTTTAGAGTTCACCAAGTTGAAAAATGGCCTGTATGGATTTAAATACACAAAACAAGAGATTATAATCAGAATAGATTTTTTAATGTAATATGAAATTCATTAAGGACAAAAAGACTTTATGCACAATCATGCTTCTCTGTGAGAATAAACAAAATTGATGAATGGAAAAGTAAAACTATTTTGCATGTAGAAAGTCTGGTTTGAGCTTCCCATTGTCATCTACACAACGCTAATTTTTTTGATACACTTTCTGCCAGATGAGGAAATATAATTTTGGCTCAGTGCTACATGCTTTATGGCCATTAGTGACTGATAAAAGCTCTTGCATCAGACAAACATTTCTATGGCACGGCTGTAATACATTACCTATGTAAAATCAACAAGAAAGACGACTGATGGCTTCAGCTTCCATGAAAGTTAATCATCAGTAAGATCTCTGCCCTCACCTCACAAAATCTTGCGGTCTCCATTTAGCCGGAATACAAATGTTCAGTGTGAGTTCTGTGAGCTACAACACGATACAGTCCCCTGAAGGATAGTACCTGATTCAGTGTGGTTATTTGCAGTGTTGTTATATGCAATTGAGGCCTGAGCCCTTTTTTGGAGGTACCATTACAAATAACCAAGATAAAACAATCCTCAATCAGTCATAGAAAGGGTACACTCTGGTTTGGCACTCATTAAAAGAGAAAGACAGGGTAATGTCCCAGAAGTAGACATGCGTACCTTCCAGGAGCAGGTACTTTCAGCTCTTCTCATACTGTATGAGCCACTCAGTCTTTGTTAAGATTCTTATTTACCATTTCAAGCAAAAGCCTTCAGCTGAGAATGGCTTGTGCCCAGAAGCAGGCATGCCACTCAACTGCCTGTTTGCCTTTGGTCTCCACCTGGAAACTGCAGTCAGGATGTATTCCAGCCGTCCACAAAAACAGCTGCCTCAACAGTTCAACATTGACAGAACAATGCCTTTCACAGACCTAAATACTGATGTTTTCCACAATTTCTGACCAATAATTGCAAACACATCATGCGGATAGCTGCTGGACAGCCTTTTAAAATTTTTCAATAGCTTGAAATGAATAAAAAGAGAATTGCAGTGTTGTACTACAAAGCAATAAAAAACAGATTTTGACTTTTAAAATACCCCTTTCCTTTCTTTTTCATTTCCTCCCTCTATGGAAATTTCTCTTTGTGCAACTAGGTCCATCCTGTTGCTGTGGCACCCTCTTTTGTAAGGGAATTTAAAAAAATTGATGGTGTGTCTGGGTCACGTTGCTTTGAGAGGACTAATTGTTCACCCATGGCACATTGTGTAGCCAGTGTTTACATAGTCCATACACCTTGGTGTGGAGCAGTATACTCATGCCTCAGAGCCTTCTGGCTACCTTCCCTTGGGCCCTGGTGTCAGTGGTTGGGGACTTGCTTTTAACTTAAGAGAAACTCAGAGGTCTAAAACGTGCTATGTGTACAGATGGCGTTGGTCTGAGGACCCAGTTCCAGTATCTCAGAAATTCAGAAGACCTATTTCATGATAAGTTGTGCCAGTCTCGGAGGTTTACACATGGGTTCCACATGTAGCAGATTCCAGACGGACTCCGGCCTGTGTGGACAACCTGTGGCTGCACTCTCAGAGGGCTGGAGAATTGTATCTGCTGTGGAACCCATGGATCCTGTCACATTACAACAGGACCATTATTCAGAGGTCTAGTGACCACTGGTACTGGCCACAGTCTCTGAAATTTATAGGCGTGGCTCCCCAAGAGCAGTTTATTAAGACTGTCTGCACTCTCAGTGGACTTGAGACTTGTATCTGCTGTGGAACACAGGAATTTGGTGACCTGCACCAGGTACAGTATCAGCAGTCATGAGACATCTGACTCCATGCTCAGATGTTAAATGACTCGGATTCTACTGCTCACAGCTCAGAGATCTGGAGATCTTACTTAACTCAGTACTCAGAGGTCTCTCACGAACTCTTATGACTCTTATGAATCTAATACTAGGAGGCTTGCACCCTGCTCTGGGTGAGCAGGGGGGGCTCTGAATCCAAGCATACATACCACAGTCCGCAGTACACTGCAGCTAAGTCTTTATGCACTGGCTCTAGCAGGTTTCATTCAGGGGCCGCAATAGCTTGTGCTGTGGACATACTGGGGTTATCAAGCAAGCATTGGGACATGTTAAAATAGTAATGATTTGTTATTACATTTTATATAGGCATAGGCATAAACAAAGAAGTAAAATCATACTAGAAGGCTCTAACAAGTTCTAACACCCATAAGTCCTAACACGCAAATGAGACGCAGAGCAACAGAATGATAGACATGCCCAGAAGATTCTGTACGGAAGTGACAATGGCTGCCAGGAGATCTGTTAAGCAGATTGTCCCCAATTGGCCTTTTGAGCTCCCCAGAAACGTCATC
The DNA here is from genome assembly GCF_013347855.1 of Anguilla anguilla. Classification (NCBI taxonomy): domain Eukaryota; kingdom Metazoa; phylum Chordata; class Actinopteri; order Anguilliformes; family Anguillidae; genus Anguilla; species Anguilla anguilla. The sequence goes on along the minus strand of NC_049206.1, from coordinate 22,022,078 downwards.
TTGACCAAATCTCCCGCATTACAAGTTTCCCTTAATTTGCTGAAATAAGGTCTGGTTAGAAATAGTGCTATAGCACCCCACCACCACCCAGAGACTACCCCCCCCCTCTCCTGCCTAGTATACTCCCACCATGTAGACTCAGGAGAACCATCAAAATCCAGTGACAGTAATAAGATACTTTGTATGGTGGCATGGGATCTTATGATTTTACTTATAATTTCTTAGGTACTTTTATAAGGAGGCCCAAGCTGGTGGTCCTTCTATGATCCAAACACTTGTGTAGGCAACCATGCCTTAGATAATGTACAAACCTCCTTCTGAACCCATTCCCACATTTATCCCTATCCATATAACTAGTTCACCCCCTCCTATACACTCAGTCCCACATTCATTCACCTTTAGTTCACCCCCTCCTATACACTCAGTCCCACATTCACCTTTCTTCATTTCCTTTCCCCACATTCATTAGATTTGCCCCCAAGTACAGGGCACATGTTTAAAATCTATTCATTTGATTACAGTCAATGTTATGTCTCTGGGTCATCTGTCTTGAAATGACCTGACCCAGGGATGCCATGTGGAGGTGCTGTGGCACTGTCAATATGGGCAGAGTGGTTTCCTGTCCTTTTGAACCCTCCTCCTCGCAGGTACATTGTAGTTCTCGACAGGCCAGAAAATGCTAGCCCGACCCTACCTGGCCCGAGTGAGTTGAAGCCCGAGCTCGGGCCAGCCTGAGATCACATGCATTTTAGTAAGCCTGAGCCTGGCCTCACCTGAAAAAAAAAAAAACACAGTTGGAAATTGCCAGGAAATGGCAACGCAACTTATATAGAACAAAAACTCTTAGTAAAATAAGATGTGTTATATTAAAACATCCACATGGCCTATATTAAATATATTGTTATCTATCTGTTTTGCGGTCATTTAAAACTGATCACTTTTGTTTTTGTTTAACAGATTTGAGCAATCTCAGCCAAAGTAAACCTATTTTGTCAAAAGAAAGCAATTGGATTTTAGTTTTAATGTTCCTAAAGTTTGCCATGATGTAATAAAATATTTCAGATGTATATTTTGTTAGAACAGGATTAAAATTGTTTATTGTTGTGGAGGTTGCTTGTTCTTGGTTAATATTTGTATGCATATGGTTATTAATGATATGTTCTCATTATTCATCACAAAACATATGATGCTTGGCCTGAAACTGACCCAAGGGTCAGGTCTGGTTAGATTTGGGTCCTAATGGGTTCAAGCTGACTTTCAGAACTCAGATGTCCGTGGCCTGGTCCTACAAGAGGGTAATCTGTTTGAAAGATTGTTTCACCCCCAGTAAACAGATTTGAAAAACAGTCCCATGCAGGTTTAATGGCCCAATGTCCGGTAGGATTCTTCTTCCAGCCACCCTTCCGACCGCTCATGTCTTGTGGCATTGCCTTTCCAGCTGACGTTTACAACCTGTGGCATTTTACGGCTCCACCCATGTACAGCAGTGGACTTTGAGTGGAGAAAAGGAAAAATTCAACTCGGTGGATTTGTCAGCCAGCTTTTACCTTGCATGTCAATTCACTCTGGTTCAGACTAATGTCTGTCAAACACATGTAAACATATGTGAACTACAATCACCAGCGGAGATGCGCTGTCACTGCTCCAGAAGGCCAAGCTACAGTGCATATGCAGCTGTCGCCGGCAGACTGTGGGTACCCGACTGACCGGAGGAGTTGCTCTTCCGTGCTGAGGTGGGGAGCAACATTCCGAATGGAACCTTCTGTTCCCGGGCAACGCTGCGGCCAATTATACACAGTCCTGTGGGGCTGATAGTCAACAGCAGGAGCACTCAACAACAGAATTTAATTCCAGACCTTCGGGTGCATCACAGTACTGAACAGAACTATTATTTCATGAATAATATCCACTTTGGGGACAATATGCTCCAAAAATGTAATCCTCTTTACAAACAAGAGAAATACATACATGTGTAAATGATTAATAATGAATGAGAATAGGAGAAAAGATTGGCTGTTATACTTTGCTTGACTTGTAAGCTTGCAATAATCATGGGACCATAGAACAGTGAACATTAGTTCTGTACAGCAATACTGTGGCCATTGCGATGTTCTATAAAGAGCTATAAAAAGCTATAAAGTGCTTTAAGATATGCTATAAAAATGCCTTTTTAATAATCTGTACCAATGTGGTATGCATTCTGTCTACAATGACAGTTTGCCCTTATCCTTAGGAGAAATGTACTAATTGAATGGAACTACATTTAATTCTTGCACGTTTTTGTAAGTATCATAATGGGTAAAAGAAAAATTCAATATGAAAGTTTTGCCCTTTCAGTTGTTCAATCAAATGCAAGCAATTAGGGTCACCGTGGGCAGATTGTCCCATCCTGAGTGAATGGCCATCATTTCATATCACATGTGGAGAAGCACAAAAGGTCTGTACATCACCTGTCACTGGAAAACATAGAGAAAGGCTGGAATGGCTCCCTGGTACCTTGCAAAGATAAAATTTGCTTTTGGCACTCAAGATTCAGTTGTCAGGTGCCATTTGCGAAGGAGGACTGCTAATCGCGATAACAACAGTAGCAGTTGTCCTGCTGGGAGGTGATCTGAAAACAGCTCATATTGACACGGGGTTGGCGCACACACTGAGCCTTCCTCCAGCCTCGGCCCCGAACAGGCAGGTGTCCAGCCTGTCGACAACGCACCTTGGTGCCGGTCTGTAATTGCTGCTGTTTCCTGAAAGAGCGCAGTCCCGTAATGAGTCCTCGTTTGCCCAGCAGCAGCTGGAGAGCCGCAAATAGGAGAGGCTGAGAAGGTTAATTGACGATTATCCTAAGCCTGTTTTTGATTGTCTTACAGGATTATGAGATTTTAGAATTATGGAGTACTCTCCGCAGATAGTGCAGTTTTGAAATATTAAGCTCAACAATTTTCATGTTCCGCATCATAGCATTGGTTTGCGTTACGTCCATTTTTTGCTTTTATTGTTGAAAAAAGCAATTTTATCTGCTGTGCACTGCCGTAACACAGCAGAGAGCATTTCAATGTTAATTACTCATTAAAAAAGTCAGATAGAACTCTATTCCTAAGCTCTCAATTACAAACATGCAAACTGATGCAAACATGTACACAGTGTGTTATGTGTATACATTTCAGATTACAGTATGATTGCATAACACGTCTGACAGTGGACGGTGGGACATTTAGAACATCCCATCTGTATGCAAATTTCATCTGCTGACAGAATGAAAATCGTCTAGTATAATGCCACATCATCCAGCGAACTGATAATTAAAAAACCTTTCAGTTCAAATTTCCACCCCCACTACAATGATATGAGTCATTAGGAAAATATGGGTGAAATTCCCTAACTGTGGCAGGTTTATTACAACTCTCATCATGATTATGGTGTAGAGGTAAGACTATGGTGCATGTGGGGCCGGAGGATTATATTGATTTTTTTTTTTTATTATCACTCCATCTCCACCTACCTGTTTGCAATTGGTAGTTAATTGAACTTGCAAGAGAAAGAAAGTCTTGTAAGTGAGGTTGACTCCTAAATTGATAAAGTTAGTTCAACATGTGATTTTTTAAACATACTGTACTTTTTGAACCCTTGTTTTTTTTCAGCATCACAGCCAGCCTCAGTTGTAACCAATACTGGTGCAAAAAGTGAAAGTAAATATTTAAATTTCAAATATTTAAAAAGAAAAAAAGCTAAATCGTTTGTTTTGATATGACACACTGTCTTTGTTAACCCTTCGTCATCTAGGGGCTCTTAGAATGAAAGAGGATTAGTTCATGAGGAAGGGATCAAAGACCTTTGAGTGTCATTTGCAGACAGACTGATGAGGCAAATTACATTCTTTTATTTCTCTAAATCCTTTTTTCCCATGTTTCAGGGTAAGCTACGTTTTTTGTGTGTATTCAACTTCAGTTGCTTGGGAGACTGAGTCAAATATGGGACAAAGTACTTCAAATATAATTATGATCAAGATTACATTTTAAAGAGCTTTTTCTTACATTTAAATTGTTCATTAAGCCAAAATAGAAAGATGTATTGGCTATTTTTTTCAAACTTATAAATGTGGAAATAAATTTCCTTATAATGTGGATGTAAATTTCTTTCTAAATACGAGAGGACTGATGGCACTTGATTGTTCTGTAACAAGTACATTGACAAGTTTCATTACTGACTGGCGACCCACTGTACACATATAATACACACACACATTTTAAATTACCTAACAAACTCAAATGACTCTGACAGCAACATAAAGGACAATGAAACCATCTGGCATGGCAGCAGATCTGGATAAATTAAGCCATATACAGTATGTATGAGCCCACTGTTTATTTGAGCTTGTGTCATAGTAATGGGAACATTGCCACTACTGTTGTGACCGGGGTGAGACCTGAAGACCTGCGAATTGTGGCAAAATGATGAGTGCTGTTATCTTTCTGGCTGGGCAATGTTTCATGAAGCAGGATTATTGAGTTAGCTGGATAACTGTGCTGAGTAAAACCCGGAATCCTACCAATTCTGAAACTTGGACTGAAATAAGAAAAGCAGTTCCAGGTTTTACTCAGCGCAGTTATCCAGCTAACTCAGTAATCCTGTTATGTAAAATAACCCCCTGGCTAGTAAGCTAGATTGTTATTTCAGGTGAATAATTAAGGTGAATAAACAGCTTTAATGCCAAAGTATTTGCTTTGTTTGGTTCTTTATGTATAAAAAAGGATGCTTTTGATTGCACAGGATCTTTAAAAATAGTGGAAACTTTGTGGTATCAAGGATTATGGAGCATAACTGAATATTTAGAAATGTAAGCTTTGAGCAGAAAAGCAAGCAGGGAAAAAAAGCACTATTCGCAAACCCCTTAATGTGTAAAGGGACCATATTATTTTTGCATCGGTGTTTACTGACGGCATGATTATAAGCGCAGATGGCCTCATTCGGACGTTATGATGCACACATAGTAAAATTGCTTTGAGGGATTTCTTTTTTAATCAAATGTGGGTTTTATGGAGGGTAATATATTTAGTGGAGTAATTTGTTCCCATCCTTCTCTACAAATCTGCGCATCTACTTTTCTTGGAAATCACATAAACTCCCACTCTGCACACGCAGTCAAATAATAAATGGCTCTAAAAAGCGACCCGCCTTGAAAAATTACGGCCTTCTTTGTCTCCAGATGTAATATGAACCCTTTACAGACATTGAGCTGCACTGCTGATGGTTGATACCTGTCTGAACCACCATCTTTGATCTCCAGTTCCTCTCATTCGCCATAAAGCTGCGGTCCCAGTTGGGGGGTTTTTTCCCTCCATAAAAAAAGGGACAAGTGACACCGTCATTTCAGTTATGATTAAGCCACGGGCTCGATCCCTCCGCTTATTCCTGACAGTTATCTCCTAGAGGCCAAAAATAAATCCAGCCAAAGTCTCATCAAAAGATAATGTATCTGCATCATGAAGAGCCAGTGAAATTATACTGCAGCAGCTCAGGGGCGTTTATAAAACCGCACATTTCAGTAAATCTAAAATTTCATTTTCTTAAGCCCACAAATATACTGTCAAGGAGGTTTACATTTAAGGTGCAGAACCTTGGCTTTGACCCTAGCCTCGGGGTAATGTAAACGAAACGTGCACGCCTGCATCTGGTAGCTCCAATGACAACTGACAGTAATGTGTGAAGCTGGAGAAAATGTCAGAAATGAAAGAGCGTCCGACATCTTATTTCATTCTGCAGAAATCCAAGGAATTGGATTCCTTGGATTCCTTCCCTTGAGAAGAAAACTGTCTAGGAGGCCATTGTTCTATCCCCTGGCACTTCTCATAGTTGACGACGGGCCACAGTAGTGTTCCTGTGAGGGGAGACCAGAAGGCGATGGTAACCAGGATAGCGTGATTCACAACTTATTTGGGGATTAATTAGGGTTGTCTGCGACCTGAACCAACCTCCCACTCTTCTCCAGCAACAGCCTGTTAAATACAACTACCCACCAATGTTAAACTCCTCTAGCTTTTATCATTAGGCTTCATTTAGTCTTCAACGGGCCTCGTTCTAATTATCTGCCAGCATCTTGTATTATCAGAAAAGGACTATCTGAACACGAGGAGTGAAGAATTGCCAGGCGCAAGCATTCATTCTGATACCTGTGTGGGAACATTTGTTTTTCTTAAGCTGTGTAAAATGCCTCCTTCTTGAAACTTGATAAATTAAATTCAAGGTCTTTGTTTTTATTAATTATGTTTCTCATTTTACATAGGAACACGGACCTTTAGCACATGCAAAGCCTTTTAGCACATGCAAAACCAGTGACACAACCAATGCTTAGTACAAAATAAATACTGTACCATGACTAATGATTGGTCATGTTATTGGTTTTGCGTGTGCTAAAAGGTTTTGCATGTAGTAATAGATTAAAAAAATAGATATCAGTGCTTGTGAAACCCCACAGGATAACTTTTTACCTTTTAGTTTCTTTGTTTTAACACAAATTAGAATTGTAAACCAGTCCCACTGCTGCAGTGTCTGAATACAACTTTGGGAGAGTGCAGGCTGCCTCTTCTTGCATTTCTGAATGTTGGCAGCAAAGTTATCTGATCAACTCCTAAGTGTTACTCAAATGTATGCTAATGTATGCAAGGTGGGGGCTGTTATTGCGCAACGAGTATTTACAGTAGCCCAAGGATTCCCATCAATTTTAGTGTGGTAGTCAATGCTTTGATTGCAGCCAGGCCATTACAGTCAGTTTTATCCGAGAAAAACTTGATAAGCCACACTGGAGAAACCATCAGATAGAGCTGTTTGTAAAGAGCATACTGAAATCCACTGAAACCCTGAACTGGCCCGTGATGTCGCAAAATAAGGAAAATCTGAATCGCAATATCTGAATCATGACACTTACACTCACTCTCGGCACGTACAGTACATACATTTTACTGGAGGCGATCACAAGATTAAAGAAAGATCTAAATTTTCATTTTCTGCTTTGACAGAATCATACCAAATGGAAATCACAAAACTATTGACACCCAAGTGTTCATTTATAGAAAGTCATATTTTAATATTAAACATTGTAACCCAAAACATGTTTTGTCCATATTGTGCAGCCCTTCTCCTGTTGCTTGGCAATATACTAGAGCAGATAAACTGACATTTTGAATAGTGCAGAAAGCACTCGGGTGCCGCTAAATAATTTGATAATCGAACAGTAACCGATGGAAGGAGAAAATGCCCGATAGAATCCTCTAGCCAAAGTCAGTGAGAGCACTTAGTTGACCTCTTTCATTAACATGACGCTGAAGATGTTGAGTCTTAACTGATAGCTGACCCCTCATGGCTTCCCTCTGGAGTGTGGAAACTCAGCGGGGAGCTTCTGCTCCAGTTTTCCGCTGTAGCTCTCCTCCTTTGATCAGCTGTATCCGCTGCCGCCGCGATCGATCCCGCGCTGCCGTTAATGTGAACCTCTCGAATAACAGGGAGCCCGGGCGTGAGCAAAATAATAAAGAACGTCTCTAACAGAGAGAAGCAGCGACTAAACTAATCCATAAGCGGACTTCAAAGGCACCGACGGACCGTGCTGAGGTAAAGTAAAACCCTGGGATAAATGTTTGTTTTTTCCCTCTGAGCATTTATAAATTGGCCCTTTATTAAGAAGGCCTTTGACTTAGTCCAGCTAAGCACTTCCATTGTGGTCTTGCATGGCTCATTGTGTTAAATAGTCACTGGATTATAGGGTGTGTACTAGATTGCACATGGTTGACTATGAAAAGCAGTAGACACAGGACAATATAATTTGTGTTTTATGTGCGTAGTGGCTTTTGCCTCCTGATAATTGGCGATTTCAAAAAAATTAGAGGAAAAGGAAGGTCGGGTGGGGTGGTAATCCTGTAATTTCCTCATGGCATGACTCCTCATCCCTTATATATTTGTATATAACAAGATTAAGATAATTATGATAACCTTAGAGAGAGAGAGAGAGAGAGAGAGAGAGAGCAAGCCTGCATTCCAGCTCTCAAAATAAGGAGAGAACTGGGGAACCTTGGACCTTGCTCATTAAAATTCAGCGAGCTCCCTCCAGTGAGATGTGAACTGAGAATTCATGAGAAACACTTTGGCTCACTGGCAAAAGACCCATGGATGTGATATTTTAGCTATGAAACTGTCAAATTAGCCCCTTGAACAGTACTACAACTTTGAGCCACTATGAGGAGTGTAATTTTTTACAGCACATTACCACAAAGGTGCTCATTGTTTTTCTTTTGTGTTCCTAATTTCACCATTAAGCCTTCCTGTGAGCAGGATGCTAAACGGCAAGCTCAGGTCTAAAGCACAGGATCTAACCAAGAAATGTTCATGCATTTTGCCTCTAAAAGGACCAGAAGTGATGAAAACAGGCACTGGTGCATTGTGGGGTGCGGCAAAGCAGCGGTAGCCTGAGAATCTACGGTCAATGAACTCACCCTACTCCTGAAGACAGAATCCTCATAATGGTCAGCTAATGGTATAGCCCTGGGCAGGGGTACTACCAAGGATTTTGGGCACCATGAATAGATCACACATTGGTGTCCACCACCCTGGAAAATCCTTCATTCAAATAGTTTTTTTTTTTGAGGGTCCCTGTCAGTCAGGGGTCTTGGAACCAACCTAGCTTTCACTCCCCTCCTGGCCCTGGACTCAACCTTGTACTGTCTAGGCACTGCTAATGGTATCGCCTTAGACTCAAACATGTACTGTCTGGGCACTGCTAATGGTATAGCCTTAGACTCAACCCTGTACTGTCTGGGCACTGCTAATGGTATAGCCTTAGACTCAACCTTGTACTGCCTAGGCACTGCTAATGGTATAGCCTTAGACTCAACCCTGTACTGTCTGGGCACTGCTAATGGTATAGCCTTAGACTCAACCCTGTACTGTCTGGGCACTGCTAATGGTATAGCCTTAGACTCAACCCTGTACTGTCTGGGCATGGCACACCATTATGCAATATAAACATCATATAATGATATTTCCAGTTTTATGGATGTAATAAGGAAAATATTTAGCAGGAAACATAATTTTACAATTATATTTTATTTACTATTATTTTTTATATTGTCCTATATACACACTATATTTTGATATATGCATTTGTTTGCATAAGGGCTTTTGACCCTTTGTTCTCTTGAACAGAACTCTACATAGCGTATATAATGAGAAACTACGTCAAAGCATGCATTTTAATGAAAATAGCACAGAACAGCACTAAGGAGAGGATGAAAGGATCAGGGTTATTTCAGGCTATATTCTGGGTAATAAAGGAAAAGAAGAGCCTTAAAAGTACAGGATAAAAGGCTGCCAATTTTTTAAAAAAATCATACAGTAATACATAAATATTTAGTCTGGATACCAAGCCAGTGTACTACCAAACTAGGTATAGATTTATATAAACTTTGTTTAATAATAATAATAATAATAATAATAATAATAATAATCATAATAATAATAATAATAATAATAATAATAATAATACCACCAAAAGGTTTTTTAAAAGAAACATTTTTTAAAGTTGCAGTTGTTCATTATTGTCATAATCCCTGCTCGCAGTCAGGGGGCAGTCAAGGACTAATCCCTGCTTGTTCTGGATTCAATAATGTAATTATTGTTGTCACCTGTTCCTAGTTGGCTTGTATAATTAAGGTGCCATAGTTATCTCCTTTTTTGCTCTTTCTTAGAGTGTTCTGTCTAGTGGCTGATTGAGTGTCTTGATGCTTGGTATTTGTTTTTCTTGCTCCAATACGTTTGAGGTTTTCTTGTACCTTTGTTTATATTTGCCAAAAAGCCAAGCCTGATGCCACTGGGCACCCAAAGTGACTTAATTTCATGAATATTATGTTCCAGCCAACAGGAAATCTAGCTGCATACTACATGTCCCATCAATCCTTGGAGGAAGCTGAGGCACTGTCCATGAAGGCACAGCCTGTGTATGTTTAGATTGGTTCAACTGAGTTATTTGTTTGAGGAGGCAAAACCAAACGGCCTCGACGATAGCGGATCTTTTTGACTTATCTGAATTGTTGATGTTTTTGACATTTGCTTAGGCACCGGCAAGTCAGAGGGTGGCAAATATTTCTCTTGCGCTCAGATAAACACAGCACTGCCTAAACGGGTGGAGTAAACCATGCGGTGCCTGTGCCTCCGTCCCATGCCATTGCTTCGTCTTTCCTCCATCTCATCCCTTTTTCTGTCCATCTCCCTTTCTCTGTATTCTTTCCTCCCTGCTTTTTTTATTTATAACACTGCTTTCTTCTTCTCTCCTTGTGCTTCTTTGCATCCTGGCCCCTTCTCTGTCATGTCGTCTTATCTCTGTCTTTGTTTTTTTCCATCATTCCTGCTCTGCCTCCTCTCTTCCTGGCACCACCTATTTTCTATTTTCCTGCACCCCTTCCTTCTCTCTTTTTTCCTTTCTTCCACCTTCCTCTCTCCATCCCCCTATTTTCCCCCTGCTCTGCCTCCTTTCCTCCTGGCACCATCCATTTCCTCTCACTGCATGAAACATGCCTACGATCACATTTGATCGTTAACTATGTGTAAGAACATTTCGGTATTCATCATTAAAAAAAAAAAAATTCTTTATTTGTTCATGGCTGTTTCATTATGCTAATCACATGAACAGGATTGCACATAAAATTTATGAACAGTCAGCTTTTATCATCTCATGCACTTGGGATATGCTCAAAAACAAAGGTCTGCGTATGTCATGAATCCAATATTGGTTTTTCATAGGAAGATTTTTCAGAACAAAAATAAGAATAATTTAAGAAAAGTTTTCTGAATGAGGCCCAAGGCACAGATCATAAAATAAGAGTAGGTTTGCTCTTGGGTTTGGGGATTTTGAATTGATTGCCAATGTCTATCGCCCCTGGCTACGTTTGATGTAAAAAGTCAAGGTACTGAACCCGAACCGTCTGTGCACGTGACCGTCACGGTGGGCTGTTCTTATTTTTAAACACTCCAATTTGGTGTGCGCTGCTTGTCCACGAAGAGCCGAGCAAGGCCGAAAGAAGGAATCCTAACGACCGCTTCAATGCCCGCTCCGCACTTGTCCATCACGATATCGGCAAAATGCTTTCCTGAATTAATACCGACTCATTGATTCCCTCCCTGCCTTTTCCCTGTCGTGCCAGACAGACGGATGCGCGCGGTGCGTTCCGGTGACCTCCCGGGATGGGCGTTCGGGCTGCGGCCGGGCGGGGCTTCGCGCGCGTTAGGTCGGGCATCGGCGATGCACTTGGCAGCTGGGGAAAGGACTAGGTTGTCAGCTGTCATATGAAATCATTCACTTTTTTGCCTGCGGAAAAAGAAACAGAAGGCGATAAGAGGAAAAACCGAGAGAGAACCAGTTCCTACACCTGCAAGGAGCCCGAGCACCAGTAACATCCCAACTGAGAATGGTTGGAAGACTGAAGAAATATATTTTTACTTTACGTTACATTCGTTTAGCAGACACTCTTATCCAGAGATGACACGCCATAACTTACAATGAGATGTAAGAGCTTCCGCCGGAGTTCTGTGAGCAACAGTGCTGGAATTCCTGACATTCAGAGGTGTGTAACATCTTAAAAAAACACTGAGGGCTATATTTTAACGATTTAAGCGCACAGTCTAAAGCGCATGGCGCAAGTGCATTTAGGGCGTGTCCAAATCCACTTTTGCTAGGTTAACAGCGGATAATCTGAGCGCGGAGTAAGGCGCATGGTTCAAAGGGGTTGTACTTAGTCTCTTAATTAATCATAGGCGTGTTTTGGGCGTAACATGAAATAATCCAATCAGTGTCATTTCCCATTCCCTTTAAAAGACAGGTGCGCTTGCACCTTGGAGGATTGCTATTATAATGGCAGATTTGCCAAGTATTTATCAGCTAATTCTGATAAATATTATGACTAACCATTATGACATGTATTTTTTTTTTTTAATATCGCACGTTCTGCACCCGCCTATTACTATCTTAATAATGCGCCCTTAAAATAACAGTAAAATATTGTGCCATTGACTTAAGACCAGGTTTCTGTTGGTCAATCGCGCAATTGCAATCCGCTGCCTCAAGATAGCAATGCGCCAACAATGCGCCTGACCACACCTCATTTTAAGACCAACACCCATGGGCGCTCAGATGGGCGCAAGTACATTTGCTATTTAAACAATGTGGGCACTGGACGGGAGAATGACAACTGCGTCGGTCTGAAACTAGCAAAGACACTTGAGTTGCGCTTGGCGCCGCTTTGCGCCGGGTGTAAGAGCCCTAAATGTATGAGCAACTAATGGCAATTTAAAACTATTGATGCACAACATAGAAACCAATTACCTGATAATTGTTTGGCCATACTGGTGGGTGCCAATACCTTACTATTTAATCACAAATACAAACTGAAATTGCAACATGCATGGACTTATTTGATGAGCCTAGATGTAAATTTTTGATGGAAAAAAATGCAACGTTCAGTTATTTGTAGAACAAATTATTTCACCTTGCCTTGTTATACATTTCATTTGTATAGAGAATGAGTCTAGAGACCAACTGAGTCTCTGTACAGCATTGCTTGTTCATTTGGCTGGTAAAAATTATGAATTGAAAACAGTGAAAGAGATTCAGATTAGACTACCTTTTGAGCATGACAGTGTGCCTTGATTTACTGCAAAAGTGGCCCATGAATTGCCTCTCTGGTGCATGTATGTTGTGTCACCCTATTTTCAGGTCATAGAATCTTAGCTTTGGGCCGACACAGACAAGTTTCATGCCACTGTGGTTAATTTTTGCATGGCGTGTCACTCTGTTGTGCATGGCATGTCACTTTGATTAAGTGATTGTAAGTGTTAACACCTGTTGATCGTTGCAGTTTCTGTCTGGGACTCTAGGGAATCAGAGCTGGGAAGTTGCAGGTGGATGAGCCAATATTGTTGGGTTGGAGGTGTTTCTGTGTCCTTTGGAGAGGAGTAGAAGCCCTAAGGAAATTTTGGGGGTGCTTGGACTCACTCGGGACCATTTAGGGTTTGCCTGGCAATGAAGAATGGATAGATAGCAAGGGGAACGTACACAGTAAGATAGCTTAGGGGGTTACTACAGAGGGCCTTTGGACATTTTCAGTGTTGCTCGCTAGTTACTGGCGTACCGGCTGTGTCTTGGGACTTGACGCCAAACTTCTACCTCTACCCCTACCCTGGAAGTGAACGGTGGGCTCTCGTCGGTGAACAGGGAAGTGGGATATTTTACATTATTTATGTAATGTGTTTAGCCTAATGTTTTGTGGGTGTGTGTTGTTTTAAGAAAGCTTTTAAATACGTTGCTGGCAGATAGGCAGTTTAAAGGGTTGCACTGAAAGGGATGGGGTGGGTCGGGTTCTTTTCTTCACATATGTTGCGTAATGAAGGAAAATGGATGTTGCCTGCCTCTGTGTTTTGGGATTGAGATTGTGTGCAGTGTTGTGGTGGTGCAGCTAGTGTGGTGTCTTATATGGCCCTTGTTGGTGTTAGGCACATGTGTTTTGTACCCCCCTCTTCTTAATCAGTGTTTGCTCTAAACCCGGAATGACTTTGCCAGGACTGGTTTATGGCTGTAATGAATATACTATGCGGTGGTTGGGTGATTGTGTTCTCTGGGCCCTGATGCTGGACCAGACCAGTTGAAAATAAGGTGGTGGCAGCTTCACGTTTATTTAAAACAATCCAATATTGCTGGCGACGGCCTACGGGCGGTTCTAGGTCCGTTACACTATTTTCGGCGAGTACCATCACAAACCTCATATTGTTGTGCATCCCTACCTAAAACTGCAATACAAATTATACAGCTAACATCCATAAAGAATGTTATAAAAATCCTGAAGTGCTTACACAAAGTATTAGGTTGTGGAAATGGGAAGAGGGTGCTTTTGGAGTTTTGTTAAAGATTCTTGTACAAATCTTCACTTCTCTTTGTTATTTAGTTTTCCCAACTGACATTTGCCTTCCTGTTAAGTGCGTGGCAAGCCGGTCATTTGCTTAGCTGAGTCAAGGGATCGTGACCCCCCATCTTACGATAGTATCCAGGCCACCCCTTCCCCTCCTACACTTGTGTAAATAGGATTTACAAAGAATTTGCCTTCCTCAAAACTGACCTTAAATGGATGGGAGCCCTTTTCAAGTGCAATCTCTGCCTCACTCTATCATGCCTGAATTTAGTGAGACAGTGAAAACACAGCATCTGTAGGAGGAAGAGGAGGAGCAGAAGGAGGCCAGTTTAATCCCGGTCAGACATCTGGCAATCCATCATATCGAAAGTCCTCATACTCTCATTTTGTTTACTCATAGTTTTTTGACACACACTTTCATGCAGAGAGGCTAGTGTGCCATGCTATATTAAATGATAAATACACATCACCGGAGCAACAGTATTGGTGCAAAACATCCCTTATTATAGTAAAGGGGCTTTACACTGAAATGCTGCTACAATGAAAACAAAATGAGGAAAAAAATAACTATAGAATAGCTGTTCTGTTAGACGGAGTGTAGCACAGTGGGTAAGGAACTGGACTTGTAACCGAAAGGTCGCAGGTTCGATTCCCGGGTAGGACACTGCCGTTGTACCCTTGAGCGAGGTACTTAACTGAAATTGCTTCAGTATATATCCAGCTGTATAAATGGATACAATGTATAAAAAATAAAATAAAAAAAATGCTATGTAAAAGTTGTGTAAGTCGCTCTGGATAAGAATGTCTGCTAAACGCCTGTAATGTTAATGTAATGTAATGTTATCAAATGATGTTCTATATTTATCGATAATCATATAATTAGCAATTATTATGTTATGTTTACAAATTGATCTTATCCCCTAGCCTTTCTTTGACATGCTTCTAAGCAGCTGCAATAATAAGTCAATAATCCCAAAAATGCTAATGTCACAGCGAGAACATAGGCATGCTGGGACAAAGGCCCAGAGGGAATTGTAAAACAGGAGCCCCGGATGACTGATTATTCAAATGAGAGGCTTCACGAGCCTATCGTTAATTAATTTCCCCATCAAAAGTAAATATTATACTAGTATTTCAACCTATGTTGTGGGGGATGAATGTACATTGCACAATAATATATTCTGTGTTTATCAGGGGGCTCGGGTATTGAGCAAAAGAGAAATGCGTACAGACAATTCAGTCATTGCATGACATTACAAATGCAACTGGTGTTCCGTTCCCTATTACAGGAAATTGAGAAGTCTGTTGATATATGATGGTTTGATCAGGTATGCAAATATTTCATTAGATGTGCTTCAGCGTATTATATATATGGAATTATCCAGGTCTGTGTGTTTAATAAGTCTAATGCGTACATTTAGAGTGCGAACTTTATTAGCAGATCATGTATATATTACTGTGTATTTCTGTACATGTTACACTATCTTAACTGTCTTGCCAGCATGGTGTTCATTTAGCTAGTCATTGAATGGCTTCTAAACTTTGACCATTGGTTAGTGAGTCATCCGCCTAACAGTAATTCAATTCAATTTGCTTTATTGGCATGACAAAACACTACATTTTGTATTGCCGAAGCATACAATGTTAAAGAAAACATACATCTAACACTGAACAATACTTATGCGTGGAAGATTAGAAACACATGAACAGCAACTTCAAATGAAAATAAGAACAAAATAATAATGACAAATACAATACACGTAAGGTACAGCCAGAGTGTGTGTGTTTGAGTCAAGGAATCGTGTTCAATTTCCATTGGTCAGGTAACATGACCAATGATCCCAGCTGCGATTAGCATTTGTGTATGTCATATCACCACAGTCCCTTTATGTCTGCGACACAACCAAAGAACATCGCAGTCGAATGTCTGGTGGAATATCTCGCATGACACAGCTTCCTCAATAGGCAACCGATATCTCTGTGATACCCTCCTTTCGCTTTTCTTCAAATGGCTGACCAGTAGGGCCATTTTCAGAGCTCGTACATCAAACGGCGGAGCTCGAAAGAGAAATGATTAGGACAGTTTGCTTGTGGTGAGCCCCAGCCTCACTGACATCAATGGCCTCGCAGTGGAAATAACAGCAAGATAATATCAGAGCACGGCTCAATAAGCGCTTCCTTTGCAATGGGTCATCAACCCCCGGAGCTGGACAGAATGATACTCCGGTCTTCCTGTTTCTGCAACAAAATGCGCCCTAAGGTTGGCCCGAAAATTGTTCTCGATGTCGACGACATATGTGCTCCTAGCATCTGTGCAGCAGTGGAGATGAGTACTAATGAGCTTGTGCCAGACATGTCATTTTTGTCTTCCCACCGGTGAAAGGTAAAAAAATACATAGAAATTTAGTGACCCATCCCTTCTGAATGAGCTGTTCTGCTAAATTGACGTGGCTCAGGTGAAGCATTGACTCTGGGTCTCAAGATTATAATTAAGGCCCAAGAAGTCTAGAGATCACAAGAGGTGGCCCAAGCCACTTTGGTAAGACAGATTTCTTTCCTCTCGAAAAGGAAAAAGGGTTTTTTTCCTGACCAGAGGGGTTTCGCTGTGGAGAATAATTGTAATTGTCTTTGAAAAAATAACAGATGAGAGCATCTTAAGCTAGTTTCACAAAAGATGCATGCAGCGTTTCTCTAAGAAATTACATTAACGCATTTGACAGTGTGCGCATAGTACTGGTGAGAAATCAGCTGCTCGGCAGTCATTTCTTCCTCCGTGCGTTGCTCTGATTCAATTGCAAAAAGTGGATGCTCATGTGGACACTCGCTATATCGTGTTCAAATAGAATAAGTCCCAGTGGATAAACATAGATTGCACTGTACTATAAAAGCAATGTAATTTTCGATATGCCAATACATATCCAGTAAAAGACGTTTTAGTGTTTTCTCTTGTACGTGTGATTGCTGAATTCTAGTAGATTAAATATGGAACATTGAAGAGAAGTCAATTTAGCACTCACTTAAGGGTAAATGTACACCTTGTAAATATTTTGCCATAATGCACTTAGCTTTGTGTGCAGTTACTGACAGATTACACACATAAAGACAACAGAACAACATGCATTAAAAGTGACCAATCAGGCTACTAACCATTTAATTGTCTTTCTTTCACATAACACAATATGAATGCCAATTGGAAGTAAATGTATTAAGAGGTATTAAAATGCAATTATTACCTTTACATCTTGCACTAGCTAAAGTAACTACACTATAATCACCAATTAATGTAAGGTGTAAACAATTTGTGTGTTGATAAGAGCATGCAAATGAAAAACTCTGGAAGGTAGAAAATACAATTATATAAACACATCATTTACAATGAATGGATTTGCTTGTCTGTGATATCACACAGTCATCCAATTTGAAAGCTATGAATACCAGAGGTCTGTCTAAGGCCGTGAAGAGAGTGAATGTGAGTTTGCCAAGGTTTATGTATAATAGCATTAAAATGGTGTTATTACTTTAAGAAAATTAAATTTTTTATTATTCCAAATTTGAATTCGCATTCAATTTAAATTGGTACGGTGTAAAATAATATCCATCTGTCTGTTTTAGCAACTGAAGCCACACAAGCACAAAACAAAATGAGGGCTGTTTCCTAGGGATGTGGAGGCAGCGCATCCCCGCCCATAGGGGGCTCTGTCTTCATACAGAGCAATGTTTCAAATCATAACCTGCTCAGCACTCGATCTGTGCAAACTGCATCAAAACCACCAAAAAACACATTTTTAATTGAGATGTTTGAGTCATTTGTTCCCTGCTTTGAGGATAATATTATGGGATAAAGCATCACATTGTGTGGTTTACCTCAATGTGTACCCCAAGATAAGCGTTTGAATGAAATAAATATAGCCATACAAATAAAGCTTCCAATACTGAAACCAATTGTTTTTTCCAGATCCCACAATACTGCTTTTTATGCATTGTGATACTGCTGGTGAGGAAGAATAGTCATACCGTACAATCTGCAGAGCACATGTACTCATAAAAGGAAATATGGAGCTGGTATTGCATCTACACACGACACCCAGTGAATACATAACATCCAGGCAGTGTTGCTGCGGCACAACATTGTATGCCGATAGAGAGAGGGGGGACTTTCAACTCCTCCTTTCAGTATATCTCGCCACTGGGCGGGCGGAAGGGTACTGGCACGGCACAGCCAATGGGCCCTATCTTCTTTGCCTCGAGGGGGTGTCTCTAAACCGGAGCTTTAAAGGTCTTCTGTTTGAGGGACGCCCCCATCATTGCCTTTCTCCACACATTTATCCTGTCACAAATGGGCCTCACTGATAAAAAGGCTGGTCTGTGTTCAGCCCAAAGAGCCTGACGCTGCCTGCAGCAAAGCTTAAAGATTCTGACAGCGTTGCTAGCCACTGGAAGCCACCGGGGTGTATGCAAGCCACACTTGTTTTGTGCTGCTGCTCTGGAGGAAAAAAATAGAGAGCAGTATGAAAACTATACCAACAGTTTTACAAATCATTATTTCTGTATTATATTTTTATTTATTATAATGTGTACTTTTTATATCCGGTCCCTCTGTAAATATCAGGTTAAATTCCCGATGGAACTGTCCTCTCCTGAAGTCCTTCCCCCCCCCCCCCCCCCTTAGTTACTGTTGCTATCTCAGACAATCTTGCCGCTGGACCCATGCTGCAGTTGTAAACACGGACAAGTTAATGACCTCTGAGCAACCACAAGAGGGTTTAGACAACCTTTGGATGAACAACTCACTAATGTCATCTAGAAGCCATCAAAGGGGTCTTCAATGTACAATGAAGGGTTACATCCGGGATGTAGGGTTATGTCAAACAAGCACAAATGGAAAAATTAGGTCCAAAACCTCATTCTCCCAATGTGAAAGAGAGAAGCCTCACCAAGATGCCAATCGATGTTCTTGAAGAAAAAAAATATCTTAGAACAATACTGTTCTTGCACTGCAGGGCAGGTTTAATTAACGTTATTGATATATGAAAATAAACCGACAGCAAGGTTAGACTGGTACAGAAAGACGAGACGTGATGCTCAGATGTATCGATAACAGGCATCATTAGCTAGCCCTGAGGTTATATGTAGACACTAATTGGTTTGCACCAATAACATATTTAGCTGACATTATTATTACTATTGGCAATTTTTATTTAAAAAAAAAAACTACATCCAATTCCAAATGTTGCTGAAATGTTTGTCCCCATTGCTGCTATAACTTCTAGGTCAAAAGTTATTATACCCTGACATTCTGTTAAAGTAAGCACGTTTCACAATCTTGAAAAAGAAGGGCTTTCTGATTTTTATTTGTGGCAAACTTTCAATTCTGCACATTCCCATGGTCATATGGTAATACTTTTGGTCACATTTATATTTTATCTTCCGAGTGACAATGGGCAAGTATACATTTTCCTACAGACCTTATATGCCACTCCCAGTATGACATGTAAAACTAGTGCTGTATGTCATTTATGCATCTTGTCAAATGCATGTACCATTT
The DNA here is from genome assembly GCF_013347855.1 of Anguilla anguilla. Classification (NCBI taxonomy): domain Eukaryota; kingdom Metazoa; phylum Chordata; class Actinopteri; order Anguilliformes; family Anguillidae; genus Anguilla; species Anguilla anguilla. The sequence goes on along the minus strand of NC_049206.1, from coordinate 22,002,596 downwards.
AGATGACATGCCTAAGCAGTTGTTGACTGGAAGCCCAGTGTTTTGACATCTTAACTCACAGTATGATTGACAGATCCCTAAATAAAAAAAGTGTCAAATCCTGAGGACAATTGTTCATCAAAACAATTCACCCCCTCAACTTTTAAATACAACATGTATTACATTTAGAGTGAAAAGGTAAATAGACAACCTGCTGTTATTGTTCAGATTTAATATTTCATTTCTCAGTTTAATGCATAGAGATGAGCTTTTCTACAAATTTTCTCTTGGACACTTCTGTTCAAAATATTGTTTGAAGAAAATCGCTACAACAACCCAATCGGTTAGTGGGGTTTTCAATGCATGCAATATTCACATCAGGTCTGCAATGACAACCGCTGTGCCTATGAGGATTTTTAAAAAAGACGTGTAGGAATTTTTTGGCGATATGTTAAGAAACATGGCCATTGACACTTACCCATTTGAATGATTATTATCAATGTTACACACAGAGCTTAAATGAATCTCCTTAAAAGCTGCTTGGTGTATTGAGATGTTTCACTCAGTTCTGCTTTGAATGTTCTTCTTAAATTTGTGTTAAAATCAATATTTTCAGTTATTTAATTTCTATTTTCTGAAACTGAGGTATTTTATATTGAAAAACGCTTTGGGTTATTAATGTGGTGGCCATAGTCCTCATGGCGTGGAATTGGTTTCTTCATGTAGGTTGGCCCCAATAATTACAGCTTCTAGCTATGTTTTATGTAATCTTACAATATATATTTTCTTCTATCAGTTAAGGTTTGCAGCTTGGCTCAATAAGTCCCTCCTGGCACATTTCTCAGGACTTCAGAGCATATAGTGTTTATTAATAGTTTTCAAATTGGCATCGCAGCATGAAATTTGGATGATGTCAATTAATTACTGGAGAGCTAACAAAGCCTAGCGCTATCCAGAAGCTGGCAGTCTTCTCTCTGGCTTCAGTCCTTCCAAATATCCCTTGATGATAATGCACTATTCAGTGAGTGGCACCCCTGATTTTATGAAGATAAAACAAGAAGGAAGCTATGCTTTCACAGCAGAAGATTCTACAATTGAGGGAGTTGCAGAATTGTTCGACAGTTCAAACACTTATTTCCTGTTTCTATCTTCCAGTGGTTTAGGAGAATCAGTCAGACATGGCAGAGAAAACGACATGTCCGTGGAGCGCGTTCCGACTCTAAATGTTGGCTCCCTAAGCCGTACAGAGACCCTTCAGCCCAGGTTCCTGCTCGCTGCAACAAAGTTGCCATGGAGATAATTGGCCAATTTAAACAAATTGTGTGAAGGTGGGGCGGGGGGGGGGGGTTCAACCTTATGTGTGATTTGCTCCCTCTGTTATCCCTTCTCCTCCTCCCCATCATTTGACATTCAAGCTAATGAGGCAGAGAAAACAGCTGCTCTGCGTCGGTGCAAGGTTCCCCGCTCCGTGGTGGCGTACATCAGGAGAGGCAAGGGTGGGGGGGGGTCTCGTTTGTTCTCCACCTTAAATGCTGGTGCTTGCAAATGCAAACATGGCTGTGGATTACTAACGAGCGCTTGCCGTCCATATTAACAGGGAAGAAGCTCTGGAAAGCTCTGACAATGATAGGGAGGGGTGATGCAATAATTTGAGGTGGATGAGAAGTTTCCATTAACCAGTCTCTCTCAGACTTCTAGACACTTTACACAGGCAACTTTTTTTCTTAAGCGTGTGTTGAGGACCTTTGAATAAAAACAGCAATAAGCATTTCATTCTTCTAATTTCGTAAAAACCAACTAGCTGCTCTTTACCATAAGGCAGTAAGGCAATGTGTCGTTGTTACACTATATCAAATCATGCCTACTGTAGGGCCAATGACCATATAAAGAATGCTCTGTTTCAACATGGTAAATAAAGGTGCACTCAAAATCTCATCTATTTATACAGTTTCCCTTATAATATTTGGATTATTGAACATTATGATAAAATCACAGATGTGAAATTAACATTTTTAAGATTTAAGGTTTTGTGGGGAAAATATTATTGTCTTGGAAAACAACAAAAGAAAATGGCATATTTAGTGAAAAATGCATTCAGTATTTCAGCCAAAAATGCTGCGTGGAATTCTCTTTATTTCAAATTGTTCTAGCGTAACTTGATGTCAAAGAAAGAGACATGCTGAGAGAGTGGCTTGGTGACCTGTGGTTTGATCCCACAATATGTCCTGACAACATCATGGTTGCGGGTTCAAACCCCTGTCATCTTACAACAAAGACCTATTATTTCTGCCTCTCCCATCTCTGTATTTACAATAGGCTGTTGAAATGACTATAGAATGATAATCAATACTATGAGCATTTTGTATGAAATTGAACTAGCTGATTGTGTCTGCTTGCTTGCTATTTTGCTTATTCGTGTCGAAACACACAGCACAGATCAATCTGATGTCTTTATTGTTCCTCTTATGTAGAAGCAGTGAATCTCTTCTCCAAACACACCCAGAAGACCCTTACAATCAGTGGTAAAAATACTCATGATGTATTCCCTCTCAACCAAATGTTTACCAGTTGCTGCCTCATTAATTTTTCACATATAAGTCACATGATCTCACAGATTTCCCTAGGATAGGACACATTTGTATAATGCATATTGGTAATAAATGTGATATGAGGTATAATTAATTAAAGCATGCTGGCACTCGTATAATGCTGGTATCCTAAAAAAAGATTTTTTTCTTCCCTTTTCTATCTTTCAAGTTCACAGCCTCCCTCTGACAGAATATGATACCATTTCATATATGAATGGCCACAAAATTTCTTGCCTCAGTAGCATTATCCAAGTTTATTGCTGCTCTGTCCTGCAATTTGGTGTAGCCCATTCACTACATCTATAATTTTGCTGTTGAATAAATGGTTAACAGCAAGTGAAACCGCCTATTTGCCCATTACAGAGGTGGATTGTGGGTAATTGCCTTGTGATAGACCAGTGTCCTGTTCAAAGGTGTGCTTTTAGTGGTAAAGACTGGTGAGTGGTCTGCTGGAACAGAAATAGGGCTAAACTCATGAGCTGCTCTGACGCACAGCGGTAGCAGAGACATTATCCTCCTCAAAGATGCTTCTCTTCTTCATTAGGCACCCACACATGAATTTATCATTCTTGCTGATGACAGTGATGATACTCTTATGTTTAACATTAAAGAGAAGCCAGAAGGAAGAGCCCTGGCTTAATGGTATTTTTTCACTCCAGTGACATTAATTTGCTCTGTGGATCTCAGAGGGCAAGCCATGGCCCGCGTATCTATCAATGCCTACGGTTCCGTGCGTGCGGCTACCGAGCCTGGACCTCCAGGAGCTCCCGGCATCCTCCGAGCTGCCCTTCGGCCTTGTGCCAACCCCCCACCCCCCCGATGGCACCGCGTGCCCGTCGCAGACCTCCCTCCCAGGGGGGGGGGCAGGCGTAATTTACGGCCGTCCTCACACGGACGCGGTCCTGTCGAGGGCGGCCGTCCCTCGCGGAGCGCGGATGACGGAGGGCCCCGTCGGCCCCTCTAATGATCCGGGGGACGCGCGGTACGGTCTCCTCCGGCCTGGCCCCACGCGTGTCGAATGGGAGCGATTCGTAATTAGAGTGGTGGTGTGCGCAGGAGTGTGGGAATCTCTGAAGGAATTAATGTTCCAGTGCGGCTCCACCATTTTCCCCCATAAACTGTACAGTAATGACCATCCATTAATGTACATATAACATTTTGGCACTCAGCGCCAATTACATATCAAGGGCACTGGGCAGTTCAACAGTGAAGGAAATGGTAGTAATGTTAGAGATGCTATCGTTGTGAGTTTTTAAAAATTATTTTTTAATCTAAACAAGAATTTACATTTGTGTTGAATCCAACTAATCTGTTCTCTCTATAAAAAGCAGAAAAAGATTTGGAGGGCAGTTTGTCATTATCTATTCTGAAAGATATGGTGACACTGCCAGCAAGTGAGATACATTGACTCACAAGCTTTGTTTACACAGTGCATGATCATTCATCACAACGCAGAAAATCATTCTGTCCCAAAAAATTTAACACACAGTTCCATTTTATTTCAGTCATTTCAGGAAATGTCCATAATGTTTATTGAGGATTTTACAATTGAACAACTGAATTTCAGCTCAGTTCATGAATATAGACACATATATGTGGGCATTGTTCTATTGTCAAATCATTTGCTCATTCCCCTACCTGCAGATATCCTGGGGTATCTCAAGCGAGGGTTTAATTGAAATAATCCACTGCAGTGCTGAAACATTCAAACGCTCCATTGGTGCTGCTGTCCAATGGCCTGCAGTTTGAGATGTCAAGATGCAGGAATGGGGTAGCACAATTCTGTGTCTAGGTGATCATAGAGTCTTTGGAGAGAAGGTTCCTATTATCTATGCTGTAGACTTGCATGGAAAATCTAGTTCTGAACCATTTCCAAAAAATCGCTGAAACAGGCAACTGTTCTTAACTCTTGGGTAGGCAGTATTAATTGGAGCCTCCATGCTTGTCAGCAAACCCTGAAATCTAATTTAAAACTAGAGCTATTAATAGGCTAATAAGTAAAGCGTGCCATTCCTATTCACACAAACACACATTTGGCCACTGACTCACTATATATTACAAATGGTTGAACTTCAATTAAGAAAGAATTGGCAATGGATTAGATGTGGTGCCATTGTTTACAATTATAAACTAAGTTATTGTTTATTGTTTCTCAAGGTCTGGGAAATCTGCAAATCCTCCCTGCTTCTTTTCAAGCAAATACATTGTTTATGAGACCTAAAAAAATCTTTTAAAAAACCTTGAAATAGTTTTTTAGGTAGCAAACTGAACTCTCCCCTCATTACATGAAATGGACAATATGGATATTGTGGCAAACGTACGTATTCTTAGGAAACAAAGTTAATCTAATGAAATCTTTATCACGATTGCAGCTTCCCTCATGTTAAAGTTAGCTGGCAGTTCCCTGCATGTCTGTTCTCGAGTCATCCAGCTGTGCAAGTGCCAATTAATTCACTTGGAAAAGAGACAATTTTGCTTATTCCCTAGAGCTATTTCTCCTACAGGCTAGAATTATTTTCAACAGAAAAGCATACCATTTTGTGATTTAAAAAATATTCTGAATATTAACTCTGGAAAAATGTGCCCCTTGAAGAAATTATAAGCCTACAGTATGTCTGTACTGTAATTATTCATAACCAAATAATATTACATCAAACAGAAGCAAGGTGTATGGCTCCAAAACTGTGCTTTATCTGAGTTTTCTCATCGGCATTTATAAATGTATTGGGCACATGGAGGAAAATCTGCAATATAGTTTTCTATTTCAAGGGGAAAAGCAAAGCGCCGTTTAACGATTTATCCCGACGGAGCTTCACAAATATTACCCTATACTGGCATACCTCTCAGGTTGGCTAATTGCTGAATCAAAATAAATTTATTAATATCGAGCCAGACCAGCAACTTAATTTCGCTGTTTGTCAGATGAAATAGCGTGCCTCCGGGCTCAATTCAAACCAAATTATTATTGTATCACACCATTTATTTTCCCATAACGGGACAAAAAAAACATTCATTCATACATGAAACTAAATATGAAGATGAACTTTTTAATGTATTTATCCCATGGCACTGCAGTGCAATGACAGAAAGGAAAAAGAATATTGGAAAATTACTTGACAGCGAGCCGTCGGATGCTCATCAGGGTAGCGCCACGTGGCACCTCCCTCTTTGGGTAGGCCTTGAACGCTAACCTTGCCCGCGCAGGTTCTGTGCTGCTCGCTGAGTTTCAGTCAGCGGGTCATTCCTGTCATGTGACACCATGTGGTTGACGGACACTAGCTACTTCACTGCGCATCTGTAAAAATGTACCGCTCAAATGTAACTGCTGCACAGCTCAGCGGGTGGGTGGCTGCGTGAAAAGAAGCGACGGGTGGCTGCACAGTTGCCTGATTCAATAAAATCTAGTGAGACATAAATATTAATATACAGACTGCATTATGTGGCACAACACAGTGCGTATCTGTGTTCGACGCCTTATATTGACTTGTTAAAAAAGTCATCATAGTCCCCTTTAACAAGTTGGCTTTTCAAGATATATTTATAGTTGCTGAAACAGGCGTCGCGGATGGCATTGGCGGTTTAATTTCATACTTGTAAAATATAAAAGATCTGAGACTGAATTAATTAAACAGATGGTATTTAAACTTAATGTACATTGACATGCAAAGACGGCGGGTGAGAGAAATTCACTTTTTAAAAATAAAATGCAATCATGCTGTGTTCAGCCTACCAGCTATTATTTCACAGTGCCATTTTCACAGGATGATCGGTGGTAGAGATTAAGTCTGAACGCAGATCTGACCCAAGTTGTGCAGTAAGGTCCACCCACGACAACGCTATTAATGTGATGAAAGTGGCGAGATTTATGTAAAGTTTTTATTTTCCATTATACATACAGTACAAAGACTTGTAGCGATAGAATCAGGCACACTATATTTCATTTGTTTGCTTCTACCTTTTACACATATCTGTCTATGGTGAGTAGGAGGGGTGTAAAGGTACACACACATGTGCTGCAAAACGGTCTTACTTTAACACATGGGCAGAACTTCAAAACATTCAAAACTCAGAGTTCCCCTGATGACTTAGTATTAATGTGCTCTATTTTGTTCGACAAGAAATAATGCCCAGTTAGCCAATATACATTTTCATAATAAATAAGCAATTTTATATTTTGCTTTTTATATATTTTCTTTTTCTGTTGTACTGAAAATGTACCAAACCAAGTACATAGAGAACTGAGATTTTTATGTACCATTACACAGTGTGTAGTGATGATCGAGGTGCCTCAGACATAACCTCTCATCCATGTTATGGCAGAAAATGAACCTAAAATTTTCATGATAGCTCTTGTCATAGTATGCTTCATAAGAACGTCATAAAATGATGGGATCAGTTGTTGCTCAGTGCTTAACTGATAAATTAAAGCAGTTTAGGAGTTTAGTCACCCCACCTGGTTCCTTGACTCCACACCGGTTGCTGTGAAATTGAAAATGAGCAGAACCTGTGGCTCACCAGCACCTGGTAACACCCTGTCATGACATAAAGCATATGAGAGAAAGGGGGGGGGGGGGGGGGCTGTGCCGATGGTGCTCGTTTTGCATTGCATTGATTTCATGTGTTCACAGACATGACGGAGAGAGAGAGAGGGAGAGAGACATGTTCATTGAAAACCTTGTTTGGATGAATAACTCCAATCACTGGACCCAGTGACCCAGGCAGAGGCACATCTTTTCCCATGAAAGAAAACATGATTAGGCCTTTCAGGGGGCTGTGTCAGTCATCTGTGTCATTTTCAACCTGTAAAGACTAAAGGTTTCCGCTTGCCAGCTAAGGATTTAACGCAGACTTGCTGTCTTGACATATTTATCGCTTGCCAAACCGTTGTATCTATAAGAGACTTTTCAAAACAGCTGTATCTGTAAGAGCCTCTAAATGAAAGCTTAAAGCTTTTTTTGCAGAATGACAGCTCTGTAAAAGTAATCTTTTCACAGACCTATCAATCATAAGAATTCGTATGCGAGGAAAGGCAAATGTTGCTTCTCTATCAATAGCGCAGCTGCTGAGATAGTAGGGATTGGAGACGCACGAGAAATGGTCTCGGACACTTCTGCTGCTGCAGCGCTGGTGGCAGGATGGGAAAATTACCCTCATCCACTGAAAATTTTGAGTAGTTCATTGGCTTTCACCCCAGGCCCTAGCTGACTCGTACCAAAGACGGAATTGATAGATTCGATGTCCGCTGCCTCTCTGCTGGACAATCAACAGAAAATAGAGGGATTACTGGTAAATAATGACCATGTGACAGCCTGGTTTCCTGTTCAAGGGGAGGTACTTGTGCATCAAGCTGCATAATGTCAGAGAAATCAGGATAAGCACTCAGACCATGAGTTACCAAGGGTGCGAGACAATGGTTACTCACTAAACATTTCCGAGACCTTGAATCTAAATAATACCTCCCATTTGACAGTCTTTTTTGGACAAACACTGCTGAATATCAGAAACATCTTATCAAAGCCTCACATTCAAATAACATGCTTTCTTTCCTCCTTTCCATGACAAATAACTGGGGAAAACAGTTGGATGCACACAAATAATATATTTGTTACATTTGTATATATTAAAAAATTATTATCATTATCAGCTTTGCATGTCCCTACTGTAATTAAAAAGGCGTGTTACAGCTCTTAAAAAAGGCACTTCCTTAAGCTGGTTTGTGGTACCTGGCTCTAATGTGTAGATGAGTCAAATATACATTTTTAAAATTAGTTTTAAGCAAAGAAATCTGTTTCTGCAGTGAAGTCATCCTTAGTGACCCCCTTTCCACAACAGAAATGCTATTATAGTACAGAGGTAGGCAACGAGGGCCGTATCTGTTTCTGGTTTGCATGCCAACTTCTGGCCTTAATTACTCAATCAGCCCAAACACTTATACCATCTGGCACTTCAGCTACATATCTTGGTAAGTGTATGAATGACAGCCTAAGACTGTTCTTGTGTCCCTATATGAAGTTTTTCTGTGATCTAATCCATGAGTGAACCAGTGTTGGTGTATACAGCCGGTTAGCTCAACGTAGCCAAGGTAATCGGTGGAAACAAAAAGCTGCATGCACAGGACAAGCCCTCTAGGACAAGAATTGCCCTCCCCTGTTGTTGTATGTAGTACCCTGCCAGGACCTTGTGACTTTCCTCTAGAGATGGCGGAAATGGTCTGTGACTTATCCACCTGTTAATGTGACTCATTCGCTATTCCTCCCACTCCTTTTCTGTGTAGTAATTTACATTTCACTGATATGCGCACTGCTTATCAAACATGGCAATCTTTTCCATAGAATTAAAACTATAAGGAATGCTTATAGGAATGTAAGCCAGTAAACACTCGGTTTAAAAAAAAAATGATGGACAGCTTGTCTATCCACAGCAAAAAATACTGCTGTCTGACAAAGGTAAAGTGGCCATAGAAAACCCTCTTTTCCACTGGCAGTGATTTAAAAAAAAATAAAAAATAAACCAATAGACAACATATTTTTAAAGTGACCAAAAAAGGGAAACTGGGTTGAACATTGCTTCACCTTGTTGCTATGACCGAATACAAATTATTGGTGATGAAAGAATATTCTTGCGGACTTCCAGATGGACCCTGTTGTTCAGTGTATCATGCTTGGAGAGTATAGTTGCAGATTAGCTTGCGGGGAGGGCGGTGCTTGTTAAATGGATGAGCTATGCCAGAATGGTGGCTCTTTAAAACTCTGTATTTAACATTGATGTCGTGCATCATGTACTAATAAGGATAAAATGCAGTTTGTTATTTCCACTCATAGTTTGGTTGCAGGAGCAATGAATGTCTGAGCTGAGCAATCTCAGCACAGCCAACAACTAGGGGGCTTGTGCAAAGGGGTTGAAACCACAGGTAGCCTAACACCTTTGGCTTGTAGTGTGAGTATAATAGGCACTAAGGTTGCAAGAAATATGGCAATGAAGGAGTTAGGCTTAGATGTGTGGGTCTGTTATTCAAAACATGCACTTAATTTAACAGAATTTGTCTATACCATTTTTTTTTTAAACCACAGGTCTCCCAATATGTTTGGCCTGTTTTGTTAGTAAACTGTGCCTGAGTACTGGTCTAGGATCAGTTCCCCTCTGTTCATGGCCAAACCTTATCCATTATGAGCGAAAGAGATGAAACTGATCAAACAAGTTCTACTCTGAGGAACTTTCTGTTTTTGTTGAAGATAAGCTGATCTCCAATAAGAGGTTGTCTTATGTTGAAGCCAGGGACGCTTGTGCTCCAAGCTCTGAATTGAGGATGCATAGGGCGATTCAGATGGTTGGTCTCTCCACAACAAATTTTGATATTTGGAACAAACACCCTATGAGTTGGAATCAATTCCATTTGAGTGTACACGCATGACCATCAAATAGACTCTAGCCCAGAGTTAAATTAACTCTTTTCTGGGAGTTGTTTTTAAAATTATTTCCAAGAGTTGAACCTGAACTCTCGTGGAAGTTAAAATGTTAGATTTTAGAATCCATTCCATCCTTCCATCTAAACTGCTTATTCCTGGTCAGGGTCGCAGGGGAGCTGGAGCCTATCCCAGCCTACCCCATTGGGCAAGAGGGAGGAATACACCCTGGACAAGCTGCCAGTCCATCGCAGTGCACACACTCCATTCACTCGCACCTACGGCTTAGCCTAACCTGCATGTCTTTGGACTGTGGGAGTATCTGGAGGAAACTTGACTTTCCTTAACTTTCAACTGGTCCTCATGGTGACAGACATCAATAACAGACTCCAAAGGCAATCAAAAGGCTAAAATCAAAACTAGACTCAGGCTCCATAACATTTAGAACAAAGACATTTATTCTTGATTTGGCTCTGTACAATTTTAGATTTGTAATCAAACAATTCACACGTGGTTAAAGTGGTTAAAGGTTAAAGGGTGTCATAACTGCATTAAAGAAGCAATTGAACATACCTGAATAATCTGAAAAAACTGTGACGCCATTTGTCCTAAACATTATAATGCCCGGAAATGGGGAGACTATTTATAAAATGTACTTCAATTTGTACATGGTGAAACCAGTTGTATGAAAAATACCCCCTGTTAAAAGCTGAGCACTTTAACCACACGTGAATTGTTTGATTACAAATCTAAAATTGTACAGAGTCAAATCAAGAAAAAATATGTCTTTGTCATAAATATCATGGAGTTCACTGTATATGTATGAAAACCAGGGTCAGCCTACTGAGTAATACAGGGTTAATTGTTATGCAAATCATAGAGAAGAAAATGCGAGATCAAAGTGTCTGCTAGCAAACATGACACTCAAAGTGTAAATTTGGCACAATTGTGTGCCTGATGTTACAAAGTAGATGGCTAATTGCTCAATGAAGAAAAAAAAAAAAAAAAAAGTTATATTAGCATGAAAGAAGTCAACATAAGCAATACAAAAATACAAATGTTCACTTTTACTTGCCTCACAACATGAAGACCACTTTATGTTCAATGGACGCAGCACAGTGTGTGTAATGGAGTTGAATCAGGCTTACATATGGCTAATAAACGGGCACAAAGATAATACACTGCAAAGGATGACCCCTGAGCAAAAGCTGACGTACAGATCTGAAAATAACCTCCAGAAATCTAACCCTTTCACACTTTTTTGTCAACCTCCAGATTCCTTATATTTACTGTGCACCCTCATTATAGTTGGCTCCTGAAATGCAGGGATATCATAATGCTCTTCTAGCACTGGAGTTCCATTCCCCAGCATGATCAAATGGAGGTTTCTCCACACAACCTGGCAGAGAGTAAATCATGGGCAGCAAAGTCTCATAGCTTTTCTGTACCAAAAAGAAACCTAAACCTAAACACATTTATTTAGTATTTCATATAAAGTATACAGAGAAGGACCATACAAGTACCTAAAAGACAACACATTTCCTGAAGTGAAATATAACATAAATGCATTGTTGCAATGGATATATGTAATTTCATATTACTGGTTATAAGGTTTTTGTTTTTGTATGGGCTATCCCCAACACACATGGTCCCGTTTCCTTACAAAACTTCTCTGCATTGCTAGACAGTCAGACAGTCAGTTTCCACTAAGCCACCTCTGCAGTGGTGCAGGTGCACCAGATTAGTGCAATCACATTGGCAGAACAGTGTTTATATTAAAATGGCTAAATAATCTAATAGACTCAAAGGGCGAGGCTCCTGGATTCAGGAAGAACTGGGCACATGGTTTTTGCTCTGTCCACTGTTGTCCTTTTTGTTGCCATTTTGTATTTTTTGCCCGTTTCTCGTCTTTGTGACTTCCTGAAACCATCTCTTTCCAGGCAATGCTTCGGCCAATTATGCGCTGCCCCGCAGCCAGTAGCGAAGCGGTTTGCTTCTGGACCGCGAGGTATGCCGCTGCACAGGAAATTAGCGCTACAGCTGGACGCGGAACCTCTCCGGTCCCCCAGCCTCTGCTCCTAATTTCCTAATTAGCCTAATCAGTCATTTATTTGGTTTCCCATTTTTCTTTGACAAAGTGATGTATTGTTACAGTTGCCGATCGCACGTGCCCCGTGGTTGAGCATTCCACCGCAGTGCATTTTGGGGAAGTGCCTCAGCTTATGCAGAGTTAGCGAACTAATTGGATCTAATTTCAGCAAGTGTACAGATTATTAACTAATTGAACCAAGGTAATTGCTTGGAACGAAAACCTGTTCTGCCCTGGGGTTATTTTCCCATAATGCCACCCCATTCGCAGGGGAAAACTGCTTTAGCAGTGGAGCTGCAATACTACGGGAAGGCAAACTTGCTCTCATCCCTGCGTATCTCCTCATTCCCCAGTCACTGAATAGTTTGACACAATATATTTATTACAATATACATATACTGTATGTACTTTGTATGTTCTCTTAGCTGTAATTACACCCTATTTATTCTCTATGATGGGCTATTTAACTAGGAATGGCCATTCTGTTATTCTGATTGGCTATTATTCATCTTGTTCTCCCCTATTTGTGCAAACAACATTGTGAATAGCTGAATAACACAAGTACAAATCCAGGAACTTAATGTTCAGTCCCATTATGAGAGTACTGAGACAGCAAATGAGAGACTGGCTGTTCATAATATGGACTAAGTGCTATTCAACTAATCAGCTTGCTTGTTTGGTGTCCTGACATGGAGTCTTTACCCCTGAGGGTCTGTATGGAAAACAGACCCCAGAAAGGTTGTTCAGCTGGCCAACCCCCTTTCATTTTGTTAAAGTGAAAGTTTTCCAGCCGACTAAGATGTAGCCAGGCTATATCTGGGTAAAACATGAGCTATATTGGGGTTAACCCAGCCTGTTTATGTCAAAACTGCAATTCCCAAAAAGCTCACGCATGCACACATGCATGTACGCACGTGTGCGCACACACACACACCCACACACACACGTGCACACACACATTCACACCCACACACAATCGCACACACACACACAGGCCTCCCTCTCTTGTGTATTGACTCATTTACAGTTTTCTGTAACCTAATGTGCAATTTAAAACAAGTAGCTCAAATGAGGTCACACCACCAAGGCCCTCGTTTGTCTTTTCATTGTATGTGCGCAGCACTAACGTTAATTATAGCTGCAAGGAGAAAAAGAGAGATAAATACTTCTCCACCTACTAATAAAACATCTTTTTTGTTGTTTAATTCATGGAGCGCAAATGAGTTTATTCAATATTACATTTTCAAATGCACGCACAGCGTTCTTATGAGAGAGGAGACATTATGCTTTGTGTTCAACAAGGTATTGCCTGTTACTGTACTACCGCTCCCTTGTCCCACTTTCTAGCATAACAGAGTGTGATAATCATGCATCGTCATGTTATAACATACAATCCCTATCCACATGGTGAGATCTGAACTAAGAGAGTTTATGCAAAGTTTCATGGGAGTTAAAGACCAAGGCTAGGTTAAACAGAATTTCTGTGAACTCGCTTGTGTCTGATTGCAAGTTGCACCTTAACCACTGACCATTATACTCAGGAGGACATTCAGTTTTATGTTTCCAAATATATTTCAATAATATTTTCTCCCTTCATTTTTAAAGTGCAGGTTTATAGACACTATGAGAATTGCACATTCTCAAAGTACAAGTAATGGAATACGGAATATGGACTTGAACTATGGAATATGGACTATAGTCTTTGACTACAGTTGTATTGAATTATTATAATATGATTAATATTATAGGATTATGGGACAAGCCTGTCTGTCAGTGAATACTGATAAAGGGGCGACATAGCTCAGGAGGTAAGACCGATTGTCTGGCAGTCGGAGGGTTGCCGGTTCAAACCCCGCCCTGGGCATGTCGAAGTGTCCTTGAGCAAGACACCTAACCCCTAACCCCTAACTGCTCTGGCGAATGAGAGGCATCAATTGTAAAGCGCTTTGGATAAAAGCGCTATATAAATGCAGTCCATTTACCATTTACCATACTGGTTCCTAGTTGGGTTTAACGTGAACCTCCAGCATTTCACGGAAAGTTTATGGCGGAGGTGGGTACTGGGGAGGGGGGGGGCTTAGCTAGAATTGGCAAAAAAATATGTTCTCCCTTCAGTGGAGCTGCTCAGTGGCCAACAATAGAGGATTGTGGTTGTACTGGGCAGCTCTCAGGTGTGAATGTGTATTAGTGTGAAGCATGGTGTTCCTGCAAAAGAGCATCCATGCTCAGTGAACCTACCCTGGATAAATAAAAGGTTAAATATAGTTAGCAGTCACCTTTTCCCTTTTTCGTTCTTCACGCCCTAGAATAAGCTTCTAAAACGCTTCAGAAACACTCTAATGTCTAATGGAATGAAGTAATGCATAGTTATGCATTGTTTATGTGCCATTTACTTCAGCTTTTAGGTCTATCAACTTTATGGATTTTTATGATAGCATGAATATTGCTAAAGGCTACAAATTCACCTTGCATTTTCTTATTTGTTGTGAAGTTTAAGCTATTTCATTTATTTGCAGTGTTGTACTGCAGGGTTTAGACAGTGACTATGCAATATGTAAACATTACCTTTCCAGTAAGTGTATGATATTTTCAATAATACAGGCAGAGAGAAACACTGTATTTGATTGTGCGTTGGAGTACAGATACGTTGTTGTTAATGAGAGTCGGCGAAGCCTGGAGGACCCAGCCAAGATTGTTGAGAGCTGGCAAACTGATATGCCGGTGGGACAGTGTCACGAGGAGTGGGGATAATCCTGTTACATTCTGTTTGCATTGTTAGCAGATATCTGATTCTACTGATCCATTGAGAACTGTTTTTTTTTTTTTGTACAGTGCCATTCTGCAGAACTGGACTTTTGCACCAAGTGATATATTGACTGGAGCAGGCTGTTTTCCCGGACACTTGCCAGATGCTGTCATATTTGTCATGATTACATTTTTTCTGTAGGCTAGAGGGCGTTATTGTCATTACAGTCGAGAGTTTATAAATTCGTTTTTTATTGCTTTATTTTATTGTAGGTGCTTGAAAGAGAAAGGTGTGTACAGATAGTGACCGCTGTCTGATCCACTTCATACACTCCCCTGCTTGCTTTAATTTCACGCATTTTCTCTTGAGAATTATCAAAAAAGAAATTCAGAACCTGTCTAAAAATATTATTATAAATCTGGAGGCAAGTTGAGGTAACAGCTCTGCAATGGCTACTTGAAAAATTTATTACAAACTCAAAACTTTGTGCAATTACGTAAATAAAAGCATGCAATGCACTTATATTGAGTGATGTTTTATATTGCTTATTCAAAAAAGAGGTCTGTGGTGAGTCTAAAACAAGAGCAAAGTTTGCAATCCCGTCAATATTTTTGGATTGACTGGTGCACGTGGCAATTAATGCATTGTGTCCTGAAACCTTGACTTTTAATCATTGATAATTAAAGACTGATCACAAAACGCTATTACTTTTTCTGACTAATTGCATGAATCATTTATAGCAAGACAACTTGAAAACTGTGGGCCACATTTGGCAAATAATGCTGCTGTCATCCTTCTAGCAGACAAAAAAGTCTTGATTCTCAGGCAAAAGTACTGAATATGATATAAAAATTGGATCAGATGAACACTGTAAACCTGCAGTGGAGGATGAACTTCTCAGAGATTTCCATCCTGCTGCTTTTAGCACAGTGGAGCAAGAGCCCAGCTACAGTAGCTACACAGGCAGTGAACATGTAAACTTCTGGAAAGTGAGAGACAAAAAGCAGCTATCTGGGTGTGCCAATGTTCAGCTAGCCAATGAAAAGTAAAAGTAGTCGGAAAGTGAAAGCCTATCACATTTATTTCAGCTAATTTAATCAAACATTAAGTGGAGATGATGCTCACTGAAGCCACATTTGCAGCATGTGCCTTGTGTATCTACACTGGTTCCTTTTGCTTCAAGTCGTATTTTGCTTCAATCATGAGGAAGACATCATTTTTGTTCATAAATCCTGAAATATGTAATGCTTTTGTTGATACTGCTTATTGGACTTACATTTTGTTGCAAAATTACTTACAAGATGCAAGGATGCCATTTAAAAACTGTCCTTATTGAATAGTTTTTGTGGATGTTTCAGCTCCTTGCATCTCTTCCCTCCTCACCATTTTTGTCACACTCAATTCCCCTGCACAGTGGTGTTCGGGCTATTTTCAGAGTTGGCTCTCTCTCTCCCCTCTCTCAGGTAGGCCCACTTTAGCCCCCTCTGTTCTTTGAGAATTATCAATAACCTCCATAACACAGTTTCTTTTTGTGCAACCATGTGGTAAAATGGCCCTCACCACAAACGTATTATTGCTTTGGAAAACAAATTACTGGCTTTAAACATTATTCTGCAAAACACTGTGCTCAGGGAACTATTTACACAGCTCTTGTTAATGTTTACGGTAGCTTGTGAACTTGAAATTGCTAGGGTAGAACAAATCGTTGCAGCCAATATTAACTATTGGAAATTCCCCTTTGTCTCTGGAAGTTATGTCTTTATTTTTATTTTTCATAATTTAACATATTAGCTCAGAGTCAGATTTAGTAAAACCAGTTTAATCATCATAAAGACAGAGATGATATTGTGAAGGGGTAAATTAACATCCCTCAGCATTTATTCTGTGTATTTTCAAAATCACCCTGGCTCCCTCCACCCCACCCTTTTCTCGAGGATTTAGGACTCTATTTTAACAATCTCAGCGTGTGGTATAAAGTGGAAAACACAGGAACATTTAGGGTGTGGCCAGACCCACTTTTGCTAGTTTAACAACGCAAAGCGAAAGATTAAAAAGGGCTGGACATAATGGCTTAATTAATTAATAAGCGTGTCTTGGGTGTAACATGGAATAAAACAGAGTGTCCTCTTCCATATTTCTTTTTTAGTATTTTTTATAGACACAATAATAATCTTTTTGCATCCCCCTGTGTGTGTAACAGACAGGAGGGTGTACGCAAGTTGTGCACCTGCCTGAGCTGGTGCAAATTTCCATCTGAATGATGCAACTTTAAAATAGCAATGATTAAATATGATTTAAGACCAGGTTTTGGTTGGTCATAACAGAAACGCTTTCAGCTGCTTCAAAATAGCAATACGCCAATAATTACCATGGCCACACCTCATTTTAAGACCAACCTGCTCACATGGGCACAAGGTGATTTGCTATTGGGCGATGGATGAGAAAATGACAAGTGTTTCAAATTCTAGGTTACCTCATGCCAAACAATAAGCCGTGATTTAAAAAAAAAAATCTTTTTCATTTTGAAAGCCATGTGTTTTCAAGGAGGGACTGTCTGCGATCGGCCTTTACAGACTCTGGAGAATACCTAGTAAAATATTGTGAATGCCTTCACAATGCTGAAAACTGAAGAACGGTCAGGGTGAGGCACCATTTTCTGGGCATTGAAAACGGCATTCTGAGAGGGAGAGGAGAGCGGGAACAGGCAGACACGTGAGATGGTTTCATTGGCAGGGTGACGAGGAGCCCACTTGGAAGTCTGAAATGACAATTTGAATTTGGGTTGCCGCCATATTGTGCCAGGTGTAAGACAGCCATTAATTTTATTGATTTTCTGCCAGGTCAGTATGAAAATAAAATGGTATGTTCTCCAGTATTTTAGCTGTTTATTGAAATGTTTTCTCCACTGGCACGCAAGGGAACAAGGGAGGCACATGATGTAATAGAACAATTCAATTTACATTGGACAGTATGTACTGTATGCAGCATTTTTATGTATGTAAACATTTTGCTATGTCCTGCAGCAAGCTGAAAATGTAGCAAAAATTTAACTTCAAAGCTCTTCTGCAGCAGGTCTGCACCTCGTTTGCACCATGGTCACTGCTGGTGTTGACCACCCCACCTACTGCCATTACTTTAAGTACTCATCTTTGATGGACATAGCATTAGTAGCTTTGCTATGTGTGTGGTGGTGATGAGAACTGAGAATGAGACTAAGTGCTACTGATAAGAAACTGTTGACACTTTTCTCTTAGCAAAAGTGGACATTAGACTGGAAACCTATGGACTGGCAGCTAAAATGAACCCCAATAAAGGGCCTGATTGAATGTGGTAACTTTGCATATTTCCAGAACGGGAAAAAAATTAAATCCTGTTTTTTTTGTGCACTGTTGTCTGCAGTGTGGTCAGAGAGCAGACACTCTTGCAGGAGTTTGCCTGTGTTTTTCTTCCATTAGTGACTGTGACAGGTCAGTCAAATGCAGCAGCGAGTGGCTGTCATTTCTGACAAAAAGCAGAGCTTCTTAATTTGCCTCCAAATTCTCCCTGCCTTCCTCACTTCGAATGATTGAGTAATTGGTGTCTTTTAATGCGACTGCATTGTACCTGGATTGTGAGCAATCTGCCATTTTCTCTGGCTAGCGTGAATGCTAGGTTACCTCATGCCAAACAATATGCCTTGATTTTTAAAAATCTTTTTCATTTTGAAAGCCATGTGTTTTCAAGGAGGGACTGTCTGCGATCGGCCTTTACAGACTCTGGAGAATACCTAGTAAAATATTGTGAATGCCTTCACAATGCTGAAAACTGAAGAACGGTCAGGGTGAGGCACCATTTTCTGGGCATTGAAAACGGCATTCAGAGAGGGAGAGGAGAGCGGGAACAGGCAGACACGTGAGATGGTTTTATTGGCAGGGAGACGAGGAGCCCACTTGGATCTGTGTGCCATGCTCAGCTTGTCCAGACAGAGCGCTGGCACACAATAAGTTATGGCTTCCCCTTCAGACCTGATGGCTTGTGATAGCTGCAGGTGCTAACACATATACACACACACACACAAACACACCTAAGAATTTATTGCTATACTTGAGGACTTCCCATTGACTACATTCATTCCGTGAGCTCTAACCCTAACCCTAACCCTAACCACTAGATGCCTAACCCTAACCCTAACCTTAACCCAATTCTAACCCTAAAACAGCCTCTTGAACTTGTGGGAACCAGCAAAAGGTGGTAAAAAGGTTGCGTAATTTTCCTCATCTTACTATCCTTGTGGGGACATTTGGTTCTCACAAAGATAGTAATACATGTCCACCCACACACACACACACACACACACACACACAAACAAATGAAACATCCAAAACACACAATTCACAACATTTACAATATTTGAAGCAGTCATGCATGATTATAGAGTTAATGGAATTATGAGGTTATCAGAATCACTTTGGATACACTGTACGCAAGATCATTAAATAGTCACGCGCGACATTTATTCACACTGGAGTTTATTCAGATCAGATATGCTGTGCATACATGCGAAGCCAACTTAATTCCCAAAACTGTGCCCCTCAGCAGTTTAATCAATTCAGAGTTGCGTGCTTAACTAGAGCATACATGCTTGGGGTGGAGTTTGAGGGTGTTTTTCCTGTTCTGACTGCCATCCATCCATCCATCTATCCATCTATTTTCTCTTTTCTTTCCTGCATTGTTTACTTTCTAATTATAGGATGATTACACATTTACAGGAGATGGTTGGTAGCCATAGCTGTAGACATACTCATTGCATGTTGCTAGATTTATTTGAACATTTTTGAACAAGTGGCAGATATACATTTTCAATCCATATCCAATGACAAAATGGCAGAGAGAACATGATGGCGAAATTAAAATGTAGTTGTGCTGGGGTGTGTACGCTGTAGCTGGTTTCTTGCTGTAGTAACAGGGGCGCATTTGTTTCTAGCAATAATTAGCCAGTTATTTGTTAGCGGCCTGGAGGTTTGCATTTCTGGCGCATATAAATTAGGCATAATCCACAATGAGGTGTGCATTAAAGGGTTTTTATGCATAACGATGAGCGTGTTCAAACCCTTTAATGCGCACCTCGGTGTAGATTATTCAGTTTATACCATGCTCATTTACCAAAGATTTAAATATAAGGAGGGGCATTTTGTAATCAGAATGTAAGGTTTTTTCTGGCACTAACTGCTTGAAGCCTAGGTGGTATCTTCCTTTCAGTAGTCCCTGAGGAAAAGAGTGTACCTGCCTGCATAATACATTGCTCAGGCAATGTAGTATGTGGCTAGCTAACCTCAGAAATAAGAGCATTCACTTACTTTGTTGAACATTTTGGACTCAAATTTAAATGAAATTCCTATGATATAATCAACTGTATATATATATATATATATATTTTTTTTTTAATATATAAAAAAGATTCAATATTGTACATATACACACCAGTCCCCAACTCCCTTAATCTCTGTCCATGTCTCAATGTTATACTTTGCATCCTCTATCACAATCCTTGCTTTGGCGGCTGTTTATTCAGCTTTCAGGAAAATGCACTCAATATAAAAAGAACAGCAATGGTCGCAATGTGCTTTCAGAGCAACTTTATGTGACTTAGTGTCATGAATGATATTTGCGTGGTGACATTGTAAAGGGCATGAAGTGAAAAATGCTGTAATATCCTGGTGATGTGTGGTTTTTCTATTGGGTGCACTTCCTCTATACTTACTGATGTCTATTTGTGCATTTTATAAGGACTTGTGCGATATTTCATTGTCTTGTTTGCAGTTTCACTTGTAATCACTTGGGGTAACAAACCAATTTGTATAGGGACATAATTTGATTAATTGCAAACTGATAGGGGAAAGCTAATACCTGAATCCTGATGAATATTTCTTGCAGGTGCCATGCTCTATAAAACTGTTGTGTTCTCTACCAGAAGAGCACTGTTGGGTCTTGGCACAGGGGAAGAACCTGATTGCAAATGTGGTTTCTCGTTATATCTCAAGTTTCAAGTTAAATGCTAAAGTTAAAGTTCTTCGCTTAGTTTGTGTAGATCATTGAGATTATTGATAAGACCTTTCTGTCTTCTGTTCTTGTAAATTTGTCAGCCGCAGGACGGAGTTAGCTGTAAAGAGAAATGCATAAATTTTAGATTCTGTAACTGCTAGTACCTGAGCTGCTCCAAAGTAAGTTTAGTAACTTTAACCCGCTGATGTTTTATTTGGCTTTAACTGGCTTGTATTTTACTCTGAGATGCATCTCTTAAATTTTATTGTTGAGCCACAACTGTTTTATACCAGTATTTAAGGATATAAAGGATACTGATCCGTTTAATAGCATCCCTGTTTTATGTGTTTTGGCTGGTTATCTTGTCCAATGGCAATGCTATATTTTACTTTTTTCTCACCTATTTTAATTCCTACAGAAGAACCTTGTGTAAAACCTCCTTTGGTATTTAGAGGGATCTCGCCTCGGACTGGGAATGGCACCCCCTATGGCCCAGGAGGTTATCTACCCCAGTATCCAGGGGTTACATATACACCTAATGCATTTATTCTAATAGCACAGATGTGCCTTCCGGAATCAAATCTATACTGTGTTAGTGCTGACTATGGCTGTGGGTCCCATGGGACCGTGCATGATTGGCCACCCAAAGATGGAGGGTTCAGCGGGGTATTCCTAGGGGGGGTATTTTGAAGACGCAGCATTCCATGGGCTAGCGTGACGACTGCACCAGAGATATAAATGCCTTGCATCTATGAAAAATGGCTTGGAAGACATTCAAATATACAAAACATAAATTGGCCAAATATTGCACAAAGGGCAAAGACCATTTATGAGAAATTATGACGTTTATATTTGATAATGCATTAACCTAAAATTATATGCAAAAGCTGCGTTCTTAATGTTGTCACTGAACTTTTGCCATGGAATGTAATGTTTATATCTAAAGCATAACAGTACAAACTAATATTTCTTTATGGCACAAACCAGCATAAACAAACGAGACCATTTGAAGCAATTCTGTGAAGGTTGGGGGCTGGGTGACAGAAATAGAATGTTGATCTAACATCCAGCTCATAAAATGTAATTTGTTATAGCTAAGAAACCATAGCAGTACAAACAAAAAAATAATAATGGCACAAACTGGCCACAAACAGTATACACTAACAGGAATAGAATTGGTGGAGATATGAACCTCATTAAGGTGGACATAATTAATCAGTTGATACAACGGTTATTTGCATTTAAATTGATGCATACAAGTGTTTCCTGTAGTCTGGGTAAGATCCACTGCCCTGTATACCATCACAGAAAACCAGTTCATTGTCCTTTGGTATTAAAACTCTGCCAGCAAGGAAAGGTCACTTTCATCAATTTTCTACAAAACTGCATTTACAGTGAATTCCTGTCTGGCACAAACCTTTTCGACTGGGGCTTAAGTAAAAAAAAAAAAAAAAACTGTTATTCATCATCCTAATAACTGTGAAATCATGATTTGTGAAATCCTGGTGGAGTTGAACATAACACCCCTGAGCCCTCTGACATCCACTGATTTCCTTTCTTAGACCTTCTGAAGATCCCCCCTCATTAGCCAATTGCAGCTCATTTTGTGTACGTATAATCCTGTCACATTGAATGGAATGGGAACGGGAACAGAATGGAACAGACTTTGGGCCTATCCGTGCAAGACTGCTTTTCAGACAATTTGTTCTGTCATGTTTAGTGGAGAGTGTGTACGCATAAATGATGAAGGGCTAATGGCGGGCTTAGAAGTGTATGGGTGGTGGGGGGAGGGGGTGGTGTGCGTGTGGAGGAGGGGTATAATGAGTGCCTTCTATGAAAGCTGTGGCCATTAGTGGATTGTTTTTAATGGGTGGGTTAGATTAGTATTGGTTTGTATAGTTTTTTATTTTTTTGTGGTTTGTAGTTGGCTTGGAGTGAGTATTTTATTTTTTTGTGAGCACATTTTTAAACTTTTTGTTTTTCTTTCGGCGTGTGTTTTTATTTTTTAGGTGTTGAGGGCTTTTAATTGTGTTTCTGTTTTCTTATTTTGTTACTCTTGGTTTTCTTGTGTTTTAAATCAGGGAGAGCAGGGGCCTGTAATTGCTTGTGTGGTACTTGTTCTAATCTGGTTAAGCAAGAGGCCAGACGAGGGCAGAGTTGGTAAGAGGCTCTGATATACAACAAAATTAAAGTGCGAGTTGCTGATGTCAGCACAGGCCTTTCCCTGAGTTCATAGCAACAAGGCTGTTGTGAACACCGTGCTCGAGGAGGTCACTGAGAGGACACAAGTTCAAACAAAAACTGTGGCTAGCCTCAGATCATGGCCTATTTAGATCCCATAAAATATTTAGCAGCTCTTGTCTGGGTTAACCTTGAGGGAATGGTTGCGTATTCCAGGGCCAAACCCCCATGAAAACTGTCCCCCTTGCCTCCAAAGCATAAAACGCTGCCATTTTCTTCACTGAAGTACTGTATCCTACCATCTAAGATCCTGATTCCTTTTAACACCACGTGGAATGCAGGCCTTAAGTGCTCTGTTTCTGTCTCATTTTAGCCCACCGAAAAGGTCAGGGGGACTTGCTTTGAATAATGAGAAGATTTATGAACCAGGGTGATTTCGATAGACCCAGCAGCCAGGACCCTGGAAGGAAATGGTCGCGTGGTGGAGCGGTAACATCCACAATGGGGATAAATCATTAACAGTACTGACGCCCGGTAAATAACATGGGAACCCTGGCTAAAAATGCAAAGCAGGAAATAGAGCCTGTCACCGTCAGTCATCATTACCTGTCAAATATTTCATTAGAGGCTTGCACTCGTGAAAGTAAATTATGGCCACTACCGTGCATGTAATCTAGTGTGGTTTTAAAGAGTCCTTTTAAATAAGAGCAAGGCTCTGCTTCTGGATATTTTCTGCTGTATGCTTTCACTTTCAGAAAATAATGAGGGTACAGTGGCGTGTGTGTGTATGCATGCGTATGTATGTGTGGGAAGGTGTGGGGGTGGATAGTCAGCAGCAGTACTATTGCTAATTTTCTTTGTTTATACAAAACTTAGATATCTGGGTTGTTGTGCCGTGCTGAAGAAAATATTCAAAATCCTGTTGCGCACATATTGTGGTGGGACACACAACCTATGTATTATATGTTTTTTTAAGGAGAGGTACCACAGGTGAATAGGTAAAAATAATTTTGTTAGGAAGTTAAACAGCTAGCTATATCTGCTTCTGATATGTGGCGCAAGCCAGCTTGCTACACTGGGTAAAAAAGCTATGTAAAACTGGAAGAGCCTAATGGATATTTATCAGGGAGTACTGTATAGCACACATGCAATTTGTATAGGCAATGATGACTGTTTTGCAATGGTGTTTTTACAATAGACAAAGCCATGTGTAAAGTCCCATATTTGAGCAAGAATTAGAAGTATTCATTAAAGAAATCGTGGCAGAAACAAAAGGCCTTATGAAAAAATGTCATGACCTTTTGTGCTTCTTCCAGGAATGTTGCTGCTTTTGTTCGCACTAGAGTTGTGGAAGCTTTTGGTCACACGAGTTGTGGAAGATTTCCATAAATCTTACTAGATTCTTACCCAGCAAATTATAGGAACGTCATACACAGAAAATCAATGACACCAGCACAGAAGATTGCTGGAACATTTACAGGTTGGGATGTATTTGTGAAAGGGGCTATAGTTATTACAGGCACACACTAAAACTAGCTTGTTTTGTGCATATTAATCATCCCAAAATGTTCCCATGACCTAATTTTCCTGGAATCAAAAGTGTCGCCATAGCATCATCCTCCATCAGACATCTGCTCCTGACCTTGATGCTAATCCCTCAGTTTTAAAGGCTGATCCTGCGAGGCAGGTCATCATGTTGACATCTCCACACTCTTACTGCAGAACATTCCTCTGTACAGGGATGATCAATTGCCAGCACAGGTCATAAGAGCCAGCGGCCACCCCAGCACTTGCATGATTATGAATCATCCTGCCTCTTCATACAGAACCAAAACTGCCACAGTCTTAGTGTTACACATGCAGCGGTGTCTGTGTAATGTTACAAAGACATCATGGTCGAAAGAATGTGACCTTGACTTTAAAGGAAGGGGGGTTTTATTTTTAATATTGAGGAATGAGGAAGGAATTGGAAATAGAAAATTGCAGTTGGGACTGAGTGAGGCCCAGGCAGGATTCAAAGCTCCTGCTCCCACCAGTGTAGCTCCACGTGGCAGCACAGCACAAATGGGGGCGATTGAGCCGGAGGTGAGGGCGAGGGACTTTAAGATGTTTCTGTCTTTTTGTGGAAAACATGATGAATTACATTTATGTGGGTGTTCTTCAAGGACCTGGTTATAGCGGGGGTGTTGGTAATTTACCAGTTCTGCCATTTTGCGCAGCTGAGATGGATAGACAGGGATTATTTAGCCAGCAAAGCTGGGTGTGATTAGATAAGCATATTGTGCATTCTTGAGGAATTTGCATTTATACCTAACTGACCTTTTTGATGTCATTTAAGTTGTCAACTTTGACCTTTTGACTTTGAGACCAGCTTTGTTTCTTTTGACTATCTTTGTTGTTGAAAATAGCTTAGATTGAAACATGTCTGTTTTTCACTGTGGTAAAAAGAATGCGAAAACGCAGCAAAGTGTAATTTTGCAAAATTGTTTGCGATTTAAACCATTTTAGAGTCCAGGGTTCCAGCTTTCCTTTTCTTTTGAAATTATTTCAAGAAGCCGATGCACCAATCTGCTTATATTTTTTTAGTCCCAGGGTTAACGAGGTTTAAGGGCATGAACCAGTAAAAATTGAGCTAATTATTTAGATTTTAATATATGGTCACAGTAACATTAGCAACAAACACACTTTCTGCTACAGATCAGATCATGCATACACCTTGCATTGTGTGTGGAGTCCTCTTCACTGCATAAATTAAAAGAAGCCTTGTGAATTCTCTCTCATCATTCACCCCCCCAGGCTGACAGAGGTGCTAACCCTTCAGGGAGCTTTCACATTACAGAGCAGTGGCAGAAGCATTGACGCCGGTAATTAAACTTTATTATCTGTGGCTTGACAAATAGAAATGACTACTTTGATGCACAGCAATCTCCTTTCATAATATATTCAGAGCTTCTCCTTTTCTTTCCGATGTACTTTTCTGTTTCACTCCATCACATAGGAGGTATTGTGACACATTTCTGTGTCACAATACCCCCATAACCACCCACCCCCCCCCCCCAAAATAATAATAAAAAAATAAAAAAATAAAAATAAAACACATCGCCCAACTTTTGCCCATGCAACCAATAAGGTGAATGAGGAAGCTGCCCCACTGCACCCCCCCCCCCCCGCCACACACACACACACACACACACACACACACACACACACTGGAGAAGCCATCCCATGTTGTGAGCCCTGCTTATACTGTTCCCACCCCCAGCCCCCGTAAGAAGTAATCAGTTTGTAGAATTATAATGAGACAAAGTCACCTTTCATATCAAGCGAGTATTTTTGGAGGAATTAACATGCTGCAGTGACTCTCTGGAATTCATTCGTATGCAGCTCGACGGCACAGTTGCCCAAGCTGGTAATGACATAATGAATAATGGATGCTACAGCTCAATAAAACATTTGGCTGGATTTAAACCAGATGCATTTTTAGTGCACACTGCTTTGATCTGATGATATATGGCATCAGCTCCCAAAGAACCAGCCATTCGATAGGATTTAACAAATTTTCTCTTTTTGTAGCATGTGGTCAAAACTGGAGATTCGCGATGCTGCTCCGTTTCAAAGCTGAAAGATAAAATATGGAGAAACTGGGGTCTGTTTTGGGTCAAAATATATCCACAGAGTAAACTGTCGTCCCCACAGAAAATAACAGGTCTATTACTTAGTAATTCAGCCTCAGTAAGGCTATGGCAGTTCTTTAGTTGTGTTACCGCAATTGGGAGTAGTAAAACTATTTCCGGAATGCCCTTCCTTGGCCCA
The DNA here is from genome assembly GCF_013347855.1 of Anguilla anguilla. NCBI lineage: Eukaryota > Metazoa > Chordata > Actinopteri > Anguilliformes > Anguillidae > Anguilla > Anguilla anguilla. The sequence continues at coordinate 21,975,776 of NC_049206.1, read as the reverse complement.
AAGAAGATACTGTTAATTTTGTATCACATATAGGGCTATCTGAAGTCACCGTGTGCCATTTTAAGTTGTCAGTAAGTTGTCTCTGACTGGTTAATTCAATTAGCATTGAACAGAGATGACACGGTGCATGGTTAGTCAACACATTTTGACATCACGGTCTTACTGTCACACTGAAGCAACGTTATCACTTTGCTACACCGTTGCTACCGGCTTTGTGTAAATGCCATGCTGTGTGTGCAAAGGGCAGTTGCAGCCATTTATGGCAAACATCAAATGGTGCTATGCTCTGATTATGAGCCAATGTCAGTGTCGCATGTTGATTTTTCAAATATTCCCACTGAAGGCAAATATTGAAAGTAATAAGCCTACATATCACGCCCACCGCTGCCATCTTCTGTCTTGTGGGATTTATATTTCAGTTCGCCTTCAGCATATTAATTGAAAATGGAACACAACATAATAAAACCCTGTTGAAACGAAATTGAGTAGTGGTAACTTTGACTCACTTGTTTATTAACCATTGCTTAACCAAGTAACTCAAAGATTTTAATACAGTATGATTTGCTTCTTGCCAGTCACCATGACTGCTTTCACCTTGAGGTCCCTGGGTATCTCATCCAGTTAAAATTAAAGGCATGGGGTATGACCCAAAACAGGAGGTAGTCCAATACAGAGCCTTTACCCTGTAACAAACCCTCCCATCCCCCCTCCACCCCACCAGCTGATGAAATTCCTGGTTGCAGATGAGGGGAGGGGGGGGCGTGTAGTTCATTGCGGGGTCAGTTTGAGTCAAACCGTTAGAATTAAAATTTCAGAGGAGACTGATGTATATTTAATGTTTCCTGTTCCCTCTAGTCCCAGGGATTACGCACACTTCGGCTTTCTCCTCTTTGCGGCCCCCTGGTCTCACATTTAAAGCAAACATGCCAGCCGCTGACTTCTGTTACAACTAAAGCCTTATGACAGAACAGCGCTCAGGAGATATATGGGTCAAGTCTAACTTCTGTCGAAGCTCCAGATGAATGCAATGCGTCTCCTGAATGCACGGAATCCTCTCTGTCTCAAAGCACTGCGAATGGAGATCGCACAGCTGCTTCAGAAAGCTGAGTCTCCCTCATGCCGGACCAGAGATCCCAGGTAGTCTTAAGATTTCATGTGCAACGCCATGTGCTCTTCAAATTGAAAATTCCCCTCTTGCTACCAAACTTTCAACCCAGTCTTTAATCAACGGAACTCTTCTCTATCTCTAGGTCGACTACAACTTAAACAGCAGCCCTAAGCAAAACCACGGTAGAAAACTGAACACATGTACAGTCACAAAATACCTCACAACTCCTGCAGTCCTTCACTTCTCTCTGCATCTTAGGTCATTGATGTGGTCCAGTTTCTCTTGGAGTCATGTGTACAGTATATAGAGGTTGAGGGTAGGGCTTTGCAAAGACCTTTTGAGGGGCACGTGCTCAAAGTGAGAAAAGGGCAGACCAAGAAAAACTGTTTTATGACACCCAGTTAATTGTACAGAATCTACATATCCCAAAATGAATGAAAATAAATGACACCTACAATAATATAAAATTAGTGTTTCCCCGCAAGGTTTTTGGAAACTGTGGCGAGGGGACCCCAAACCCTCTGGGAGGGTCCAGGGCATGCCCCCCCCCCCTCCCCCCCCAGGAAAATATTTTGCACATTTGAGCCTACACTTGAGCCATCAAACAAATTAAGTGAAAGCTGTCAAGTGTTGTCCTGGTTTATTTAAAGTGCTTGGAATCACACTCCAATGCTGGAGTAAAAATATGGCACTGTGTGCTACATCAGATTTAGAGATTCAACTAAACATTCAACAACTAAAATTTTGATGATGAAAGTTATCATATCAAGGGAAAAAAAAAAGAATTCTTTGAAATCACTTTGCCGACTTGCTGGTTGTTGTTTTAACTTGAAATACCTTCGGGACCACTTTGTTCATGCTGATGTAAATGCAGTGAGTTGCCTCAGGGAATAGGCTGCTATATCAAACTAGGCTAGCCGATAATAATTCATATCATAGTGCCAATACCCACAGTATCACTCCCTCATGTAATCAACATAAAGTTAGGCTTCACAGTCGGGATAGAGATAGCTTTGCTAACTTGATGATGGAAATGTTTTAAACCTTTGTAACCACATTCATGCCAATGTAGCTGGTAAATAGATGTTGTCTCCTCAAAATGTGTTCTGGACTGATGGCTTGCGGAAGAGACTGGGCGTTCGGGCTCTGACTGCATTCTCATCTTGTCCGCATGTACAGCAAAGGCAGGCGAGTAGGGAGCTGACCAATTGCAAGTGAGAGGTACTTTGCTGAAATGACAATGAAAAGCAAATGACGGTCTGTTTCATTTATGATGCAAGTAAAAAAATATTTTGGCTTCATTCACTGAAACTGATGGGACAGGTGAAACTGTGGTAGGCCACCACAGTTCAGTTCAAGGGCAACAATGCAAATATATATATTTAAAAAAATAAAAAACAAAGGGGCACGTTGGGAAATTGCGCCAAAAGGCACCGCACATGCCTGGTGAGAGGTAATGGCCACACTACACACACCACACACTACACACTACACACTACAACCAGGTCTCATGATACTGTCAAAGTTCAAATCAAATCAGTTTTCATGAATCAAAGTTTCATGATACTAATAAGAACCTTGTTCACTTTGTGAACATTTTGGCCCAAGACTCCAAGTATTACTTTAAAATAGCAAAATCTCAGATTTCTGAAACCAGAAACAGATTAACGGATTGTGGAATGAACTAATGTTGAATGCCTCATTTTAATTCCCCCCTTTGGCCCTTCCTCTTTATTTTAACAGATCTGGTTTTATTAATCTTCTTCCTGCTTGTTCTTATTTTCATTTGTTTGATAGCTCCTCTTAGGACAGAAGATGGATATAGAACTAATGTAGGGATGAACTCTATCTATCTTAATTGATCTTTCCTCTTCTGTTCCAAATAGAGCTATTTCTCCCTTGACAACTACTCCCACTACAGCGAAAGCTTCAAAACAATACACATGAACTGTTACATTAACTGTGAATGACACCTTTGTTTCAAAAGGAAAGTATTGCCATCAACTGAAAAGCCATGTTATAGTCTTAGTTCTGAAACAAATGTCAACAATTCAAAATAATCAGTATTTATTAAATATAGCTACATTGCAGGTTCCATGAAACACAGGTTATGGAACAGATGGAAGAACATGATTTAATTATACAGGCTATGCAATATAACACTTTTTATGACTTGCTTCTTGATTTGTTACCATGGGATTTGGGGATTTAATGTACAAAGTGTAGGTAGCTGGTTATCTGCCAGTTCATATTTATGTATGCAAGATTACCATTGGCTTGAAATTGCAATTAATGTAAAATGAATGCCATGTAAAATCTAATCTTATCAACAAAGAAATGCTCAGCAGTTTCCAGAATTTGCTTACATCTGGTGCTTCAGGGCAGCAAAAGCTATATATTGCTACAGTATGTGAACAGCTGCTATTTTCTCCCTCACGCAATAGTAGGGTCACTGTTACAGCTGGTCAGCTACATGTTCTGTGCCCAATTTGTCCGAAAGAGAAGTTGCTTTTGCAAATGTAATTGTAACAAATTTTAAGCTGATCCTTGGAGTGTGTGTGTTTGTATATGAAATGCCAGGAAGATTACAGATGTGTTGCTCCCTGCCTCCCAGTCATGTCTGTCATGTTTTGCATAGTCAAGGTCAAGAGGTTTGACTGCTGACTATTGAATTTCTAATCAGTCGAATGGCAAAGTCTTCTGGCCTGTGTTGTGAACAGATTTAGCTGGTTACATTCTGCTATGTATTGCAGGGTAGTTTTTGTAGAAGCATTGGGCAGATTTTTGGCTGCGTGAAAGACAGAAGAAGATGAGTACTCGCTTAAAATTATTACTTGACCCAGATCATTCTTGAATACCGCTTATTTGATTTGATGTATTGTTCATTAATATTTGGCCCTCAAATTGCAATTATTAACTTGTAATTGGCCACCTTTGTGATGTTTGGGGGGTGGGGGGTTGGGTGTGGCTACAGAGCCTGTGGGGTGGGATCAGGCTTCAGCAGGGCGTTTGTAGCTAGCTACTGCAATGGAAGAGGAAGCACAAGTATAGTGAACTGAAACAACAAGCCAACAGGGCTTGTTCAAAAAACCAGAGTCAACCTTGGAATTATATTCCTGGATGGTGACCGCAGAAGTTCACATAGGGAATAAAAAATGATGTGGAGTTGCCATGTTTTTGGTTGGACCTGTAAATAAGCTCACCTCTAACTATCCAGCTAGCTACTTCAGGTCGCTAGATGGTTGAAGTCAGGTACTCGGGGTGAGTGGGTGGGGTTGATGATCGAGGAGGTGACTTAGATTGTAAACACAGGACCACAGCAAGGCTAAAAAGTCCAGCATAGTATGCTTTTAAGTGTAGAGGATACGCGTTTGAACTGTGTTTTATTTGCAGTTGAAGCTTCCACATTTACCACCACTTCTGGAGGTAATAAAAACGTTCAGTCTATGTTTAGTCTGTGTATACCTATGTGTTTATGTTTGATGTTCAAAGAGGGTAACAGAGGGCATTCTGTCAGGAGTGCTTTTTTAGTAGGCACTGATTAGTTTTATTTTAGATTGCTTTGTGATTGTTAGTATTAAACAGTTCTGGTGGCATAAACCGCATTGAAACCCAATCCATTGAGTTTTGGTACTATTTATTTGTACTGTACATGTAGTAGTGTGTGGCAAAGCATAGCCAGTCTTGGTGGGTATAGAGAGAAAAATCTGAAGATTAGTCTCACTGATTAGATTCTTGTGAATTTTGGGGGCCACACTTGGAAGTGGTGGGAACATTTACCTGGCCCTTTGTTTTATTTTGAGGTTGTATCATATTTAATAATTGGTTCCTCAGTCTCCATACAACCATAACCATTGGTTCTGTGATATGCAGCATTTTTAAAGTGCTAACCCATTTGTTGTGAGGTGGTCTTGTATTGAGCTGCTTGGTCTTCGGTGTCATTGTTTATCTGCATGCATAAAAGCTTGATTTGTGTCCTTTATGCTATTCACCCGTGTATAGTGAACTTGTTGGAAGCATTCTTTTATGTGATCAGAGTATTCACTTGTGTTCAGATATAATTTACCATTCTGAAGTCAACACAGTTTGATGGTGGTAATCAGGAACTGCCAAGCTAAAAAATAACAGCAGCCCACTGACTTTGTATCTACGTTTTTTATGCTGTTTGTTTGTCATTACTGTACCAATACAATTTTGCCAGAAGGCTTGGGAAACTGCACCGTTTCATTATTTCATTTAATTTAAAAGCTTGCACACAGACCCCTTACCTATACGTGTCCATTGTACAAAACTGATCATTGGTTGAGGTCCCCGTCCTCAGGTTAAATGGTGGTGTAATTGGTGTAATAGTGCCCCTAGTGGCAGATGCCACAGATGTACAATTAAAGTAGTGCATTTAGTAAGTGTTTTGACCAAATTTTCAACATGTACTGAGGGAGAATGTATGTTTCCTTCTAAGGTGTAAAATTAAACCTTTCAAATGGTACAAAAAGAAGACATTTCTGTGGCATTGAACATTCAAAATAAAGACACTGGCATATTAACAATGACTGCGATGTTGTCATTGGCAGCATGCCATAGAGTTTCCTTCATCTGTGTGACAGAGGGACAGATGGTAAGTTAGGTTTCTGCCACAACTCTCTGGAAGGCATCAGCCACGCGTGCATGATGTTTACAATAATCTGTTTTTCAAGCGGTGCTTACAAAGTACCAGCAGTTTCTGAAAGTTAATGGGAAATGGGTTCCACAAAATGAATGTGGCACTGCTCAAACTCTCAGCTGTTGGTCTGTGTCTGTATGTACATACACACACACACACACATGCATGCACACGCACCTAATTAAAAAAAATAAATAAATGGTATGATATATTAGCAACTATAGACATAGTAACTTACAATGATTAAATTATGGCAAATATCTATAAACTGTCTGGGTAGTTATCTAATAATTTTTGCAATCAAAGTATTCTTGTATAAAGTCTACAGTGAATCAAGTCAATATAAAAGGTTAAAAAGACAGAATGAAATTATTCAGAAGTTTTAATAATTCAGTAAATGCAAATTGGTTCTAGGTTTCTTCTTTCGGTAAGGACCAATTAGAACGATAGCCAAAGATCTGACAGGGTCATGTGAAGGGCACCCACATTGTCATAGAATTGTTGAAGTCTAAAGCCAAGCCATGAGACAATGTTTACAAAAACATACTTAACATATTTCATTATCTCATTCTTAATATGCATTTACTCTACAGCTTATAATGTAATAGTAGTTTGTAGATACAGAGTAGGGCAAGGACTCTGTATCTACAGAATTTCAAATTAGGAAAGGTGGGCTCTACCAACCTTGTAATAATTCCTCAAAAATAAAATTAAACTGTGTATTACTGTTTACTATCTTATTCTTTCACAGTATATCTTACCCAGTAATTCTTCAGGAAATGCCTAAGTATTAGCCATTATAAAATTCTCAGGTTGCCAGAAACTTTAAATATCGAAAACATCCTTCATTGCTTACAAAAACTGTTTGGGTCAATCAATGAACATACGCAAAAGCTATCACTTTATAAAACTTGACAAAGTGTGTACGCTCATGGAGTCAGAATCAGTTCTGCACAACATATCCTTGAATAGCTATCATCTTCAAAAACTGGCCAGGTCTATTTTGGATGCCTTTGATTTTCAAGGTTAGCCAAATGCATTGCAGAGAACCTCAATTTCTTTCAACACTCCAAAGTTTGACTAGATGCAACAAACGATGCTTAAATGAAGATGTTTTTCTTTTTGGTCTGAATGGGTGGATGGGAGATTTGATGCCTAGAAAGTAGAGTACTGCCACAATGACTTTGAAGGATGAGCTATGCCATGCAATATTTTATGATCTCACAAACATGACACTTTGTGATGAAAGTGTCATGTTTTATTCACTATGACGAGAAATCCACGGTTGCTTTAATAATTAACAAGTAATATAAGTTATTTTTTGCTAACCAAAAAGTTATCGCTGTCTAGCAGGCTAGTTCTAATTTGTAATCAATGCATAATGGCTCTCTTGTATTAAAAGCAACACTGACTGGTCATAACATACATTGATAGCTCTTCTAAATTAGAGCAAATGCAACAACTCCAAAATACATATTTGTCAAGATGCTATCAGCTCTAAGAGCACAACAGGGACTAGTGTCACAGAGACTGTCTTGAAGTAAGTCTGCCTGTCATCATAGGTAAGGTGTTTGGACAGTAAGTTGTTTAGATTTCCATACAAGCTTTTGGGTTAACGCCACCATTGTAACGTTGGTATTTTCCCATTTAAAAATTGAAGGGGCAAGCCTGAGGCAAGCCAAACAAATGTTTGTACATCAACCTTTTTTAATAGCTAGAATTATTTGAGTACTATCTTTTTTGTATTTGTCCAACACATTTATCCTCACAGTCATCTTCAAAATATAGTTAAAGTATCTGAACTCTACCCCATCTCCTTGATCCATACCCAATATAAATCTCTCTCCCTTTCTTCAGCTACACAATATCCAGATCACTCTATTCAAAATTTGACAAAAAAGGCATGAGGTCCATGCTTTCTGTTTTTCTTTTTTGGTTTTATCTTTACAATTTTCAGAAGCAAATTATTCATTCTTTCAGAGAATACCCCTCACAGCCTTGGTTAGTGGGGGCCCTCACACTCCAAATTCACATCCGCCAATTTCAGTCCAGATATAATGTTTTCCAGGAATAATTCCGACGTGACATTATCAAAGCCAGCAAAAGAGGTGCTCTTTACACTTACACTGCAATGATCACTTGTCCCTAATGCTAATTCTGTCAGGATTATTGCACAAAGACAGATTTAAATGGATTTACCTAAAAAAAAAAATCTTTTACACCCAAATGTCATATTTTCTCAGTCTTGATGCTGTAGGTAGTATATTATGTTGATTATATTTTGAAAAAATTTGCCATTTTCTTTTTTTAGACTAGACAGGATGTGTTGCTTGGAATAATCTCCAGTGTTCTGCATATGCTGTTTTGTGTGTTATATTTGATAAGACGTTGTTGAACAGGAATTATTCCCTATGGGAAACTCTACAATATGGCAGTATCCCACAGCATTTGGATAATGTCATATTTATTTGTTCATTTTTTTTGCTTGTGGCTTTATCTTAATGGATACGCTCTACTATGTTTCCCCTGTTCACAAGCCTTTCCTATCAATGTCCACTGACAAAATTATGTTCTCTAAGGCTTATAAATAGCTAATGCATGTGTGCTCTATTTCCTATCTGGAATAGATATATTTTAGTAAACAATTTTTAGTAAACAAGCTAGAAATGTGTACAGAGTTGTGTGCAGTGCACAGTCCAACAGCATGCACTGCGATTGGATATTTTGTAGTGCAGATATAAACTAATCCATAATCATTTTACAAAAGATACAAAATGATTCCTGGACATTTGTGACACTTTATCATAGATTAGTACTCTGCACTCCCATTTTAAGTAGAGCCCCACCTTTCTGATGATGTTTTGTAGCCTGTTAGTTGCAGCAACATGGTGACACAGCTTTACAGTACCTGAATATGCAATTCGATTTTTACAAATTAAATACAATTGCCTCTTGATTAACGGAGCAGTAATAATGGCTACCTGCTCAAATTTGTCCGGATGTAGTTCATTTTGACTCGTTATAAATGTTCCTCCCCCCCAACTGCGCCACCTGCAGTCGAGCCTCAAGCTTAGAAACCTGATTGGCTAAAGTATACGGATCACACAATATATTTGCTTTTTTGTTTTATTTAGTATGTTTACTTTCTTATCTACTTTTTTATTTAAAAAGATTTTGTTTAAAAAAATGAAACTTGTATTGGCATAACAGAATATAGTGTTTCCATTTTGAGTATAGCTCATTACCTGTATTGTTTATTTTATACAGCCTTTAACAAGGTCATTAATGATTCCACTGCATGTATATAAAACTTCTGATGTGAGACCTGACTGCATTGTGGTGGAGCACCATATTACGTGCCACATCTCGCCTTCAAAACAAATGTTGGAATATTGGTCAGGGAACCACACTTAACCTCAAGGTCTTATGTTAAGATAGTCATAACCCAAAATATGGCATTTAACCTGAACAGCTGCTGTGGCCTGGATTTACAAACTTAAAGTATGTCAGGTCTTCTTTATCCTCTTGCACAGAATGCATTATCTTACCTTCAGATTTAGTACTCCAGATAATAGGTGTGAACTAACTCCCTGTATACATTTTTTATGTATGAAATCAAATCAAGTTAAGCATGAGAGAAGCAAGCAAGATTTCATGAATGTTAAGTTTTATTTTTTATTCAAATGGAAACATGCAATGTGCTTTATATGTATATAAACAATGTGTAGTAATAAATCAGTTCTCCCATTAAATCAATGGAACAATATTTTTTGTATATAGCCTAGTTTTCACTTTTCAAAACGGTTTTTGGTTTTTCTATGGCATGTTAAATGGACTATTGATACAAACCTTTGGCATGTTGGAAATTTGACCGAGTGGACCATCACAAATCATAAGTGAGTCCTCCTATGCTTGATGGTTTAAATCTTATATCAAACTGAAATAAACTGTGTGGAAATAAATATAGAACATTTTTTAAAAGTGTCTTTCTTATAGCTGAGTTTTGAACCAGACCATAGAGCAGAAAGAAGGGCTCCTGAGTGCCTTATCAAAGCTGGAGGAAGAAACAAGATGGACATGGTATAATTTAAGCCAACAAATTGGTGTCTGCAATCTGTTGGGTGATTTTAGTATATCAGGGAACCTTCTTGAGGTCAAACAATCTTAAAATCAGAATATTTACATGAGCATTCAAGCAGCACACAGACATTATCAAAAACAAGGATCATTTTTTCTACATGGATATTTAGAAACTCTGAACATATAAACAAATTAATTAAGTTTTTAAATCTGGCAAGGTAACGTCCAGAAAAAATGTCAAGGCTGCTTTATAAATATGTACAAGAACACCAGGTAAAACAGTGGTAGTGTCAAAATGATTATTATTATTTTTCACAAAATTATAATACTTTTTTCATTTTCATTTTCATCAAAGTTCTACAGAATGTGACAGGAAGTCCCATAGGGCAACAAATAAATGGTCTAAGGAGGGCTTCAATCAGGGGGTGGGTTCCCCTGCCTCAAGGAAGAGAACCTGCTGCGGTCAATTAAGTGCCAGCCGTCTACCCGTGCTGCCGCAGTGCAGACTCTGCCGTTCTCTGTTTCCAAGACCACGTAGCTCAGCTGATTTCACATGGACGGATGCATTCAGTATTGATGAAGTTTGATGTAGCGGATGTTGTTGCAATCATGACTGGCCATTCCAGACTTGGGGAATGAAAGAAAAACAGTTTTAAAATAACACAAGGGGAGGTACTGTTTTATATTCATAAGGAGGTCAAACAAGTCAACGACAGTCCTTAATTCAAATGCAGATCAGAGATCAGCAGCTCCTGGGGGATTTCAGAAAAGTGAAACAAATTAAATACAGCCCGTCAGAGACAATCCTTTTTTAGACATAATATTCCCAAGTCATTATACAGTATGTTAAAGTTCATATCATGCACTTCTTTGCTTTTGTATTAGTTAAACTTTATTTTCCAATTATTCTAAATGTAATTACACTGAGCACTGTATGTTTGCATTGCATCATCGACTCTCCTATGAAAAACAGTGATTTTTGAACCTTGATATCTCTGTCGTTTAAAAATCGATCTCAATGGCATTTCACAACTGGACTACAATCACCATTGGCTTATCAAATACAGATCTTGGTATAGCTATGTTACACCATTATTGTGTTGTGGATGCCCATAAAAATTAGCATAAAATTAAGACATTTTTTGCGCATGCATAACTCAATTTAAACCCAACGGATCCTGTCACAATGACCCTCACTCTATAACTATGAGGTGGTTTGCAGGTGGGAAATGGTTTGTTCTGGGGTATGAAAGTTGAAATGGCATTTTCTTCACCTGAGAATGAGGGAGCCTCTACTGCCAGTCCCTGTGCATCAGTCAGATGAAAATAAATTCTATTTTATCCGTTCTTACACCAAACAAATGTGGAGTGGAGGTGGCAATAATTTATGGGGGCTGAACCATGGAGTCTAGTCTACTCACAGGTTAGCAAGAGGTAGTCCTGAAATCATTGATGATTACATAAGGTGTTTGTGGTACAAAAAGCAGCGTCTTACAGATGTCTGAAACAGCAGAAAGAGAGGAAGAACTGTCAAAACATCAGTACCAGACCAAGAGCCTGTACAGTACTACAGCCATCAGAGACTGCCTGAGTGTTATACTGTAACTCCACTGATAAACCGCTTCTCTCAGCCAACTCACTGTCTGTACCTGACATGTACTTGCAGAGTACATCTTCAAATGGTGCGCTGAACATGTCTTCCACAGTGTCTTTAGACTGTTTGACATTTGTGTTTGAGTTCTGGCAAGTTTGAAGGGAAAGATGTTTCAAACTGTCATACTCCAATGATTCCTTGTGAGATTTTCAATGTTACCAACCAGCATTGTTGGGGAGTAGTTTAACTACATATAGTTAAACTAGCAGTTTAATTACATTTTGCCGCAGTTTGCTGGTAGTTCAACTACTATCAAATTTGTGTAGTGGTTATAGTAGTTAATTACTTATTTTGTTTTTGCCATTTTGAGGTGTAGTTATCTACATGAAGTACTACTAGTACTACTGCTCTAGGCCTAAAATATTTTTTCCAGCCCCTTTGAGCAGATACCTTTTGTCTCTCTTTCCCCTGTTGGTTGGTGAGAAGCACTCTGCTCCACTATAGTGGCCAACGGTCAACTGCCTACTGCCACACATTACTGGTTCTCCCGATTGAATGTTTCTTCCCGTGTGCTAAAAGAAGACGTTGCTCATATGTGCATCATGTCTGGGGAACATCATAATTATATTACACAACACAAACATTATAATAACACAAACCCTTTTCAAAATAGTTGAAAATGTAAGACGTGTGAGCATACAAATTTCTGCTGGCTTTCCCTGATGATGATTAATGTACAGTTTACCTTAAGTCAACTGGAGTTGGTTGGCCCAATTGATAATTGATCATTGTTGTGATCAGAGAGTCCCCCTTGTAAAGTATGCATCATGTTTCAGTTCTTTCTTGTATGACTTACTATTGTAGGCTGACATTCTGCTCTTTCAGAAATCAGTGCTCTGAATCTCCCTGTGGATTTCCTGGCCAGGAACACTGGTTCATTTCTTCTCTATTGATAAAATGGAATTTCTGTCAGCTGGGCATGTATGCCAGACTGCCCCTGGGGTATAGTAGTACCACTGTGCACACCCCTTGACAGTGGCATTCAAAAGTTGTGATGTGAAAATATGGGATTTGGACACTCCTTTAAAAGGCCCTGCTGTTTTAGCCTCAAGAGAAAGTGGTAATAAAGGTTTGACCCCTCCTACCTCTTTCCAACCTTTGACCCCTTTGACCTCCCCCTCAAACTGTAATGAATGCTCACACACATTACTTTACAGTAACTGAATCTTAATTTTAATTTAGGTGTGTGTGTATATAAGGGTGCCTGGAATAGATAATTTAACAAATTGTAAATAGATTACCTTTCGCAGGTAATTAAACTTGCATATATTGGGGGAATTTACTAATAGTTGCTAGAAGCTACAAATTACTGAAGTTTAAAAAAAAAAAAAACGTTATCTTAGCTATTTATGAAAGCAGACAGACAGACAATCACTGTAAGTATGTATGGCAGCAATTAATGGATCCTTCAACAATGAGCCTGGGTTCTAAATATTGCATGGACACATTGCATGAGAGAAATGAATGAAACTATCAACAATATAGACAATATTTATAAGAACACACACAACTATTTTCCATTCAGCTCTAACCTACTGCAGCCACCAATCTTATCTATTTCCCCAGTCTCTCACCTTTGCAAATAATGGTTGTTATAGAAGATGACACAGCTATGGAACAGCCTTACATTAGAACCACAGGGACATTGCACATGTAACATTTATTAGACTGAACGCACCTCCGCCTTTCCCGAAATATCTGCCATCCTTCATATACAGTGTGAGGCATTCATTCTTACCAATATTTCACATGTTAGCAATAAAACTCTGGAAATACATGCATCCAGTTTCAAGGCTATTCTCAAAAATAATTTACCCCACCCTTTATCGCATTTGTTACAAAGCATTCTCAGTGAGACAGTGTAGTAAATACATTATTTATAACTTCGTATTCCCTCTAGTGCCTACTATGGCACTTAATGTGTTGTAGGTTTGCATAATGGCACTATAAGTTGTGACCTTAATAACGGTATTGTTCCTACTCTCTGGCAAATCTTTTATGCACTTAAGCACATCTGTTAGCAAATGAGTACATGTACAGTACATGCAATTAATGTGAATAATGGTTATACTTGTTACTCATAAATTATTAATGGATAAATAGTGCTGCAAAGTATTTAAACATTAAGACCATTGTAAATCCTATGTGTATGCGTTTTTCATGCATTTTTATATTTTAATACAATACCATTTGTGCGGGCCCATAGCTTATTCTTTTTTTAAAGAGAGCTGACCGACCACCATCCTATTGTATTTTTTCTTCATACAAACAAGAAGAAAGTAGAGAGGGCTTTCCCACAATCCCCTGGGTTAAAGCTTCCTCCATGTGAAAGGTTTCCACCAGAAAACTTTCCAAGTTGCATTGTTTTATTCATTAAGCTTAATTTATCTGTGAATTCTCGTTAAGATTAACTTTACTTTGGAAAAGAGACCTGGGAAATTTGGATGTGCAAAAATAGTGGCTAAAACTGAAATGTTGAATTGTAAACCACAAATAAACTCAAAATATTAACATAAAAATGTTCTACAATGCATGAATACCACTATATATATATGTGTGTGTGTGTGTGTGTGAATATAGGATGTACGTGAATTAAACGATAGTCAAAATGGAAATCCTGGAATCGAAATCTGAACACAAATTGACAAATCAGACAAGGCCCAGTAATTGGCAGAGGTAAAATCAGAGAGGCACATAAAAATGACTCAAAAATCAATTTCACAATCAGACGTTGAGATAAAAGGCAGGAAGCAAGTGATAAAACAGAATGAAAAAACAGGCCAGAGGAGGCCAGCTTGAAAATGAAAGAAAAAGAAAACAAAATGAAAACCATTAAATGTGCCTCTGGTCTCACCTTCAGACAGCTGAGATCAATAATTCTGGGACATTACAAGAGTTGAAATGTGGGGGGTTGCCAGTTTCACATGGTGGAATGACTTCTTTCCAATGTACAACGTACATAGGAGTATTAATGACAGCTCCCCGCTGATGGGCAAGATTGTATATTAAGAGTTATAAAAATCTTACACAAGCATAGTACAGAATTCTTAAGCCTAAAAGAGGTAGACGGGAGTTTGTCTTTAAGATAAGTGAAGCTTTAACAGATCCATCTTAACAACAATAAAGAGTGCGTACCATGCATTATAAGCATATAAGCATCTTATCTTTGTGACCCTCTTTGTTATCAGTACGTCTTCACACCCTTGTTGATCCCCAACATATTTAATATCACATCTGTCACAGGATTAGTATTTCCCTTCTGAATCTATGAGAACTTATGTTTCTTAATGCAACAAAAATAGTTGCTTTGTCCTCGTGAAGTCAATATTAGATGCTTCATTTGACATTATTTTTGAAGGGCAGCATGCAGTAGTTATATTTCATGAGGTGAGAAATATTTTAGGCAGCTTTAACTGGCTTCTTTAACAGTCTGTTGGTCTTATGGTTCAAAAAGTCCTGTCTTCACAGATGGGCAGTGAATAAATTGGGTGAAGAATGGAGCAATGGCAAAGAAACTGGACCTGGGCTTTTGGGTTGCAGGTGAACATGGTGTGAAATACTACTCTTTGCACACGACCCCTATCCGATGTGCTCATACGGCCTGTGTTAACATCTGGCCTGAAATTCAGCGCTAAGTAAGCTAGCCTAGCTATAGTCATCTGCTGATCAAACATTAATGATTTCAGTAATCTGGCGCAGGCGGGGACATGAATAATATGATTTGCGCTCTTGGCTTACTCAAGGGTTTGATTGCCTGCCCGCCAGCCAAGTTCATTCCTTGCACGCACGCTTTTCGAGAAGACAGCTTGGCTCTTTGTTGCCGCCTCAGATTACTTCGTGTCTGGTTTTCCCTCAGATCTTGGAGGACCCGGCGGCAACAATGGATGTGCTGCGAGCTGTGACTGCGCGTGTGGGAGCACTTGTGCGTGCAAGCGTGCTAGTGTGTTAGCGTGAATGAATGCGCGCATGTCTGGGTAAATGTGTGTGTGTGTGTGTATGTGTGAACATGTGCCTGTGTGCGTACGAGTGTGAATGTGTGTGGGTATAGGTGGGAACGGGCAAAGGAAGGGGGGGGTTTTGCTGCCTGCCTGCTCCACATTGTTAGCCACCGCTGCTGCAGGCGGCCACATGAAGGGACCGAGCACAAATCATTTGTCTCTGCCTTTTTTTCTTTTTCTTTCCCCCCGATGGTTCAATGTCCTCCTTTGTAGGTTGGCTGAAACAGAAGCTGGATACAGCAGAATTGCTTTTTATAACCACGGGTTTGATTGAGGCCTGACTCACCAGATCTATCCAAGCCCTGTTTTTTTTTTTTTTTTTTTTTTGTACAGAAATTCCATTTATTGTGCTTCAGACACCAGACTCCCACGATGTTATCGACTCTGAAGTGAAAGCGCGCCAGATGGACTGATTTAGGATTTCGTAGCGTAGGGGCTGGGGAACAGAAAATCTTTTTATCGCCGGACAGTAAGCAGAGCATCCAGAATGCGCTCGGTGTTCACAGCCATTTCTACGGCCGGCTTGTAATTAAGATACTGTGTTTAATGACATTTAAAATTATTAATGGACGTTTAGGAATCGCCGTTCTCCACCCCCCAACTTGAATGTGAATGTTCACACCGCATGAGTTACAGAGCAGAACGCATGCTGCCAAAGATCCTTCTGAAATATCTCGCATGCTACCCCCACCTCTTTAAACTCCAACAGGAGTGAGTAAAGTATTTGCCATATTTCAGTGATGGTGCAGTGAGCGTGATGCAGAAATGGTGGTCAGGGCAGGATTTACAGCCCTTCAGTTTCCCAGTTTGGGGTAGTGGGGTGTTTGGTTGTTCCCTTGAGTAAGATATTTAACCTGGATTGCTTTGGTATATATATCCTGTGCCTCTTAATTGTTTCCCCACTACAGTAAATAATGTGAAATATAGACTGCTAAGTGCTGGAGTGCCCAAGCCCGGAGAAGCACATGGTCTACTGGCTTTTGTTTTTACTTGGCACTTGTCATTGCTCTCCTTGTTTCAATAACGTCTGCAACTTATTTTCAAACCATTATGTCAGGAAGTGGACATGATTGCATTCTAGGGAACTGAAAATTTGTATTTTTAAAGGGAAGACTGGTACTAATCAGATCGAGCTGTAATTGTACACAGGTGAGTTGTCTGGTATTTTGTGTCATATTGCAAACAACCCTATCATTTTGTGATATTTTATAGAGCACATTCCATCTTATCTCTCTGAATGATAAAACCTTTCTGCCGGTGCAGGCACAGAAACTTATAGGAATGAAAGTTTTGCACTCATAATCACAAAAGTTCATAATGTTTGCACTTCTCACATCTGAGAATTACTGCAGCACTCTTTACAACAGTAACAACTTGCATAATTTACATATATGCATATTTTTTTATGTATTGTGGTAATTATTTACGTATGTTTTCTGGTAACATATCTTTGTGGTGATCCCTAGGCCGACTAATAGTGGGGTGGGGGCTGTAACAGGAGCCCCTGAGGAAGAGCAAGAATCATCTCCTCTACTTCGAGTTTCATTTGGGTGGCCTCCGTTTGCCGAGCTCCGTCTTCAATCTAGATGGCTCGGCTCGGTTCCGCCGTCTTGGTCTGGCTTTTGGCCGTCTGTGTCACTTACTCTGTGGACGCGGCTTTCGGGTCTCACGGACTTGCCAACTTGCATCCTCCATTGTGCTGGACCCGCCATCATGCCCCACGTTGCCCCCCCCCCCAGTATTCCTGCTAGTAGTTTTCCAGCCAAAGAGCTTATCTTGTTTATCTGATTCAGACTTTACCCTTGTCTGCACAAGTGGGGCCCCAGCTGCCTAACAGATAAAATCTGAAGAATTCTGATACTGTAAAAAAAAAAACTGAGAGTAGGCCTTGGATTGATCCTTTAATGGCCACTACAAGATGTGGGAATACCGTTTGGTGCATCAAGGGTGAAATGTGATCTTGTGTTCACATTAAAAACAAGGGCCAGCATGGTTGGTTACAGCCAAAATGCCTTGAGAATCAATGGCAAGGGCGGCTCAATTACGGAAGCGAGGCTAAAAACAATGTAGAGGCCGTGGCACAGATGGATCCTTTTTCCCGTCTGAAAGCCTTCGCTAAATTGGAAGGACAGTAGCCCCTCCCCCTGGGGAGCAGCAAATCAAATTACTCGCTCACGGAGGAGACAAAGAAAGATGTTCTCTCAAACGTCATCATATCACATCTTTTAATGTGTTTGGCTGAGTGGCTCTGGGCTCATCCTTAGCCTTGTTTGCAGTGAAGGCCTAATATCATTTAATGGAGACATGTTTGCTTTACTGCTGTAGCAGGTGTTTCTGTGTTGGCAGTATTTCTTTTATAACATAAAGAAGGTTAATGCATCCATTTTAAAATGCTGAGCATTTAACGTTTGCAT
Organism: Anguilla anguilla; assembly: GCF_013347855.1. NCBI lineage: Eukaryota > Metazoa > Chordata > Actinopteri > Anguilliformes > Anguillidae > Anguilla > Anguilla anguilla. Next base: position 21,957,862 of record NC_049206.1, on the reverse strand, counting down.
GAAAAGACACGCGTGAAAAGGTGCACACATTAAGTAACCAGGCATGCATTAAGCGAAATTGAATAGTCCTTTTAAGAAAACGTCTTTTTTGTGCATTTTCTATAATGTTCATTTGTGGAGATGTTGCAATAGTTTCAGGGGTAAAAAGACCTCCATTCCTAAAAATGTAAATAGTCCTGGGTTGGTTTTCCCCAGATGGACTGAATGATTCCAGTTTATTTATTCCTGTTCAGAATTTAGCAGCATCTATTTTAATCTCCATTCCTTTCAAATACAAATTCAAAGCATATGCCACTCCATTAAATAAAATGGCCTTCCTTGCAGATCTGTTTTGGACAGATTTGACTTCAGCGAAAGAAACACACTGCAGTCAGAAACCAGCTGACAATCTATCTTTATAAATTTTTTCTTCCAAATTTTTCATAATTATGGCACTGCAAAAAATCTAAATATTTTTTATTCCCCAACCTTTAAGTTAAACTATTAGCTTGTGATTTAAAAAGTAGCCTTTTGTGTACAATGTTCGAGAAAGATATCATAATATTCACAAATTGAGTAAAGACACATGCAACAGAATGTAATGCTGAATAGTGCAGTCCTGAGAAGTGCAAAGGCTCTGTGCTCTGTTGTGTAATTAAACAGACCATAACATAAAAACTGTAAGCAATTCCATTGTGATTAAAATGAGACATGAAATTCATGGAGGATAGAGGATTCATGTATGCATGTATGCAATATATTGTAAAATATTGTAGGTAGTGCTCCCTTTGGTAACACTGAGCTGATCCTTGCAAACCCATAGCAGTTATTGTGCTCGAATGTGCATTAGTGGAAATGAATGTTTGATTTTCCAATCCCTTCAGCAGTAATGCAAAATGGTGAGCTGAAATACAATAGCATTGACCACAGAAGACCACAGGCCCCAACGGCATGCTGCAATTCTTATGTATGTATGGTCTCTGGCACACATACAGTACTTGTATACACACAGACATGGCAGCTGCAGCCATGATTGAAGAAGTGATCTGTTGGGATTTTGTCATTTTCTCATCAATTGACCAACGCCATTTCTTGAGGAACCTGAATGAACTGAAAATAACACAGACAGGCAGGATCAAATTCAATACAGATTTCAGGGGACTCCCCTCGTTGATTCCTGAAAATGGATCTTCTACCTTTTCCATTTAGCATCTGGATTGTTCTGTCAACACATAATACAGTTTTGAACTCTGTTTCTGCGCATTGCAAAAAGTAGTATAAACAAGTTTAAGCATATAAAGTTCATTTTCAAGTGTATTTTTAACTAAACTGACCCATTTTATGTATACTTGAAGTATACAGTACTTCCAGGAAATACTTTAAGTATACCATTTACGAACTACTTCTAAACTTGGTAGAATTTATGTATTTGTAACCGTGATGTAAGTTTACGTCTGCGAAGTAAAATGAAAGTGCACTTTAAGTACACTACCTATGATTTGATTCAGAAAAAGTATGTACGTAAGGCATAATTTTATGAATGTCTTTTTTGTAAGGGAGATCAACTCTTCCTTTGTTTTTGAGGGACAATAAACTAAGTACACATATTGGTTCAAGCTTATATTGCTTCTCCCAATAGATTTTTAATCACTGTGCAACTCTACATTGCATTAATCTGCTGTCCATACATAGGGAGTGTGTCATAGAGGGCACTACTGTATCATACATGATACCAGGGACGTCTCTTAAAGCTAATGTCCTATACATTTTTCCATACAAACATGCAATGGTTTGCAATATCTCTGGAGTGAGGGTGTGGTCAGGAGAGAAGACTAGTTTGTGTGTCATTGGATCCTGCTGAACTTCCACAGATGTACAGAAACTAACTACAATGATACTGCTCTTGCCGTATGTCAGATGACACTGACTGTGATAGCATGCCAATGATCCCCTGCAAAGAGGACACACATGATTAATAGAGAACAACCAGAGTGAAGACTCATGTAGAACATTAACTTGTGAAGGTGAAACTTGGAACAAATTAACATCTTTTTCTCTCCTCCTCATTTTTACTTGATTTCAAGGTGTTAATGAAATTTTCCCACTTTCTTTCTCCCTCACTCTCTCGCCCTGTGGTGAGATCACCATGGAGATTTGTCTGCATCTAACAATATTCATCGATTCATCACTGTGGAGATTTCTGTCTGCATCTTAGAGTATTGATTAGTGAGGAGAGAAAAAAATGTCATTGCCAAAACCAATCAGGGCTGGGCCTCTGAGAGCAATAACAGTGCCAGAGAGGCCTATTTCTGATTGGAGGAATAATTGGACCATCGGGAGATTACTCCACCCCTTAACCCTTGAGTGATTAATGTCCACATTGCAATACAGAAAAGCTGAAAGAAAGTTGTCGCATATATAAATGGATTCTGAGAATTGTGTCATTTTCTTCTGGTAGTCCATCATCTGCAGAAAAAATGAGGCTAAGCACAACTTCCTGCTGGACTTAATGGAGAAACATTTTTGCCATCTGTTCCTGGTTTTGGTCATACACTTTGTTGTACGTCGCTCTGGATAAGAGCATCTGCCAAATGCCTGTAATGTAATGTAATGCCATCAACGTATGAACAACTTTGAACACTGGCAAAATTCATGCCAAGGAAAATGCTCAGTTCCTCAGCTGTACACAGCCTATAGATATTCCATCAGGAGTTACCAATTCTTGGTTCTGGAGGGTCACAGGGTCTGTTAGCTGTTTTACATCAGGTTTCTTGGGTTTTAATAAGTTGCAGACCCTGTGACTCTTCAAACCAGGGTTGAAGATATGTCTATCACAGCTGGTTAGTCTTAAGTTTAATCAAACTACTTATATAGTAAACTCCCACATAACAGTAATCCAATATGTAACCTTGTGGATTATCCAAGCCTAATTCAAATGTGAACGTAAATTTACAATTGAGATTGACAGCCTGCCGAAGTGCCAACTTTTATGAGAGTACAGTACACGGTATCTCCATACCAGACCTGGGTCAAATACGTATTTGTTTTGGATTCAAATACTTTTCTATGCTTTACTGATCTTGTCTGGTGTATTGGAACCAATGAAATACTCTCAAAAAGTGCAAACCCTACATTCTGGTCATATTGGCAAGCTCAGTTACACTAGGCAAGATCAATTGAGCGCAGAAAAGTATTTGAATCCAAAACAAATACGTATTTGACCCAGATCTGCTCCATACCTGGGCTTTTGGTACAAGCTAGGACTACTGGTCCTCCCCTGCCATTAGTGATTTGTTGTATATATGTTTACGGAAAATTAAAAAAAGGAAACAAAATTATTTGTCAAATGAATTCATTTTTGCATATTCATATTTATAATTTGCATCAGATCAGAATTTTATCCAGACCACACCTTTCATGTGTCTACCTCCCTTGTGGACCCATTGAGGCCAATTAGGTGGGAGATTGCTGTACAGATATTGTACTTTTGCTGTGGCAAATCCGATCCAGAAATTCCTACAGGAACTGGCCCTTTGCCACTCTGCTTTTTGAGTTCAGAAGCTTTCACTGCGAGACCCTGATGCAATAGCCATTTGGCTGGCAGCGCACCAAGAAGGGAAAATAATCTGTTGCTTTCAAAGTATTCAGCACAGCAAGAATGAAGTAAAAAGGCTTTCATGTGGCATTTCAACATACTTATGTACAGAGTCATGTTGGAACCATGTGATCAAAGACCACAGTCAGATCTTTTTAATAATGTGCATGGACTGTTATAATCTTGATAAATTGTCCTCTTGTCATCTGCTCTTATGGAAGGAGTCTTGCTATGTTTTTTTACGCTGACGTTCAGATCCCACATCCAATTTATCGATGGGGATATCCTCTTACTGTTGTGGTGCTTCGTGCCAATTCATATCCACTGATCCAGCTGGCCAGAATCTTCACTTTCACTTGGCAGAGAGGGTCCTCAGAAGCAGTAGTATTGCATATTTTAAGTCCATACCAGCATTGCTGCATGTTTTTGAACTTGTTGGAGCTCATGCAGTATTTCATACTTTTCCCACAATTCCTGTGGAGTGTTAATTAGGTGTGCTTTCAGAAGAGATGGCAAATGTATATTTATAGTAACTAATGTTCCTTCCATGGACAGGTTTAACCTTTCCTGAGACTGACAAAGTTTACAAGTGTCATTTATCTAACCAGAGTCTCAAAATCGTCCTCCATGCTGAGTGTGATTAAAGAGTATAATTACTAGTGAAAAAATAAAAAAGATGTTCTATCCTCTCCTAATCAAATTAGCAAATAATCAAATAGAATGCTATTAGCCATTGAACTTGCTTTTAAATTAATCTAGGCATTTATTCCATCTTATTTCATTTAAATAAAGATAAATGATGTCATTAAAAAGCTCTTTCCAATTTGGTGGACAGTTTATTCACTTCAGTTCATTCATCAGGAGCTTTGTAGGTATTTCAAAACTTTGCTTGAATGAAACCTTTAATGAAGTGAGGATTCGGAACGATAATTGGAATAATCATACAATGTTTATTTTTAATCAAAAAATTTATTTCTACAATTTTGCATCTGCTCATAATGACATAAGGAATGAGCCTGTTGATAAGAATTTTTCATGGAAACAGGCTTGTCGGCCCATAATGAACCAATTAAATAACCCCCCCCCCCCCACTCCTACAAAACATAATGTTTGAACGATTGAATAACAACTCCCCACTACCCCCCCTAAATGTTCCCTGACTCCAGCCTCGCTTTACTACCACTCTCACAAACCATGAATAAAAAAAATCGAACCCATGGTCCTAGCGTCCCTAAATGGCTTCAAGCTGCAGTATTTGCAAATGAAATGTATGGATCCCATATTCTGTTATATTTGTCAAAGAACCCTTTAATGGAGTATATATATTGCATGGCTGAAAGTATGTGGACACCTGAAATCCAACATCTCATCCAAAATTATGGGCATTAATATTGAGTTGGTCAACCCTTTGCAGCTATAACAACCTTCGCTCTTTTAGAAAGGCTTTATACTACTACTTACTTTCAATCAGCCAGGAGAGCATTAGTGAGGTTGGGTACTGATTGGGAAATTAGGCCAGGGTGTAGCTTTGTCAATGTTCATGTTGATGAAATTAATGGCAGGGCCAGCTGGTGAGGGTGGGGAGCAGCAGAGGGCGACAGAAGTGGACAGGGGGAATGCGACAACCGCAGCGGCGGGAGACAACAACATTCTCGAGATTTGGGGCAAAAGCCCTGTAGGCAGCATGGGGAAGAAAATTGAAAAGGCCATTAGGGAATGTGCAGTAGAACAATAGTATTATAAGCCTGAGAATAAAGGTGCGTTTTTAAATCTAGATTTAAATATTGAGACTGTGTCTGATTCCCTTATAAATTTTGGACAGGTGTTCCACAGTAGTGGGGCTCTGTAGGAGAAAGCTCTACCACCCTACAGGTTTTTAGATATTCTTGGGACTACCAAGTAGCCTGCATCTTGAGAACAGAGTGACCTTGTGGGATAATAAGTTAAAAGCAGGTTAGCTTTGTACACTGGTGCAAGTCAATGCAGAGCTTTACAAGTCAGGAGCAAGACTTTGAAATCTATCCTATACTTAATGGGTAGCCAGTGAAGTGATGCTAACACCGGGGTAATATACTCATACTTCGTAGTTGTAGTTAAGACAATGTTGCCAAATGTTGGATGCACTTCCAAGTGCACTCTGTGAACTCTATGGATTCCCACAATTCAAATGGAAGTGCCATTTTATGGTCTTGCGCCAATGCAATTCTTGCAGCAGACAAGGCTGGACAATCCATATTAGAAATACAATTATACAGCCTAGATATTGCACCTGCCACTTCTACATCAGCCCTGAGAAACGCATTGACAGGATTGTTGAGAAGTAGCTGAGGGGATTGTGGTTTTTGACGACACGTTTAGTGTATAACTTGTAAGAACCTGAAGAAATAAAATAAAGAAAAACATTCTCTTATCTGACATCCTTGACTTGTGTGACCTTGCTTGAATCAAATATCGACTGAAAGAAATCAATGGAGATGAACAATTTTCAGAAAAGGCAACACAGTTGTTTGCAGACAATAAGGCCAAGAGAATACACTGGGAAATATGGGAAATGTACAGACATTGCAAGGCCGGACCAAAGAGGCACATAATTCATCAGTCACTCAATGGCAGCCATTCCTATTGCAACACCAAAATAAAAGTCTCAACTGAAACAGGATGTGGAAGGGATAACTGGAAGTCCCAATGTGATTTATACTGAACAAATTTATTCTGAAGTGACAGTGTAATGCTCACTTGCTGTCACTCTCACTATGAGCCAGTTCTGGGCTGGTTACAGTCAACATTTGTCCCAAAGTTCTGGCCTTCACCAACACAGTTTGGCAAGTTCAGAAATTAAACTGTTCGATATTGAAAATATATTGAACAGTTTAACATAATGTAGAATAAAGTAATCATTTTAAATATTTGGTTGCATATCCTTTGCATGCAATGACTGCTTGAAGTTTGTGACGCATAGACATCACCAGACGCTGGATATCTTCCCTGGTGATGCTCTGCCCCATATAAATGGTTTTTCTCTCGCCCTGTTCTATGCAAGCTTAGCTGTAGTATGCGGTGTGGAAAGAAGCAGACTGGCGATACCTCTGTATCAGAAGAGAACCGTGGATATCTATACTTTCCCGAATCGAGAGTGAATCCGTTTCAGGAGAGTGTAGGTAGCCACAATTCATGGTTGTGGCTGCAGACAATTGGCCATTCCAAATTAAGGTAGGAATAAAATAAACTGTGACATGAGAGTTCTATCCACAATGTTATATAGTATATGTAGCAGGCACATTGTAATCAAGAGTACATATTAATATTACTCCCGTGTGCAAAGTCTTATAGAACAGGGTTCTTCACCAGTGCTGTTTTATGCTGGAATGGTACATGCATTTAAATCACCATGTTATTTGCACTTTAAGTTCTGTATCATATTAGTTGTGTCATATTAAAATATCCTTGGGTCATTTAGAAGCATTTTTTTAAACACTTTTCCTTGTCTTTGACTTGATTTCGATAAGTTTTGACTTTTGCCATTCTTTCAAGCGTGTATTAGTTGAGTGCAGCTCTTTCATATTTTTAATTTACGAGCGTGACTTTCTCATTAATAATGTATGGATATTCTAATTAAAATCTGCCTCGGTCCTTTTACAGTGTAAACACAATTGATCTTCTGTTAATTAAGTTTTAAGCAACATCGATAGAATACAAAATTAGTAGTGAATAAAATGTTTTTTTAAACCTTGTCAATGCCTTCCAAAGCAATCAGAAATACAAACAAAACATTTTGTGAATTAAATGCCTGTTCAATTTCACAGTTTCAGTTTCCATCAGTCCACACATTTTTCTGACACCACTGCAATTATCTGCATTTTACAGGCAGCTTGGGCAAAGTGTGACGTGGGAGTCTTCACATTCGTTAGTCACTCGAAACCCCTAAAGGAAGCCTTTATTATTCAAATGTACAGTTTTCATAGGACTACTGGCGAGGTGAATGATGTATGTGCTTCATCTCTTAAGCATACAGGTGGGCTTATGGATGGCAACAAAGCTTGACAATAAAGCCATCATGCAATTTGAAGGGGCAGTTCATCCAAAAATGGAATTATGGTATGTTTCCACTTAACCGGAGTAGCGCTTTGAGGCCACATGAAAATAGGCCCATGAGGCACGTTTTATCAGATTGAGCTGTGGCGGATATCCAGAAAACTTGTCACATAATTTCAGCGAATCCAAACTCTGGATTGGCTGATACTACTCCGAGTAAGTGGAAACATACATCCATTTCATTTTTGGGTGAACTGCCCCTTTAACACAAAGAATTAAAGATTGGACTCAATCAATCAGCATTTATTTTGAAGATTACTGACCTTGCCAAGCTTTTAAGGAAAAAAAATAACCTTGTCATTTATTCAGTCATATATCAAAGACAGTTACTGATTGCGTCTCGGCCTCAACCAATAGCACTGTTTTTACGAAGAGCGTGAATATTTACTTTATTTACCTAGTAGTCTAGTAGTATCAGAAAACTAGTAAAGCAGAAATATTTGTCCCTGTTGCCATGATTACGGTGTGACTTGAAATGCAGGCACCTTCACCCTCAACCACTGGAAGGCAGACCCACAACTCATCCCTGTGACACCATCTTCACAGGCCTGTTTCATATTCATTCGAAGCCTACACACAGGGCACCATCTCTGTCTCCCAGCTCACCATAACCTGTCATTTGTTGTGATGGCAACCTCCCTGCTCTCTTCTTGATGTGAAAGGCCAGCACTGTTGCCAAGGGGAGTGGGTCTCTCTATCGCTCTCTACATTTCTCTGTATTTCTGCATCCCTCCTCTTGTCTGTTTGTACTCTTCCAAAGGATTCAAACTGGCTTTTGATATCGCGTGGCAGGAGCTGTGCAGTGTTGCCAAATAACTTTGTGACATGAACATATACTGTAATACAAATAGAAAGGAAGAGGAAGGAAGTGTATAGTCGAGGTAGTAGAGGAAAAGTGTGTATAAAATAAAATTTGTAAAACAGTTTTTTTTTTTTAACAAAGTTAAATAAAAGATAAAAATTCTATATCAAAATATAACAAAACAACCATATGGGCAACATATTATTTTTCTTTGCATCAGTTTTAATTTGAAGTACTGTACTCACCCTTTACCCCTTAAGAGTGGGAGAGCAGTAAATGCACCTCCACTCTAACTTGGCTGAGCTCACAGTGGTGGTTTTGCCCATTTTCCCTGGTAAACTAACTGCTACTACATACCATCATATTGTGCTTGGGTTTAGATTTGGTGTTTTGTATGGGTCGTCTAAGCAGCAAGTGGATCACCCCAACAGCACCCTCACATACCTTCCCTCTGGATTTCCACAAGCCTTCATTGGCTAAAACATGAGAAGTCTTATTCAGCATTGGCTTTCCCATTGTGCCCTCATAAAATGGATTACTTACAATTCCATTAAATGAGACTGAGGGTATGAATGCCCTTTAAAGGAAAACTGAAGGAATTAACTGGAAGTTAACATGGATTGCAGCTAATTACATTTTAAATGAGCCCAATCTAGTTATACTCAAGAAACACGCCGATATTTCAGCTCTCTTGTTAAAAAGGGAGGTCTTTGTTCTGCGGTAATGCTGGTCTCAAGGTCGGGTATAGACCAGCGAACGTGCCATTCAATTACTCTCTCTGACAACGCACACTGAGTTTGGCTCTGCCAGCTGATGCTGCTGATGCTGATGCCTGCTGCATTCCAAGAGAGGCCGACAGTGCCGTTATGGTAATGAGACTGTGCCGTGTGCTACACGGAATGTAGCTTTCCAGTCCCTGTGACAGAAAAGAAAATGACAAAGACAAGAAAACCACTACACTTAAAAAAGAGAATTGGTGAATTAAACCATAGATATGAAAGTAAGAAATGGTGTACGTTTCTTATTGAAAATTTATTTTCATGTACTACAGCAGACACAAAATGGGAATTATGGTATTTGGGTCAATGTCAAATGAAAAAAAGTTATGTCATGTTTTCAGCTTTGCTTTACAGGTCAGGCTGCACAGAATCAATCACTAATCAGAACACTATTGTGATGATGATGATGATGATGATAATAATATAAAATATATTGCACAATTTTCCTTGAGTTGAAGTGCTACATAAATTCATTTAAAAGGATTTAAAAAAAGATGATCAGAAAGATAAAGAGAATAAAAGGAAAAAAGGATAAAAACATAAATTGGAGCAATAAAATACTTTGGCAGACAGAAAAAAAACTGTTCAAATAAAACACATTCCTAAAAAGATGCATATTATGTCCATACTTGAGTCTGAAGGGCTCTCATATGGTCAGGGAGAACATTCCACAGACTGGGGGCAGCTGATCCCCCATTGAGGAGAGCTTAGTCTTTGGGGTAAAAACCAAACAGACTTGTTGGTTGGACCGGAGATGGAAAGAGGAGTTTTGTGGTGTAAGAAGTTCTTGAAGCTATGTAGGAACACTGCCATGGAGGCACTTGAGGGTGAGGAGAAGGGTTTTTAATTCAACAGGGAGTCAGTTCCGGGAAGCCAGAATGGGAGTGATGCGTTGGTATTTCCATAGGAACCTGGCAGCACTGTTCTGAATGTACTGGAGCCAGACCTGGGTCAAATATGTATTTGTTTTGGATTCAAATACTTTTCTGTGCTCTATTGATCTTGCCTGGTGTAATGGAGCCTGCCAATACGACCACTCACTTTTTTGAGAGTATTTCATTGGTTCCAATACACCAGACAAGATCAGTAAAGCGTAGAAAAGTATTTGAATCCAAAACAAATATGTATTTGACCCAGGTCTGACTGGAGCCTGTGGAGGCTCTTAACAGGAATCCCATAGAAGAGCACGGCAAAGGCATGGACAAGCTTCTGGACATCTGACAGGGTTAGGGTGGGACGGAGCTTGGCAGCATTTTTAAGGTGGAAAAAGTGATGGCTTTTGAATATAGTTGATGTGAGAATTGAAAGACAGAGATGAATAAAATTTCACACCCAGGTTGGTGACTGATGTGTCGAGCGGCGTGACTTGGCCTGCGGTGGTGAGGTGGGTTATGGGAGAGTGGTGGACCTGATGCGGCGTGCCAATGAGGAGAGCCTCAGTTTTTCTGAGCGTTCATAGAGGTAGTTACGGTTGAGATGTTTCTGGAGCTGAGAAGCGGCCACTTTTTCAAACCATCTGCACAGGCCTGTTTCATATTCATTCGAAGCCGGAGGAGAAGAGGAATGGCAGCCAGTGTGCCCTATTATGAAGATCAATATTACATTGTTCTTTTTATGTTGTGATAGGCATCATATACTGTACAGCATATAACATACTGTATGATGTGTCATATTCAGTGTCTGCTTCCCCATTATAACCACAGAAAAGGTCACAATACAATCTATTTCGGACGGAGTGTGGCACAGTGGGTAAGGAACTGCGCTTGTAACCGAAAGGTCGTAGGTTCGAATCCCGGGTAAGGACACAGCCGTTGTACCCTTGAGCAAGGTACTTAACCTGCATTGCTTCAGTATATATCCAGCTGTATAAATGGATACAATGTAAAGTGCTATGTAAAAAAAAGTTGTGTAAGTCGCTCTGGATAAGAGCGTCTGCTAAATGCCTGTAATGTAATGTAATGTAATATTTCACTGTCATGAAAAGAAGCAATGGATTCAGTCAATATAATATTGTCATAAACTACGTTTTAACTTAACTAACTGAGGTCTGTGGATGAGTGTTCTCTTATATTAAGAAAAGAAAGCTTCAGTCTTCAAACTGAATAAAGTGACACTTGGATTTAAGTACGGGCCAAAAATAAGTATTCATTTTTTTCTATGAAAAAGCATGGTTTAATGATTTAATATGCTTGGAAAAAAGCAGCTCTGATGATTGTTAATATAATGGAAGCTCTTACTGGAGTCGGTGGTCCTCTGTGTTTCATATATTTGGCTTCTGGATGGTACTATTCCTTTTTCTGTTTTCTGTTACCATCACCATTTAGACTGCCAGGGTAATGGATTAGCAGCAAGAGATGCAGGGGAACTGGTAAGCCAGCTTCAGCACTTCTGCTTTATGTGCGTGCGCATGCTGTGTGTGTTTGCGCCTACATACGAGCCTGTGTTTGCGTGTTTATGCACACATGCATGTGTCTGGCTGTCCGTGTCTATCTGCATACGTGGAACGTACCTGCGCGAGTATTTACGTGTGTGCACATTTTGTGTGTACGTGTGCGTGTGTGTCTGTGTGTGCGTTTACGTGAGCAAGTGATGACCAGAGAACGAGGGAACTCAGGACGTACAGAAGGGAGAGATTGCTTGTGATGTGTTTATGAGCATTACGGTACACCATGCAATCCCCATTTCAGCTGTGGGATGTTGTACAGTAAAGTGCATAATTAGAATAAATGTTTGCTTTAAGGGAGATGAAGTGCTATATGTACTTGGTGACCATCCATGAGGTTTCATCCACTCTGGAATTACTGACTTGTCATTTTGAAAGCTTTCAGAGCTTCCCAGGCAATTATCCATGTTCCGTAACTCTGTACAGACATTAACCAGCAGAAAATAACAGGCGGTAGAAAATGTCAAAGATGCTCGTAGGCAAATGAATCAAAAAAAACGGGAGAGAGCTTTGTCATGGGAAATATGATTTTATTGATTTTTTTTGGAGGTGCAAAACACTTTCTTGAAAATCACGAAATAAATAAATATATGTGACAGCATATTGCAGTGACTTGTCTTCAACCTGCATTCAACTGTGTGATGAATTTGGACTTTTCAGACTACATTGCTGGACAGAGTCTGTATTATAGCCATGTTGTATGATTGACATGGATTTCAGCCAATGATGGTTATAATGGCCAATAAACAAACAACCAAGATAAACCAGAAATTATCCTTTACTTTAAATAAAGATAAAAATGCTTCTGAATTAACAGGGAAATATTAGTTTAGATGAATTGGCATCATCCAATCATAGCCATTCTTCCATCCACTTCATTTGAAATCAGACCAATCAATATTGTCAATCATCACAAGAGACATTCCTTCTGAAACCCAGTTATTGATACAAATTGATCTGGGTTATTCTACTAAATGTAGTTCATGCCTTGACCTCATATGTGAATAAATAAGGATGGACACGGAGAAGGCTGTGACATCAACAGTTAATTGACTGGACCCGTAACTACAAGGTGGCAAGTTCAAACCCCAGATGGCATACCACTGAATTTCCATTCTGCATGGTAATTGACCTGACTTGCTTCAATCAATATCCAGCTGTGAGTTTACAAATAGAACGGTACACATGTGCATTGTTTATAAGTGGATTTCAACATACGGATTCTATTTCTAAGGTCGGGCAATGTCTGGGATTCATTGACACAGGGTGGAGGGATGTTGTGGAGACAGATGGAGTGAAGGCTCATCTGCTGCCCTTGTTAAAGAAAGAAGGGCAGTTGAGGGTCTCTGTCATTTCTGTCAAAGTATCTGACCACAGCTGTGGTCCTCTCTCAATCTTGTACATTTATCAAACAAATGGAGCCAGTCATGTTGAAATACGGAATTAAAATTAAGATGTTCTGCATACGAATATACACGTTCACTGTACACTTTATGCATGTAACAGGTCCTTCATTTTGCTCCTTATAATCCTTAACTTTGCTGTAATAGTGTAGTGAATACTTTGTTTTATTTTGTCAGTGTTAACTGTATCATAGTTATTTCTTTCATGTGTCATCTGGTGACCCATCACTTGGGTCTTCACCTATGTGTTGAGGAAATGTGGCTTGGATCTGGAAGTCTCCATGTTCAGCTCCCAGGTGTTTTGCAGTTGCAGCCCTGAGCGATGTGCTTAATTTGTACTGTAAGTTTCAGTAAGAATCCACCGCTATAAATGTACATTGTGAGAGAAGCGTGGGCTGCAGTACGTGTCACGTTCCGCTATGCAAATAAATAATGCTGTCAAGCGCTGGGTCCTTTATCAAACGTGCCCTCTCGCTATCACATTTTGTTTTGCCTGCTGTCGCATTAAATTGCATTCATCTCAAAGAAACGGAATAATTAAATGTCATTTTAATAACCGAGCTCCCCCTTCCTGTCTCACTTTTATCTTTGTATTGTTATTCGAATTCCTTTTCTCCTGGATGATGCGCAATTTCCGAGTAAGAGCATTTAGCAGCGTGGCTACAGTGCGTCCATTACGGTCGTGAGCCGAATGAATAAATGGAGGTCGCGTCGGCGGTTTAATGTATTTTAAAAAGTCCTCAGCTCCACGCTGCGCTTCAATTAATCAACTTGCCAGGAGCCCCGGCTCGGCCTGGTGGTATCTGTGGCCAGATGCGGGCAAAGAGAGTGACCTGATTAATTTCCTCCCTAATTTCCCCCGTAATTAACACCCTGCTTTTTGATTCCGTTTTAAATGCCCTCTCACTGGGAGGCTGATTGGACTTTAAACAGCCATACTGGGGTACACAGACCTTTCTGAAAAAAAAAAAAAAAAGTACAGCCTTGTGAGTCATCAAGGATTGGCAGTTTGAAAAAGTGCATTTTTAAACTCCATTGGAGTCCCACTGGGATATTAAACAACTGAGGCATAGGATCCAGCACCTGTTATTAACCTGGAAATGTTCAAAATCAAAGCAAAAATAAATCAATAAATACATTTAAAAAAAACATAAAATAACCACACCATCACATCTAGAAGGAAATGTTCAGTAGTAATCTGATGTAATATTCTATTACAGTTTTACTCAAGACAAGCTGAAAAATATTCCACAATACTTTTTGTGATTATCATCTTGGTTTGATTTCACGCCAGAACTATTGTGGGTCTATTACATATTTTACTTCAAAGCCTACATTGCATGTTTATTTGAAGTCATGCAGCTACCTCCTGACCACCAGGGGCCGCTATTGCAGTGTTCAGCATTGCAGAAGCCAAAATGAGCCTATACTGTATTTCTGCAGTTATCAAAGCCTACCTGAGGAAACCCAGGATGGTTCAGACTTGGAATCATCTTCTGTCAATTGCTACTCAGTACCTCAGCCTTTAGGTGTTAGATATCAGACTTTTCATTTTACATTACATTACATTTATTTGGCAGAAGCCTTTATCCAAAGCGACGTACAAAAAGTGCATTTCATGTTCATAGACAACTGCTAAACACAGGTTCAGTAAGGCACAATACTTATTTTGTACAGCTATTTCTAGCCAAGAACACAGTTTAGTTCACACAGTGAACACTATTCAGACCTAATAGTTGACTGTTGATAGTTGAATAGTTGAATAATTGTTGACTTAAAGTACCATCTGACATTTTTACCTTATTACAGCTAATATATCTATGTTTTAGGTATTTTGAGGTAGGTCTTATATCGCAATGTATGACATATATACAGTCCATGATATTAAGGCATCAGATATTGTATGGAACTGTCAGAAACAACAAGTCGTGTGTAACTGATTAAAAGTGATCAGATGAATCTAGGTAAATCCTGTGATGGTTAAACAAAATCTGTTTAATGCTTGGTCAAGCAGTACCACGAAACAGACCCTGACAACACTGTTTGTAAATAACTGTCAAAGTGAAAGCATAAAATATTGGTCCTCAACCAGGGATTGGCTTGACAGATTTCCACCAATATTAATGTAGTCATTCTAGCAATGGTTGATGGAAATTCACTTTGGGTTGATTTAAATAGGCTGTGTAAAGTTGTCCATGTGCGGATGCAAAGGGTATTTGATCTGGCTGACTAGTCAAATAAAAAGCCATCTAATTTAATGGTACAAATGCAATGGATTAGCCCAGGTCCAGTACTTGCTGTGTGCCTGAAATGTGAATTACGTGACTTTTCTCTAAATATTATATAATGTAAACATACTATATTATAATATGGCTGCAAGTGGCAATACTTGGTATATTTGCCCATTGGTTGTGATGTGCTACTATACTTTATTGTATTAAAATGTATATATAAATTTATTTTCAGTATATTCCATTCCATAATGGCTAATGGGTGGAGCTATATTGAGCTGTCAGGCACTGACCAATCAAAAGAATTTGCTCTCCAAATCAAATCCCTGATTGGATTTTGCTCTCCAAATCAAATCCATGATTGGAATTTGCTCTCCAAATCAAAACAATGATTGGTTCACATTAGTGAGCACATGACAGCTCCACCCATTTTGGGCTTCTTCACTCTGCAATCACTGCCTGTAATTCATCATTGTTTTGTATGTCATGTCACTCAGTAAAGAAGAGCGATGGTTGAAGTGAGCCTCCCCCACGTCGCAGAAATTCTTCAGTGTAGTCTTTCGGAAGGAAGTTGCAGACCAGCCTTCAGTCAGGAAGTGCCTCTGCGCCAACTGCGCGGTCCAGACAACGACCCTCTCGGGTGCAGCGATGGCAGCCGCCGCTTAACACTAGGAGCGCTGTGACAGGTCATTTGACCTGTCACTGAGATATTTCGGAGTTTAGGATTTTTTTCATTTAGTTACTAGCAAGCTACATCATCCGCATTCACTGACTTTTCCTAAATATTTGTTCTTTACGTACCAGCGTAGTAGGAATGTCAAAGTCCCGTTTGGAAAATGTTAAAAGCACCTTATTTCACTTCCGTGTGTGTTATAACAGTGTTGTTAAATTACGGCCGTCTTCAGACTAAGGAGTCAGTTTTCCTTCACCACACCAGGAGGCGCAAGGATATACTTTTCATCGCGGTGGACACGCATTTATATTTGTACGAATGTTTTATTTATTTTGTTATTAGAAATATTTGTTTATGTTTATTTTGAATAATACATTATATAATGTTTTAAATATGTGATCTTAAAAAATATTTTTATAGGCTATTGCGTTCGTTTTGTGATCATTTGTTTATGCCTATGCCTTTCCCTTGTGTTCTGAAATCATAGCCCTACATTTTATTTTTACAGTTATTATACAACTGGAAATTTCTAAATAAGGGTTAAAATAAAATTGATCCGTCTTCAAATGCATAAACAATTTTTTTTTTCAATTTTATGCATTATCATTCTCGTGCACAATGGCTGCATGCGACACGTTCACGTACAACAACAATGCTGCGTATGATATTGAAAAAACTAAATCTAAGCTAAAGAAACGACTACAATATAACAAGATAAAAATATATTCGAAGCGCTATTTGTTTCGGCTGTTAATTTGTTTATTCATAGAATATTACAGTGAATACGTCTTTTTGTAGGCCAACCCGGACGTTTCTTCCGCCATGGGTTCCCTCGGCAGATTGCCAATGCATTTTTCCAATAGGGATTTAGTTTTCTTCCGAAAATAAGACCTATGGTTAATTTATGCCTAAAACAGTTTCACGTTTTGTTTTACGAGTTCTATGGGTTCGCCGCTCACTCACGCTTAGCGTTCGACGCTCAGCGTGCATGCGAGCTAGTAAAACAAGAGTGGTTATTGCAAAAATGTGACCGCTCTTGTAGTTTCAATATAGAAACTTAGCCTACTTTTCAAAAGCACATGACAGCTTAGAAATCCACGGTTGACAAACAATCGTGAAGCTCATTTAGGCTTACGTTCACCACAAACCTTACTTTCGGCAGAAAACTAAATCCCCACGGGAGAAATCTGATGAGAACCCAATGCCAACTTACTTCCGGGTTTTAGGACTACAAACTGTAACACTATTGCAAAAACAATCTAAAATAAAGAAACCACTACAATACAGCATGATAAAAATATATTTGAATCATAGCGTAGTTTGTTAGTTTATAGTTAGTCATGGTTTGTTTCGGCTGTTAATTAGTTTATTTATAGAGTGTTTCAGTGAAGACGTCTTTTTGTACACCAACTCGGACGTTTCTTCTGCCATCGGTTCCCTCGGCAAATTTCCTATGCATTTATCCCAGACGGATTACGTTTATTTAGTGCACTTGTTATCAGTGGACTTTCTGTGAGTTCTGATCAAGCATACCTTGCTCGTTGATGTATACACACACACACACACACACACACACACACAAAATATGCTAAAAAAAAATTATAGCTGTATCATATCCTATTTTCTGTGAGGTAAAAATGTGACGTGACACATTTGGCTTTTGAGGGACCAGGAAATAGGGGACATTCGTTTCAGGGAGTAAAGGTTTTGGGGGGAAAAAATCATTGTGGAAGCACGCGAGTGGTGACACGATGTCCGGTTAGGCTAGGCTTTGCAGTTGCTATTATGTATAACTCCACAATTTTTTAAAAACATAGTATTAACCTTTAGGCTACTTGAGAGAACAATAAATGTAACTATTACATAGCCTACAATCAAAAATGATTTCTCAAATGTGAAGTGTCTTGTGATGTGTTCGTGTGGTGTATGCTGTTATTCCGTTGAGTAAACTAGTAATAAAAATCTTTTTTTAAAAACAGTAAACTAAATAGAAAAAAAAGAATAAAAATGTAGAAAAAAGTATAAGCAAGAGCGAGAGATTGTTGCGTAACTAAAAGTAATACAAGGCATACTTTGTAGCGTAACTAATTACGGCTAAGCAAAATACTTGTATTATTTTTGAGTAGGCTAACATAACATAATAATATTATGTGCCGGACAAATAGAACATTTTACCTCTCCCTGGAGAGATATCAACTTTCAAACATTCACACGTGGCATAAGTGAACCATTCTCAAGTGGGACATTCACATGTCAATCTAAGGGTAAGGGTAAGACCACTGATCTGTATGGGACATTCAACGCTCACCCCTCCCCCACCCGAGAACACAGAAAACTTCAGATGCTTTAGCGAAGCATGGCACAGCATGGTTATGCTGACCGTAATTTTTCACTTACTTAGAAACGAAAGCACATATTCGTGCATGCACGTATAAAGATGAGACGGCATCTTGAGCAATGTGCTATCGACCGAACTTGCAATGTCAAATCACATGATGGCAAAGGCAGCTAAGCTTACAAACTCCGCGGCATATAGGCGACCAGCAGCTCTTTAGTTTGTTGGTCAGTTGGTCCACAAAAGTGTCCTCCTGTGGATGCATGCGCGGTCGCAGCTATTGCGGATTTGGGCTTGTTATTACTGATGTTTTATGTTTACTATTAACATTTAGCCTACTAATGTTTTATATTGATTTTCTTGTTTATTGATTTGATATCAATAAATACATTTGCTTATCCATAGATTGAATGGAAATTTTTAAATATTGTTTTCACAGTTGAAAATGTAGGTTTTGAAAATATAAGTTAGGTCTATTGAGGTGAAGTCTCCAATCGCCATCACTGGTGTCGTGAAGAGGAAGAAAATCACACCCCTCTGCGAAGCTGAACATTCACACCTACTGGGTTTGACTCGGGGCCATAGAGAAAAAACTATCAGCTCTGGTTTCGCTAAAGGCATCTAAAGAATTCAGTATTCTGGTGCTGGGGGAGGGGTGAGGGACGATTCAATGGATGAGCGTGAACGATCGTGCGTGAATAGCTGGTAGTTTTTTTGAAGCTATTATCATGAGTAGGCCTTTTAGGCCTACTGAGTAGTAAAAAGAGAAATGCCCAAAACAAAGATACAAGTGTCACACTTTTACTTGTTTTTTAAGTTTTACTTATTTCTAGTCATAATAGGTTCGGACCTTGTTTCATATTCAAAAATTAGAGCCTTGCACGTTAGGAACTGTGTTAGAAGACTGCTCACGCTGTCTGCGTAGATGCAACAGCACATGCATAAACTATCGGGATGCGTTGCGTGGGAATATAGGCGTCTCTGTGCTTTACCATGTCCACGCAATCATTGATAGGGTTTATGGAGTTTATGAAACTAATTGCCCACATAATTACTATTCCACTTTCAGCAATACATTTACAGTTACCAATCGGGAGAAACAGGTCGCTACCACTAATGTTACTAATGATCGGCACATGTAATGAACAATTTTCTTACACTATCATAGGATTGACAGCCCAAGCAAGAATCACGTCAAATAACCAGGAATAAATGTATCATTATTTATATTCTTTTAAAATATTTAAAATATTGCGATCGTTTCGTTGTCATCTCTCTAAAATGCATGCGAATTTCGTTTGTATTCCTACACAAACGAAAATCATAGTCCTACATAGTTATGCAAGTGGAAAAATTTATATAAGGGTTAAAATGAAATGCATCCATGTTAAAATACCACACAATGGAAACAGATATCCTACACGTTTGCAGATGTTGCTATTATGTGCAACTTTTTTAATTTTTACGCAGAGTATTCACATTTAGGCATCTACATAATTATCAAAGTTTTAATCGAAAAGATTGTTAATGTAACATGTTATGGATGTTACATCCTATCAAGGAATTTACTTTTCACGCACCACACCACGCCCCTCACACCTGAAACTATAATGGCATGGGCGGGGCTGTTATAATAATTTCTATTCAAATTATTATTGGGCTACGAAAATATGGCTATAAAAGAGAAGCATGATTATTTCGGCGACCAGTTCGGTTTGGTATCGCTTGCCAAGATGAACACACGACCACAGAGATACTCTGCCAAGCAAGCTTTGGACCTGATTCAGGATGCCAATGAAATGGATTCGGGCGATGAGGAGTTGGAGCTGGATATTGAATTTGATTCAGCTTCTGAATCTGATTCTGAAGTTGAAACTGAGACTGCGACTACGACTGAGTTTGTCTCAGAGAGAGAGGAAAGGGCAAACGATGGGACAGTTTGGGTCGAACAGACTGCTGGTAATGCTCTGGGCAGAGCACCATCCTGCAATATCTTACGGGAAAAGGCTGGGCCCACACGGTGCGCCAAGGAGAACATTGTAAGTCCGCTGAGCAGTCTGCTATGTCTGATTGACATTCTGATGTGGGGGCAGATTGTCAAGTATACTGTGGCAGAAGCCCACAGAAATGGTGCAGAAAACTGGGACCTGTCAGTCGACGAATTGAAAGCTTTCGTGGGACTGCTGTATTTACGAGGCATCACTGGCGGTAAAAGTATGAATTTAGAAGACTTTTGGTCTTCAGACTTGGGAAATCCATTTTTCAATGAAACTATGTCGCGGCAAAGGTTTCGGGACATCATGCGCTATCTCAGATTTGATGACAAGGACACAAGGGCAACACGTCTTGAGAAAGACAAATTTGCCATTATTTCCGAAATATGGAGCAAATTTGTAAGCAACAGTACTGCGTGTTACACACCTGGAGAAAACCTAACTGTTGATGAGCAGTTGTTCCCAACTAAAGCGCGGTGCCGCTTCACGCAGTACATTGCTACTAAACCAGATAAATTTGGGATAAAGTTCTGGATAGCAGCCGACGTTGAAACGAAGTACATGCTGAACGCTTTCCCATACCTTGGGAAAGATGAGGCGAGGCCTGTCGGTGAACGATTAGCTGACAATGTGGTCATGCGCCTTGTGGAACCCTTCGTCGGAAAAGGAAGAAATATAACCTCGGACAATTTCTTCACATCGATTGCCCTGGCGAACAATCTACACGCAAAAAAAACTACATTGGTGGGTACCATGAACAAAAAGAGGAGAGAAGTGCCCCCTTCTGCGAAGGCACAAAATCAAGAGAGATTTTCCACCACGATCTGGAGAGCTGGACACGCTACACTTACGGTTTATCAGTGCAAGCCCAAGAAAAATGTGTGCATTTTGAGCACTATGCACAAAACCGTATCGATCGACACTGATGCCAAAAAACTGCCAGAAACCATCGCCCATTACAACGCAACAAAAATGGGAGTGGATGTTTTGGACCAGATGGCACGGCTGTATTCGGTCAAGGGGGGCAGTCGTCGTTGGCCAGTTGCCGTTTTTTACAACATTTTGGATCTGGCTGCAATCAACGCCCATGTTTTGTACACGCAATGCATGAACAAAACAATTAGTCGGAGAAGATTTATTCTTGAGTTGGCCAAGGAGTTGCGTGCAAATCACATGACCGCAAAGGCAGCTCCGCGGCGTACCGTCCTAGCGCCCCTCTGCAGTCCAGAAACCCCCAACACACCACAGCGAGAGCGGTCACTAAAAAGAAAACGCTGCCAGGTATCCAGATGTGGAGGGAACAAAACTTGTGATATCTGTGACAAGTGTAAACGACTTGTCTGCGGCAAATGTACAAAAATGCAACCCAAGCTCTGTCTTGAATGCTGACGGCGTTACCGCATTACCAGCAGCTCTATTGCTAATGTTTTATATAGATTTTTTATTTATTGATTTGCGGGGTGATTCTAAATAATTCAACTTGCTAGCTATATATTTAGCTAACGTTATATTTTCAAAATCGTTTCAACTTCCTAACAATGTGCTGTATGCTTTTTGATCTAATAAAGCAAATTACTGAAGACAGGTGTCTCGTCTTTTTACTTTGTTGCTATCTCAATTTGACTTTGTGTGTGCGCTGAAGCGATAATCAGTTTTGAAATTCCACTTGGTTGCTAAGGTCTTATGTACAGTGCGGTATTATTCAGTGTTACGAATGGGTGTTTTTTGTAATTACGATGAACAAGAGACTTCTTTGGATTTCGAATCCCCAGTCGAATAGTCACAGCTAGCTAGGCTATGACCTGCTTGCCTGTATAGCCTACATGTTTTCTGGTCACCGGAAAAAACTCGTTTGAACAACAGAATTCTTGCATGTATATATTTGCTATGGTCTTATGTACAGTGCGGTATTATTCAGTGTTACGAATGGGTGTTTTTTGTAATTAGTCTACGATGAATAAGAGACTTTGGATTTCGAATCCCCAGTCGAATAGTCACAGCCAGCTATGACCTGCTTGCCAGTGTAGCCTAGCCTACATGTTTTCTGGTCACCGGAAAAAAACTCGTTTGAACGACAATATTTTTTACATGTATTTTTATAAAACAGAAAACTCGACCCTAAAATTCGCACGGGTGATGATGCGTTTCCCTCCAACGACAGCGATCAGTGATCACATGCGGAGGGAAGCGGCTAATTTTAGCAAATTGGCGATTTATATGTTGTTAGCCTATTTGATTATTAGCATTTATGATATTATGCATGAAGAATAAACTGTCAAATTTGTTTTTTGAAAAACAGGTTTGACCTCCCTACAATCTGTTTATTGTTAGCTTTTCATACAGACATACTGTTTATTCTAAATACATTTATATTGCAACAATGTGTTGACTAGAATGCCGAGCCGTAACTAAAACATAACTTACTCTGATACTCTGACAGTCTAAAATCTCGCAAATATTTCATTAGGACAATGGGCTGGCAACCTTTGTCAGCTCCTGTCTAATAAGCGCCATCTAGCGAACAATGCGAATATTTCCAGTTTGAAGGCTAATGTGTCTTTTGACCCTTGGCCGCGCGAAAAGTTATTTGAATGCCAGGAAATGGTCCGGCGCTCCTGGTGTTAAAGAACGCCGGGGGAATGGTTCCCGGAGTGTGTCGCTCCGGTCAATGAGACAGAGGGGACGGGAACACTCGTCCCCGCCGGTGTCCTTCCGACCGGCTCCCGCGCCGACCGCCGTGCTACTGATCCGGAGTGTCCGATAGCGCCACACGTCAATAAGGCGGCAGATCGAATGCTGACATGCTTGCGACTGCTGCTTGGGTTAGCATATCCTGCCTGTTGTACCACAGCAGACAGTCCCTATTATAGCCTTCTTCTCTTTTGTCAGATGCAATATCGATGCTAACGGCTCCACCGCACCATGCAGTATGGTATTGACTCGGGTTGTGTCACATTGACCGCCATCACACAAAATATTTTCTATCCGAAGCCATGTCACGCATTAAGAATGTCTTCAGGTCAATGTCACAGAGTTCCCGTTGAGATATTTGAGCTTGTAGAGGAGGGGGAAATGTACCCTTATGCCATTAATTGTCTTGGGCCTACTCTGATTATTTTAAGAACCTTTCATTTCACCTTTACTGCAACCACTAAGTGTATTTTGTAGAGAAACCCCTGGTCTATAATCATCCTATACTTTTCCCATCCGATGTGTTCAGTATAAGCTTTCAAAAATTGGGATTGGGTAGATAACAATTGGGATTGGGAAGAGGGTAAGAAGAATTGACCAGATATAATTGTTTTGTCTACTCAATCGGCATGGATGGCACAACTACTATGTGGAGCTGCAAGAACACCAGTCCAATGCAAATCTTTGGCAGCTCCACGTAATAGTACAAATTGACGCAGAAACTGAGGATTGCAAATTTGGGTTTCTGTTGCACCTCACCCAGCAATAAAAAAACAGCCACATGGAGGACAGTCCCAGTGTTTGTGGGTTTGAGGTGACTGACTAAGCAGCTGAGCAAATGACCTCAAAAATCCTCAACACAGGATGATTACTGGAGGAATATTATCTATGAAATATTACCCTTGTCTGAAATTCACCCTTTTCCTTTTGCTATCAAGGGCACCTGATTTTTTTTGTGTCAGTACTTCCTCTCATTGTCATCGGTTATCTCGAAGAAGCCGTAAGCCTTTTGAGCATGAAATCAAAGAAACGTTTGGTTGGGCAAACCACTTGCAGAGTGAACGGGCTCCCATTACCAAACTGACGAACAAATCCTTGGCACGTGCACCGAAATGCTGTACACCCTCGTTCATTTATTCCATTCAAAGAACAAGCTGAAGCCATCTCGAAACATCTAAAAAAAAAAAAAATTTAAAAAAGGAAGCGAAGCTGCAAAAACGTCATTTCACACATCCAGGATACTTCTTTGTTAATTGAAAAACAACAGAAGGTGTTTACTTTTCTACCATTGCAAGTTGAGACCCTTCTTGTCAGAACAGGTGGTAAATAAAACACTAGGCTTCGACGCTTTGCGAGTAAGCGCACATTGCCTGAGTGAGAGGGAGACTGCAGGGAGGGTATTGTTAGGGAAATGTGCGTCTCTTGGCTGTTTCTATATTTATCAGGACCTGCGCTTCCTCCTCCCTCCCGTGTCACGTGTCTGTCACATCCTTGCCCCGCCGGCGTTTCGGAGCAAACCGGAGAAGACAAGCTCGCGTCCGGTAATTGTCTACCAGAAGGCGCGGCCCTTCTCCATCTGTCTCTAAGTTGGCAGCGGCTGTTTTTTTTTTTTTTTTTGGTCGACGAAGAGCTGCAAGTTGTCGTCCCACTTTCACAAAAGAAAAACCCTCTCCAAACCCCAAACAACCCATCTGTAACCCCCTCACCTCACCCCAGACGCCCCTCTCTGTGACCACAAGCCCCCCCCCCTAACACACACACACACATACTCACCTCACGGTTGACGTCCACTGGGCGACATCGCCACCACCAATAACAACACGGTCTGGCTCCGCGCCGGCTGTGTGTTGATACGGAAAAACAGCTTGCGCAGAGGGCTTGCGTGTAATCCTCTGTACAAACAGCCGCTTTTGGCAGGTGGCCGTTTGCAGTTTTTGCAATCTGCTGAGTGCTTGAGATGTGCGGCGCTTTGTTTATGCGGGGGGACGTTTCTGCGCGCTCAGGAGAGCGAGGGCCCGATGTGTTCTGACAGGGGCGATCACAGACACAAAACGCACGGCTCAGGCCTTTCCCCGGGCTCCCAGAGCCCAGAGGCTCGCTAGCACACACAGCAGCAGTTAGCTTTCTCAAATGCAAAAGGCACATTCTCCTAATCTTTTATCGTCATTGCTGCTTCTTCATAGTAGAAAGTTAAGCATGTTAACCCTCCTGAAATAAAATATGCTAACTGAATTATATTTACACAAAATAAATAAAAGAAAGGTCACTTGTACTTGTTTTTTCAGTCGTTGTCCAACTATTAGAGTTCACGAAGAGGCTGGTATCTTTTTGTCATGGATTAAGAACAAAATCAAAGTGTTTCCCATTTTTCTGTTAAAACTACAGGAAATTGAAAATGCTGATTCTGAACAGGGCAGGAGAGATAATGGCTGAGGCCAATTTAGTTTTTCCAAATTTTCACACTCCCTACAACAAACAAGGTCCCCTAAGTCCAAAGTTTACTTCTTTCTTTTTATTTTTGGAAAAAGTTTGTTGATATCCCCCTGCCTCTCATACCACCGGCTCATAAATGGCTCGGTTATGAATATGAAGGAGGTCAGCAGCGGGAATGTTGAGCGACCGGCTCTAATAAGAATGAAGAATGACACTTAGGATTCAGAGATTAATGGATCATTTTGGAGGTGCTGTCATGCAGCCACAGCCAATGACCTTTTCAGATTGACGGATGGTTCCATTTTGGCTCTAAAGGCGGAAAAACAAAGGGCGGGTCCCCTTTATCCAAAAAAATAAAAGAAACTATGAAAAAAGCAGGTGTAGTGTATGGACAGCGGTCCCTTTGCTCAGTAATGCGGAGGTGGAGGTGGAGGAGGGGGCGTAACCTGGCAATCTGCAGTCTCGCAGCCAGCATCGCAGGACATCATCTCAACAAGCCCACTGTGCGCATCTGTGCCCGTAAGCTAAAGGACGAAGCGAGCAAACCCCCCGCCAGGCTGTGGGCTCGGGCCTACACTTCCATTAGCATTGCCCTCATAAGTCCTAGGGAACAGAGAACAGAAACAGTACTGTCCATCCGTCTGTCTCTGTATTTTTCAACTGTCTGTTTATTAATTTGTCTGTTCTATCTGTCTGTTCATCTGTCTATTCAACTGTTTTTAAAGTCATCTGTCGCTACAGTTGATATGTTCGAATGCCTTTCTGTTCAGCTATCTGTCTGTCAGTCAGTTGGTATAAGAGATGTTTTGGCGGTAAAAACGACCATAATGGCGCCTTTTCCTCTGGCGGGTGCTCGGGCATCTGCACTGAGCTGGCAGGATCCAAGAAGGAGCAAATGGGTAAAAATGGCAGCGTGTCCATAAACCCACACAGTTTTCACACAGCAGCCGAACATAACACACGTGGGCAAACCCTTGCTCACATACCAGTCAAGCACACTGCCATGGCAACGCCTGAATCTGGAGTGATAACCTTGGATCAGGCGGCTGTCAGCCCTCACCCGTGCTCATGCTCCTATAGGGAACGCGCTGATCGGGCTGGAATAGATTTTCACTAGTTTCTACAATGAGCAGGTCGAAAGACAAGGGGCCATATTTTCCCAGTAAAAGCACGGCTGTTAAGCTCGTAATGGTAACGCTGGCATATCAACTTGTGACTGGTGAGGTGGTAGCAGACATGCAGCGGTTTAAAAGAGATTATTTTAAGAAGACTGAATTACCTGTGGGTGTGGTGGAGATTTTGTTTTCACCGAGGCCAATCAGATTGGCCGCTTTCTCGGCAATACCTCTGTGTTAAGGCCGCATGTGAGCTGGCAGTTTCATCATGCATGATAACTCGTCACATGCATTTACGGCACTTCAAAAAAAATCTCAAACAGGCAAACAATGTTCTCAAACTGGGCGGCTTTTTGATCTTAGCTGGATATAAACCTAAATTAATGATTTGTTATTTGCCATTTGTCCTTTTTTATTATAATTTGTAGTAGTAAAACCTATTTCTAGGCCACGGTTGGGGCTGGAATGATCAGAATTTGATATCGGACCAGCATCCATGGTCCTTGCTTCGAGCAACCTTTATGTCTTGCAGGTATATTCAGAATTTCTACTCGTAATTTCGGTGCACTGTACACACACAGTGAAGGATTTCTCATTCCCCGCAGACTTGTCTGTGTGTGTACTGGCAGCCAGTAATCTGTGCCCTACAGTGCATAAATACATAGAGAATTAGTTTTTATCATCCTGTCCCCCAGAATGATATTTGTCTCCCGCGCAGCCTGTCTTTGATAATGCCTTCCAGTGATACTCTAAATGCAGGCCGCATTAGCATACCCCTTTTCCTGGCCAATCTTGACTCACAGTGTATTAATTTCTAGTCCGCGAGTCCCCTCAAGGTTAATGGTTAATTGAAAGCCTTAATTTACCTGATGGTGGGGACCTGCTGTCTGCAGAGCAGATGGAAAACCTGTGTGTGTGTGTGTTTGTGTGTGTACGTGTGTGTGTGAGTGAGAAAGTGAAAATGTTGACGCGTGTGTGAACGAACCACCGTCTGTATACATCCACACAAATGTAAGGCATAAAAAATGCATACCTTAAACAGGAACCCTTTCTCTTTACCGCAGCGATGCTATCGCCGGTTTCGTTTGCGGCCTGGGGCTTCGTCGCCGTTTCCTGTTGCCGTTCGGCATGTTTTATTCACCAAGCTCTTTGAAGCCCAGGCGACAGGGACGAGAGCATTGGCGAAGTCGCGGAGAGTGGTATGCGGGGATTTATTTCCCGCAAAAAAAAAACGACAAGGACTGATGAAAAAATCCCGAGCAATTTGGAAGAGCTATGGAAATGCAAATGCGGCGGGCTTCATCTCTCAGCGGTGTCAACTGAAATTTGCCCCGTTACACGCGTGCATCTCCTCTCCATGATGGAGTGGAGCTATGACAGCATGACATCAAGAACTAATTCTAAATGCAAACGGCACAACTTCTAATATATCATTCTTCCTGATAGCTCATTTGTCGGGGGTGGAGGTGTGGTTTCTGGTTCGAAGTGTGAAATTATCATTAAAATATCATAGGGGAGGATGTATTGTTTGAACCAAGATTTTCATAAATACTTGCTTAATGTGTAATGTAATGTCCTCATTCTCAAGCGGTTAAACCTACGTCGAAAGTTAAGTTATGCTGCAATTGATGCCTTTCCATAAAGCAGCCTGAAATGACCTTGAAGTGCTAAAGGGAGACATTTGCAGTAGGTGTACTGAAGAGAATGAAAATGGTGTACAGTAGGGTTTTCTTCAAACTATAGTTAATCGCCCAACGAAGGCCTGAGAACCGGCAGCTCCGTGTGCTTTCCTTCATGAGATGGACTCAGAAAGCGACTGGACTGTGCTTCCATAAGCGGTGAATTTAGTTAACCTCTCAGCTCTTCTTCATACAACTCCTATGACAAATACACTGTCCAGCTGCAATGCTTTCTGGGGGCAAGTATGAGAGTATGGCTGCTGTTCTATAGCTTCAGTGCAAAGGTTGGTGTGTTCCTCCAGTCATATTCCTCATTCCCACCGAGGCTGGAGTGGACCTTGACCCTGTTCACTATTCATGTGCAGCTCCGAAGTCATTCTAGATAGATCCTTGAGGGATAGGCATTATGGAGTAGTGGTTAGGCCTTGTGTGATGAAATGTGCTGGTTGAATTCTCAGATGACCCACTACTGTCCTGGCCTTGACCAAGGAGACTTTCCTTTTCACTTGCTTTAATTGGAACGTATCCATCTCTGTGAATGGCTGAGATGTAGCATGTAAGCTATATAGCTCACCCTGTACAAGCACAACATTGAGGGAATAAATAATGCAATGCAACATTGCCAAGGCTGAATAAAGAGCCAGCATGAGCCGTAAGTACCAGAAGGAAGCCTTGGCTGAGCCAGGGCCACTAACGTGCATTCTTCGGTCTTGTGGTTACAGAGCCTGCCCTAATCCCAGAGGGTTGCGAGTTTGTTTCCTAGCCTGAGCACGGCCATGCCCCGTACAGGCAGATGCTTGTACATCGAGCTGCTTGGGTTACACCACAGAAATGGGCGACCCGGAGAGGAAAAACCAATAGATTTATTTCTGAAGGTCCAGGCCGAGGTGGAGGAATGCGACTCGGAGGCCTCCTGAGGGAAGAACATTACAGGCGATGAAAGGCGACCACAATCACAAAAGATTTCTCAACCGGCGCTCTCCACTGACCTTAAATGCGGTCTGCCCTTATCAGAAATGTGCTGAACCTGATGGCTCCTATTGGAATTGCTAAACCTGACCTTCAGAAGACATTCAAAACACAGAGAGAGATTTCCTAGTTGTGCATTGGTTCTGAATAAGTAACACAGGGAAGCTGGTGCTCATCAAATTTAGGATAATAATACCAGAGAGCTACATTTTAAGTACCTTATTTTGGAGATGATGTTATTATTGGGCTAACTGGTATCCACCTTGTCCACAGCATGAATCAAAATAAGTTATTCTGCCACATGCTTGTGTTTAAACACCAGGACTGTAGTAAAGAACTCCTCAATCGAGTCCAAGTGAAAACAGTTGTTGTTGGTAAATTGAGTCAGATTCAAGACCAAGACCGCAGGTCGAGACTATCACAGCATGTTTCCCCAAGGCAGCCAATCATATTTATTGCCCAAATGTCTTATCAACAATTCCAAACAAACACCCATTCTAACCCTTCACCATAGAGGTAGCCAAGGACAGGTGTCACTATAAATATTGATATGTAATAAACCAATCATTCATAAATTATTGATCAATTATTATGACAACAGTGCTTGCATCGGGGTGACATAGCTCAGGAGGTAAGACCGATTGTCTGGCAGTCGGAGGGTTGCCGGTTCAAACCCCGCCCTGGGCGTGTCAAAGTGTCCTTGAGCAAGACACCTAACCCCTAACTGCTCTGGCGAATGAGAGGCATCAATTGTAAAGCGCTTTGGATAAAAGCGCTATATAAATGCAGTCCATTTACCATTTACCATCTTCACAGGTTTCCTTTTCTTTCAGGTTCAAACTGTGTGAAAAAGAAAATTCAACACTACAGACACACAATTGAAAAGCAATGTCACATATACAAAATTAAATAAAATACCTGTAAAGAGTCATCACACCAGACAACGACAACACAACCTGTACATGTGCATTTAGCCTACATGACCATGCCATGACTGATTTGGAAAACAATGAAATGTGATGTCTCACAACCTGTCATGTCCACCTCTGCAGGGCATTCAGGTTACAGAGCACCATCTGGCCTGAGCTTTAGCATGACAGTGATAACTGTTATTGTGATAGGGGAGTAATTGAGTTACTATGGGTGGACCATTACAGATGGTCCTGCAAAATATAAAAACACACATTGTAACAAATTCTTGGTATTTGCCCTGACTTGCTTTTCCCATAATCATCATTCACTTCATTAATGACATTTGCTTGGATCGTTTCTTACAAACACCACTTAAGTAAGATTATCCCTTGTATCTTTAAACTAATTTTATAACTACCAAGTAGATTCTAGATAATATTATATTAGAGCTAGATTATAACTGATAATAAAGATCTCCTTCTGTAATGTTACCACAGCTGATGTGTTGACATACTGTTTGTGTAATGTTGCACGTTCTGTAACAGTTCTCAATTTTTTCACATTTAGCATCGTCAAGTGTAAAAAAAAAAAATGCAGTACAATTTTCAAATATAACTTTTAAAAAAGGAATTTG
The DNA here is from genome assembly GCF_013347855.1 of Anguilla anguilla. NCBI lineage: Eukaryota > Metazoa > Chordata > Actinopteri > Anguilliformes > Anguillidae > Anguilla > Anguilla anguilla. The sequence goes on along the minus strand of NC_049206.1, from coordinate 21,927,103 downwards.
TCCGAAACATTGCTTTTCCTAGAGAAATGTTACAGAATGCATTAAAGCAAGATTGAAAAAAGTATATTATTCTGTATATAAATGTAAATGTTTAATGTGAATGTTAAAGGAGGTTCAAAAGGCCTGGACATAGTGCCTTAATTATTTAATATGTGTGTCTCGCGATAAAACAATCAGAGTGTCTTCCATTTCCTGTAAAGCCACCCGCATCTGCCTTAAAGTGCTGTAATGTGTCTTCGTTTATGTATGAGACACCCCTGACTTTTGGAAATGTTATGCAACACACAAGACAACATGCCACAAAGAGTATTCAGGCCATCTGAGGGCTGTATTGTACTCTTCGACCTTACTTATTCAAACATCTAAAGTGCATTTTCAGTACTCCAAACACCTCTCTATTAGGCTACAGTGTGTGTTTTTGTGAGTTTTCCACTGAATGACAATTCACACTCTATATATACGTCATCGGACGCTTCTTTAACACATAGCCATTGTCCCAAAAAACTGGCCATTCGCCAATTTTATTTGTCATTACTGCGACTGTCTAAATCAATCATAACGCAAACGCTTTTTGTTGCGTCACATTGGCAATACGCCGACAATTTCCATGACCACACCTCATTTTAACTGCGTCAGTCTGAAACCAGCAAAGAGAATTGCGTTTGGGTTACTGCTGCGTTGTGCCAAGTTCAAGACGGAGCCCTAACACTGGATGCGCAAGAAATCTTGTCAGTATAACAGCTCAATAGGTAAGGCTGCTGCCTACAGCCTACAAAGTCCAAAGTCTCAGTTAATATCTTTATAGAGACATGTTCTACAATGTTTTATGCACATTTGTCTTCCCATTGGGTTGGTTTGCTTGCTTAGAAATATTAATATATTCCTGAAATTTTTTTCTATCTGCAAGAAAATTCCCCAAAATTGGTACCGTACAAAGAATTATGATTATTTTTTTTGGTGATCTCATGCAAGCCCTCAAAGCAATTGCTTTTGTTTTCCCTATCCTCTGAATGGAGGCTTTGGCTGTGGAAAGTTAAGTCTACATTGTAGTGTCAGTAAAGAAGATTACTCTGATGGCAGCAAATTAACTCTACTGAAACCTGAGCTTTTCTTATGCGTGGGTAAAAAATAAAAAATAGAATACGGTCTGAACCCTTTTCCATGTGACAATGCTCATTAAGATGGTAGAATAAAGCATGAACCCTTTTCCATGTGACAATGCCTGTTAAGAGGCTTCTACGTGCTTTCTCGAGATTGGAAGGATGTGGATTGTGTATAAGTGCTGAAGTCAAATGGCATGCGCATCATTCTAAGCCATCATGGGTTAAGGTCAAAACTGAAATATCACAACATGCACTGAGCCGCTCATCATGAATATATGATGATCTGCAGAAGACGAGAAGTGGATTGCCTCTGCGAGTGGTATTGAGGCCTTTCCCAGGCACGTGTCCGCGTTGACATGTGGAGCAATAAGGAGTTAACATTTCCCTCATCAGGAATGAAGCAAGACACAAACACGGGTTAGCACAGGTCAGCAATATGTTTGTTATGTGTACGTGAACGTGTGCATGCATGCATGTGTAGTTTTCTGCTGAGGCCATGTTTTTCACAGTCGGCTTACAAAAAGTTTATCTGACTAATCGCAGTTGGACAGTTCCTGTTGAACAGTACTGACTATTGAATTAAGATGAAAGTGACTGATTTGTATCTCTGTGAGAAGATGTACTCCACTGATTAATCTGTTATTCTAGACTTTGGTCATGCTATGAGTCCTGTGGTAAATGTGCCCCACAGTGTGATGACTGATTCATAGCTTTGTGTTAGGCATCTGTCACACTTATGGTTACGTTTGGGCACATCATGGCACAGAATTAAAGAAACAAAGGTTCAGTGATCTTCACAGCTTGACGATGGCCTAATATTTTGTCAATGTTAAAAGGGACGGGCTTTTAGATCCAGGATCTGTGAAGCCCCCAGACCTGTCCTGTGAAAGAATTGGCAGTTTAGCCTGGGTCCTTAATTTAGAGGGAAGGTAATCAGGTAATATGCCATCTCTCTTGCTTAAGTGCAAGATATTCTTCAGAGTTTAACAGCAGATTTGTAAGGCAATTGATAGCCAAAAATCAATTGGCTAATGCATCCATATACAGATGGATTTTTGTGTAATGAAACAAAAGCCACAATGTTCTGACATCACATGACAAATGCAGACGTTCTGTGCACTTGCTTATTGTTCCTGTTTCTTGGGGGAAAAAAAGAATCAGCAAATTTACTATCTTCCTGTCTTCACACAACATCACCCTTGGGGTGAAAAGTAAGAATTCTGTCCCCAAATAATGTTTTCAAAGAGCTTCTCCTGAAGTTATTACAAAGACCTCATTACACACTAAACCACCATTTACTTTAATTAATTGGATGTCTATTTTGGTGCTGCCTACGTCCAATTAAACACAGGTTAATATAGCGATGTTTTGATGAACACATTCTGAAGTAGTTTCCACCAGATTAGTTGTGTGTGCAACATCAAATGATCAATGCAACAGAAAAATACATTGGTCAAATTTTCTGGCAACTGATTGATCTTGTTGTGGAGATTATGGGTGGAAAATTAACATTTTCATAGAGAGGAAATGGAATTTTCTACTGAGAACTGTTCCTAGTGGGGGAAAAAACATTAGTTACCATATGCACCCTGTACTCTGCACTTTTATAAAATATTCATTGTGGAAAAATAATAAAAAATAAATGAAACATACTATGTGTGATCACATTATAGATTGACTTACTGGATCAAGTTTAAGTCATAAGCAAAAACTTCAACAGCAATTTGTCATAATACTTTTTTCTTGTTATGTACTTCCCCTCTATACTTCTCCACTCCCCATTCCTCTCTTCACATCTTCTCCCTGCTTCTTTCCTCTGTTTGTGAACCTTGACATTTCATACACTAAAATCAACTGCCAGAGAATGGGACACCTGTTCAATTACACATGTAAATGTAAATGCCTGCTTCCTTTTTTGCAATTTATTTCATGAAATGAATTGTTAATTAATCCCATATCTCTAAAAACATTTTTTGGAGAATTATCTTTACCATTAGGCTTGATATAGTTTCTTCATCTCCTGAAATGTGAGAAAGAAACTAAGGGCGCTGTTTTTGCAGTCAAGGTGTAATTGTCAAACTCTAGTGGTAACTTGTAGTGGTGGTAAATGAAGGAATGTCAATCAATCAATCAATCAATCAATCAATCAATCTTTATTTGCACATTTCATACAGTGGCTATAGCCCAATGTGCTGCACATGACCAAAAGACAATGCTATAAAAACAAAAGTAAACAAACAGAGGTGAGCAAAGGCATAAAAAAAGCATAACAATTAAAATAGTAAAAGATGTGCATCTTGTTGTTAGAGCACAGTTGTTAAAGAGGCTAGTTTAAGAGGAAAAAATGACAGAGGTTTGGTGGATGTTTGAATATTACGTGCCAGCACGTGTGTGTTGTAGATGTTACAAGTAGTGATGGGACGTTCGATTCTTTTTCCTGACTTGTTCGTGAAAAATTTGTTCAGTGAAAAGAACTATTCTTTCAATTTGTTCACTGGATTCAGTGATTCCCACATCCCCAGAGTGCATAGGAACCCCCCAACCAGTGAACAAAGACTTGAAAATGTAGTGATTGTTGTTCAGAGCCGGCTTTACCATTTGCAAATGATTCATTCAGACACGTCTAATTTGTTCAGTGGAGTGGAGTTCAATGGAGTTGGTTCTGTGCTAAACCATTTCAATGCTTCGGTCTGATAGCAAACACAACTAGACAAATGTACCTGATTCGAAAAAATGAAAAGAGTTGTTATTCTCGAGCACCGAAAGAGTTGTGATTATTATTCATTTCGTAGCCTAGGATAATGCCCAAAAGAGTCGTTCAATTTGCATACCACTAGTTACAGGTGCGGAATGAAACACACAGTCCAATCTGGTGCAACACATTTGATTTGGAAGAATCTGATGAAATATCAAAACATACAAGTCAAGAGCATGTTTCTGTTTCCTCAAAATTATTCAATCACATCCGCTATTGATATTTCCATCTACCTTATCTCATGTAACAATCCCCCACCATGGATAAGGCAGTGAGCAACCCCCTGCTGACCAAGCTGAGCAGGAATAAATTAGACAATACATCCCTACATGTACTGTATATACTAACAAAGAAATAAAATGAGAAAAATTCTTAACCTTCTTTTACCTTAATTTACCAAGATAATTGATTTGAAAGGGGGGGGGGGTCTTCTGTTTAGGAGAGGAAATTCACTACATGTGCCAAACAGATGTTTAGCCACACCACTGAACTACATTATTGAATTAATATTGACAGATCACTTGCAACACACACACGCCCACTTTGCCAGCAGAGGATTGGTAACTAGCGTTAGTTTAGTGCATTGTATAGTATATATCTGTTGTCAGCTACATATGTGCCTTCTTGGGTAATATACATACTAATATTCCAACTAATATCTAATAACTCTGACTGGGACATATTGCACAAATATATGTAAAATACATACATTTACATGATCACACAGGTACACAAAAGTGCTTGACTAGCTAGCTAAGAAGCTGAACACTATTGTAGCTACAAGGCAAAGGTTGATGTAGCCAGCTAGCAGATAGAACTAGCTTGCTAGAAAGTAATCATTTCACACAAACATTTGATGAATATGAAAAATGAAATATTTTAAGGAAGCTGATGGACTGTCTAGCTAATTGACTCAGTGGCCACAGCTAGTGATAACTAGCTTGGTAGCAAATAAGATCAAACTCCTCTGTTTAACTACTTTAAAATAGCTTAAGGCATTGAATGCATGGTACTGTACATGCTATACTATGTACTATGAATGTACATACTGACACAATACTTTTTTAATCTTAGGTGGAAAGTCCATTCATATTGCTCTATTCATCACCCCTGCAAATCTCAAAATTGAGTGCTGGCAGGAAATTAATTTTTACTGTAAATGCAAGCCATTGACTAATATGTGACCAGTATGACACTGAATCAATGACTCAGCCCTAACTTTTTGGTCACCATGGGTTTTGCTTGATTCCGTGGGACTATGCGATGTGTTATGGAAACAGAAACTGTAACAGCTGCACATATGATGGAAAAATAATAATAATTTAAAAAATGACAATGTCATTCCTCACATGTTAGCTGAAAAAATATCCTCCCTCAATCTTCAAAGCATCAATCATGCACTGTAATCCAGTTCAGCCTTCATCCGTAAAACAAAGAGGCTTTATGCCTCACTTGTCAGACAGGACAACATCAGTGCTCTGTTTACAGCTGAGATTTTGATACTGTACATTTCAGGACACTGTCTCCTCCACGGGAGTCAGTGAAACGTGATCAGTTCTTTGTCATCAGACCAACTTTGACTAAGATTTGACAACGACCTAAAATGGATTCTGTTGTTATGCCCTTCTCAATCATCAAGATAGATAAACAATAATTCTTGAAAATGTACAGCAATTGTAAGAGTTTGGTATGTAATTTGGTTGTTCACAGTCAAAATATAACTAACATGTAAATATAAATGTGAGTATATTATTATTATTATTATTATTATTATTATTATTATTATTATTATTAATAATAATAATAATAATAATAATAATAATAATAATAATAATAATAATATACTCACATGTATATTTACATGTTAGTTATATTTTGACTGTGAACAACCAAATTACATACCAAACTCTTACAATTGCTGTACATAATAATAATAATAATAATAATAATAATAATAATAATTACATTTATATAACACTTTTCCAGATGCTCAAAGTGCTTTACAGTGAAGGGGAACTCACCTCACCCACCACCAATGTGTAGTACCCACCTGGGTGATGCACGGCAGCCATTTTGCGCCAGAACGCTCACCACACATTAGCGAAGGTGGAGAGGGAGAGAACATTTATTTAGCCAATTAAATCTGGGGATGATTTTTAGTGGCAAGTTTGGGAAAGCCAGATCTGGGATTTGACCAGGACACCGGGGAACCCCCTACTCTTAGCGATAAGTGTCATGGGATCTTTAATGACCACAGGACCTCGGTTTAACGTCTCATCCGAAAGACGGCATCTCCTACAGCGCAGTGTCCCCGTCACTGCACTGGGGCATTGGGGTTTATTTGTACCAGAGGGAAGATTGCCCCCTGCTGGCCCACCTTACTGCATGTATAAGCTAATAAATGGTATGCTAGTATTTTACCAGCAGCAGATTGATTTTAAAGATGCACCACAATTAAAATGCACGACAGGCATTGCCGGCAGGCAAACAAGCACAGATGTGTTTTTGCATCCCCAACCTCTTTACCGTTTCAGTGGAAAACAAATTAGTGCCAATGAAATAAAATGTAAAAAAAAAATAATAATAATAATGAAGAAAGAAAATGTGCAGGAGGATTGGTACCATTTATACATTCAGAAAGCTTCGTCCAATTACAAACTGCCCCGGGGAGGAAGGCATTCTGGGATGCTCACTGTAACAGCCAACTAATGGGCTGTAGCGTTTAGAGTGATTGAATGATCGCGTTGTTTATTGGGGGTTGATTGCGCTGTGGTAACTGGGATGGCAGACTTGCCACGCTTGCTGCCAGACTTCGCCCGCTCCCCGAATGCTCGGTCTGTTGCCTTCCTTCTTCATTTCCTTGATTTCCCCTGGAATCGAGAGAACTCGCAGCCATCCAAGGCCCCTGCTTCACTGCCTGTGAAATCCCATCATTTTCACAGGCGAGACTGAGACATTTGGATGCGGGAAAGCCCTAATATGGTAATTGGGATATTTGCCCATCCAACGCTTTGAGATTCACCTCAAAACTTATCATTGGATGTTTATAAAGGCACTTCATGGTCCCACAAGTACTTCAGCACTTCAGTTCATCTGTGCAATTTCAGCTTTCACAAAATTAATAGAGAAGTGAGCATATTCTAATATTTTCCGCTCTCTTCCGTCCATCATATGTATATCGATTGGCGTGGATCAGAACCGGCTAGTTTTTGCTCCATATCACGCAATCGGTGACCAGCAGGTTTATTTTTATTTTGGCTGATCTGTCTGGAAACAATACAAAGTGTGTGAAGCAGACATTAACGGTCTGTTTTTTTCAACCTGGGTCATATTTTCCTAATATTTTTCATCAATCCTATTAGCAACTGCTTCAATGTCAAGCTTTGGCTTTTTAGACATTTTTTTCTCTATGCCAGTAGCTTCACCAAGGTGTCTAAGGGACAAGGCAGGCTACAAGTTCACTGTACCTTCAAGCAACTACAGTTTATCTAAACCTGTTATTGGGAAGTGAAATTGAATATGGATACGGAATATGGCATATGAATATGGAAATTTTTGGTCAAAATGAAAAATAATTCCATCTGAACTTGCACAACTGACCATAAGCTACACTATCCTGTGTGCACAAAAATTTAAGTTTGTCTGTGTATTCTGTGTCAAATAAATATAGTGAAGTATAGCCATGAAAGTGAAGAGTCACGACGACCTCCTCAGGATAGTCAGATGAATAATTAGCTAGTGCACAAATGTTCAGGATTTTTATTTTCAACAATATCTTATAAAGGTAATGCACGTTAAAGGTAAAACATGTGAACTCTACTCGCACCTTTTGAGGAGCTTACTAGAGAAATCAACTCTTCCGCAGTTTAGAAAAGATTCAGCCGCATTGAATCAGAACTCCTTCACTGCGTCGCTATGACAACAGTATAACAATAATGCTGTTAATAGTAATAATTATAATAATAATAATGAAAAGTATCAGAATGTATCGGTAACCTATTGAGCAAATAAACAATCTTATGTTTTCTCTAAAAAAAAAACTTTAAAAAACGCCTATCGGAAGTGGAATCAGCTGATTTAGCATAAAAAAATTGCCAACTGGAATAGGCCATAAAAATTCATGATCGGTGCACCCCTAATAATTATATATATGGTGAGCTGGTATGAGGCGGGCAGAGAAGGTGGAGGACACAATTGTGGGGGGGGTGTGGGTTCGGAGGGGCGTATTTACATAGCGAAGTCCTCAGAAGCTGGGGGTGGGCTTGGAGCTGAAAGGTGAAAGAGACGGTGTCACCATTTCTAGCTGTTTTCAAAGCGGCTGAGCAGCAGAAAGTGACCGCGTGTGCTGCCCTCCTGTCTGAGTGTTTCAGAGGGGTCAAACAGCACACGGAGGGGAAAGGCTCAGAGGCACAGGACTCGGGGGTCTGCCATTGTGAACGTTTCTCTCTTTACCTCTCCCTCTCTCTTTTCTTTTTCCTTTTTTTTACCACTCTCTGATCCAAAGACCACCTGTTCGTATTGATGAACAGCTGCAGTTACACGCTGTGTTTGCATGGTGTTTAATATTGCACCATCAAACCACGCTGAGTTCTGCCAAGGCAAATGCCTTCTCCTACACACCAGCGCAAGCGGCTTCTCTGAACCATAGTGGGTTTCCTTGATTTTCATTTGCAGTTCTGCGGCGTGTCAAATTAATGGCATTAGAACACGCAACCCTCAGGTTCATTGGTGGTTCAGCGCTCAAAATATGTCTGCACACTGCTTGCTACCAGTACCACCGAGACCACGGGCAGTTTCCCCCAGGTGCTTGGTTAACAAGGTTTCCGTGTTACAGGACAAGGCTGTTTGTTTGTCACCATTTTTGTCACCGACAGTCACAGAACGCTATGTGTGTGTAGCTTGTAAAATCAAATCTCAACAGACATTCATAGGTCTATATATGAGAACCTGCTCACTAGGTTCAGCAAAATTAATGAATTTACCTCCATCCTATTTACTGAATGTTACCACCTAGTTAAATAAACCAATTAAATATGTGACCTCCTTAAAATTGCTTCAGTTGACCATTTTCTTTTCACACAAACGCCTCTGCAGTGGAAGTTTGGATGGAATTGAATTTTCTCCTATGAAACGTTAGAGCGGCACAGTATGTGTTGTGTTTCCCAGATGAGTTGGCTCACACAGTGATATCACCTTGCCGGCACTCGTGGCCCAGACTGCATCAGGAGCAATGCGGCGGCTGACATTGGCGGTGATGGCGCCCGAGAGGTCAGCCTGACCGTCCAGCTGGCTCACCCCCCGGAGGAAAGCGCTGGAATTCATTGTCCTTCTGATACCTCTTAGACGAAACCCATCCGAAGTTCCCTTCTCTCAACCTTTCACAGGGTTCCCAAATGTCTGAACCTGTCTGTCCAGTGCATGCTTACCTCTGGCCCATTCCTGGAAGGTCACTGCTCTTTCTTTATTTTTACCCAATCCTTTTTTTCTTCTTTTGTTTGCCTGCTCAATTTGATGTCTTTATCTGCAAAAATCTTGCCATCAGTGAACTGTCAGAACATCACAGTTAGCTCTGTTTCTTGCGAAAGTTGCGGTGACGCTCCTGGTTGGATGCGCAAAACGAATACTGGACGTTTCTGTCTCTTTGCAGTAATGCAGCATGTCTGTCATGTTGGCCGAGATCACAATTCATTCCAAAGGGCAGGTAGGCAGAAAAGAATCCATTTTTATTAACTCATAAGCAGAGCTTTAGAAAAGCAATTTCATGCTTGAGGGAATGGACCTGGAATCTGGCATTGTCCCGGTGATTAATTCCGCTTTTTCAAGAACAAAAGAGGAACAGGTAAGGAAATTAATTATCCAGCCAAAATGTAAATGCAGCAATGTCTGCTGGGCAGCGGTTAGCATGGATAGTAGGTCTGCCCGAGATAGATTTGGCTTTTGTGAGAAAAGGCCATTTGGCTGTGGAGAGTGAGAGAGAGAGATTCAGACAGAGAGAGAGAGAGGGAGTGAGAGAGAGATACAAAGAGACAGATACAGATACAGAGAGAGGGAGGCAGTACAAAGGCATCTGCTGGTCCAAAGTAATGAAGAAATGATTATTCTCTCTCTGGCCATGATGAATTTTTCACAAAAATCCTGAAATGAAATATGGATCCTGTGCATCTTAGCCAAAACAGTTTTATTTGCTTTTATCTTGTCACTTGTACATTTATAAAGATGTACTAGTATTTATAAATGAATACATTTGCTGTTCATTTCATCAATCTAGATATTCAACCTTGTGTCTAACTCTAGTGAATTAATGTTCTTTGTTATCAAACCACCATATGCTTGTCTCCATACCACTGAGTACAATGCATGCAAAACTTATTTTGTTCTGTACACTTCATGACTTCATTGAATGTTGAAATTAAGGGAAAAGATGCATGAGCAGCAGATAAATATCTTTAACTTGAAGACTGTAAAGTACTCTAAAGTACATTGCAAGCACTCCAGCGAGCTCCTTTTCAGCAGTGGAGTATGGGGTGGAATACCTGCATCTGCACTATAAGTGGGGTAAATGCTTGTTGAATTATTTTTAATGCCATGACATGATGAGAAAACGGCCACATAAGGACATATTAAAATACATTTTCAATTTTTTCTCTAATTTATGTGTTGACATAGTATCATACAGTGTTTTGTCAAGATACTATTCAAAATGTGTTATGTTTGTGGAAATGTCATTTACCAGAGGAACTGGGTAGATGGCTTTACAAATTAGATTTTTGTTCAAGTCCAATCTTCTTATGTTCTTCTGGTGTTCTCTAAAACAGCTGTCGTAGTGCAGTCTTTTTGCTGTGGAAAAAGGTGTGTTTGAGGATGACTAAAGTAAATCATAAAAATGATCAAATAAATAATCTGATTGCCATTCTCGCGATGAAACTATTGTCACTGGCACTGTAATTAGTGGTAGGAATTAGTTTGGATTTCTTGTCTATGTCAATGTTATCAATATCTTATCATCAACCATCTCACAAGCTGATTGATAATAAATTACTTTAAAGGGATAGTTCAAAAAGTTGAGTTTCAATGTATGTTTTTAATTGGACCAGATCATTTTTATGTGTATCAAAGGATAATTTGCATACGAACAGAGGTTTCTGATAACCTGCTGGCTTTACAATGTCTGGTATATGGGACTTCAGGAGTTTATGGTTTTAACTCCAGATCAGCTTGTATAGTGATACTGTTTCCATGTGCATATGAACAGATTCATTTTATAGTGTTTATTCACAATTACTAACAAAATATCATTTTTTATAGTATGCTATGAGTTCTTTCGGTGGCAGTTTTAGGTTATATTTGCCATGGGAAAATTTCCAACTGAAAATACGATTAAATATAATTTTGTGAAGAATAATTAGCTAATATACAGTACACACATACAAACTCTGGAGGCCTAAATTTGCTGTACAAGCTACTCTGGAATTACTTGACTGTTTTCTTGCTTTAGACTGCAAACCCCAGAATGGCCCAATACCAGCCATTCTGAAGCCAGCAGATCATCACAAACGTATATAAACGTGTCAGCTATACTTCATTTAACACAAACACTGGGCCAAACAGAAACATACACCAAAACTGAAATGATAAAATTTACCATTTTCACAAACTCACAAAACTGAATCAGATCATACATCGTTTTTTTTTGTTTGTTTTTTTTCCTCTTGCCTGTGTGGCATAAAGTAACAACTGGAGGAAATTTCAGGGAGTTAAAGCCTTGATCAGTGTGGTATAATTACTTTGTAATCTCATCGTCAAGCATGGAACTCAAGAGTAAGCAGCAAACTTGTTATGAGGAAACCTCTCCTAGGAACATGAAGGACTTTCAGTGCAACATTTGTAAATGAAAATACAATGAAAGTATGTGAGAACACAGCCTATTCTGCAGATTGAAAATATAATAAATGATGTCCTGCTTGTACAAAATAATGGATTTGTCAAAGTTAATAATGTAATGTGCACAAAAAAAATCTAAAACTACAATTAAAAATAATCTGAGTAATTGGCTGCAATGCTATAAGTGGTATTGTTCCCTTGATGCGTGATTTGAGTCTTCCAGCTTGGACAATTCATTGACCAAGTCACTTTCATTAAGATATCAAAATGGTCCAGGCTATTAAAAGCTCAATTAAGGAAGACTTCTGTAATCTGTTCCACTGAAAATCATTGATAAGTTTTGAATGAACTGAAATTGACTCGGCCTTTTAGCAGAAATAATTATTACAGCATTACTGTTCAGCCTATAACGTGCAAAATTCCTATTTGATGTCAGTTTAATAATACTGACTCCACTCTGCCCCCTTGGAACTTTGCCAGTGTCTGTCATTTTTGTACTCGATTCTCCTTTGAAATTTGACCATACCCAATCACTCATAATTATCTTTTGACTTCAATGAAAAGTACTTTCATGGGGGATAGTACAAATATTCTGAAAGCCACTCTAAATTCAAGTTCAGATGTTTTTTGTACTTTAATTTACTCCACGGTATATATTTTTCAGTCAAACACGGCCAGATCAATGAGGACAAATGAATGGTTGTCAAGTGAAGGGAATGGTATTGTGACAGACCCAGAGGTGTGGTACAGGGTTCTGAAATAAAATGATCAAAAACAAGAAGATATGCCATTTAAAAAAAAAAAAAAAAAAAAAAAAAAGGAAGAAAGAAAGAAATAAAAAAAATATATATTTTGACGGTCCAAGCAGGAATTCTGGTTTTAAAAAACTGGGAAAGGAAAACAACCATACTAGTTCCTCTGGGGAGCCTACTTGCATGGTAAATTCACTCCCTAAACTGGCCAGCTAAACTGGTTCCCAGTGCCGGCAAATAAACCAATTCAAGGCCAAAATGTAGTTCATGAGCCAAAAATTAAGTGCAGATCGCAGCAGTTATCAGGGCCCCTTTTGATGAAGCAGGATTACTGAGTTAGCTGTATAACTGCACTAATTAAAACCCAGATCCCTCCTGAATCTGAAACATGGACTTAAGTAAAAACAACTGTTCTGGATTTAAACTCAGTAATCCTGCTTTGAGAAATACCCCCCAGGTCCTCATCCAAAAATAGGTTGGTATGCATGCAAAGTTAGTCCTCCAAACCAGGTCAAGTTCACCAGAAATCAATGCAACACTGCTCTTAGTCGCTCCACATTCACCCTCCACACTTTTCTCACATGGAGACCCTAACCTTACTTCACCCCAGCTGAGGGGGATGGGGGGGCTTAAATTTTCTCTCTACTACTGATATCATGCAGGTGTTTTACTTTGGGCTTTATCAAAACTGGACAAGCTCCGGACTTCCAGGGAATGGAGCCATACCTTGACAAACACACACACTGCAGACACACACACACACACACACACACACACACCCCTTTGATAACCTCAATAACTTTGGTATTGTACTAGAAAAGTTGTAAAATGAATGACATTTCAAGCTCGAGAAGACATAGCGCTCCACTGGGTGTCCCCACTGAGGGTCATTGCTTGATGTTATCAAGAGTGAAAGGAAATAAAATGGCTCCCTTTTCACCTCCCAGATCCTTCTCACCCCCTGTGCCCTGTCACCACGGTAATTCAGACAATCCAGTCTGTTGTTTTCACCTCTTTAAGGAACTCAGCAGCAATAAGCCTACATTATTTCACGTGCTTTCGAGAACTTTATATTTCCTGTAATAAATTTTTTTATTTTATTTCTACTGGCAATTTATTCTTATTAAGTAGGCGTATTCAACTGACTACCTCCTCTGTCAATATAAAAATACATTGCTTGACATTTCAAATTCGTCATGCATGGAGTATTGCGCTAATGGAAATTTTCGAGTCTTTGTAGCAATACTTTATGGAACAGTAGACTTTGTGAGTGAGCTCCTCGCAATGTCATGTCAACCAAAATTTTATGCCAACTACTCCATTAGTCAGTTAATTTACAGAATTTCTTGTTATGACATCAATCATAAACACTAGATGCCCAACCATCAGCCTAGCAGTCAAGGTCTGGTCTGATCTGAGACCAAACAGTATATCGTAGGATGTTCTGCCAAATGCACTGAACTGAACTACAGTGCCGGCAATGGACCGTCTCCCTTGCAAACATACAATACAATTACTGCACAGACGCGCACACGTAAAGCGTTTTCTCTCAAACATAAAACATACATATGCTTGTGTACCTACAGCACTGTAAACAGGAACATGCACACGTGCACGCTCTCCCCCTCCCCACGCACACAAATGCACCTGTGCCCAAACAAATGCAGACACACACACACACACACGCATACAAACACGCGCATGCACATACACACATACACGCACGCACGCACACACACACACACACACACACACACACACAGGCACACACATCCCATGCGCAAGCTCTCATTAGACTGGATCCCGAGGTTTCCTCTGTGCGTTGCAGATATGACTCCAGAGTGCCAGATGGCCCTTATTTGTGCAGAAAACAGCTTTTCCCCTCATCTCAGTGTGACTTGATTTTAAAGGAGCTGATGGCCATCGATCACCAGCAGAACTCCTGACGCCAGCATCTTTAGCCGTAGCTGGAATTCTGCAGGGCTCTGCCACTTCTGCACAGTGTCTCTCTGTCCCTTCAAACTCAGTTTATCGCCACACCTTGTACATTTACTCTTTTCTTCTCTGTCCCAATTTGACTCTAATTCAATCAAACAAAATAAATTTAGCCTGTTTTCTTTTTAGTTGGTTGACTTGCACATGGCAGTGGCTGTGACAGCACTGTTTGACATTGTGTTACCGTTATGATACTGTTTTAAAAAAATTGCCTTTGAGTGGAGAGAGATATTTTATATAACATTTACAGTAATGCAAATTTAATGCTATATTACATCACTTTGCATCCCATATTTTGGGGAATCAGAGCTATAATACAAGTACACTCTGTAGATCCACTTCAACATAATTTGCACAGCTTTCAGTTTTATTTTTTAATGTAAAATGTCAGTTGGGTCCTGGTAAACGGCGGCAGCCTGTCATTGAGATAAAAGTCCATGAATGATATAATTGTCCCAAAAAACTTAAACTCTTCTGAGCTATTACACTCTAGTTTTATGTACTGTGTATGGTAAAAGTTTCACCAGAGGGGCATGACATCATCAGATTATAATTTGTGTGCTCTGGTGCTCTTCAAGAACAAATGCTCTTTTACTATAGTGTGCTAAACCCATCTGTGTGGCCTCTTGGCAATAAATTAAGTACTGACAGGCTGCTTATTGATGAGATCTGACAGCCCCCAAGGCTCACCCTTCAGATTCTTCAGATTCAACTCTCATAATCGTTCTGGTCTGGACTTCAATGTATTTTTAAGCTTCTTTGAATTCTCTGGTTCTCCATTCAAAAGATCATTGAAGAATGCACTGCGTCTTATAACCAGTGCAGCAGAGTCACCAATTAACATACGCGTGGTCTCAAAAGTCAATGGTGACGTTTGGTGAAGAATGACACTTTTTACTCTTTTGGTTGGAGGAAGACAGTGGAGAGGCACTCCAGCTCATTATCTGTAGTTGGTCTGAAGTGTTACAGAGAGCCCCTTTGTTTTACGTGAAGTCCCCTTATTACGGGAAGCAAATCCCCTTGTTTTACTGGAATACAGTAGTACCGATGTCTTGTTTGGATGGCATATCTAGCACGAAGAAATCACAGCAAGTATACAGATGAAAAATAAGCCCTTTAATGTTGCAAAATGAAACGCATTCTGGCGCTACTGGGTCTTCATCAGAGTCATATGTTTATGTGACACTGATTACGATGCAGCGGCATCGAAACGCATCTGTTTTATTTTGCACCATCAAAGGGCTTATTTTGCTTATTTGCCTTACATTGCTTATTTTGTGTGCTCCATACTTTTTCCCCTTTGCAATCTTATATTGCCCTTTATCTGAGAAGCACCGAATTGACCTTTTGACTGGCCGATTCACAGAAAGTATTTTACTTCAAAATAAAGAATGCGTAACTTTGTATCACAGAGGTTTTGGCTGTCTAGCGTATGAACTGTAATAAGTGCCTATCAGGAACACACAAATAAGCACACACTCATACACACAACTGCTCACAAACCAGAGTACAGAATACACACGTACACACACAATTTCTCTGGAACACGTGCAAACACAGCTACTGAAATAAGTGAACACACACACACAGTTTTATGAGTTTTACTATTTCCCTTTTCTGGCCCAGAGTACCTCCACATAACCTTGCGAACAGCAAACTGTGTAAAGTAGATGCAGACACACACAGGAGCAGTTTTTCTCTTATCCATTTCCTCATTTTAAGACTCCCCAACACACACACACACACTCACAAACACACAGGAACACATACAGGCAATTGCATGCATGCATACATACTCTCTACTGTATACACTCAGTCTCCATCATCCAACCAGTTAGATAAGCTGTGTCACAACTGTGACTCCTTAACATTTGAAGGTGAGAAAATATGAACTAATTTACATTATTAGCTTATTATAGACTATGTTGCAACATGATTTAGAAACCTCAGTTTTAAGAAACGTTCTGCAACAAGTTAGAGAAGGAGCGCTACACAGACAAAGAGAATGTCCAAAAAGGTGCTCTTTGGAACAAGGAGGAAATATTTGACCACTTGTACTTTTTTTCACAATTTCGACTGCCAAACTAAACCCCTTTTTGATGCATTTAAGGTGCATTGTTGGGTGGAATTACAGCATGGATTTTCATTTACCTTAGCTCGAACAAACACATCTTTAAGCAGAAATGCCTGCTGTCGGCTCCTGGGGAGTGAAGAGACACTATCTGTATCTGTTCACACAACAAAATGATCTGTGTTTGGAAAAGGGGGTGCTGTCCTAGATTGGGAGGGGGGGGGGGGGTAGTAGGGGGGCGGGAGCTGCCCTGGGAGGGTTTCTGTGTCGTCTTGAACTTTTATTTAATAAGTGCATCTGTCAATGTGTTGATAACTGCACTGCGATTTGTGTTTTATTGAGCGCGACCATTGTTTCATTTTCCATTTAATGCTCACTTTAGCTGTGAAGATGGTTTGAAGGGTAGAAGTGTGCCCATGTATGGAAATAAAAATAAAAAAGCTGGAGAGCTGAGTCCTGAAGAGGAAGAGTGAAATACAGCATAGTGCCATCTGAGGGGGGGGGGGGGGGGGGGGGGGGTTGAGTGAGGCATGATGGGAGACATTAATTAAAGCCAGGGGCTACTTAAAGGGGAGCTGTTTTAAGGAAGAACCCAACCCCTCCAGACACGTAGGTAAAAGAGAGAGGGACTTCCGAACGCGTGGCCAGCCTCAGGGGCCTTACGCTGCACAAGACCCCTTTTCTCCCTTCCCTTCTTTGGGTTTTTCTGCCCCCCCCCCCCCCC
Source organism: Anguilla anguilla (assembly GCF_013347855.1). NCBI lineage: Eukaryota > Metazoa > Chordata > Actinopteri > Anguilliformes > Anguillidae > Anguilla > Anguilla anguilla. The sequence goes on along the minus strand of NC_049206.1, from coordinate 21,909,822 downwards.
CCCCAGGCAAGATGGGGGGTCCTGCCCCTGGCGCCCCCTGGCTGTTTGGTGCAACGGGCCCCTTGATTGCGTTTCCCCTCCGATGTTTTCGTAGGGGGCTCCGTTAAATCAGCCGTGCTCCCCTCCGCCGCCCCTCTCGCCCGCCCAGGTCTCGGCTTCGGGGGAAAATGCAATCTATCATCCACATGACAAACAGCACATGCTTCCTCAGTGGAACCTGTGATTTGGGAGCAGGGGGGTGGTGATGCATTTCACTGCTGATTTTGAGCTCCAAATGAAAAAAGTGTGTGTGTGTGTGGTGGGGGAGGGGTGTCCAAAGAAAAGGCCTGAAAAAGGAATTAAGGTTTTTTTTTTTTTTTTTTTTTTTAATGGCCACACCACCTTTCCTTATGTTCTGTGTTCTTTTACCAGATGGATAATTGCATCAGCAGTGGTTGCTGCACCATGTTAATGCCGTACGACTGGTACATCTCAGTTGATGGAAAATGACAGCGAAGGCTATTTTTGCTTATTTATATGCTCTTGTGGATTGGTCAGAGCACTGCGCCACAAGGTTGCTGGGTCAAATCCCCAGTGCCACACTGCTGTACTCTTGAGTAAATTTGCTAAATTGCTCCTGAAGAAACCACTGCTGTTAAATAGATTGGGAGACTAGGGGCTCTTTTTCTGAATCAATGTCACACAGAGCATGTGCGCAGTCAATGACGCATTTAGTGGGTGGGGCGTGGCTATTGAATGTTGGTATTTTTGTGACCGGGGAGCGCAGAGCTCAAAGCGTGTGGTGCAGGTGGAAAATCGCCTGGATTATGCTGAATCAGTGGGTGTGTTGCTACTGGCTTCATTCATAGCCAATCAAATGACCTGTTTCCTCTCAGGGCTGTGCACTTTGTACAGGATGTACTGTCAATTTCCATAGTCTACCACTGCAATGAAGCATAAGGATAAGGATGTACAAATCAGGCATTTCTCCCGAGATGATCATTTGTGGGAGTTAGACTGTCACTTTTTTCAAAAAGTGAGTTTAAATGAGTCTCAAGAATGAAATATATTCATTCAAATATTCTTCCATCAGAATTTCAAGTAAAAATTGCCTAAATGTTTATTATGGCCTAGTTTAATTTCCCATTAAACCTGTAGATAAATAATGTAAATGTGCTATACCACAACTAAGAAATAATTTAAACAAAATCAAACCAGGGAAGATCATAACAATTCCAGAGATCTCATTCACAGCTGTTAAATGACTTGGTATGAACTGTTGCTCAAACGAAAAAAAAAAATTATGAGGCACAATTCCATCATTAATTAACAACGATGGCATGGCTTACTTATACTAAACTGAACTGATAAATTAACTTTAGAGGGGGAAAAGTATGACTTTGGGGAGGGCAGCTACAACGCGCATACCTTGCAGACTTTCTCCTTGGTTATAATTTTGTCTCCATGGATAGCATGACCTGCATATGAGCTTTACATTTAGGCTACCGAAATGATATACCCTCTGGACAAAACAATAACATGACTTGTAATTTATTGGTCTCTTTGATATTGAGCACTACCTGAAGATGTTAAATTAGCTTGGGACGAGATGACTAATGCATGTAGCTTGCATATACAGTACTGGCACCAGTTATGGAAACATTGCAGTTTAGTTTTGTAAAATGTATTTGAAGCGGTTATCTTCTTGACCATGAGTGGTAATGCCATTTGTGATCATCAGTGGTTTTAAATAAAGTATACAAGCCAAAAAATGGTTTTCTTTCTTTGCATGAATATTGTCATCTTATGTAGAATAATATTGGATAAAGAAATACGTGTTCAAGTTGATGATAAAATTTCCTACAGTAAAATGCATTAGAATGCTCTGTTATGCTGGTATGAACTAATACAAATAGAAAGGTGTAATGATTATTATTTTTCTTAACACAAATGGTAATTTTTTATTTTAGTTTGACAGTATATTGGTATAAAATTTCTTACATATTACATTTATTATGCCAAAAAGATAAATTGTTGTTAAATATTGCATTAATCATCAAACTCTGTTTATGAATGCAGTCTATCCAAAATTTGTGCCAGTACTGTAGCTATCATTCTAACTGCAATTCTAGCATTTTAACTTAATTAAAACTTAATTAAAAAGAAAAGATTGTTCCAGTTGCATTTATTGTCATACTTCTCATTGCAGAAGAAAGAAGAGAAGAAAAATAATGAAATTATAATACCCCAGGTACCACAGTGCAGTATAAGAACAGCCATAAACACATAAACAATTAATGACAGTAATAAATAGAGGAATTAGAATTATAAAAAAGAAAAAAGACAATGAACAATAAATGTAAAGCATGCAAAGAAAATTGCAACATCAGATGATCCACAAAAACCATTGATTGGCTTCTGAATAGGATATGATGATGCATGTAACGGAGGGAAAGCCCCAAAAATTAGCAAGCCGCCATACGCTGGGCTGCGTCTTGCGGTGTGGGCATTGTCTGAGCTGGCAGATAGCAAGGGTGTAGATTGCATACTAGACTGACACCAATATTGCAATGAGCCGCATCAAAATTGAAGTGCACTGCTCGATCTTGACCGACACGCCCTCAGCAGTGGCTCTCCTCCCACTTCTCCTCACTTGATGAGTCACAAAATTACCAAATGGCTCTGGTTCTTCAAAATCTGTGACAAAAATATCACTTTGCCAGTGTGACAACTCACAACATGCCATACGCCAGCTGGAAAGTAGAGCCCTACAGCTATGTTTAACCAACTCTAAACATTTGTCAGGCACCGCTTGGTCACTAAGCAAATGCTCAGTAGTAATCACGGGTCAACAGTGAAAATGGCTACTTTGATCTGATTTGTTTTTTTACATGTAGACCTTGAATGGAAACTAATTTATTATTCTGAAAAGCATCAGTTGATTAGAGAAAAGGCCAGCCTTGAATGTGATCCATAGATTCATTATTTATCTGAGGTTAGATGAACAGATGGGACTGATCTCACCAAAGATTATTGCAGAGAAACAATCAGAAAAACACAAAACAATTAACATTTCCATATCACAGTGATGTTCCTTTTCCAAATTGTATGCTTGCATTAACAAAATAAGTGTGCAAGGTAATTTAACTAAAAGGCAGTATGGCACAGCCTGAATACCTTTCATTAAACACTGCCGTTCAGGGATGCTACTGATGATAACAAGCTAACATTGATACCCAGCTAACGCAAAATGTTGCGGCAGCACCTTACAACATTACAGTTCAATAACACAATTGCAAAAACACCATGGTCCTGATCACACATCGCTTTTCTTCCTGCAGAAAACAGGTTTAAGTATGTGTTTCTGAGAGCACACAATATTTGCAACTTACCGCAACGTTACAAAAAAAAGTTCTCAAAATATTGTTTGGCCAGCTGGGTGGATGTCGACGTGCACCAATGCGTTCCTGAGCCTCGGCCATCTGGTTGTCCCGGCCACGCCTATAACACCAGGTGCAGGATAATGTGGGGTTTCCCAAAGGTGTGTAAGCGCAGATGAAACAATTTAGATGTTGGCTGGAAAGGAATTTCAGTACTGCAGTTATGGGAACCATCTGCATAGAAACACAGAGAGAGAAAGGGAGAAAGAAAGAGACAGAATGGAGAAGGGAACAGAAATGAGTGTAATCGGAGAAAGAGAGAAAGGGGGAAGAGTGATAGAGAACGAAGAAAGCATGGGAGGGAGATAAAAACTAGGAGAACGGAGAGGAAAAGATCACAGAAAAAAGAATGAGAAGTTTTTCTTTACAAACAGAGACAGATTATTAAAGAGCCCTCCAATTAAGGGCTCTTTAATATTCTTATTGTGTTGTGTGCCATTCAGAAAAAGGAGTGCCCAGTGATGAAGAAGTGACAAGAGGAAGAGGCTGATGTAATTTCCCCCCAGAGGGAAGACTAGCCTTTACTGAGAACTCCGGAGCACATTCCACTCGTGACGGCCCACCTGCCTAGGGTCACATGACTCTAAAGAGGGGCTCCCACATCCCCAGATCTTATTACATTTCATTGCGAGGGCTGGAAGGCCTGCTGGGACTCTCATGAGTTATTTTATCGAACACTCGCACAAGAAAATGGCGGCCAGAGAAGGAAACTGAGGCCTGTTCATTTCAATCTGCCAAAAGCATTTTATTTTTTTTAATCCCGAGTTTATCCCAGATTTTTCCAGACCCAAACACAAGCAAACTTCTTGGTCTCCTGCTGCAACCCTTCCTGCCAGCTTCACTCCTCCGAGTCTATGCTTATTCTTGCACCTTTTTCCACACTGAAGACGCACCACAAATTATATACTGCCAATGTCATATTTTTTGTGTGTGCGTCCGCAGGCACCTAGCCTGACCAAGAGTGGATGCTAGAGAGTGATGAGACCAATAAAACTAGCTGGGCTGGGCTAATTGTTGCCTTGCCAATGCTGACCGCTGGCCATAACCGGCAATGAGGCAACTGAGAATCGAACACCCAGTCACAGGGCACACACTTTGCTTTCAGAAAGAGCCATCGGAGTCAAGCCTAAAAGCATCCATCCATTCATTATCTATACCCACTGATCCTGGAGGTGCTGGGGCCTATCCCAGCATGCATTGTGCGAGAGGCCGGAAAACACTCTGGACAGGTCACCAATCTATTATAGGGCACACACCATTCACTCTCGCACTCATCTATGGGCATGATGAACTATGACCTAATTTAGAGTCTCAAATTAGCCTCCCTGTAGGTCTTTGGACTGGGAGAACATGCAACCTCCACACAGAAAGGCCCAGGCCAGGACTTGAACCCAGGACCTTCTTGCTGTGAAGCGACAGTACAACCCACTGCACTACCGTGCCACCCACCTGAAAGCATTTTTCATTCATTCATAACAGCTTTCTCCATCTTTACACCTTTCACGGAAGAAACAGCCTCGGAGTCTGTAGATTTACATCACGTACACTTACACTGTTTGCGTGTTCACACTGTACCTAGCTGAAACGGCGCTTACTTTGGTGTGAAAAAGGTTTTCGTTGGGCTGGTGCTTAGACAGGGCGATCGAATTCTATGAATCATACAGGATGTGCAATCTTTCCACCCACTACTGATGAAGACATATCATCTCTGTGTTGAAGAAATTGTATTTACTATGCTACACTTTCTGCTTTTAGCTTATAGTTCAATATGTAGCTTTCAGCTCAAAGGCTATCCACTACTTAAAAAGCCTACCCTCCAGGTAAACAGTATAACCTCAGAGTTTAAATCATATCAAATAGTAGTAGCATGCCCAACTACTCCTCAATATCAAGCAAATTTTTTGTTTACTGACACAAAAAACATTGTATGGAAAAGAGTGATATTTTCAATTAAAAAAAAAAATATATATTGTCAAAATTAGAAAAAAGGGGATTCATACTATTGCTAAAGAGAACAATGTAAGATTTGAACAATGTTTAATTCAAAAACAGGACGAGACAAAACCAAACAAGTGGCAAAGATTACAGGTCATCAGATGCATCATATGAAAAGCCTTTTTTTCAGAAAAGATAACTATGTTCAAATGAGATTATGATTACTGATTCATATAAACTAAGGTTTATAGTTACAAAATAAAAGTATATTCAATAAAATAATGCTATATGTAAGTAATGAGCCCCACTACGAAGGATTCACATTGTTAAAAATAGTATTTTGATGTCACATTCAGTTCCGAACTTTCATTCTGAAGTATTTTTGTCTCAGAATCTGCTGTAAATGAGAATCTGATGCATCAGGTAGTGCTGTACTCTACATTTTACAAACAAGCATTATCATCCTAAAAAATCATCATCATCACCCCCATCATAGCTGACAACTGCACCATCATTGTTATCATAATTATCATCGCCAACATCATTGTTACCTTCAATACGATTGCTGCCCATTGTGCCCTTAGAAAGATTGACCCCCTGGCTGTGATGTGCTGTACTGATCAAATGTGTTTAGCTGCAGTATCCTTGCAAGAGGCACAGCTCATTTACACGTGAACAACACTAGCACATTTTCAAATAACTACCTGTTTACACAGTCTGACTGGTGGTACACATTCTTGTGACATTGTGTATTCAGCTTTTTCAGATTTTTGTGGCATCCTCCCAGCACAAGGGAAAGTTTACCCACAGAATTTCCAGCACAAAGGTACGACTGCTTTCACAGCAGATTATATCAGTACTCACCTGTCTGAGCCCTGCTTTCCCTCGCAGGTGTGTTTGCTTACTCGGCAAGGAAAGTTCCCCAGACAAGCGGGTAAGCGGGGAATTTAGCATTCCCATAAAATGTTACCCACAGTGAAAATACAATCTTCTGTAAAATCAGATTAGGCTTATCAGTAAGACAGTGTAATATAACAGACTGCACAATCTGTTTTATTTCACAAATTCAGAGCACATTGCACTTTTCTCCAGTATTATAAACCTAGACGTAGCTGTGGTCATGGTTTGCAGCTTAAGTGTTGTAGGCCTATTATTACGGAACCTGACATGGTTTATTTCTACAGGGCAGAAAAATACTTCTGAGAATCCATTCAAAGGTATTCAACACTAGATACGCACAACATCTCTTTCTAGGAAATTTGTTTCAAAATTGCTTGAGTGTCCAAATGCCCTCACACGGTCAATTATAATTTTTTTTTTCATGTTTCTTGCCATATCTTGAAGTCGCACAATCAGTACCCCATCTGCTGTATTATCTATTTATCTGCAGATTAACAAAATTAAGACCGAAATGATCAGATTCGGTTTGCCAATTGACAAGCAGTAGGCACCACAACCCTCTTCCAGTTCACCACTCATTCGAGTGACTGCTCGATGACACCAACCCCTTTGCACACATCGCAGACGCTCCCTCTGTCACCATTTGTGTAAACGCACAATCAGACCCTCTGGGGTCCCACCTTCTCTCTCTCTTTCTCATGCTGTAGGTGGTCCAAGTGGGCGGCTTAGCCTGTGAACACCAGATTCTCCCTCACACTCGCGTATTTTTAGCCCCCTGAGGGACTCGGCCAGCACGGATGGTGCTATGTTAACACCTTCAGCTCTCCGAGTTCACGGAGAGTAGCCCCTCCAATCTGGCTGTTCTTTTCCTCCGTTATATTTATACATTTACGTCACAGGCTGAAAAGACCTTTGGAATATTTTAGGAAGGTTTTTTTTCTTTTCTTCTTATATTATAAAAATACAAACTTAGACTCTGTAAGCAGACCCAGGTGTTCAGGAAAAGTGTCATTGCTATTCCAAATGGCCGAGCATTACTGTAAATCTAATCCAAAGAATTATTTTTGTGTGTGTTGCCACTTTAGTGTACCAACTAGAAAGACTCCATCTTATCTTCCAGAACTTTGCTCTCCCATTCTCCCTTGACAGAAACTCTCTGCCAACCCAAACTCTGACCTTTCTCCTCTGGCCACCATCCGCAGATCACTTTTCCTCCGAAACTTTCTCCTCCTCGTGGGTTAATCCTCATCTTTCTCTCATGCCGTTAAAAAAATAATTTCAGTCAATCATCTTAGAATTTGAGTTAAGCAATATTTATTGAGATTAATATGAATGCAACTTTGGCATCAAGTCTCCACCTCTAATCACTCCCTGTTGCGCAAGTCAGCCAAAATTATAACAGGGAGTGACCTCTACAAACCCCCCGTGGAGACAATATGAGAAGCAGAGCACACTGGAGGATGCTGGGTTGGTAGGAGCATGAAAACCTTTCTGAAAGGCATAAATTCTGAGGTAGCAGAGCGAGCCAAGCATGGATAGCAGCAGCACGGCAGAATGAGCAAAGGCATGAGCAGGTGAGGTTGGTGATTTAAATAGCCCTCCAATCAGGGAGTAAGCAACATGTCACCTGATGGTGATTTGGCACACATCTAGAGTTGTCTGCCTGAACTAGCTCTGCAAGCTTTCCATCATTCGCATCATTTGTGATGACTTATGATGTGTAAATGAATTCATTATTTTTTTTGTTATGATGAAATTCAGATTGTGATTATGGTAATAACTATTATGTGTCCTAAGAATATTTTCAAAACATTAAAGCCTTAGAAATGGCATGTACTGTATAGAACAAGAAAAGCATAAACAGAAACCAATTTTTGGCACGGTCAGATTCAATTTGTGAATTACTGAGTGCCAGACTCTGGACATCTCTCAATTTCAACAGCCATTCACATCACCACAGAACAATATGATGGCTCTACAAATGTCACACATGGTGACTGTTTTTTTAAATTACACCATTTGTGTTAAAAGATCCCCAGGTTCTATCCTCTCTTTCTTTCTTTCTCTCCCCTTGTCTGTAATTACATTATTATTATTATTATTATTATTATTATTATTATTGTTACTACTATTATTATTATTGGTATTATTATTATTATTCATCACACACAGGAACAGTAAATCTGGAAATGTACAGTATATGCGGCATATGCTGGATTTCTCCATCTCTTTCTCTCTCTCTCACTCTCTCTCTCTCTCTCACACACACTCAAACACTCACTGAAACTGTGAAACACTCCAGTAGGTGGCCTGAGTAGACAGCTTGCCCTGTGAATACTACCAGATTTTCCTGCACTCTTTTGTATTTTTAGCCCTCAGAAACTAACATTAGTGTCTCCATTTTCTGAATAACTCCCCTCCCTGAAATCTCAACCAGTAACCCACACCACAGTCCACGATTGTAATCTGCCCGACCCCAACCCCCCCCCCCCCCCCCCCCCCCCCCCCCCAAACTGGCCCCACCCCCTGCATCTGCAATGTTTAGGGCCACTGGGATGATAGCCATGGAAAGAAAAGGCCATTACTGTCAGTGATCTTTTTCCATTTATTGTAAAAATCCGTATGTTAATCAAGTCTGGTCATTTTTTCCAGTGAAATTATGACATCTTCCATTACATGAGAACGAGCATGTGGAAATGTTCAATGTCCTGCAGGAGTTTGGAGGATTACAATTTCCTGGCTTTCCTCCGCTATTGTCAGTGTCTCAGTGAAAAGTGATGGGGACGTTTTGCATTTCTATTCAAACGTCCCTCCTGTGATAGGCAATGGCTACACTCACTCATTAGATCTGTCAGAGTGGCAGAAATGTGCGGCACTAAGTGTGTGGAGATCTGGCTTAATTGTCGGCTTTGTTTCAGCCTCCACTGCTAGACCGGCTGGCTTTGTTACTTCCTTCAAACAGCCACTGCCATTCAGTTTTCCCTCCCTGCACATCGGACATACCTGTTTCCTGTGCTGGTGGTTGTGGTGGTGGTGGTGGTGTGTGTGTGTGTGTGTGTGTGTGCTTTTGTGTGTGTGTGTGTGTGCGTGTTCTTGTGTGTGCTTTTGTGTGTGTGTGTGTTCTTGTGTGTGCTTTTGTGTGTGTGTGTGTGTTGGGGAGTCTTAAAATGAGGAAATGGGTAAGAGAAAAACTGCTCCTGTGTGTATTTGCATCTACTTTACACAATCTTTTGTTGTTCACAAGGCTATGGGGATGTGCTCTGGTCCATAAAAGAGAAAGAATGAAACTCGTAAAGCTCTGTAAGACTGATTGTCTTCACAAAGCTTGAATGGTGCAAATGCAGCCCAATGCCGGGATATGGTATAAAAATGCAAACCCATTTCTAAGATCCACTTATCTTCCTGAGATTTCTTTCCCTTGTGATCTTTTTCAGCTCTTTGGATTCTCAAGTGAGGATCTCCTACATGAAGCTAATTTCTGACACAAGGTTCTGCATACAAGGCACAAAAACATTTAACGAAACAAAACACTGCTGACCATGCCACTCAGATACTGTATTGCAGTTTGATCCATATGTCAAAAGCTAAATGTTGGTCATCTGTCCATCAGTAATACAGTGCACTGCCATCATATCTGGTCAACCGTGTTTTGTGCTGTGTTCACAGAGTGCGAACATGAGTGTAAGGTCAGCTCTCAATGAATTAATGATGGACTCGGACTCCTGCCAATCAAAGAGATGGGAATCAGATATTCCCCATTCAACTCGCCACCCATCAGGGATAATGACCGCTATCGCTCAGCGGAGGTGCGGTCTACAGGAACTGAGTGTGACAGTCGTGGAAAAAAGGTAACATAGACCGTGAGTGGCAGGGAAGGTCACAGCGGGACATGCCAGCGAACCCGGGCAAAAAAAAGAGAGACAAAAATCGATCCCCCATTCCCACACTTCATGGTCCCGCCCCCAACACACACATCCCAACCTTGACCAAAAAAGGAAAAAGGCTGTGAACCAGGGAAAGTAGGACCCGTGAAATCAAAGATGAATCACCGCAGTGCCCTGGAAATCCCCCGGCCGCCAGGGCCGCGATCCAAACGACATAGCGCTGCTCGTCTCCGAATGTTTGTCTCCGAGGAACACTTTCATTCTGGATAGCAACAGTCTGTGGCATTTCACATTCAATAACGCTCCTGTTCTTGAAAAAACCTGTGAGGACAGACATCTTTAAGGTGTAGGTATTATACTGGTTGGGTTTGATTGAATGTCAGTGGTTATAATAATGGCTCATCATCAAGCCATATTCAGTTAAGTACAAAGGCAGGTTTTCTTGGTAGTATTGCTGAAGATGGTTAAACATGGTCTTGCAGGGCTATACTCTATGGCTCTGAAGGGAAGCATATAATATCCCGTGTTAAGACATTATATGCAGTATTGTATGGCACTGCAGCTGTTTAAGAACACTTTATAAAATAGTAATGACATAATTGCATTCAAGTGCATGCTTTACGAAAAGCTAGTGAAATAATGCTCAACAGAAAGTTTGACCCATTTCATAGTGTATAAACAAATTAGGCAAACAGTACAGGATTATATCACCATGCACTCAGACCCTGAATCTCAGAGGAACCACAGTGGTTTCAAAGACAGAACAAAAGTGACGGTGACAGTAGGCATCATTACATTAAAGCTCTGGAGAGTCCCGTGAACTCCAGAGGATCAGGTGTCAGCCTCCACCTGCAAGAGATAGTTGGCATTGAAGCATGAAACTTTAGGCGTCCTAGTTTCAGGAAAAGGAACATTTTTTGTCCCCTGTGGTAGCTTTGTGTCAGTGGGAAAGGGGGAGATAGACAAAAAATTGCAACAGTGCAGAAGAAAAGTCATCTTAACCATTTGGGGAGAAGGGTAACTAAGCCATGGATATAATGATAGCCTGAAGAAGAAAACCTTGCCCATTGTTGTCACTGCATGTGATTCTCTTCACAATGCATCCCATATAACATTCAGACATCTGTTAATGCTTGTTCCTCCGACAAAAGAAAACATAACACCCAAGGATTACAATGCATTAATGCTGACACGTGTATGTATCTCATTGTATTCACTGCAGTGTCTCCACAGATGTTTATTCCAGACCATTTAAGTCTTACGATCTAATCCCCCTCCCCTTGAGGTGGATGATAAGTCCTGGTTTGCATTGCTTCCGCAGACGGTCTGTACTAAAGCAGCCCCTGAGCTTTTTATCAGTTAAAGGAGAAAACCGAGACATGTTTGTGCTTTCAGAGTGAAGTAGGGATGGACTAAGAGACTACATTCTTTCTGCTTTAGCAGGAGCCTCTCCTGACACCCCCCCCCCTCCCCCCAGCTCCCCCAAACACACACGCACACACACACACACACGCAATCCTCATGCTCATTACTCTAAAACAGGCAAATCCCCACTGTATTCAGCAGAGAGAGGAGAACTAATAGAAAACAGAACCAAACCAACCCTCTGCCGCTTTCCAGCTGTAGAGATGTGTGCTCTCTTTCAGTGAATTCCTCCATATGACACCAGCTGTAATAATAGGCGAACACTTACAGGAGTTTGTTTTTGGACACGCTGATACCAGTTTAGACTTGATACATTCCCATTTGTGTTTCATTTAAAAAATGTGTCATCTTAAGTTAGCCTGAAAAATTGTAGGATGCATTATTCTACCAGTTTTTTACATCAACTATGTATATATGAAAATCCGATTTTACTTATTCCATTTTTTGACGTCATTGTTCCTTATTACCCTGAACTGGAGTGGCAATTGTAAATGCAAGGACACACCATTACTGCAACATCCAATGTCATGAAGAGAAGGTGCAAGTTAGCTGACACATCTTGGGAAACTCGTACAACTTCCTGCCCCTTCTTTTCACTCCACGGTTCACCAACTGAGCTCTGCAGTTATTGCACCAGAGAAATGAAAAAGTAGCACAGCATCTAATTCACCAGAGAAGTCACTATAGCACAATGAGGATTTGACTTGGCTCATGGAAAGAATTGCTGTACAGAGGACCACAGCAGTTCTTTGGCCCAGGGGTTTTTCAACCTTTTCTAATCCAGGGAACCCCATCCCAGCTCAAAGGCATTCAGAGGATCCCATCCCATCATAAATTAAACAGGATTATATTACAAAAAAGGTCTTATATTTTAAAATATTTTCCCAAATCAATGAATAGTCATTGCATATCAAGTCTCTCCAGGTATCGCCTATAGTACCTTCAAGAATCCCCAGGGGTCCATGGACCCCCTGTTGAACTCAGGCTTTAGGCACAATTATCTATATGAGCCCTCATTCTGTTTAATTTATAATGACTGCTATGTTTTTCCTTCCCAACTATTTCAATAGTATCTGTAGTCATTCCATTGAAAATGATCAATATTTCACCTTTATATGAATTGCATAATAAAACCTTTTCTAATTGCAGTATGTAATTAAGGTACCAGGACAAAAAGATTAACTAAAGATTTAATCTATGGGTTGACTTAACCAAAGAGCCATTAAAATCATTCGCTTTTATTTGATTTTTTTGTCAGCTATGACTACTGAAAACTTAGTTTGCCAAACAAAATGCTTTCTCTGGATTGTATTTACAGTACAGCCCTAGATGCTCAAGACAACAGATGGGTTGGTTTAACAAGCAGGTTCAAACCACGCACAAATACAGGTGCAAAGTCACGCCTAGTAACAAATGTAAGGACATCTATGGAACTCCTACACTGCCACCGAGTACAAGAAAATGTCTGAGTACATTTGCTGCTCACACGTAACTGTATTTGCAAACATTAAGGAGAACATTAACGAGATGTGGGGTAATACTGAATGCTCATTGTTTAATTGGTTTCAAAGACAGTTAATTGGACACAAATTCTAATTGCTTTGTATTTTTAAAAATGTCTCAAAATACTTCAATAACACTTCTAATGAAGGACCATAGAATAGAGTCTTACCAATTAATCCATGCTGTAATATAAACATAATTATTAATAGTCCTATTACTAATTGTGGAATTAACTCACCCAAATTATTGTCAAATAAATAAATGAAAGGGTCATTTGATTGTGGTGGGTTTGTATTTGCCAACTGACTTTCACACAGACATTTGCTTACTAGCGTCTGTTGGTTTGCCACCTTTGAATGGATTTTAATTGACTAGCACAGCATACTAGTGAAGTAATTCCTTACTGCTGTACTAGACTCTCAATATAACGTGTCAGTTAATTCTGTGACAGAGAAAACAGATGTTGGAGTTAAGAATTTACGAATGGAACAGACTTGCTCATTGATTTCTTCCAGGTGGAAAAACAACACCGTAAATTTCAACATCTGAGGGGAATGTCCCATAGCTGGATAAAAAGCTTATTTCCACAAGATAGGGTACATGACAGAGTTTTATAACAGTGCAGGTGTGCTCTGGAAAAATTCAGTTCTGGTCAGTTTTTTTCCCTTCCCAAATCATCTAGTATAACTCTCAAAGTACTGTTAGGTAAACAGCACAGAGGCAATATTTCACCTGAAGCATAGACTTCCCTGTGATTCATTTTACATCCTACAGTTCATACCATATTACAAGAAAACTAACACTGACTGGATAAAAGGCATTGTCTCTTACTGACTGTAAGAAAAAATTCAGTTTGTAGATGGAGCTAGATCAGGGCTACAGCCCTCCCCCCCATTTCCCTACTGTCCCAGGTACTTTTGTACAGCAAATTGTATATTGCCTACTGTTCTGTTTAATTGAATATACTGCCATTTGGTACAATCAATTTTACAATATTGAGAAATTGTCAGTGGGGGTCTAGATTTTGTTATTATATTGTACATTTTGTTTTCATGCTGTATACATTTCTAGTCATATCCTCTTGTGCCGATCACCTTTTGTCATCGTATCATAGTTTCTGACGCAAAGGACACCTTCACAACTAACACAAATAACAGAACAGCAGACATCAAACTCAATTAAGTGAGCTAATACAAATAACTGAACAGAACAGTTCAATAGTCATGTGACACGGATTGAGTTGTATTTGTAATTTAAAAAAAAAACAGAGTGCATGCCTTTAAGAGCAGCGTTATATAGGTACACCTCCCCTGTACCAGGAGAAAATGGAATGCATATAACAACCTCAGTTTCAATACATTCCATTATACAGCAAATACATTTTTTTTTTAAAGAATTAGCTAAATATATTTTGCAACATTATGTAAGAGCTACAATCTTCCAGCTCTGAACGATAGAGCTACTATGTATTTGTTTTTATTGTGTGCATGTAATTTCATTTATCGGATAGATTTATTCTATGTACCAAACTCTGCTAAATTCATCATAGCTAAATTTAGATGTTGAAGTTAGACACTCATTCTGATGATTAATAAGGCTCCTGGAAATTTTGCATAATTTAAAAATGGCACAGTACTCTGAAAAAGTTGATTGTAGCTTTCTCTCGATGGAACTAGATGAATGAACTTAGCAGAATGTGCTCTTTGGAATGGGGTATCTAAGAGTTACAGAATGGAGGAAACCAAGGTACTTTTGAAATGAAATTAAACTGCCTCCCTTTTACTCCCAATCTGGAAAGCCTCGTCATATTCAGCTGCCACGCTCATTACTGCAGAAATAACTGCATCGGTGCACTGTGCTCAGTATGAATTAAGCATGTGATGCATTGCGGGTCAACATGTTAATGTGTCAACTCATGACACAGCTCAAACCCTCCCATGACACGTGAGTGGGCAACCCACAGTTTGGGACAGCATGGATAAAAAAAGCTATTGATTCTGTGCTATTGCACCCAAGAACAAGGTAGTGATTCTGAATTGCGTAGGTGAATATCCAGCTCAATAAATGAATTGTTTGTGAAAGCTATGTAAGGCTAGCCGAGTGAAGGCATCTTTTAAAGAAAGCTATGGTGTGATACGATAGTAACTAAGGGTCCAGTGAACTCAGCTTGCTGCATCTATGCCTACAGACCCCTTTCTTGTTCAGTGCTCAGAAAGGAAAGGCATTCATTCAAAGTTGTACTTGTCTGAGTTTAAATTGCATACTTTTCTTTATGAATATGAGGTTAAAGTGCAGACCATCAGCTTTCATTAGCAGGTATTTACATCCATATCAGGTGAGCCATTTTGGAATTACAGCCTGCTTTATACACAGTTCCCCCATTTCATGTATAAAAAGGGATTTAATTCCTAAGTGGAGCGTTGAATGTGAATCTAAAAACCCTGAAATTAAAGCTGTCAGTCTGCTCTGTAACCTCAAATTCATTGTTTTGTTTTAAATGTGCTGGAGTACAGAGCAAAAAAATAAATAAATAAATTGTGTCACTGTCTGAATACTTAGAGATTACACTCAGTATATGTGTTTTACAGCATTAGAATGGGCACACACTTATATGATATTTATCAAAGAGAAATTGTTCATATATTATATTTATCTTGTCTGGAATGATGATGGCTATGAAAGGAGACCTTTGTTCATTGGTATAATTCTTTCTCTGCATTTAATTGCATTTTGATCTGTTCACTTGAAAGTGTTTTTCTTTCTGGTGCCAAGCCTAGTTTCAACCATCTTTGTTCTATCAAATAGATAATAATTGTGGTCGGTTTTAAGAGACACCGGCTTGAACCATGCTAGTCTGGGTTTCGTCAGACGAGAATGTTAAATTAAAATTTATGTGCTTTGTGTTTCGATATTGGCAGGCACCTGTTTGGGCATGTGCTCCACTGAAATTGTAATTATGATGGTAATTTGTTATCAATTATATTAAATTATATTTGGCAAAGCAAAGAGACAACATAAACATCAGAGAATGGGTTCTAAGAAGCATGAAAAATATATTCCTCTTTCTTTCAAATCTTAACATCACAGTAAGAATCTATAAATTAAAAGAACATTAATAAAATGTGATCATGAGAAAATCTGACTGGGCTGATATACATCTCTAGCTTTTGCTTTTTAAATTAATTTAATTTAAATGCTTTGTTAAATATTTATGAGCTGAACCTACCCATTTTTGTAGACAAAATGCCAGCCTGCCTGTCAAAGCACTTTCTAACTTCCTCAAGCTCATAGCTATTCCTCAGATGCTCTCTTTTATGTTTTTAGATAATGTCAGTTTTGCTCGCGTTATTTTAAATTAGTAGACAATAACATAACCCCCCCCCAAAATGACAGCTGTCACACTGCATAATGCGTTGGTGGAAGGTCACCTTGAGAGCAGGCGCCAGAGGGCATCCATGGCTCTACAAATTAGAATGTCAGCTATTGTACTTAATTCTGTCCCATTGGGGGGGGCGGGAGTTGGGGGGGTGTTGATTGGGTGACATTCTGCCTAGCACTGCAGTGAAGGAAGAATGTGTATTGACCCCTGATTATGGCAAAAGGTCAAAGGTCAGTGCAGGGGGAGCAAGGACCCAGCAGAGCTTGTTCTAAAATATACTGCGCTACAGTCTCTGTCTCGACTACGAAAAGGAAGCAGCAAAGGAATGTGCGTGTGTACACGTGTCTGAGACGGGGAGATTTCAAACGGAAATCTTCCGTTTCGCCGCTTGCGGGATGAGCGATAATTAGAATGAACGCACCATGTTAAGGACGGTCGTGGTCATGTGGGATATTCATTAAAACACGAGAGGCTTCCTCCATCACACAAGTTATGATTACTCGTGATACACGTGAGTGTGATTAATCTTCAGCTCATTGGCCTTAATGGCTCACTACAGCTGAACGCCACGCACACATTCTAATTAACGTCTGACACATTTCAGCAATCTTGCTTGTTTTGCATTGGCACCTCCATAGCTTAAGGCAAAGAGATCTATAAAAGGAGCGTGTTTCTTTATGTGAAGCAGAGAGCATCTGCCTCCCATGAAGAAACAAAAGTTCATCTGAGGTGGTTTTTTCTTCTTCTGCTCTACACACAACCCAACTAAAGAGGAAAGACAGCGCTGACATGCAGCATTTCTCCCATCCTCCTCCTCGTATCCAGATCAAACTTCACTTCCTCCGGCGATCAAATGCTTTCTGACCACCCTGGACGTGTCCTGAAATACGAGAAAGCACATCTCAGGTTCTGGATCAAGCATTCTTGTCTGTTCTCCTGTTGTCAGAGCAGTTCCTCTAGGCAAAATATCACTAGGCTGCCAGCCACACACTTAGCTATACTGCTAGAAAGCTCAGGATCTATAACTGGTCTATAACTACAGGATCTATTCATTGTCCAATGCTTCGGTCATGCTAATGATCAAGGGGCTGGTCTATTTATCCATTTTGTTGTAACAAACATATTGAATAATAACATAATTAAATTTGTCTTGAAAAATCATCCCTCATATTTCTTGTATCTGAGGGGCCTCATCCTTCCTGGAAAGAAAATTGTTGCCACCAAATCAACTTGCCCCACTACCTTTTTGGTGAATACTGCTATTTACAGTGGTTTTCAACAAGATCCAGTCAAATCGGTACTTAGTTATCATAATGTTACTGTCAGATTCAATCCCTTAGAACTTTTTTCACCAACCTCTATTCTTAATTTCTCAGTGATACCGTTTTTTAAATCAAATATCAAAGCTAGAGAGTGCTTCTTCAGGTCAGTATAAAAAATCATTTTTTGTTATCATTTTTTTATTTTATTTCTTTGGGAAATGGGACAGTACACCACAATATAACTCATTGGTGAACTGGATCAGTGAGTAATTTGTTCAGCAGGCCTCCTGGGACTGAGTATTGCACTCCTGCTCTTCTCTCTATCCAGGGCCCTATGATCTAGGCCAAAAGTGGAGGAGTGGTCATTTGTGCTTCAGGAGGTCTTTAGGCCTGCAAACTGCCTACAGTTGTCTTTGAGTGACTAACAGACCAGCACTGATAAGAGTCATTTTAATGCTTCATTAACACAATAATGTATTGAGAACAGTGTGTGAAAAGCCTGGACTGAGGCTGTATTGCACATCCCTGATTTAAATTGTGGGTTCTGGGGTTCTGCATACTGCATTTAATTTTACTATTATTATTATTATTATTATTATTATTATTAATAATAATACTAATAATAATAATAATAATAATAAAATTAATAAATGTTAGCTTGGATAAATTATGCTTCTTTTAACTTCTAAATATGAATAAGTTGTAGTAAATTAGCTTTCAATTATTTAGCCAAATGCAAAGCCACTGTTTTGAAATGGAGAATTTTAAATTCTCAGGAGCAAGAGTCAGCAAGAGTATATGATCTCCAGACAGCCTTCTTTCAACCATTCTGGCCCGCCAGACCCTCACTGTGAACATGCAAAACTAGCCCCCGTACCAGCCAGGGTGATCTGTGTAAACTCAAAAAACGGTACCATGCTTCACAGGAGACTAAAACACTATGAATGCAGCGCAACACAAATTTTCTGTAAAAACAGCACCAGAAAAGGTTAACTCGGAGAAGTCAAAGCAGTTTTTGAAGGCCTGTGCTTCTGGGCTTTAGTTAATGAAGTTGGCAGAGGAGGATATAAGTCTTAGTGATTTCCCACACGCTCTGTAAAAAAAAAAAAAAGAAATGCTCCCCGTCTGTTTATCCCTTCCTTGGACGCTGCGCTGTCTCTCCAACTCTCTGACGGCTTCATCCCGGAGTTTCACAGGAAAAGACAGGAAGGCCGGCAGGTCACATTTCCCATGAGTCTCATGTCAGCCATAATGTCCGTGAACTCAGGAACTCTTTTTTTAAAAAATGCGAGTGCAGCAGCATTGGTGCTGCTTGTACCCACTGTACACCAGCGAAAGGATGAACCTGTATTGACTAACAGTCTGTCGAACCCAACAGGATTCATTTACATAGAGCAGATGGTGGAGATTTAAAGTGTCAGATTTCTTGTAAATGTGCCAAAGATGCTGTCTCACCCTCCCTTTTAAATACGATTACCACACATTTGTGTACTTTCATGTGAAAAGCACAGCAGGCCTCTGCGACAAACAAACAAAGTCAAAAGAAAAAAAAAAAATCTCCAAAGTTATCTCTGTGAGAAGGACAACGCGTACTGGTTCATTTAAAGGGCCCAGTGGACCTTCCTTGTTTAATTTTTGTATTAATCATTTGCTTGCCAACTGTCCTCATTGAACTTAGATAGCAGACATTGCTGCACATTATCCAGTTATCGTAAAAGCACATTTTCTGTTGTGTAAGCAGGCCATACCACTTCCCCTTTCAGAAAACAAATATATGTGTGGGATGTTCCAAATCTAAAACAAATATAAATAACATATACTGTAGAATGTATCGGTCCAAAAAAAGTTAAGAGAAGGGACATGTTAGAAATGTATGAGATACATAAGTACATGACACAAAAACATTTGGAAAACATGCATGCATGCATATACCTATAAAAATGTACTAAAGCTATAATTATGCAATACATATATAATGTGATTTTTTGTAATATGTTAGTTCGTGCATTAGAAATATAACATTTTCTGTATGGGGTGATGGGAGACAGAGAGAAAACTGATTTTTCAAAAGCAACATGAGATCAGGTTACAGTGCCTGCCTGGATAGCCTTAGTGGTTGTAATGGGGTGGTTCGGTGCTTCCCAAACTTTTTGAGCCCACAGCCCACTTTAAAGGTTAAGCACCACATAATGACATCCTCCAAAGATATTAGACCAATTTGTTTTATTCTAGTGGTTTTCCATTAAATTAAGCTGAAATCGTTGTTGGTGCGGCTTAAAATTTTGCAAATTGATCGCTGCAGACGAAGCACCTGAA
This sequence comes from Anguilla anguilla, assembly GCF_013347855.1. Classification (NCBI taxonomy): domain Eukaryota; kingdom Metazoa; phylum Chordata; class Actinopteri; order Anguilliformes; family Anguillidae; genus Anguilla; species Anguilla anguilla. The sequence continues at coordinate 21,889,799 of NC_049206.1, read as the reverse complement.
GTGAAGTCGGAAAATGATTTCTCTGATGCGTGATGTCACAGGTGGAACACAAACAGCTCTGCTGTAATTCCATTTGGCTAGTGTAGTGCTGGTGCTTAGCCATTAAGGATGAATACATTAACTGTGGGCCATCAAAATGGAGCCTGTCACATTGCTTGTGCAAAAAAAATTTTTGTGTGTGAAAGGTCAAGGAACTACATATATACTGTCACAAGTTGGGCATGTGCATGTGCCACACCAGTAGTGCTCCATTTGACTGGTGTTAAGTAAAGTGCGGAATACATAAATGTTTTCCATGTCTTATCGCAGTCCAATTTGCCAGTATCTCAATGCCACTGATGTCTTATCAGTTGGTCACACTGCACAGTTTGGGGATCACTATAGATTATTACAGCAGTTCTTTTCTTCCCACCTTCACCTTCATTGTGCTTGGTTTTGGCACCAGTAAGCAGAGGATTCCCAGTCAACCACTGCCTAATTTCAGTAAAACAACAGACAACATTCAGTACACTTGACATGCCTGCAGTTCAAGCCGGGAGAAGACATGAAAGTGGAATGCATCATGTAAATACGTTGCCAGAAGGCCTTATGCTAGCAAAAAGACAATAACAATAATTACGTTACATTATATTAGAGCCATTTAACCAATGCTATTATCCAAAGTGTGTTACACAGCTTTTTACATTGTATCTACTGAATCAGCTGGATATATATACTGAAGCAATCTAGGTTAAGTGCCTTGCTCAAGAGTGCAACTGCACTTTCCTACCTGGGAATTGAACCTGCGAACTTGGTTTTGAAATCATTGACTCGAAACCCAGTGCAAACTCATTTTGCGATGTTTTTTTTAACACAGAGACATTGCGAGAACGCCCTCCTCAACCCACCTGTGACCCCAGGCGCTCTGTGGCACAGGGCTGCTGAGGATCTGAGTCACACGCCATGCAATCAGCGGGGTGTTTTCCCCACCAACCGCAGTTTTCCCTCCGCCTCGTAATAACCCGCTCCGAGCTGTCCGGGTCCCTCCCCCCACCCCCCCCCCCAGAACGGCTTCATCTCCGCGGGAGACCGAAAGAAGCGAGCACGTTTACGTGTTCGCATTCGTAAAGCGGTGACAGCGTCGCCTACGTTCCCTGGCAGGCCTCGCAGGCCAATTAGCCGTACTCTAGCAACAGGCTGCACCTGAGTCACCGAGCCGACCGAGGCCCGGTTCCCACACAAACAGCCGCTCGGAACTTTGCCATTTTTAGCATGATATCCGCTCCGGACAAAAGCCGCAGAAATAAAGGTGCTGCGTTTGACCTTGACGGTACCTGAAGCCTCCCGTACGCTACGCTAGAAGAACAACAGGAAAAAACCGCCCCCAACAGGGAAAGTTGCGGTGTGAACGATTAGGGCTGCCCACCCGGTGCTCTCTGGGGATGAAATTAAACCATAGGTTAATTTCCATTTAAATGCCAGAATACACTGTCACACTTAAGATGTATTTTTTTTAAGGTTGAATTAAAAATTGATATAAAGGAAGTCAACACAGACAGTGTTATTCTGACAAGGCGGTTACCCATAGAAACATGTCTCAGTCTTTCCTGTGAAAGATTTGATTGGGTCTCTGGGGAAATGAAGAAAAAAAAAAAAAACTAGCGTCCCCTCCCCTGTCTTCCAGAAAAAGGGATGAAAGCCGATTCTGATGAACTCGGCTACGCCGGCATTAATAAGCGTAGGTGCCTTGGCGCGTGTCTCTGCTGCTCTGGCTGCTTGGCGGCTGTCCCCACTCGCCGTGCGCTCAGTGCGATTCCTGTGAAGTTCGTGTCTTATGAACGGGAGAGGATGTCTGCGATTCTGGAGCTGAGCGAAAGCGTCGTGTAGGGACACGGGTAAGATAAGACACCGGTATAAAGAAACAGGGTGAATTCATCTACTTTGAAGTCCCATTCAGCCTGATTATTGAAGCAATTATTTTTATTTTTAAAGGAAGCAACTGCTGTGCAGACCATTATGATATGCTTCCTTGTGAAGGTAATTAGCCCCTTATTTCTTCACCTGATCACTGCTCTGTCCAGTTTGATATGATTGTGACAAGGCGTTTCACCATTTTAAACTGCTCTGCTATAGTAAATCTCAAATGACATAATTAATGTTTATTCTCACATTCAAATGGGTAATATTCATAAATATGTGTTGTAAAATGACTGTCAATATGGGATCAATTGTAGTATTTTGTTAAGTATGTTATTGGTTCATACATGTTGATTGGCAGCTCATGGTAGCCACGCCCATGTTAGCATTTCAAAAAGCCTCATTTTCCTATTAATATCTGTAAGGCTGAGACTGTGCCGGAAGACGAGCGACCAGGGAATTCACGCTGGTCTGCTGTCACCAGAACTAATAAAGCTCTCCACACTACCACGGCCTCTGCCAGACTCTATGAGTACATGATTGATTTGATTCATTTTGGTGGCCCAACCTCTTGGTTCCTCTGTGCCGCAGTGACTCTAATCTCATCATGTTTCCAATAAAGTCAGACCTCTGTCTTCTTTTATCCACCCCTTCATAACTTCTCTCGCTCAATCTCTCACTCTCCTGTCTCTCTCTCTCAACAAGAAAAGTGCAAATTCTTGTACTGCAGGTAAACTGGATTCTTCTACAGGCATTTGTCTAATGGGCTTTGATTCTGGAATATTATGGTTAGATTCCCGTCTTGTTGTGACTTAACTTCATTATGGGAATGTGTTTATTTTTTCCAACAAATTCTGTCATTTGTTTATCATAAACCACATAAAAATGTTTCAGGATTAATGTTACTTGTGACAAATGTAACAAATTTAGTCATAAAAAAGCAGTATGGAGAAACACTTAGAGAATGTTCTCAGTGTGAGTATTAAAATGGCAGATTCCGTGAGCCTGCCTCATAAAATTAACATGAATAACCAACCTCACTTCCATCAATTCAGTTATTTTTAGCCGGGATAATAAAACTGAATGAAGTTCTGATCTCTATGATCTCCAGTCTGGTGACAAAAAATACTGTTGAAGGGACATCCAGGAAACCTGTCTCTGTATGTGTTGTGAATGTTTGCTCCATCTTTTCTGCTAGCTGGGAGGTTCATTCTTGCTGGTGAAGGTACTGTTTCGATGGTGGCCCCACCCCTGCCTGTCCCTATGTGAACAATTTGACCGAAGGCCCATGACAGGGACTTCAGTGCTTGACAAAAAAATGAGCTTCTTTATGAAGTGAAGGTTTGTTTACCTTTTCATCTGACTTGGTGTGAGCTGCAGATTAACTTGTGAAATGACTGATTTTCTGAGAGTCTGAACACATTGAGTGTACAGCATTCTCGCTATCTATCTATATTGTCTGTTTTACTCCTGTGATTCCTCTTCCTTTTTTCCCACTGTTTTTCTCTTTCTTCTCTCCAAGTCCCTTCTATCTGTCCCACTCTCATTCAAATGTGAACTTGCTTTAAAATTAAAATAAATAATTTAGGACCACAACCCCGTATTAAACCAAAGCTTCAAAGCTTAGAAAATTTCTGAGATAACCTCCTTTGCCAGAGCTGTCAAATATGAAAATTTAAATGAAAAAAATAAAACAAATCTCTGTTGCTAAGAGAGCAAATACGCTGGTAATGATATTAACATTTGGCCTTTAAAAAATAGTGACCATTCCTTTCCCTTTCCCTTGCTACACACACCTCATCAGTAAGACTATAATTTCAATGAACTAAATAATTAAGCTCAACCCCAGAATGACTGGTTGATATGGATTATAACATCTTTCTGCTTGACCCTCTTCTTCTGCCTTGATGTTCAGTGTTTGCCTGTCCGCTATGTTATTCTACTTCTGGTACTGTGGCGTGCTGATGTAGTCATTAATTATTTATCCAAGGTCAGGTCTATGACTAAATGCATGTCTTGCCAGTGGCTTGTAGGGAATTTTTCTACAGTGGTGGGGCATCAAAATCCAGAGTCAAGGTGCAGTCAACACGTACAGTATGCTTAACTTGTGAAAGTTACACAGTTAAGAAAATGAAATTAATTTAGTCTACACTGGAAAAAGGTAACGCATCCAGATATTAGTAAGTCAAAGTTGAGGAAGAATATTAAATATTTACATGACCATGCTTACTTCTCACTGATGTGCTAAGCTTGATATGCTAATTGGTTGTGCTCTGATGAGGCTCTTTTAGCTACAGATGTGTTTGTTCTCAGTTTTGAGACAGCTAGTGTATTTGCCCAATGCCACTGAGGGCAGAAAGCACTGCCGCTCTCGCACTCCGAGGCTTGCTAAATAAGGACCCATGTTTTACGGCGATAAAACTCAAAGCAAACCAAGATGAATGCAGGGTGGGTTCCGTTGTTTAAACCATTCACCCAAACAATTTCTTTCTCTTTCCTTTAAAAACGATTTTCGACTTCAAATATCATCTGCCGAGGGGTCTGCAGCACAGGAGCTTTTATCTTGTTGTTTTTCTGTCCTTTGAATTGTTTACTCCTAGTCAATTCATATAGTTGGCTGCCATCCAGTGCAAAGTTTGTGATAGCTTACAAGCTGACACAATCCCATAAGTAACTTTGATCCTTTTTTTTCTGTGGTAGAATATGGGCTCACCATAAAGGTATCAAAGTTATCTGAGCATAACAAAGATACAAGCATTACTTTTGTTAAACTTGCTGTTGCTGACATTTGCAGACATGATTTTGTTGAACTGTGCTTTTTTATTTTTCTTTCTTGCGATATGAGAACATCCCCGCATTTTAACACAGTGTGAGTGTGATTCTCACCATGTTCGTGCCTTGCACATGACCTGCAAATGTTTTTGCAAATTCTATGGTGTGAAGAGGCACAGACAAAGCTCACCTCCCCCCCTCGAAGTGAGTAGACCTTTCGTCATAACACACCACGGTCAGCGATCTTCAGTTCAGGGAAAAAGCCTTAATATTATCAGGGAACCAGGCATTAATTACTCAGAAATAACCCTGAAGCCTCTGTGCGGTTTAATTTGTGAGGCCACACTAGGGTGGGACTGCAGTTTGCGACATGGCGGATGTTCGGCTTTCCAGTGTGACCGGCCTCGCCTCTGGGGACCGCGGATACACGGGTTGACTCTGGAGGATGGGACGAGGAAAAACGAGAACTGACAAGTGTTCAATTAAGGGGAGGACCAAAGTGTGATTAGGGAGGTGGCGGAGGGTGATGACAGCGAGGACGAAGATGTAGTGAGTAATTAAGCCTCGGGTACACGCTGAGCAAGGCGGGACGAGGGAGGGGGTTCTGGCAAGTCGGCCGAGTTCACTCGGCGACAACAAACGACTGACAGGTGCGCGGTGAATAAATGAAATCCTCTTTCGTCTAATCTCGTGTGCGACTGCAATGCGCGTTACGTGTGTCCCCATTGGCCTGCTGCTGTGGCATTTTCATGGATATTGATTGATGCTACATGCTCGCTGTGTTTGCGCGTGACAATCTAGGGAAAGCTAACACACAAACACACACACACACACACACACTGCAAATGTTCATGTGCTCACATAAAGCTAGCAAGACCAAAATATAAGATCTGGCCTACATCCCTACATCACTAGCTGTATATGTAGTTTTGGGTGTGACGTGGATAAAAATGGAGAAAGGTCAAACAGCTGGTCTAAATTTGGGTGGGGGGGGGGGGGGGCGGGGGCGGGTTGGGCTCGAGGGCAGACTCTTTCACTCCTCAGAGAGGGAGAAGGTCAAACACAGGAGGCGAGGAGATGGATAAAACAGCCCCGGAGGCTGTGATTTCTTTAAAGAAAAGCGAAAGTGAAAACTAATTAAGGAGGAGGAGAGTGCGAACAGAGTGCGGTCTCCCCATCAACTGCACTGACAGGCGGGGTTCAGCGAGAGGTCAGGCTTTTTATTTCAAAGAGAGGAAGTGGAACAAAAATATGTCCTGTGCAGAAGACACTGTGTTAACATGGACGCGTGGCGGAGGAAAACAAATTCGAATGAGAATTGTGATGTGGCGGCAAAGCCTTTTCACCAGGAACAGCGGTTAAATATAAATTGAATTTGAGTCATCGCTTGAAGCCTGTTTGCCTGACTCTGAAGGTCACTGAGTAGAACTCTGTTCCCCCTCCTCCCCCCTCCCACCCACTTCCAGATGGGGCAAATGACCAGCAGTGGCAGGCCATGTGCATTTTGAAATGTACAGATCTGTTCGTGTTTCACATTGGCTGGATTTTAATGCTTGAATAGGGACAATCCCCAGAATGCAGCCTCAATATGAATTCAACGCTCACAACTCACTCCTTCAGACCCAATGCTTCTGAATTAGGTGGTTTTATGTGTGTCGTAGGGTGGCAAGGTGGTGCAATGAGTAGCGCTGTCACCTCACAGCAAGAAGGTACCGAGCTTGAATCCCTACCAAGGGCCTTTCCTGTGACCCTGACCAGGAGTAAACAGTTTAGAAAAAGGGTGGATTATTATTATTATTATTATTGTAGTGGTCATCATCAATATCTCATTTTCTTTCCTAAGTGCAACTCAGAAAGACTATTAAATAATTCAGTAAACTATGGCAGTTGTCGTCCCGCGGAGGCTCTAAGGTGTGAAAAATCAAGGGCCCGGTGTCTTCCGGGACGGTGGCAGCTTTCTTATTTTCTCTCCGTGAAAGAGCCTCCGAAGCAAGGCGGCATCCGGAGAGCAGCGACCGATCCGCGTCCATCGATTCAGCTAATCGCATTGTCCGAGCCACCTGGCTCTTTGACTGAAAATGAAAGCCGACGGTACGGCCGAGTTTTCGCCGGCGAATTAATCAAGCCGGGCTTGGTCTCCCTGCGCCGCCGCTCCTGGGGAGGATCAAACGTTCGGTTTGTCTGTGTGCTGTTCCATCTCAAATGAACATCGATTTACACTTAATGTGAGGCCCTGTGGGGACCAGAAAAATAAATAAATAGTTACACTGTCCAAATTTAGAATCCCTCCCCAAAAAGCAAAAAAAATTGAATAAAATAAATTTAAAATAAATACAAGAAACAAGAATTTCAGGCAATATGCATTGTTGTGAAAATGGATTTTGTGAATGCAATAATGATGTCTTGATGTGTGTGTGTCTGGTGTCTAAATTAATTTGTCTGAATGAGAGAAGCCAGTTTCAGGTCCTCTCGCAGTGAGCGTAATAGTCAAATTTTAATTTTGGGACTGTTAATTGCTGTTCAAATAAATGATTTATATATGTAAATGATTAAAATAATGATAATATATGATAATGATGGATAATTTATCATTAAAATAAGACATACTGTCATGCTCACATATCCAAATCAGACTTCTATCTACAATACAAATGCTAAAAACAAACCACAACATCGTACTGTCGTTGTGGTACAGAGATAAGAAATTACTGTTTACATGATCACATAAAAATGTTACATATACAATAATGTGTTTCATTTAATTTTCAGTGGCACCTTTGATAATTGATGTTCTTTGTTACCTGAGCGAAAATTTCTCATGCATGAATGAATTTCTGCATTTTTTATACCAACAACCACAACCCCCCTGCCCCCCTTCCCCCCTTGAATATAATACTTGTAGTTTATTCCTCTTATTTTTGGAGGACAATCATCCTTATTCTCATGACGAAGTGATTCACAAAGATTAATGTGAATTTCAAGGATGTTTAATATAAGTATGCCTCAAAAAATATGCCGATTACTCATTCTGTTTGATGTTATACTATTATTTTCATAATGAGTCAGGACTACAGTCATTTAATGTGGTGAAGACATCAGGCACTGAGCTTTGAATGGTAAATGTCATCGTTCTTTGAACTTTTGCCGATTACGGTAATTCACATGCTAATGTTAGCGCGTGTGGGCAGATCGCTGCTTAGCCGAGGGCGACGGTAGCACGCCAGCTTCTAAGAGAACTCCAAGTCCGAATCTTGGATTTATTTATTCATTTTGCTGCGATTCCATTATGCAGAATGTAGCACAAACCAGATCTGTCACCCAAAAGAAGTGCAGAGAAACCAAATATTTTTCCTTAGTTCGATATAAGTACACCTATTTCTCTTTTGCCGGCAGTTTCCATGCACTTTCACTGGGCCGTAGCCAGAACTTTAGAGACAGGACGATGTAGATTACTTATTTCATTAAAGCCATTAAGTGCCGAGTAAGCAAGAATAAGAGAATTTGTTGTCCACTGGCAATATAAAACATATGCCACTGACTTCCTGAAATATTATTTCAATTATAGTTCTGCTAGGGCATCATAAAAAAAGAGGAAGGCATTGTTTTCTTGTTTTGAACAACATGTGAAAAAGGCACTTCCGCAGAGGAGAGGAAATATAACACATAGCAAAGTCATTACACCAGACGAGCGGAATCAGATCCAAAGGTTTATGGTCGTCATTTTTCTTTCTCCCTCTCTTATTCCCCCTCTTTTCCTCTGTGTCGTACTAAACAGTTGGTTCAGAACAAACTGAACAGCAATGCCTGTGACATATACCTGGGCATACTAGTGTTTGTGTGTGTGGGTTTATAAGTGTGTGTGCATGTGAGTGTGACCGTGTGTTGTTAATTTTGCCTCTGTGCTTGGGTATTTGTGTGCAGTTGTGTGGATACATGTATTTGTGCACACTCGTGTGTGCATGGCTGCACATGTGTTAATGATTTTCTCTGTGCGTGTGGGTATTTGTGTGTGCATGTGTGGATGTATGTGTGTTTGGTCACACGTGTGTGTGTGCGTGGTTGCACATATGTTAATAATTTTCTCTCTGTGTGTGGTTATTCGTGTGTGCATGTGTGGATATATGTGTGCTTGTGCACACTCCTGTACGTGTGGCTGCACATGTTGATTTTCTGTGTGTGTGGTATTTGTGTGCATTTCTCATGTCTGCACATGTGTTATTGATTTTGTCTGTGTGTGCGCGCGTGTGTATATATGCATATTTGTGACATTCATGATTGATTTTGGAGAAAAAGACTGATTGACTAGAGACTGGTGATTGACTGGAGAAAAAGACCAGGTCCATAGGACGATCGAGGATCAGATTTCTGTTCGCAAGATCTAGTCCAATGGACACCACTGGAACATCCTTTCTCCACACCTTACAATGTGTGTGGGCAGGTATGCATGTGTGTGAGTGTGTACATATATGAGTGTAACTTTGAGCAAGGTATGTAACCTGCATTGCTTCAGTAAATATCCTGCTGTATAAATGGATGCAATGCAAATGCTTTGTAAAAAAAAGTTTTATCTGTCGCTCTGGATAAGAGCGTCTGCTAAATGCCTGTAATGTAATGCATGCATACACGCATGCCTGCATACCTGGCTACACACATTGTGAAAGTCATATTGCTAGGTGTGGAATAGGGGTGGACATTTCTCCCAAATATGGACCATTTTCAATTCCCAATAATCTTTGGCAGGAGAATCCTGAGATTCCCACACATGTAAATACATGAATAAGAAGCAGCTCTGCAACAAGAACAGTTAGAGATCAAACTCATTCATCTGACTGGATTTTTATTTTGAAAAAAAACAATAGGCCTATCAGAAGGGATTTTTTCATGAGATTGTGTGGAAAAAAAAAAAAAGAACCGGCCTATTTTATTGCCAAACACACTGGAAAACGAATACAGGGCCGTTTAAATGTGGTTCACATGAGGGAAAATTTCACACACAATTAAAAAAATATATATTGTGTCTTTGTTCGTTAACTATGCATTGGATATTAAGATTTCTCCAATTTCTCTCCAATTCCGGGTCATCATATTATTTTCTCGGGAAACAAGATTGAAAATGATCCAGGGAATACCGAAACTTCGGGTCCCGTGTTCCAACACTAGTGTTGAATCGGGAGATGACAGCAGTCGCAGTATACAAGCTGTACACTGATTCCATACAGTGGGTAATGATTTAGTGACTTCCTGTCGTGTAACGTCATCAAATCACCCAAGCATTTATCACACTCGTAACTAAGGTTGTCAAGGGGAAGAAGAACATTCTCCTCTCCAGATGAGCTGAACACACAGAGTGACACTCCATGTGTCAAATCATGACCAAGCCTCTTGGCTCCTGCAGAAGAGAGAAATATATTTCAAGATACTTGCCAATAAAGTGAGGTTGATTAAGCTCAAGCGATCCTGAGGCACTCACTTATCTGAGGTGTGTGAAGTCACCGATGCGGCTAATTCCCGCTCTTCATGACGGCGCCCCACGGGACTCCTCCCCCCCCCCCCCGGAGCCGTGACCAGCCACACGGCAAACATCCGGCCTCGTTCAACTGTAAGGTCTCACCTGCCACACTGGGCCATGCGGTGCCATTTTTTTTTTCCTCGTACACAACTGTGTTCAAGAGGAAAGCAGTTCTCCTCTTGCCACTGAAACTCTTAATCTCAAGAAACATCTCCGCTCCATGCCAGCGTTTCCATTGCTGCGGTATTCTTTCCACCGAAAGCAGCAACACTGGGGCTGGAGACCAGACCTGGGTCACAAACTGTATCACATATACTTGAGATTTCGATTCTCGTTAGATTCTAGTAGAATTCTTCAGATTACTGACATTTCCCCAATATTATGAATAAGTGTATTCACTCATATGATTGCACACATTGGTAAGTATCAGTTTTCAGTGAAAAATCTCAGGGAATGTGTTTTTTTTTCTAAAAAGTTAAAATATTTAAAATATATATTTGACCATGACGCTGATTTTCATCTGAAATCGCAGGAACTACTTCACACTTTCAGCTGCTCAAATGCACATCCTGGCAACCAAACCTCAGATCAAGATGTGAAACTACACCCCAGTTTAGTTTCCATATCATGTTCTTCTTTGGGGCTCAGACGTATGCTGGTTTGGACATGCGGTTTATAGTTTCTAAATGGTTCAGAACCGCTGCCCCAGCCAAGATGGTCCATGTCATGGCATTGTGGATGTCATTACTGGACATGGATATTGTCCTTATCTGTGAACTTCCTGCGAGGGCTCAATTAATGTACAGTAATTTATGGACCCTTTTAGATTCGACCATAATTTTGAACCCTCATGATAAAAATGATTATTTTTTTGGCCGCACGCAGCAAGTATCAGCAAGAGGAGACAGTAAGGAAATGTGTCTTGAACATTTGTTACTATCCTGGTCAAATTTATGAGATAATCACAGCCTGAATTAAAAGCCATTTTATTCATTTATATTACCCTGCCCGCCGTTAGAACCTCGGGAAATATTTACTGGAGATAAGAGTGATGCCCGGAGAAAGTTCATGCATGCTGAAGATGCAATCTACTAATGTGCTCTATATTAACTTATGGAAATCAATCTCTCTCGCTCTCTCTCTCTCTCTCTCTCTCTCTCACACACACACACACACACACACACTTCCAGTCTTTACTTGAGCTCATATCTCTGTGCCATAGACCCTTCTCCCTTCTGTATTGTAGACCTACAGATTACTGTGATCAGCGAAGGTTTGCCAAATTATTGCTTGCATTCCATCTAAGCAAACACCTCTATTTTTGGCACAGCGCAATTGTTTTGCAATGTGTGCTCATTGAATAGAACAGAGCCCCCTGAGTCTTGCATCATTGTGAAGTAATGTTGGAATTATGGCTATACTCATTTACATCAAACAATACAGCACATCCCATTTTTGTTTTTGTGTGAGGAAGCACAGCAGCCTGTATTAAAATCAGACCCAGGGTTTGCGGTTCACTAGTGAATGATATCATAAATGTACAACCTTGAATATAGAAATATGTGTTTTTGGTCATGATGATCCAGATTGGCCATATAATCCCTACTGCTGTCTCTTGCTCAGGTTTATTTTTCTGTGAACAAAATTAACCATAGACCTCATTCGCAATCAGTGTTTTTTTTTTTTTTTTTTTTTTTTTTTTTAGCCCATTTATTTTCAATAACAGCTCTACTCGACATTGACGTTACGGCTCTGCAACAGAGAGAAAGTGAGGAAAACTAAATATGTGACTGATGAGGTCAAGCCGGGTTTGGCTGTGGGAATTAACCGCATAACACATATGCGCTCTTCATGCTTGATGGAAATAGGACCCGATTGGCTGTTTTAGCAACGCGCTAGATGGATGTGTAACCGGGCACTGCTTGAGCCTTTTCCAAGGTATGTGGTGCAGCCTTCCTCCCGCTGTCCCGAGTCATTCTTTCCATTACTTTGTCTGCATAGATATCAAGTTTGCCAGTAATTTCAAGACACTGAGTGAACCATTCCCATGATTCTAAACGGGGTTAACACACATTCCAGCCGAGGAGCAGGATGACCCTTCCTCCTGTTTTTTAATCTTTAATGGCGAGCCTTCCCCTTCCACAATTCCAGTCAGATCAGCAGTCCTTGCCTTCCGGAACGTTCTGTAATTATCATGTTGGTGGGTTTCGATAAATGGATTAAAATAAAGGCATCCATCACGGTGGAAACACTGATAACAAAAAAGAAAAAAAATCCAATATGTGCTGAGCCGAGCAAATGATGTCATGGATATGGTGGGAGAGCCAATGACTGGAATGTTCACATAAATCATGCAGGCATAGATTATGAATGCACACGGAGAGGCATGAAAATGAATGAAAACTTTTGTTGTCATCTCTATTGACTGCTCGGAAACTCTGATATCGGAGATAATGCCCCTGAGCATGCTTTAAAGGGCAGTTGAGGGGCTGATGTTGTCTTCTGCAAGCGGTAGTATTTGGCTCACCTTTTACAAGTTGTAATAGTAATACCCTCCAGAGCTGAAAGATTGATAGCTATTGATTTTGCCTCTGGCAGGACTGTCAGCTCCCACAATGACCTGATATCCCATACCATACATCAAATGTACTGTATGTCAAAATGCCTGTGGTGATTTGCCATGCATTTTCCTCCTGTTAATTTCTTTGGCTAACCTCTACTCTGTCTCAGGATGTCCATAATATTTAATACTGGAGTTCTGTACGAACAAAACAGTTTTTTTTCATTTTGAGCATGCAGCTTCTTTGAAAAAGTCCTATCTTTTCCGAATAGAGAATGATAAACCTGTCTGCAAAGCAGATGACAAATGCTGTGACAATGAAGTGTCAGATATTGTTGCATTCGTGTAGATGACAATGTTAGATTCTTGGTTTTCTATCTCATAGCTTCCAGTTGGAAGGTGTCATATGGTTGCTTTCAAATTCAGTATTCTGTGGCAGGTTTTAGAGACAGGCTTGGTTACCATCTTCACTGCTGCTGCCATAATTTGCATCTGCTAATTCCAGTCTGCACTGGAGGTCCGGGGGCGGTGCTTCTGGGGATGGCGACTGGCGTTATCTCCTCAGCTTCAGGTGCGTCAGGCCGCAGGTGGGGCACGTGAGCGGAGCGGGCGGGGCCCCGCCTTCCATGCGACGGGCGGAATTTAAGTCCACGAACCCAAAGAGCGAGGGCCTCAGGCTCAACCTCAAGTTTCGGGTTTCAGTGCGGAAATGAGTTCTGTGCCTCGCGGCTATGTTCAGATTAGCGGTGGCCGCATATCTGGCTGAGCAGAAGAGAAATTCAGGCCCGGTTTCACATAAACAAGGAGAGAACTGCACCTGTGTGATTCTGTTCCCTGTCACACAGCCGCCGTAAAAACCGAATGTTTAAAATCTGTTTAAAATGTTAAACATATTTGTTTGTACTTGCAGAAACACCAAATTCCCCCAATAAAATGACAGGCCAAGTAATCATTTATAGATACAGGCATATCTGTTAATGACTCGGGGGCGAAAGATATATAAAACATCACAGAGATAAATAGGTGATTTATTTGGCGCGGTTTGGTAAACACAGAGTCCAAAGTCATTAACAATCACTGTGTGTGGAGAGAGCCTTCTAACACAATGTAAGCAAACCTTCCTGAGCCTCTCTCTCACTGTTTGTCCCTCTCTACCACCCCCCACCTACCCACCCAACATGGTATTCTATTGCCAAAGCAAATTTGTTACGATAATGAAATAATAGATCACAAATTTGCCTTGTCAATAGAATGTGTCCACTCAGCAAGTCCCACAGCTTATGCCAACTGCAATATACTGATCAGATAATGGTGCTACCTGTCCATCCCCTAGCAATGCTGACAGTTTATGTGTTTATGTCACTCTCTCTCTCTTTCATTCATGCTGTGATCAATCTCAGTGTATTCTTACAGCAAATGTCACCTCCACAGCCCTCCCACACACACACACACACACACACACACATGCGCGCGCGCATACGTACGCACACACACACTCCTCACACCATTATCAGCCCCTGTCCAGAGATTCAATTACAACCACCAGGGTAGAGCAAACATCAATATTAAACAATTGCAAACAGATGCAATCACAAAGAATTCAGTTTACTTCTTTAGAAACTCCTCTCCAGCGGATTGCAGTCATTGTTATGGTCTGGTATTAGCACAGTGACATTAGCTATCTGACAAAATCATAATTAAAACAAGACAAACTCTAAAAAAAATAACAATGGGCTTGCCATTTAAAAAATGAGTGTTTGTGTGTTCTTGTGTTTGCAAGTGTGCGCGTTCACATGTGCATGTCCCAAGTTTCAATGTGCCAGCTCTTGCCGACTCTCAACTATTGAAAAAGTAATTTATTTTATGACAGAGGATATATTAAAACCGAAATTATAAGTTGTATATTTGCAAGAAAAAGTTTCACTGGATTAATCAGAAAACATTTCATGAATGCCACTCACCAAGCAATCACTTGGTAAGGCAGCGCAAACAAGTGATGCACATGAAATGTTCGGTCAGGAAACTATTGCTGCAGGAGCCGACCATTGGTTGGCCTTAGCAACCACATGCCCATACTCAACCAATCACATGCACACATCACTACATGTTCTCGTACTCAACCAATCACATGCACACATCACTACATGTTCTCATACTCAACCAATCACATGCACACATCACTACATGTTCTGAGCTGTACACAAGGTGCGTGCACAGAAATACCTAAAGCAGATCCATTCAGCGCCAAAACCAAACTAAAATAATTGCGAAGCATATTCATTAATATATTTAATTTAAATATGAGTTGTCCAGACTGAAATTGCAACATTTTTATTTGTCATCTGTCACTTTCTCTCACACACACACACACACACAATAAGATAAGAACATCTGACAAAACCAGTAAGTGAAGAGATCATTCCTTATTTTTTCACAATTGTCAAAATAGCATTTTTGCATTTATGGAATTGTCAGTCCAAAAGCCAATAAAATTAGGACAGTAACATACAAACATATGAGCTCTCTTGCCATTATACATGCCTTAGTTCCTTAGATATACTGTGTATATTGTACTGCACTTGGTCAGTCTCCATTGATTAAAATCTATGTGGTGGACTTCTGTATGAGAATGAAATGAAATGCTAACTTAAAGCTCTGTTTTTTCTTGTTTATTCTAACATCTGTTATACATGTCCTAGATATGTCACTCCCTGGTATTTCCTAAAACATACATTCATAAACCATTAAGTGACTTTTATCCACAACGCTGTACAAAAACATTCTAAAGGCTAACCAAAATCCTGGTTTAGGTTATGTGCCCCACCCTGCAACCTTGAATGGATAACACTTTCTGAAAGCCTGCTGCTTATATCACCAACAGAATGGCCCCTTTAGATGCAATTTTCAGTCTGATGTGTGACAGGTCCTTTCTTGTGAGGACATTTCGAAGGACATGAACTTGAGCGACCATGCTGATTTGCATATTATTGTGCTTTAATCACCCAATAGCTGAAGAATGAGCCTCAGAGCTCTGGAATTTTCTAAACCTTGCTGCTTGCTGAAGACCTGTATTCTCGCTGCTGACACATTGAGCTGTCGTTTGTTTTCTCATCTGATTGCACCCACTATCATTCAAGGTCTCTCCATCACACTCATGCCCACTCATGCTCAGTTTTCTCCATGGGGCCCAAGATATATTGGTGTGGTGACACATCCACAGTGACAATGGTCATTCCTCCAATTTTGATCTCTCAAAGACAAGGTTAACTGGGATGCATGCCTTTAATTAATAATGGAGGAAGTCCCTGAAGAGGAAACCCCTGCTCCTGAGGAAAGTCAAGAAGATTGCCTGAAAGCAGAGACCAGCAGGGCCTGATCTATTGACCTTTCCCTGAGAGATAAACCAATCTCATATTACTGCAAGGTACAGATGGGAGAAGGCTAGGTACGCCAGCCAAATAGGACCAACAAAACATAACAGCCAAGATTTAATTCATTGCGTAATGTAAATACAATCCTTCCTGCAAAAGCGTGTTTGCATGTGTTTGTGCTTGTGGAGCAAGTTCACAATGAAATCCATGTGGGTCTGTGCCATAACTCCTGATTAAAGGAGGGTTTTTTTCAAGAATGAAATGGCTATGCCTTGCTCAAGCCTGGCTTGTTTTTAGTTTCTGTTCTCAAACATGGCTCGTACACACACATGCACACACGCACACATACACACCCAAGCACACACACACACACGCACGCACACACACCCAAGCACACACAAAGCTTCCCATGTGGCACTGATTTCTCACTCAGGTTAATAATGTGAACTCCACTCTCTCTCTGTATGCGATCACTGCTTGCTAGTATCAATAATAATCATCCAAAATAATAATAATAATAATAATAATAGTCATCATCATCATCATCATCATCGTTCATTCATTCACAGGGTGGTATGGCTTTGGTAATTGAATGGCTCACTGATAGTTATAGGAGTTTGAGTCAATTAATCTTATAAAGGGTGGAGCTACCAAACGCTGTCAATCACTGACTAAATGTGATCCAATCAGTGTCGCACAATGATTTGTTAAAATCACAGACTTACAGGTAAGAAATGATAGCTCCATTTTGTGTCAATAAAGGATCACTCAGTTCTAGTAACAGAATAAAAATAGGATAGAATTACGAGCACTTTAGACTGACCTAGAAAAGGGCATCAGTTAAGAAATTGAATGATGTAAAGACTCTGAAAGACTATATCCTAAAGTGGATGTTCTTAATGCATGGATATACCCTTATCTAATAGCAAGGCATTCTCTGTTGCATTTGTTTTCAGGGTGAGAAATTTGTCTATCAATGTTTCTTTCGTGGAAAGAGATTTGAACAGAATACACTTAAGAGTTATTCTAGTCTTTTAAGAGGTAAAGTCCACTGGTTCTTGCTCACTTACTGTAGGCAGGGTTAAATGCTGTTGTTGTTGCTGATTTGTCAGATATACATTTCAATTTTCTTTGGTTCTTTTTTATATTGAGAAAAGGTGAGGAGAACTGTAAACAGAGTGTTATCCTTGAATCACTTCCAGGTCAAAGCAACATGAAGGAAGCTTACACTGTCCCAAATTATGATATTGGCTGCTCTGGGTCTCCTGGTTCTCTCGGCTCTGGTGGGATGATGTTACGACCCCATGGGTCTAGGGGTGCATGGGGTATGTAACTTGATGTTAATGGCCGGGAGATGTTAATGCTGTAGATATGGTAACAACAAAAAAACACAGACAAAGCAGCAACTCAGTGCACGGGTGTTTACTGTGATAACAAACAAAACGGTGCAACAAACTACCAGACATATAACAACCCAGACACACACTACCAGGGTCAACGGACGCTGGATGTTGCCAAAAGAACAAAAAAACAAGCTAGCTAAACCAGAGAGTAAACTAATCTAGTGTATCAAGTACACAAACAAAAAGGCCTATCTACTCTAACTAGTAGACTTTAACACAATTGGTTGGCAATCACCCCTAAGGACTAGTGAATCTATACATAACATAGCCTACGGGCATATGTACAGGAGCCCCCAGTCTTACCTGTCCCAAGCCTTGGAAGTGTACATAAAACAAGACAAGTTCAAGTGAGTACATACATAGTCAAATACACAACACAGAGCAAACAGTCAGACCTCCATTGTTACAAACAGGTGGGGTTTTTATAGTAGATGTGGCGAGTTCTGATTGGCTGTCCAGAATTGACACGGAGGGTGGGGCTTGGTGAAGGTGGGACTTGGTGGATGGTGACTGACAGGTGAAGGCAGGGAAGTCCACACAAAAGAAAAACATGGCACGTAACAGATGAGGACAGTGCGTGTCAAAGAACGTGAACAGCCGAGTTCTATGGTCCCGTTATGGCATTACAATGGAGGACCCTCAGTGGATGGATAGCTGTAGCATTCATCTCTGATTGGCTCGGACATCTGTGATGACACAGTAGTGGATGAGCTCACCTGTCCTACCTGGGAAAGAATTGTGCTGAAGTGTACTTTAGTGTATGGGAACAGTTGAAGTATAAGACCAGTTTATACAATCGTACTGACATGCTAAAGTATACCATTTCTGACATGGGGCAGGCCTTTTATCTGATCTAAAGCTCTGATTACTGATTGAACTATTTAGGAAAGTAGTGTTTACATCTGAGAGGATTGAGTGCTTCATGTTTTTATCAGTGAAAACAATTGAGAAAATTGTAATATGTGTTAAAATATGCTATATATTCCAATAACTATTACTTTCAAAATGCCTGTGGAACCATATAGTATATTGCACGCCATTTGGGTAGGTACCAGGGGTGTGGAAGGGGGGGGGGGGGGGATATTAATGCAGAAGTTCTGTGTAGCGGTGCATCGTAATAAATGCCATATTAATGACTCTGCTCTGCTATTACACACATTGCACCAGTGGTAATGACTGTTCTTGATAAATGTGGTCAATATGGTTCTTGTTAGGATTTAAATCAAAGGCAGTGAGGAAACATGACATGGGCCTTTATTCAATATTAGTCCTGAATGTTGACTGACAATTAAAGTCAAATTTCCTCACAAATCACGCTTTGGTGTGGTCAACAGTCGGCTCTACAATCTGTGTTTGTGAAGACAAAATACAATAACACTTCATGTGCCAAATTTAAGGAAAAATGTTGATTGAATCCAGGTCTTGGTCTCATCTTTGTTGTTGTTTAGTTTTGAAGTGAGGGTCAGTGGCAGAGGCCCCCTCTCAACCTGAGACGCACCCAAACACATGCATGCTGTTCTTCATCTGTGTCACTCTAGCTAAGGCTATCACTAATAGTACGTGGTGTCAGAAGTGAACGTGAGTTCGGAAGAATTTGCCGTCAGCATCCATAACCTAAACTATGGTGTATCGCGGGTAATGCAAAGATTGCCAGGTTTTTTTCTTTCGTTGGGGAAAAAGAAACCAGGACATACGCTATCAGGGCTTAGAATACCACGGATGGAAGAAGAGGCAGAATAAAAGAAAATGGGGAGGATGTTTTGTCTTGAAACTGCATGGAGATGGAAGTACAGAAAAAAACTAAATCAAAAACAAGTGAAATGTCACGAGTTTGTGAACATTATACGTGAGCCAATCAGGGTGTCTGAGACTGATAGTGACTGTGAAAGCATAGAACAAACATCAGCCAGTGATGAAATAAAAAGTACACCAGAAAACACAAACATGCATTATTATTGCAGTACAGATTGTTTCCTCGAATTGTTTTGATTTCTCGTTCAAGGGTAACTGTCAAAAGTGGATAAGCAGGTTTGAATCTGGCCTTAATGACAAATCTAGAGAAAAAGTTAACTCTCTGTTTTACACATTATGTGATGATGCGGATGATATTTTGATTGCGTTGCCACTGTCAGAAACTGACAAAAAGAACTGTGAAAAAGTGAAGGAGGCTTTTGAAAAACACTGTGTGGGGAAAGCACAATGTCACATATGAAAGGGCAAAATTCAGCATGCGACACCAAGAACAAGGGGAAAGTGTTGAATCCTTTATTACATCAATACACACTCTGGCAGAACACTGTCAATTTGGGGCTCTTCATGAGGAACCCACTGGAGACAGGTTTGTGGTGGGGATTCTGAACAGAAGGCTGTCCGAATGCCTACAGTGAGACCCAGAATTAGACCTAGCCAAAGCATCACAGACTGTGCATCAAAATGAAATGCCAAAAAGCAACAGTCATTGCTGCGTGGTGACAGCAAAGGGAAGAATCTGCACAACGTAGACATATTTAGGTCCGAATTTAATAAGGAACAGAAATTTCAGTGGAGCCAGGGGAAAAATATTAAAGCAGAAAAGCACAAACATGTCCCCAGTGCAGAGAGGGAGTGTAAGAGGTATGGCAGGGGAAGGTGCCACAAATGGCAGAGTGCTGGAAGTGCAATAAAAAGGGCCACTACGCTGCAGCTTGCCGCTCCACAGGGGCCGTCCACACAGTCACACAGCAGGTCCAACGTGAGTCGGAGTCGAAGAAATTTAGTCCTTCTTGGGGGGATGAGAACACCCTCAGTGACAGAGTGGACAGTACCCAACAATGGAAAAGTGGTTGAATTTAATCTTGGCACAGGAACAGCAGTGACTGCCATTCCAAATGAGAAATTCAACCCAGAACGAGACGGAACACTTATAAAACCGACTAAAACCCTATATAGCCGATGTAACAACTTCTTAAACATTGAAGGCGGCCTTAGTAGGACACTTCCAGCAAAAAAGCCACAAAGCCATACATGGTGGCGAGTCTTTCTAAGTCCCTCCGAGGCTTACCAGCAATTGAGGAATTGCACCTGGTCCACAGAATCCATGAAGTGAGAGTGCTTCTGGAGGATTTCCTCACTGTGCATTGGGACAGCTCAAGGAGCACTACACAATTTAACTGGGGCTGGACACCACTCCATATGCCCAGTCCACACCACGGTGTGTTTCCATTCCACTGAGAGTTAAAGTCCATGATGACCCAGATCACATGGAGGCCATGCTAGTCACGTCTAGATGCGCAGCCCACAGCATGGTGCTCAGGCATGGTCATGGCCCCAAAGACACATGGAAACATTAGGATCTCTGTTGACCTTATCCACTTGAACAAATAGGCACAGAAGGAGCAGCACATCCTGCAATCTGAGGACCAGACACTAGCGCTACTTTCAGGGGCAAAGGTTTTTTTTCTAAGCTCGACGCCCGTTCCGGATTTTGGCAGATTCCTTTAGCCCATGAATAACCTCTGCTGACAACATTTATGACTCCCTTCGGCAGGTACTGCTTTAACAGGCCTCCTTCTGGGATTTCCTCAGCTCCAGAACGTTTTCAGCTGAGGATGACACAGATGTTTGAGAACTCTGATAGAGCGCTCTGCTATGCTGATGATATCCTGGTGCTCGGGCGAGACAAACAGGAACGTGACAAGCGCCTACTGTACATCAGGTCCTACGGACACTGCAAAGCGAAGGCCCGATGCTCAGTGAGAAGTGTGAATTTGCCAAAGACAGCATACTCTTTGTGGGGCACAAGGTAACCGCACCAGGAATTTCACCTGGCCCTGGGAAAATCAAGGTCACTATGCAAATGCCTGACTAAGTGAATGAACAAACTCCGCACGCAAATTCCTACAAAAGGGGTTTCCCACAAAAAAGTGGGAGGTGT
Source organism: Anguilla anguilla (assembly GCF_013347855.1). Taxonomy (NCBI): domain Eukaryota; kingdom Metazoa; phylum Chordata; class Actinopteri; order Anguilliformes; family Anguillidae; genus Anguilla; species Anguilla anguilla. The sequence continues at coordinate 21,868,375 of NC_049206.1, read as the reverse complement.
CCTGTTTGGGATTTATGAGTGACGGCTGCTCGTGTAAAATACATTTGTGATGCACATCCTGTAAGAGATATTAAAAGTTCATCAAAAGTTTTCCTTCCTGCCTACATGCTGTTCTTCATCTGTGTCATAGCAAAGGCTATAATTAATATCACACATGCTCATCCAGTAACTGGAGTATGGCATGATTTGGGAGCCTGTTGGTTATTCTCACATTCTCCGCAGACATGCCAAAAAGTGATACTCGATTTAGAACGATTCTCCTTTCGCAAAAGCACCCCACCACACTGACGATGTCCCTTTCTAAGAATGGTAATACCGATCTTGTGCTGGAAAGAAGTTAACACCTACTTTTCCCAGACATTAAAATAACAGGCGCTGTTAACTTTGTCACAACAGCCACCAGCTATTATGAATCAGGTTTAACAGGTAATATTCATAAATTCCCATTCACTCCTGCCATGTTTTTGTGGTCCAACATCAGAACGCCCAAAAATACATATGCATTAGTGCTAACATGCAAATCTTTAGGAATACCTCTTTTCCCTCATTTCACCAGCACAAATCTCTGGTGGGACACCTTAGTAAATACAGAAAGAAGCTATTTGTCCAGTTAGCATCCATTAAATCCCTGCAAATCCTTAGTAAGTATGGCTCTGAGTCTTACAAACAGCAATTTTGAAAATTTTTTAAACATGCATCTCAGTGCAACATTATCACGATCAGCATAGCGCATTCTCCCAGACACAAAATCTGTTTTTAAGCCTCCCACCTTTGGCGTAAGCTTAAATACTGTTGTAATTCCTGGTATTAATGTGTTTTTAGGTATGTTAAGTATGAGCTATGTTATTTTTGCAGAAGATAATGGTACATACTGTTACTGAGGTGGGATGTGACAAATGACTGGTGATTTTTAAACAGAGGGGATCACTGTAATGGGAGGAAGCTTTATTTGTTTATCAGATGGATGTGTAACTGAAACCCCAATTTCCACGTTCTGTGGTTCACAGAATTGTTAAGGTTGCAAGTGAGTACTGGTTTTTGCCTGCACCTATTCATTCACTGCCAGTTATTTTCTAATACCCTAGCATTAAATACATAGCAACCACTGAGTACAGTCTTGGAATGAAACAGAAACAAAAACATGATCTGGAAGAGGTCTAATTATAAAGCTTAACACCTCGGGGACAAGTAGAACACATTTTTTGTTTTAAGGTTGAGATGTGTGTGTATGTGAGTGAGTTTGTGTGAGGTGAGGGTGTGTGGGGGGTGCGGGGGTGGGGCTGCGTTGAAGGCTATGTGTTTGAAAGAGCCTACATTTGAGAAATGTCAAATTTGCCAGTTGCATAGCTGGTGACACTCCATATATTATGTATGTAGTGTCTGCCAATGTGAAAATGTATCACTTTCTTGAAAGGGAAAATCTCACTTTAATTCCAGGAGGTTGATTTACATTTTCATCTCATTGTCCCAAACCCCCCTGCCAGATTGACACGTGAGATGGTTTCAAACGAACTTCAGTGGAATTGCGGCTGGCATCTGATTTCCTGGGGGAAGGCGGGTGGATCTGGGCTCTCAGGCTTTTTCTCCTGTCCAACAGGGCTTGGCTGCTCTTCGCACCAAAATGACAGATTACCGCGCGCGGCGCCAGTGCTTTCCCTGACAGGTGAATCAGCAGCCATTTTTGCACAGGGTTGCCTGTATATAAAAGCCAAATTCTGGATATTAAACGGGTTGAATGCTGGCCTCCTGCTCCGAGCTGTAATTTGCATGTAGAATGACAGCTTCATGAATGCCACCTAGTCCTACTGATGCAGGATCAGCAGACACTTCAGTAGAAAATAAAAGCCTGTTACTCTCTGTGTGAGTGTGTGTGTGTATGTGTAAATATCTAACATTATTTCCACCTGCACATTTCACTTGTGGCTCGAAAAGTGTATAATATAATGTATAGACAGGAGGTCTAGTGAAGTACTGTACACTTTGAGGTCTGGTAATTTAAAGTTTGACTTGTTCCTGCCTAGCCCAAAATAATAGCTAGCAATACGTTGTTTTATTAAACCAAGCACAGCCTGGAACAACCCCTGACAATTTTTTAATGCAGAATTGAGTGGTTGTGGTTGATTGTGGGTGAGTCCCTGATATTTCTAACTTACTGAAAACGCCAGTGTGTTTGTGTGTGTGTGTGTGTGTGTGTGTGTGTGTGTGCGCACACGTGTCTCTGTTCTCCCTCTGTATGTTGTGCCCAATTTGAAGCGGTGGTTATGCCATGCAGCTATCAAAGAATATCAAGGTGCAAGCAATGAGAGGATGTCTTTTTTTGCAAGAGTACTGCAATTTAAGACCCAGCCTAAAATACCCCGAAACCAGATGTTGCACTCCACCCCACCGCCCCCTTCTCCGTGACACGATACGGACGACGCTTCCCTTGATCTGTTCGCTTGTAGAGACCCGGCTCTGATTTTCCCTCTGCGGTGTTCACAGCCGATTGCAAGCCGACATCATGACTGATTGATATTAAGAGGTAATCATATTAAGCAGCTCCAGGAAAACACGCTCCGTGCCAGTGAAAATGTATTTGCTGCCTTCGGCCTCTTGTGTCAGCCCGCCTCCACAAATGCTAATGTACCCCCCCCGCCCCCCATCCTGAATGGCACCTGTCCACCATTTCCACGAAATTCTGCCTCGCAGAATTGCTTTGTAAAACGATTCCAGTCGAAAGCTCAGAATGACGTCTTGTGGCTTCCTGTATAAAAGTACGGAAGGAGTTCAAGGTTGGCGATAAGATTAGAATCAGCAGTGTGTCACTAATTAATTGATGCAAATGAAGGCTGTTATTTCAAGTCCATGGGCTCTCTTTTGAAGATTAAAAAGCACCTCTCTAGTGCATGTTCTCTTTGCTTATGTTATTGAAAACTTGGTTAAATGCTTAAGATGCTTTTAGACATCTGAATACATCAGGTGCCATACTAAAATTACAATGCTCAAGTTAAGAATAGCTGTATTATTATTATTATTATTATTGTTATTATTATTATTATTATTATTATTATTGGGGGGGGGGTCGGGAAGCTCCCAAACCCCTGACATCACTCCAACCCCCTTTGACACATGTTCTCTCCATTTTTTTTTCACTGCATCAGTAAATGCAGAGACTGTGTTCAGTAGTTCCACAACCAAACCATATGCGCAGACATTTCCCAGCATATGCCAGCCCAGATAGCCTATGACTTCCCCCTGCTGCACGCTGCCTGGGGGAACTCCGCCACTGCCGCCATCCGTAACCCAGGGCGATCCGCGCCAGTCGGTCCACGTGGCGTGAGAGGCAGACCCACCTCCCGTAAAGCATCGTGGAACCGTGTTCTTCTTCCATCGCTGCCGCCTGGCGTTTATTTAAAACTGCGCTTGGCTCACGGGAGAGGAGTCCAATGGGGGTGCACTTCCCCAAAGGTTAACAGGGGAGAACGTGGCAGTCTTGAGATGAAACTCCTTAAGCTGATGCAGGCATTTCTCTCGGCTGTGTTACTGAAGCGCTAATGTCCCCCCCGGCCGTCCGATCAATGGTTCGACTGAAATTCGTTAAACGATGCCGCAGCTCCGGAATGTGCCGTAAGTGGCAATTTCTGCAGCCACGCACATTCTAGATTGGTCTCAATTACAGTGGAGCTGATGGAACTGATTCATGCAATCATTTGCCAAGTTTCCATATGTATGCAGCTAGGTCGTCTGCGTATCGCATTTCAAGAAGAGGTGCTGGAGACAATGACAAGGAAATGACCATTACAATTTGCACAGGAATGCATAAAAAATATATCAGTATGTCTGGGGTATCATTCACGTCCGTGAAAACACCATAATAAACAAAGTTTGGTATGCAAGGACTGCAAACTTGTGATTCATATTCTGCTAATGATTTCTGGCAGGCTGACCTTGGAGCAGACGTACACTTTCTACCTAATAAAAGCTATCTGCAGCTCGTAATAATGACATCTTTTATTTAATGGCATTATAAATAAGGCCTTGTGAAGTAGCTCAGTTCAGTTATTTTTCTCTCATTAGTTCTAGACTGGCCTGCTTTAACTGGGGTCCCCAGCATAGTGATGGTCATACGTTTTATTTTACGGTTCCAGATGGAGGACATGAATAATTTATGAAATTTAATCAAGTTGGTAATGGCCAAGAGTAAAAACTGTTGCTAACTCAATGGTATAAGGCTTAGTAATGAGGGATATGTTCATATTTTACCATGGAACATTCAGTGTATTACCAGAATAACATTTGCAGGCCTGATGAATATTTAATCAATTAACACTTGTGAGCTTTAAATAGCTTCCCCAAATCAGAAACGATCCTTTGCAATATCACATTGGCAACAGTGTATAAAGATAAAGTCTATGCACCCACTGACGTAGCTAAGGGGTCAGGGAGGGGGCATAAATTCTGCCAGAGCAGGAGCACACAGTCACTGAGGGGCAAGCTAAGGAGGTGCTGGATGTCTTTTGTGCAAAGACCAGTGGGCTAGGCTTAGTTTCTTGGAAGTAGGAAGTATTTTTTTTTAATTGTACCAAGTTAGATTTTTAATCATTTTAATGGAATATAATAACATGATATTTAAGTGTGAGTGTGTGTGTCCTGGTTACTTCACTGCAACCCATATTTTTGCATTTCATTGCTGGTCAGAATTGGTCAGATTTCTTCAGTTGATTTTCAGACCTGTACTCAAGCTTGTGTTCAGGATTAATCCTTTGCGGTGCATTACTTTGGGAGTATGATAGCGTTATTGACCCAAGTGAATAACCAGCGTGGGGTGCAGTGGTGCTGTGAATAACACTGTTGCCTTCCAGCACGAAGGTCACGGGTTCGAATCCTGGCCAGGCCTTTCTGTGTGGTGTTTTCGTGTTCTCCTTGTGTGCTTGGGCTTCCTCCAGGCAGTCCAAGGACTGGTAGGCTAGGATAATTGGCTCTGAAAAAGAGTTCAGTTAAACGATCAACTCCCAGAAAAGAGTTAGTTTAACTCTGGAAATACAAGAAATACATGTTGAAGCTCATTATAAAATTTCCAACTGTAGGAATTAGACTGCTCAATTATGTAAGTGTGATACATGTCAGAAGGTGTAAGGATTATTACTCGTCAAACAAGTAACACAAATGTTAATTATTTTTTCACTTTCGTTTTATGTTGATATTACATTTATAATGCCGAACTGTCACAAAATATTGCATATCGTCAAATTCTGTTCATAACTTGTTTCGGTACTGTATGTGTGTGGAAAATCAATTTAAGTTGGAGATGTCTCACTTATAGTTTAAGCACATTTAGACTGTGTGCTTAGCTGGTAGGTTAATGAAGGGTAGTGAGATATGTGCGTGGAGCGGAGTTTAAGGGTGTGTCCCACATTAGACAGAGATGAGGGCATTCAGACTGAGTAAGTGCCTCTCCTACATGTTTGTACAGGTTCAGAAACAAGGGAGATTTGTTAGATCATTATCATGAATTGTCCAATTACAGGATTGCAATGTTTGTTTTCACACATTATTTACCCTCTAGAATGGAATTGCATTCTTCTGCTCTAGGATCCCAGGATGATTCTGAGACAACAGCTGCAAACCAAAAGTCCAGTAAAATAAAATGAAACTCAAGAAAAAAGCAAAAATATGTGTGTGTCTGTGTGTGTGTGTGTGTGTGTTACCTAAAACCCTTATCTACAATAATGTTGGCTGGACTTGCTACTGAGATGGGGAATGTGTCATATTTCATAGTTATGGTCATAGTTTTTATTATTTTAGCTTTTTGCCAGTCTGCTGCTGTCAGTGATGTATACAGCAGCCAGTGCTGCCAAGCTGACTTATGTTGAGGGCCAACAACAAATAAATTATTCGTTTTATGGTTCTCTTTATTTTCCTCACAATTCACCCACACTTCCTCAACAGCTTTTGCTTCAGCTTGTTGGATAGTTCTTTTGTGTGCAGTTGTGTCGCAGGTAAGCCCTTTTACTCACGGTAGGTAGACTTTTGGTTCTTGTGGCAAATAGTTCGCTACTGAAGATACTAATGCCTCTCCGCACCCCTCAGGCTTGACGACCTGAGCACAGTGCTCAATCACATCTTGCCCTAGCACCGGCCCCTGTAGCATACAAAGCAATGAACAATGTCACGAAAACGATTTGACCATTGGAGCCCCCTTCGGATGCCTAGAGTATAATGAACATCGGAATACTCTTCACAGATCTCAGTATTACATTTGAAGGGGGGTCCAATGGTCAAATCATTTTAGTGACACAGTTCATGCTGCCTGTAGTACGTCACACGCCAGGAGTTATTTGTTACGGCCTCCCTCCCGACCGCTCCCCCCGTTCTCCCCCCTTCCGCTTTGCGCTTTCATGCCTGGGTCAGCATCTTTGTGACACCGAGTATTCAGGAGCTAATGGCGGGAGTCGTAGCTCGGGAGGGCAGAGACACGGGTTTCATCGATCCGCTCGCTTTCGCGGTTCCCGCCGGCGCGGACGCTGCCCTTTGACAGAGCGCTTCCAGCAGGGAAAGCGCGCCGGCTTTTTGATTTTCCTGAGGTGCTCCCCCCCCCCTTTTTAACATGGCCCTTCCTCGCCTCCCCTCACGCGAACGGCTCTGGCAACCGTGCCGTTTCCGGGGGAGATGAAGGCCGGGAGTGCCGCCTCGCTGGGCCGCCGCGCCTCGCTCCCTGCGTTCCGTAAAAAAAAGGGCAGCGGCGTCTGCGCCGCAAATCTCTCTCCTGCGGCTCAGCTGCGCGCACTGAGTCAGGGACTGAGTCAGTAGATCCCCGTTCCTTCCCCCGTTTTTATGTCCCATAAAAACCTGTAATTTTTCACACTTTTTTACAGCCGAGTGTGGCAGGAATTTTCATCCCGGTTAGATCATGGTGCCTCCCTGACGTTTCCCAGCCTCCACCAGAACAAGGGGGGCGACAGGTCTCCCCATCCAGAGCCTTAACTCCTGGCCCCTTGCACCCGAGGTCCAAAGCATCCCAGTCAGCAGTCAGTGATCGGGCACACAGGTTAATGGGTGATTCACCCACACCAAGGCTGGTTTAGCAGTGACTGAAAATAAAGGTCACAGAAGGTGCTAACTTCATCAGAGGATGGATGAGATGGACTCAAGTAAAAGCTGAACTTACCAAAGTGATACAAACAAGGGGCTTTTGTCCTTTTGGTGAGGTAAGTCTGGGAGAAGAGCAGAGGTGGCTGAGAGAGGCCACTAAAGAAGGTAGACAGGTGAAAAAGAGCCAGATCAGGGAGGATAGGTAAAAGAAGAGAGAGGTAGAAGAGAAGCAAAGGAGAGAAGAGACGTAAAGGAGGAAATATAGGACTTGTCAGGAAGCGAGTAGCAAGTATGTGGGGAAGATAAGGGGTAAGACAGAACCAGGAAAAATAATAATAAAGTATTTCCTTCAAGAACATTAATTGGTGACATACACAAGAGAAAAATGAAGAGGAAAAAAGCCCGGGGCATCTCCCACAGGATTCACTTAGCAGCTGAGACAAACCAGGGTCTGGAAAAATTCCAAGAATATCTCGTCACTATCAGGTCAAAAAATATTTCTGGGAATTGTTGGTGATAAGCTTGGAATTCAGCTCAGCCGGTTTTGGATGATTCGGGAGAAAAGGGGAGGGAGAATTCCGAAACAAACCAGTTTGTTTCTCTCAGGAGAAATAGAAGAAGCATTGAGATGTAATCACTCTGACAAAGTGTCACATAAGGACACGGGCCAGCAGATGTGAAACAGCACATATGACATAGATTCGCAAATATGAACTTCATCAGTCAGCCACTCCTCAAGGAAATGAGGATCGCCATGAAGTCAAACAATTCTTTAGCTAACACTCCAGCAGCGTAGCCAGAAATGTTAATGGAGTTTGGCCTGCATAGAACGAAGTGTGCCAGTACTACTAATGTAGCCATTCACGGTTGGGTGCACTGGTTCTGCCAACATAAACAGGTGGGCCGGGATACTATTTAGGTGGCAGAGGCCCACCCATCCCTATGCAGTCATAATACTCAGCTGTAATCTGTGCCAAATTCATTCTGGAATTTATATTAATCTCAGGTAGCATGCGGTATTGGCATTATGATATAATTTCAGATTTTAAACCGCTTAGCCTTAAATTCACTCGCCGGTGATCAGCTGCGCCTGCGTGGCTGTTCAGTTTCGAAGAAAACAGCTGGGGCTGGGATTACTGCTCTTGGCTGATCTTGATGGGTGCTCCCCTATGCCAAAGCAACATGTGTTGCTCTAAGAGGTGCGGCCATTTCCATAGACAGGATTTGGTGTACTGTATGCATTTAAATTACATTCTTCATAGCAGAATAGTATGTACTGACAAAATACAAAGTGGGTGTTTACCCTATTGCAGTGAAAGCACCTGCCAAGATGTTTCCATGCAAAGTGTCTCCATTCTTGATTTCACTTGGTTCCATGGAGCAGCTGTTTTTTTTTTGTTTGTTTTTTTTGAGCCCTTTAGTTTTCACATTTTAACTGCATTGCTTAGCAACTGTGGCAGTTTCTTATGGCTGTTACAGTCTCTTCCCCAGCAACTGAGGCCACCTATGACATAATTGTAGAATCCACTGCTTCCACTTCAAAGTGGAGCATTTTGTCCACTGTCTCTTATGAAATCGCTGTTGAGGAAGGTGGGGTGCCCAGAAGTCTTTAGGGCTTGCCTCTCACGTACAACCTGAGACACACAGACAGATGTTTACAACATGTCCTTGGGACAACATAATTAGACGTCATTCTCATTTTTATTTATTTTTTTAACCAGAAAGGAGGTACCTAATCAATTCATAAACACAGACACACGCACGCACGCACACGCACACACACACACACACACACACACACACACACACACATTCACAGTAGTAGAAATTAGTCTACTCAATAAAACCCAAATAATAGGCAGACTAGGCAGTAGTAGAAAGTTCCTATTCGTGCTGTTGTTGGATCCAGTGTCTATATGTACTTTTTCCATGCAAAATTATTATTTAAATCTTGACAGGACTGAATTTTTTTTGTTTTTGTGTTTACTGTCATTGAAAGGACCATGGTCTGATTTGAAGGTTTATCATCTGTGTTTGGCATTCATTTATGTAAAATGAGCCATTATGTAGATGTCCACATTTTAATTATTTATGCTGCATAGTGTTAAACCACCAAGACATAAATTGTACATTTATACATAATAACTAGAAATACACATATACAATATTCTCAGAGAAAAATGTCGCAAACAGCTTCCGGATAAGACACTTCAATCATCTCGTATTCTATCCTTCAGTTGTGAGGCAGCAAAAGCTCCAAAGAATTTCACATTCCACTTTTTTGTTCTGTTTCGTATCACAGTTTTAATTGTGCCTGAGCCAGATCCATGATAATGAGACGCCAGAGGAGCGTAAGCTTTAATTAATGTTCAACAGGCAGACTGGTGTTCCAGCCTCTCCTGGATAGGGTTTGAAATGAACAGGAACCTGGTGAAAGATTCATGGGCGCGGAACAGAGAGGGTTCCTCATGGGCCCATGCCAGGGACACCTGCTCGCTGACAGAAAGTACGGATCAGCTCGGGATTTTCTTCACGACTGCGGGCAGCTTTCCCACTTCACCGTATCAAGCCGGCTTAAAATAAAAAACCCTTCTCTCCAGTGTCAGCCCCAAGATGTACTGGGCTCTTCTCTTCTTCTCTGTTGGTTTTTGAAGGTTGAGAACAAGGAAATGCAATGGTTGTCCTTTTTTTTTTTTTAACTTAAACCTGCCTGCTTCCTGATTAGGATTTATGAGGGGGAGGAATCTGCTTTGAGAGCACCTCTAACACAGGAGACAAAGACGGTCTCCCTTGTGCTCTTTGGAAAGATTACTTCATTTGATATCTAAATATTACAGAGAAAGATTTTTATTGTGGAAGACAGTTAATTGCTTTTTGTTATATTGCTATATTATTACCATTGCAGCAATCAATTTGATGAGATCACTTCACCTGTTTGTTCCAGTTTAAAATCATTGATTAATTCAATTTTAACTACAGAAAATCCAACAGGGATCTGGCTCAGGAGGACTAGAATTGACCTTCACTACCTTGATATTTGACTTGACTTTTAAAAGTCATTTTAATTTTCCTCAGGCTATTACTAATAAGAATCATTAAAATAGCCATTATTTATGACATGCTATAGGCTTCTTTTCCTGCAAACCACGATCATGGTCATCATGGTCTTCTTACTTAGGGTTTTCACCAAGCACAATAAACAATGGCAAAAAAATAGAAGTATGGCAATACTGCTTATAACACTGGCAATGGTGTGTACCTTAGGTAGATGCAAAGTAGCCCATTTGAAGATTTTTTAACGTCTGTTAACCTTTGCAATGACCAGCCAGCAAGCCAACCGGTCATGACTTCTCATGACTTCAAGATAACTTCTCAACAGGGAAGTTCTTGATGAACAAAATGGGATAGAGCAGAGCTGCTGAGTGGTTCAGTTGGTTATGGGTCTCATCATCACAAGTTTGAGCCTGGGCTGTATATCATTAGCTGACAGCCTTATCATTAGCATTAGCCGATTAGCTGTTCCTTTGGCAGGAAACACTATGCCTGGGGAATTGTGTTACATCTGTGCAGTTTCCTTCCTTCCTCACTGATATTAGCCTCTCCCAATCATGCAGCGGTTGCCCACAGACTGCTAGTTTACATGAATAGTTCAAATGTATTGAGCAGAGGCTCTCCCCAGGACAACTTACAACATCACATTCAAAATGGTGACAGATATGCTTCTCTGATTATCACTTGATCTCCTGCATCACTGTGTGCCTGTAGCTCAGACAATTGTCAAGGTCAAGTGCATAGTGCCCACAGACTTACTGCAGTACTCCTTGATGGGCACAGATGGCACAATGGTGACTCAAAATTAACATTTGAACAATTTTACTTGGTTTTCTCACACTGCAGAGAAAATTGCATAAGAAATTTCAAGAAGGTGTTGTTCACATATTAACAGCGCATGGATAATTTTTTAAACTGCATGAAATCTTAAACTATGACACAGACTTTTTATACATTGTATGGGGAGGTTTGGTGAGAACGCTTTGGTGAGAAGACTTTGACTCCAGCATAGGAACATTTCCTTGAGGTGCAAAGGAAAAACTTTGCAAGCAATGATATAGTTATATATATTTATAAATTTAAAAAATAAATAAAATATAAAAAAAATATTAATATTAAAAATTCTCCAGTTATCAACTGGATATAAACTTCCTCAACTCAAGAATCCAGTTAAAGTCCCAAATATTTTCCAGCTAGACGATCTGAATTTGACTTGAATTGCCATTCCATTGATAACACAAGCAAACAAACTCAACGTTACAGATTTATCATGAGTATCTTATCAATTTATGATACAAAATGCATCCATGCATTTTGACAAATTGCAGGTGACAACACATGCGGATTGCTTTAAATGTTTGTATTTTTTGTTGTTGTTATTTTTTGGCTATGGGGCCTAAAGGCTAAAAGCTTAAATACAATAAACAAATTGTTGATTAGAAAAGGAAGGGTTCATGTTTCCCACTGGCCTTTGCTCAAATTAAGATTCATACTGTTCTTTCTCGGCATGGATTTCCAAAGTAAAGCTCTGCCAAACCCTCATTACAAATATGAAGTTCTTCTTATTTAGAATGCTATGTTTGTGGAGCAATGAAAGCGAGACTGGTTTTTGGGCCCTGTGGCACTGTGGTGAAGGGTGTAAATAACAAAGCGGGGTCTATGGAGGATTTTGTTTGCCGCCGTACAGGGGAACAGAGGTAATTTACCATAAACACACCGTCTCTAAAAGCCTTCTTTCCGGCGCAGCTGAAGTTTTTGTCAGCACCACCAATCCAAAGTTACATTGCGTCACCCGCCGAACGTTGTCCCTTGACTCCTCACGATAAAGATCGGCAGCGTTTAGCAAATGTGCATTATTTTCAGGTAATAAAAGCTCTCCAGTACGTTTATTAGTCAAGCTCCTGAGAGTCCTGCATAAATCAGAGGGGCTTTTAAAAAGAAATCGAGTCATTGCTCAACCTTATTTTTCAAACTGTAAACATATTTTCACACCCCTTCCCAAATGGTTTTCATTAGCATTTCTTAAACAAACAACGCGCTGACATTTGATATGAGATCAATAACGGCAGCATCTCATCTCCACCCCTGGAATTCAAATGGCGTGTTTTCCCCACAACGGAACCCTCTCTCGCAGCCCCCTGTTCCCCGTGGCCCGCGTGCACAGTGAAAGATGTCATAGGAAAATCGCTACGCTCCTAGCGCTGGAATGCGGTCGGTTTTTAAAGACCCTTCCCTGCCGTACGCCTGCCGTTGCATCCAAAGAAAATATTTGAACTCGGAAAAAAAAAAAAAAAAAACTGTTCCCAATAATTATCGTTCCCCTTTTGTAAGATATATGATGTGTTCCTCATCCTCTTGTGGGTTTTTATATATACTCGGAGAATAATTAGATGACGTAAGGGGGGGGGGGGGGGGGGCGATGAATTCCTTCTTGCACAATATGGGAACTGTTTACAATAAAGACAAAGGAACCTAGATTTTGCTTTGTTGAAAATAATGGCAACAAGGTGGCGAGACTCATTTGCGTATTTAGACGCTAATATTGTTATTCAGCCACTATAATGGATTGTAACACATGTTTCTTTACAATGTAGCTAGTTTTTTTTTTTTTTGCAAAGGTCCAGGAAAATAAGTTTCATATCACTACCATTGTGCATTGTGCTGAGTACCAGATGTCCAGCATTAATATTAATGTTTACCCATGTGCACAGAACAAGTCAGAACAGAACAGAGTTTTTGAAGATTTTATGAGAAATTTGGATAATGTCACTCGATGCTATTGCCAGTTATTGCTGGAATCAAACCCACAACCACAGCTATTATTTTGTTCCCCGTGGAACAACTGTTTCAGCTAATTCAAATTTAAAGTGTATTTAAATTATAATACAAAATGAAAGTGTGTCGTTTGAATAGATTAAAAAATATAAACTGCCATGAAACTAAACGGGCTTGTAAGAGTTATATCATTTTTTGAAGATGGCTTTACAGAGATGAAAAAGATAATCACATTTTACAATCGCTCTGTATCTGAATATTTGGCTGAGCCAGGACAGATGCTCTTCAGTGTATTCTAATTAAGAACCATTTCATTTTGAGATGAATTGCTCAAAATTCCATGTGATGTGTCTCACACTCTTGCCCTATCACAAACAGTATCAGCTGGTATGACTTGAGCAACTGTCATATTGCCTCTATTATTCTTTTGTCAGACATGGGTCACCTGTTGTCTTTCTTACCAATGTTTTGGGCAGCAGTTGGATGCTATTCTCAAACAAGGCATCGTTCTTCTCCGGCCTGTGATTCTCTTCCAACCGACAGTTAATTTGTACACACTGCCACAAATGCACTTTCTAAAGATGTTTTACCATAAAGTTTCTGCTAAATTGACTAAAGTGTAAATTGCGAGAACGCTCTGTTCTGTCCCTTCATGTAAAAATATAGTGACTGTCCTTATGTCTAAATTTAAATTAGATATTGATCCAGATTCCAGTTTTTCCATCCTAAGTCATGGCCCCGGGTGATCATTCTAAGCTCATTTTATCCCCTTTTCTTCAAACTCAATGCCTTCTGCATGGTATAGAGAAAACATGAGGAAAGCCAGGATATAGCTGCAAAGTTTTTTATTTTTTATTTTTTTCCCTCCAAATGCCACATTGGTGCTTTCAGAGCATCTGTCTTCCAACCTGAGCTGTAATCAAAACCAGCAGGGCCTGTTTGTCAGTGTATTTGTGCAAGGGGTCATTTTCATTGCATTCTGACTGCTTCTAAGATTGAAGCCAGTCATGACAGAAGCTCTCCAATAAAAACTGTTTTCATGAGAAACTGATGGCACAAAATGAACCTCCTGGCACAACACATTCACCCTATATCACCACAGCCCCCCCTATAGCCCTGTATGTTAAATTTGCATATATGAATACACAGTGACTGGAAAATTTATTTTTCGTATATATATTCTCCATGTTTTTCATTTCAGATTTACCATCAACTGTAATGACATACTCAGTTTTTTGAAGGAAAGACTGGGTGACTTCTCAAGATATCATTATCATTTTTTTGTTGTACTAAAGTATTACTCCTGAAGTGCCTGTTGAGATATGAAAGATCCCTTGATTTCCATGGAAAAAACTGAGCGTAAAATGTAGTCTATCTACAGGAATCTGTTTTGCTAACATACAAAATGTCCACAGTAAAAAGGGCTTTGGCGCTACTTACCAAAAAAATCAGGAAAAGAAAGAAACGACAGGTTAAAACTACTGTGAAAAATGAAGTAATAGCAAGTAAAGCCTTGCGACCAGAGCAACGATCCAACCACTTCCAAGTGCGACACCAAAAGCTGGCCAAGATACAGTGCACCTTGTGAAGCTAATCCCCATATCTCTCCTACCACACCCACTAAGGCTAAAGTCCCAGGTAACGAAGCCAATCTTGCAAAACAATATTACTTTAACCACTAGGTTAACAGTGCCAACAAGTTATACGTTCAAATAAAATCAAATATTAACAAAAGCAAAGAGGATAAAATCTCCACAAAGTAAACCATAGTTAATATTGATGTTCACTGTAAGCCAGTAGATACCAATAGTATAAAACAGTCTAAAATGAACAGTGATGGACACTCATTTAAAAAGAGAAGGTACACAGCAGTGAGCACCTGCATGCTTCTGCCAAAGGTGCCAATACCTGCGTAGAGAAGTTAAAATATCTGTCTTAGTTTCGAAATTATGGTACATCGAATTCAACTTGCTCTGTTAATCAAAGCATTTGAATAATCAATCAATGCATTTGCCTTGGTTCTATCTTGCACAGGTCTGCCACTTGATGCATTTCATTGGCAATGCTAAAAGGGGTCAAGTTCAAATTCTTGCTGTGAAACGAAATCGCACTGGTGCTTTTATCATGTTAAAATGATTCGCTCCTGTTTTCAAAGTTGTGCATTGTAATGAGATGATACTCAGAGAAAGCCATTGTGTTTCATCTGTCCTTGGAGAGCAGTGCGTGTAATTTCTGGGTACTATTGTGTCTATGATGATACTACTGACTATAAAACATCTGCAACCTCTGCCTGCAGGGTTACTAGTTTTGAGTGGATGTTATGCATTTTCTATGTAATTCCAAATCTGGAGTCAACAGTAAACAGGCATATAGGCTAATGTTATTTCAGAAAGACTATTAAAAACACGGAATGCAAATTCCTCTCAAAGCCAATGGAATTATAATGAGTGGAAACGTAGCAAAATACCATCAAATCTGACATTGATAATGATAATATAATCAAATCAGTCTTCAGCTTTATACCACCAAGTCTTTCGTTTAATAATAGGCTTCTTGCCTTGAATGGCCAGACAACCAGGATGACACCTACTGTATGCCCAGTTTTTTATGTTGTGAAAACTCTAAAAAGAAAAAATAAACTACAGCTGGCTGACAGAGATAGCTGAAAGGCAACTGGTCTCTTTCATAATGTTTTCTTCCTTAAGTATGGATGCAGAAGAATACTTCATAAAGCACTATTTTGTCTCAATGAGGTCCACGGTAACATAGAATTGAGTATATGGCATTTGTGAATGTGTGCCAATAAATAAAAAATAAAGGGACAAATTAGTGCAAAGCTTGTTTTAGGAAACAGTCCAGAAGCTTCTTCAGAATTGTCATATTTGTACCAAAAAGAACAATGTGATCAAGTCACCCTTTCAAGTCATTTTCAATTTAATGCATTAAATTCCAGTATTTCAGCTACTGCAACTGTAATGACTGACAGCGATAGTTCACTGTTTACAAGATACATGTAAATATTAGAAGTGTCAGAAATGGTGGGTCCTGCTAGTGCTTTAATGGAGGATGCGTTAATCTTTTTTTTTTTTTTGCTTGCTTCTTCACATAACAATTTGAATTAGACTAACAATAACACATGCTATTTGTTCTGTCAGATTTATGAATGTTGGGCTCGAGTGAACAGCTTTTAAATGAATGTTCTGTACTGTATGTTGCAAGGTCTTTTGTGCTTTTGCTGTATGTGGTTCAAACATACGTTTGACTTATTTTTACTGACATTCTGCCTCGTACTTTCTGAAACATCTGGGACCAATTGCAACCATCCTAGCAGGGGTTTAAACCTCAAGTTTAGACCGCCATGCCTCCTGTACGCTATTAAAACTAGAACAGCTGTTCCTAAACCTGATGTCCAAGCCCCGACTAAGGCTGCTGCAACCGACTGTGGATTTATTGCGCTGTGACAACAACACTGATGCCAGAAGCATGGTGTTTGGACAGAACCGCTGACAACTTTGTACAGTGAAGTTCTCCTTAGGAAAAAAAAAAAAGAAGTGCAGGAAGGATTTAGAGCAGTTTCTTTTTATGTGAGTCGACAATCAAAGGTGTGTACGCCCTTTAGGGTTGACACACTTTATTACCTTCTCATTCAAAGCATGTTTAGTAGCTGAAAGTGTAGAACTGTCAAGTGATTCATGCTAGTATATGAGACATTCCCCTTTGTATGCTGCTACATGTCCATGTAATAGTTCAGAGTATTAATCACATTCTGGATTCAATCAACATGTGTCTCTGACTGCTTGCAGTAAAATGTGTTACTTTTTAAAAGCAACAACCATTTAAAAAAAAAATATATTTCTGTGGTGATAATTAAACTGTAAATTAACTTTAAAAAATAAAATTTTAAAAAAACATTAGACAGTAATCCAATTAGTAATTACGGGTCAAAGATGCAGTTAAGTATCTTTAAAAAAATAATAATAATTCTTGAGTTTAGTATTATAAGATTTTTCTGATCGTATTTTGCCTATTAAAAAAGAAAGAAAAAGAACTAAACCTTACCTTTGGATTGTTAAAATAGTCCTTAGAATAGGACAGGAAAATTCTTACTATCAAATTATTTATCAAAAGTTACACATGTTATAATTCTTTCAATTATTATAATAACTTTCGTTTATTTTAAATGTTGTGTTTTAATTGTTAATGTTGGTATTGTTGTTGTTAAAAACACCAGCGCTGCCACCAGCAATAAAAATATGCATGATTTTTAAAAAGCATAACAACAACAACAACAATATTAATATTAGTACTTTTATTATTATTATTATTATTATTATTATTATTATTGACAGCCTAGACTACGTATATATATGAAAAAAGAAAACAATAGATCTATTGTAGGGAATTCATTCATCTCTGCGATGTCTAACAAGTTGGATGCTGGTCTGTACAGGTATTTCTCAGTGCTGCCCCCTGCCAATGTGTAGATGTACATCAGTTTGCGCATTCCACACATTTAATGCTTCCGATGAAATTGATTCTTTGTTTCACTGAAGAATTTCTTTCTCTTTATGATTCTTTTTTTTAACTCCTCATTCTTTATCACTGTTGTTCTGATTTCCATAATATAATCATATTTAGAATATGTTATAGAAAATATAATATATATGTGCATTTATGTATTGATAGAAACCACTACATGTATTTTTCTGGCTTTAAAACACTATTATTTTAGTGGCCCGAAATGCGATTTAGAATATTTTATTCAGCAGATTTTATTCTCTTGAATTCATGTTAGTTTATTTTCCCTGAAAATGTTAAGCTTAAATTGCCTAGCCAACAACGGTCCAACCAATTTTGTGTGAGATAATATTCTTATCTCACATCAGTTATTTTTCCATTCCCGCTGGTTACATAGTCCTACATTAAGAACATATTTATTTTCAAGAGAATACAATGAAATCTGTTGTGTAGCCTGTAGCACCAATTTGTCTCATTAAATTTCAGTGCAGACCAGGTATTCTAAGCAAAGCATTAAACTTGTTTCGGTATCGTCTCAGTCGCTTTTCGTGCGAGCGTGTGTGTGTGAGTCTGTTTGTGTGTGATGAAAAAAGTGGGTGTCGCTGTGCATGCTGGGCTCAGAGCTTCGTGAATGTGATGTGAGGAAGAGTTTTCGAATTGCACACCGTATGTTCATTATCGAACTGGTCTAAGGGGTGCTGTGGAGCGGTCTGTGCGAAATGTGTGGTTGTCGCTGAACTGCAGCTCTGGATTGACTAGGTCTAGCCAATTTGAGATCACAATGAAAGGTGATTGCTAGATCGCTTGTTACGTTATATCTAAACCTTTACTTTAAATCTCCGGTCCCTTGAAAGCGTTTCGTTTGCATGGAGGCGGCGCAGAGCTTAGCGTTTTGGCACCCCTTAACTCTGTTAACTGGGCAATGGTAACATATGAACCACACTGGAAGGAACATGGTTGAGAGGACCAGCAAATTTTTGTTGATCGTTGTCGGATCCGTCTGTTTCATGCTGATTTTGTACCAGTACGTGGCTCCTGGGGTGATGAACTTCGGGTCTCCGCACGGGTACCTAGCAGAGGACGATACGGATATCTTCCCAACGCCGGATCCGCACTATGTGAAAAAGTACTATTTTCCTATTAGGGACCTGGAGCGCTCGGTGGATTTCGAAATTAAGGGAGAAGACGTGATAGTTTTTCTTCATATCCAGAAAACCGGGGGCACCACTTTCGGAAGGCATTTGGTTCAAAATGTGAGACTGGAGGTCCCTTGCGACTGCAGACCCGGACAGAAAAAGTGTACCTGTTACCGTCCGAACAGGAAAGAGACCTGGCTTTTTTCAAGGTTCTCAACCGGCTGGAGTTGTGGTTTGCACGCGGACTGGACCGAGCTCACAAACTGCGTGCCGGGGGTCCTCAACAAGAAAGAGAACAAATTGAAAAATATGAGGTATGGGCTCCTTTGATTTTGCATTCTGCCGCTTGTCTGTTGTTCTTTTAAAAATGTTATTAGTGCTGTTTCGTAACCCTATGCTGACGTGTTGATTTAATTTGTCAAAAGTACCGAATGCGTCACTTTGGTGGGATTTAATGTAGTAGCGTACAATAGTCACTGCAGATCAGGGCTGCAGAGCGGTGAATTGCGGCCGCTGGAATTGAAGGGTGGGTTCAGCATCGGTCTGTACTTAGTTCTGTTTCATAGACGTGTCCTGACGTTTCGTTATTTGATTGTTTAGTAAACACTTAGGTGATTTTGTTTTGTCACCAACTGTGTTAAGGGACGCAGTTGCTCCAGATACGAAAGGTCGGCTTAACCTTAAAAGCATATTGGTTTGACGGGCTGGATGATGACCAGTATCGCAAGTCTCCCTGCTTAATTTAATACCATGCTCCTGCACATGCTATAAGACAGTCAGTAATGTGCACAACAAATGTTGTTTTCTAACTTCCCAACATGCAGCATTCACGAAATAAACCCATTTAAACTTAGTGTGTTGCAAGATGTAGCCCATGGTCTAGCTGTTTATAATGAAGTCACTTTGCATAAGCCTACTACACTACTGTTGCCTGACAGATTCTCAGATTGGCTATTGCTCCGTTTTATTACTACACTTCTGTTGCCAGAGGGTGGGAAATTGCAGCATTTTCAGTCAGTTCGGGCAGAACCCGAGGTCATTCTAGTGGTTACCTTGACCTGAAAATACAGTATATGGAGGTCTGAACTAGCAAATGTGTATCTATTGCTGCAACTGTTAAAGAAACTTTTCTTGGGGGTTCGACTTTGTTAGTGACATTTTTGTTGAGTGGTTTGGAATTGCTATGCGTCTTGACCGCGTTGAAATGTCATCGCATGAGACTTAATGAATGACAAGTTTTTTACAGTAGGCTAGGCTTATGATTCAAACTTGTAGTCCTCACAAATTTGGCACCTGCAGTTCTTATTCACTTCGTAGCATTCTTCAGTCGATGGAGCGACTGCTAAATGGCATGCCTACCTCTTCGTCTATTATAACATCACTACGTTTCTGGTCCTACATTTCCGTTGTAGACAAGGGGTTTCCCGGCCAACGGAGCCCCACGACACGCTGGGAATTGTATATCATCCGTATTATTACAACAACTATTTCTGGTAAAGGAGCTTTGCAGTGCAACCACTCCGCAAAGAAGTAGCCTACCGATTCTCCTCCGATTCTCCACCGACGTTGCTTACTTTTTTGTCTTTTAACAAGACCTGTAGCCTATTTCTTGTGATTCATTTTGTAATTCATTAATTTGTAATTCAAAATGCAGTTGGCGCTTTAGTTACTCAATATGAAGTTAATCCTTTTTTACGACCCATACCCTTTTGTTGAACGCTAACAAAACCTCCCACAGATACCAGAGTGATTTATGACCCATTAAAATGTATCAATAATCTTGTTGGGAACACATGCTATGCTTAAACGTGGTTAGATTGCATTCATATCCACTCCATGCAAATATTCATTCTTAGAGAAATCTGACCTTTGGTTTAATTTATTGTGTTAACCACCTATTGAATTCTTACAGTATTTTTGCAAGTGACTGAGATTTGTCCAATGTTCAGTACAGTTTGCAGTGCAGTGCCTACTTAATATAGGCTATAGGAACTAATGTCTTAAACAAGGTGGCATACACTATGGATCTAAGTCAGACATGTTTTTAGTACAGTATAAACATGTAGGGTAAGTAATTACAGTTATTGTATTACTAAGGAAGCATAAACCAAGCCTTTTCTGTAAATAAGCTTATTTGATTTGAAGTTAATGTATATAGAAATACGCATATTGAAAAGCACATTCTTCAAAGGGAAATTATTTTCTTCCTTTAAGCTGAATATCACCTGTGAATCCTACACAGATACCAGAACTTCATGGACCCCAGGTTTCTGGACCATGATCTGAGAACCTCTAAATTTCCACTGTTGAGAAACCAGAGGGTTTTCTAATCCTTGGAGCCATGTGATGTGATCTTTCTGGAATGTGCCATAAGAATATTTGTCATTGGCTGCAAATGTGCCCCACTTAACAATGATAATTTAACAGGAGATTTATAGAAAATAAATGGGTTGATACGATATACAGGAGTGTACCAACAGATGTTGGTTGCTGCACTTCCTGCCAAGATAAAAAAATAAAAATAAAATACAACTCAAAGTAGTGAGTAATGAGAAAAAATGCATGAAATGTGCCATTTACTACAAGCACAATAAACAACCATGTGTTGTGCAGATTTGCTGGTTGGCAATATAGATTTAATTGCCTCTGTTGTCTTGGAGATAGGGGGAAAAGAAAACAGATTTTTGTGACTGTCATAGAGATGCCTGTTTGCCACAGGCCTTGAAGTGTCAAGTTAACCAAGTTCTACAACGTGAAGATCATTACACTTTATAAAGCATGAAGTATTATTTTTAAAATGGTGGCATGAAACTGATGACAGCCTTTTTTGAAAATTATGACAGTGTGCTTGCTTTTCCTTCCTGGGAATGTGTTTTTCTGCAGGCTTGCATTTTAGTCCAGGCTTTTTGCTCTTTGAACTTGAAAATAAAGGTACTGTACAGTATGTTTAGACAGTAGTTGCAGTTCCGCTCAGCAGGGCACTAATTGGTTCAGCAGTCGTGATTGAGGGCCTGGATAATGTTTATCCATAATCAGCATTACTTTGACTTTGATTTTGCATCAGAAGGATTATGAAGGACAGATTTGCAGCCGCTTGTATTCGGTCACAATTCAATCCAAACTAATTATCGGGCTGGAAGAAAGTTTCTCTGATGTCAACGATGGTAATAGTTTCTCTGGCCTTGATTATTTCTGCTTTGCCTTTTGCGTGTCCATTTTTGCGAAGGTGCTGGAAGTTGAAGCTGAACTTTGAGTCTTTTCTTCATGCCCCAGAAAGGCTGAGGTTGTATTCAGCAGCTTATCACAAGCTGTCTTCAATGTCCAGGGCCTTCTCTGTATTTTGCATCTCTTTACTTTTTTTTTTGAATTCCATAGAATGTAAAGAATTTCTCCCCTATGCAACATGGTCCAGTAACTGACCAGCTGAAGGCTCTGACTTTTCAGCTGAAGATGTTGACCAAGGTCCATGACAGTCCATGACAGGTCCTACATTGTTCATTCATGTCACAGAGAATGCTTTAAGCAGCCTCCCAGCTTTGCTTCATTTGTTCTGCTGATGCAATCCGCATACCAGGCTACAAAGCTGACCCTTCCTCTGAAGTGGCATGATTTAAACAAGCTGTTGCATGAAGTGAAATGTGTAGTTGACGGCTGTTGTTGCAGCATAAATTTATCATCTTGTAGAGCTGCAATCTTCAAGATGTGAGGGGAAGGTCACCTATGGTAATTTGGTACTAGCATATCATTTCAGTTGTGCACTTTCAGAGAAAATTGAAACACCCACACATTTCCTCTCACTGATCTGTCAAATGAAAAGTGCATGGTTTTTCTGCTAATTTGTCATAGTCCAATCAGTTTAGCACGAGTAGGCTACATTCTCCTGATCGTTTACCCACTGTTTTGGTCCCTGTATTTATGCGCTCTTTCAATCTGAATGGCGTCTGCCCCACAGTGTGCAACATGACTTTAAAAAGCTGTTTGGGACACACTCTAAAAAGGAGGAAATTATTGTAATTATTTAACAAATAAAGCCCAATACGGGAGCAGAAAAACATCCCTAACTTCTTGGTGAATTACCCCATAATTATTGTTTTCTGTCCCTCAAATTATTGAAGGTTTATAATTACGTGTTTCCATCTAAGACTGCACGATATATCGACTTGCGGTTTTTTGAACCGTAATAAGAATAATTGCCGACATGGGGCATGCAAGCGATCTTTCGTTTTTTTTAATTTTCATTAGTCATAGCTGATGTGTAGTAAATAACCAGACCTCAGAAGCCATGTGAAAGCTTCCAGGAGAAGCATCACTGAAATATTTTGGGTGTTGATAAGATGCCTAGGGGTGGGCGGTATAGATGATATACCAGTTGAAATATGTGCCATGATATGAATTTGACTGTATTGTCTATAAAGGGCAGAGAATTGATTTTGATGGTTAGCTACATTAGAGTTCCTGTGAAAAACCTTTGGTCAGAAAACAGGGCTCAACTATAAAGAGGACCTGCTGCCCCAGGGCTATATGGGATTGCTCAGGCCAGATGATTGATTTGTCACTTGGCCAATGGGGCTAGTACCCTAAGTAAGTCTTATCTCTGTCTGAGAAAATATTTGTTTTTACCATCCTGGTAGTATTGAGAGATTCACAGAAAGCAGTTAATCTAAATGAAAATTTGAAAACGAGATGTCACGCTGCTTGCTCAGCATGAGTAAATTAAAACGGAAATCACTCCTTGGGTTTTTAAAAAATATTATCAGCCTCTTTGGCTAGAATTATTTTTGAACGGAATCCCAAAACATTATTTGTATCTTATTTCATCCCACTGTTTCATCTTGGTTCTGTTACAAGTATCACAATAAAATTATGAACGGCATACATTTATTGTTTTTATTGTGAGTTGACATATGGCAAAACATTTGACATCTACGATTAGATGAAACCGCTCAGAAAGATGGAGCTCATCCACAATTTGGTGACAGCAATTGTCAGATTCATAGTTAATAAATGACTATGTTTAAACTAGTAGTCTGTATAATCTCCTTTAAGAAGTGGTTATAGGCCTACTTATTTTAACAGCTGGGACAGTGGAAATGTACCTGGGGCAAGTAGAACACTGAAGAAACAAATCATGAATGTCGAGCCCTGATAAATATATTGTTCACAACGATTGCATCCTTGCGGCTGTTAATTCATAATAACCTTAATTAATGATAACCTTGTAGTTAACTCCAGGGAACAGTTAGCCCTGAGCCTTTGTTCCTTTTAAACCATGTTCTGTTGAAATTAGGAGAAAAATACATACTATGATGTATATCTTTACTGTCCGATATTCAAAATATATCATGATATAACATTTTGGCCATATCACCAGCCAGTCAACAGCTAGGCCTATGTCATACAGCTTATGTGTGATCATGTCATTTGTTTTTATCAGCACCCAATAGATATCAGTGATGCTATTTTCCCGAAAGCATTTCATATGGCTGTCATCTAGCTGCTGTGTCCTCAGATTATGTACTGTCTACTAAGCGTACTATGTAGGCTGCTGTTTAGTATGCAATGGGCTTTGTGTGAAAAATATCCTCCATACTATTTTACAACTGTACTTTGGAAGTGTCATATGTTATTGTTATTACGCTTTAAAAAAATACAGTTCAGTTTATTGTGCAGCCCTAGTTCCATCTGGTATTTTTGTTAATATTAGTCATTGTCATTGTTGTGTTTTTTATGATACAACAGATGAAACCCCCAAAATTACAGGTTTGAACTAACATGAATGTAGGTTGACATAGAACATTTCAATGAAATGGGGAACGTTATGAAGCTTTATGTCACAGATCTATGAAGTCTATAGTCTACAGAACCATATAATAAGCTTTTGAAATGTATGCATGAAAGGTGTTCTTTTAATCGCCTGTGACACCAGTGCATCTGTGACATGGATAAAGTGGGTCTTTTCGTTCTGCTGGGGCCTACGCTACACACCGGCCCCGGCCCATTAACCCCAACTTGCAGGGTGGCGTCATCTACCTTCAGCAATGGCTGGAATCTCCCTCATTATGCAGATTGCCGGATAATCACTCATTGCGATTACGGTGAATTTCTGTGAAAAGCGCAATCATCATCACCATCATCATCATCATTATCCCTCCCGCCCCTTCCCGCACTGAGCATCGAGAGGTTAATGGCGTGCGACAAATACGCACTTTAGTGCGCACCACCAAAATGCATTCTTCCTTCTCTGTGAGGAAAATTTAGTATTTAATTGGGGGACAGAAAAGCCAAAAAAAGTTCTATGTTGTGACAGGCTAATAGGCGGATTCAAACACTGCTGCTGAAGACTACAGAAAGGGTCAGTTTCTCATCATGGAACCTGGATTTTTTGCAAGAGGACATCAATTCATGCATAGACTCATTAGTAACAAAATAACAAGGACAACAAAAAACAATCCTTCAAGAATCAGCCTTGATCTCCAATCTGCTATTGCTGCTTGTCCTCCATTTTCTGTTCATGATTTCAAAGAGGAAGTCTCCGCTGAGCTGTCAAAACAGGATCTTGATGTCAGCTCTGTGTTTGTCCTTGATTCAAAATTCATTTTAGTCTGTCCATTTGATGTGGGCTAGAGGAATGTCAGTCAAAGAAAAATCTCACCTGTCCCCGTGTAAATGTAAAGGCATCACTCTCAACAAGGAAATGCATTCCTTTGAAATCTTTGAAATATTTGCCGGCCCAGTATATAGCTTTAGCTGCTTTGTAACCTGGTATTTTTTTTTACATTTGTACAAATTCTGTTTCACAGTATAGTCCAGAGGTCACAGTGGGCTTGTAACCAGAAAGTTGGTGGCTCCTTTCCTAGGTAGGTCACAACCGAGAGCAAGGTGACTACTTAAATTGCTCAGTGAATATCTATCACTATTAAAGGATAACTTGGTGTATGTTGGTAGATAAAGGCGTCTTCCAAGCAGGCATTAGTGATATTTTTTAATAAGAAAGCCTTAACAGATGTGCCGTAGACCATGTTGCATTTTCTGAATTTGTGGCTGTTTCATCCAAAATCATCACCTTTGTCGAGCTGCTTATTTTCGGTTAATGGTCATGCAGCAAAGTTCCCCTCTAAGAACAGGAACAGTGACCTATACAGTGAGCGTACAGGGGCATACACTGCAGTGGTTCAGAAACAAATTGTGTATGATTCACAAAGCACCCACAACGGATGAAAACCACATGCAACCGCACTGCCAGGTAAACAGCGAGACAGCGCGCTGTTTGGATCATGCATATTTAAATTGTGTTATCTCCATTTTGGCTCCAAAACAACTAATTGTTATGCAAGTGGGGCTCAGTACAGGGCATATCCAATTCACAAAGATGATTGCAAATTACCATTCTCAATAAGGATGGGCTTTTTTTTTTTAAGTACCTGAAGCCCAGCGGTAATACTAGAAATATTTGATGACACAGATGGCATTGAACCAGCACCCTGAAATTTGTCTTCTTGTGTAACTTGGCTATTTCATTGTAGATATTGGGACACAAATTTAACTATTTCAATATCTAGGCTATGTCTCTTTGATCAACATCATTAAATTAAAGTACAGAAGAGGTCCATTTTCTGATATTTAACCACTCCTCATCTGGATGGTTCCTTTTTTTTAGTCATTATCATTCCTGAACTATTATTTGTGTACCAAATGTAAATTCATCCCTAAATTCATGGCCCCCTGATAGTGAAATGAGATCCCACTACAGTTTGGACAGCAGAAACATTTCCAGTGCAGGTGGAAGACTGACCTCTTCAGATTGCACCATGACTTCCCTGACACCCTTTCACTATCTTATTTCTTTATTTGAACTTCCTCTTATCATAATGTCATAGGTGTAACTGTGTAAACATAGGTTATCTGTCTGGTCTACTTCTGTTTTTTGTAATACAAATTATGTTTGTTAGGTTAACATTACACTTAATGATTATAAATGGGCCTCTGTGTGTTCTTGATGATATTATATTTTGATATTTCTGAGAGAACCACTGATGTTCTCTGCTACTGTATGTCACTCTGGATAAGTGTGTCTGCTAAGTTATTGCCTTGAATTATTGAATCACTGCTTGCTCTACTTCAAAATTAGGTGTGAACAAACCCAGCCTTTTGCTTTATGAATTTTGGGAGAACATCACACAAATGGACTCATTTTTGAGTGAAAAAATAAATGAATAAATGTGGTACGATCAGGCAACTGAGATGGAGTACAGCCTCAAATGTAACCTAATACGGCACAGAAGATGAAACCTGGGACGACCCTCCCTCAAAGAAATCTTATGAAGGCAGATCTGATGGACAGAACGTCCTGTTTCGCAACTAAAACGTGATGCATCACAGTTCTTGTTAACTGCTCTTTCTATTTGGGTGCGGTTGCATCAATCCTTTGTCCCACGCCACCAGGGAGTTGTGAACCCCCCTTGTGCTGTGCAGATTGTGTCCTTTGTACAGCACAAAGTACAAAGGACAAAGACACCGGCAGCTTGTGGGAGCCACTTACATTCTGTGTGCAAGTTACACTCTCACATTGTGGATTTGTTGGAAAAACGATATGGCGCAGTGGACCGAATTAGCACAGATTGTTGGCCACTGAAAAGGAGGATATTGGTGTTGAGTCTTAATCCACTTGAGGACACTCATGAGGAGGGTGGTGAACCCAGATGACCTGGTCAGGTATTAGGCCAGGTAGAAGAAAATGCTGCTGATGCGAAGACAGTTTTTCCACTCTCTCTTTGATCTTTTCTGTGATCCATTTCAAGACTCAGGGGAACTCTCCTTCTCGGTTAAACTTGCCCACTACACGGAATATGCTGTAATATTGGATTCAGGAAGCCGGGAATCCACTGAGTCTCTTACACTAATGAATTAGCCAATGAGACAAACACTTAATTCAGAAATGCCTCCAGCCATAAGCTAGTTTAACGGAATGGGGGAGACCCTGCATTTAATAAAATCTTCTTTATCCTCAGGCTGTTCAGTAATCTTTGGGTGCGTACTGTGTCAGTGGGTGCCTGCTGACTCCTATCGGTACTGTCCACTGAGATATTGGGATTGTAACCGCATCACCTTGGTTCCCTTTCAATGCATTGGAAAGGTCACAGCGCAGAGATGATTGTTTGCGTTTGGTTTTATCTCAAAAGAAGAGGAACACTCTGTAAATGTTGCCAGAACATTTGTGACAGCATTGTTCCATCACTGCAGTGGGTGGACTTGGCTACCCTTTCTCTATTGTGGGTGTACTGTAAACTGTTCTCTTTAACAGTATGTAACAATATATCAGTGGTAAAATGTACTTGGGAATAGTCAGCTTTATTTGCTAACCGTTTGATATGTTCAGTGGCTGTAAACTGTACTCCGTGACAGAACACTGCTTTGTTTCTGTGAACTTTGCTCTGTAATCTATATTCAGGACCTGTTTGCTGCAGTCCTCTATTTCGTCCACTGTCTATTGCCCATTGTCAGATTTTATCTCTCCAGCAGTATAAAGGCCTGAGTAAGCGTGAATTCCACGGCCCTTTACAGCACTAAAAGTCTCTCTCCCTCATTCCCTTTCTTTTCTCCTGTCTCCCCCCCTCCCTCTCTTCTTTCCTCTCCGCTTCCTTCTCTGTACTGGTGGTGTCAGTCTCTAATCAAACAGCCGAGGCAATTTTCCACACTGCAGCTTTATGGATATGGGTTGCAGTGCATCCCATGCGTGACTAGAACATTAGAGGAAATGTGTTTTCATGGAAGATTTGTCGCAATTTCCAAAATGGCTGGTTCCCCTAATGGACAACCGGCTTTCCTATAATGACTGACTGCGCTTGTGAACGGGGGCCGGTGGGGTGGGGTGGGGGGGTTGATCAGGAAACGGGGTGGGGTGGAGATTGTTGCCGAATTGAGCAACAGCAGAATTAGTATGGGTGCGCCGGCATTCACGGGGCTAGAATTTAATTAGCACGGTTGTCAGACGGTGAGCATTACTCTTCATTTGGCGCGGCTGTTTCGAATTCCCAAAGCGCCGGGCTGGGCTTTATGGGAGCATCAGTGCGCACGCTGATAGTGATGAACTGCTGGCCATCTGAAATTAGCAATAAACCATAGAAGAAGAAAAAATGCTCCACATGACAAAAAAGTGGGAAAAGATGGCCTTTAATTGATGTAGCTTATTGAAGAGAGTGGTGTTATGGCTGCCCGTGGGCAGTGAAAGGTCAGTCCCCCACCATTAGAGGTCTTAGTCCTCCAGATTTAATATACTTTTTCTCTGATCCTCTTGTCTCTGGTTCTGGTTCACAGCAGAAGCTCCACCCCCCCCCACCCCCCATTAGAAGATTTCCCTCCCTGGGAAATCTCTTACGTTTTGCGGCTCTCGTGTGTCCGTCAGTGTGTTTGTGTGTGCAACTGGAAAAGTGGTGTACTACACTCCTTTTAACCTACTGTTTACTGTAATTTAGCTTACTGCATTTCATTATTATGTAGGCTACAATGCACTAACTAGTTGAAGTGCACTGTAACAAGTCACGTAATTGTGTACTTATAGGACGACTGCGGAAGCCGTGTTTTGGTCTTTTTGTCTATTTCCATGCATGACAGCAAGTCTTTGCCACCACGTCGGCCATCTTCTTTCCCTGTGAAGGCCAGCCGTAAAGATACATTCGGTGGGCTGCCCACGTCACAGTAATTGCAATTCACCCCTTTGCCTGCCCCTGGTTTCAAACACCTTTGTTAGGCAGATGTATGCACTCACCAGTCCGATTGGAGGAAAGCGACAGAGCGGGTTGGCGGGGAGGGCGATGAGAGTGAGGGCGCGAGGTTGGAGACGCGAGGGCCGGGATCCCGAGTCACGGATGACATTTTGGGAAAGGTCCCTCGGAGAAGCTGCGCTCCTCTACACCGAGCTGGGCCCCGACGCGTTAATCTTATCAGATCAGCGTGGATTAAAGGTCGGGGGGGTGCCCACAAAGCCAGTTTCACGGCTCAGCTCCGCGGATGCAGCGGCTGCCCGCACCGGGGCCTGCATTAAAGGGCTGAGTCTAATGATGTGGTTTAAATGCCTCGCGAACACTTTTTCCCACCCTTTCTTTCTCCTGTGAAACAACACGCACATTTTCTGTGGTAATTGGATATTTGGGAAAGGCAAAATTTATACTATACCAATTTAGAGCAGTAAGAAACTACGTTGTTGGGGTCATGGTGGGAAGAATGAGCCTGAAGTGTGGATTTCTTAATGATTGTCTTACGTATGAAAGTTGGTTACCATAGTGGAATCTTATTCTCCATGTCTCCAGTCTGTAAACGCTGTTTGAGTCTTTCCCAAATAACTCCCCTCTGCTGTGTCCCCTCTGCTGTCTTGAAAGAGGGGCTGTCTTGATGGTGCTTTGTGAAGAGGCGCTGTCATTCCTGTTTGGTTTGAGCTCCTACTGCTTACCAGAAAATGCAGTGACAGCAAACTGGCAGCAAGTGAAAACTAGGGTTTAACATGGGCCACAATTATTGTCTCATCTCCAGCCATCACCCTAAAACCAGATTGAATGTTTATTATGATGTAAAAAATAATCACCAACTTTAAGACAGAAATGGAGAGAGTTGAAAGGTAACCCTGACCCTTTCATCCCACTTGAAACAGAAATGTTGGTGATACAGCTCCAGGATGTCTGTACGTCTAGGTAGTGGATTTAAGGTCAGTTCTTCCCTCCAAAGGAGGATGGAACTTTCTTGTACTCGATCACCTGGTCTGTCTCCATCTCTCACTGTGCCTTAATGACTCTTTAATAAACAATGACCCAGCTACAGTTCATCTCAATGGGGAGCTTTGGATAAGTGAATGAAACAACTGGGTCGCAGTCAAACATGTAATCTAATGTAAGTGCTTTTCTACCTGGAGGTAGGTCCCGTACGTTTTAAATGCGCGTAGATGTAACTGATGTATGGATCGCCTCTCGGTTTTCAGTGAAGAAAACAAGGTGTTGTGCTCCATCAAAGATACACCATATCTCTGTGTAGGTCCATCAAGATATGTCAGCGCGATCTTGTAGTTTGCACGTCCTTTTGAAGTCTGTGAAATTCACATGGATATTACAGTCTGGAGTAAGAGCATTGGCTCATGTAGCTGAACCAAAGCATGCATCAATGAAAAGGTCCATAGTGTGCAAAAACCTGCTTTGCTTTGCTTGCTGTGCAGAACACACCCTCAACCAAGCTCTCTGCACCTCACACCAGCATTCCACCCAGTGAAGTTCTGAATGTAAGAGAAATGATAGAAGTGGTACCGGCTTGCAGTATAAATCACAGAATTATTTCACCGATCTGGTCTCTTGGGTTGAATAAAGGATGGACATGTAGGACAGCGGCTTGGGAAGGCATGTTGAACTTCTCATCTTGGTAGAATCCCGTGATGTGCATTGATAAGCCAAGTGAGTCATCTTAAATTGCATTCAGTATTTTTTGATGTGTAGGACATTTCACCACCATGGTTAGTGATGGTGATGATATCCATGTAGAATTATATACGTGCACATAATGGAGACTTCTCTGCTCTCCTTGCAACCTGGACCATGGCTGAGGATGAATTAATGGCCCCCTGTATCTGAGCAGCAGTTTGCACACAGCGCAGGTGTCTCCTGACAAACTGACATTCTTCGTGGGAGACGTGGTCATTCCATACACTCCCCACCGAGTCGTCAGGGGCCGGGTCCCTGAATAGACTTGATGGATGACGACTTGTATGGGAAATCACAGGCAATCTGTCCCCTCCCGGTCTGCACCAAGGCCAGGGCAGCATGTTACCTGTCGTTGTAAGAGAAGGGATCTCTGCAGCAGCCACTGCCAGAAGATGTGGGGGCGAGGGGAGAGGTAGCAGTGAACATTGTGACATGTCAGTTAGGGAAGTAGGTGTGAAACCAGAGAATGACTAAAAGGTTGCAGGTTCAAATATGATTTGTGGCACAGTTATTGTGACTGTAGGAAGATACTCAACTTGAATTTCTTCAGTAGATAGCGAGCTGTGGAAAAGTACAACAGGTGAAAATGCAAGTGACAAACATGATTGATGGGATGTTATCAGGCAAGGTAAATAATGTAATAAATACTTGCCATTAATTAGTCATTGCAATTAGGTGTGGAGACCAAATATTTGATTATTCATGTATTCAACCATGGAATGACTAATCGATTACTTGGATCAATATTTGATTGCCTGCTAATGAACAAAAAATAAAGAGAAATGAAGATTGTATTTGTCCTTATTAATATTCATGAAGGAGTGTCTAAGCACCCTGCATGGAATAACATAATTCATGAACGCTGTTAATATCTCTCCCTCAAAGTGTATTTGAACGCACATTTTTTTCTCTCGCTGCAGTGAATCATCGCTGAAAGAAAAACCGCAGTTCTCTCATACAGTGCTTTTCGGGTGGGGGGGGTTTCACTGCGGAGTCAATGCAGGGTTTCAATTTCAATATTTTATTGTGGGAGCCTTGGAATATTTTGACGTGTTTTTTGAATGTTTCAGTATATTAAAAAAATCGCATTCCCCACTGTAGCGTATCACTGCTCAAAACTGCTTGCGAAAATGTAAAAAGAATTGAGGATGAGAGAGCAGAAGGTCACCTCCAGGTTTTGTTGATTCGTACGCCTTCTCCACATTCTATTTTTATCAACAAAATAGACAGCCAGTAGCTAGTCACTGGCACAATGATGAGCCCATTAATCAAGTTTTATTAAGCTAATAGTACAGTGAGGCGAACACACAGGGGAGCGGTTGCCTCTTTGCTGACCGATTTCCTCTCATGTTTGTGTGCTAATCTTGTTCGCTCTCTCCCTCTCTCTCACTTTCTCTCTCTCTCTACTTCTCTCATGCACCGTATTGACTTCAAGTCAGGAGCACTGCTTATTGAGAGCAACAAGCCAAATGGATTTTCTCAATCTGCTGCTTGTTCCTTACAGCAACTGAGGACTCATTGTTTCCAACTTTGGAACCAAAACACATAAGAAAATGGAGTGGGGTGGGGGGGGGTGGGCATTCAATCCATTTTGGGTCATCATTCACTTCAGGGTCTAGAGTGAGTGCGAATATGCTGCTCATATATTATTCCAGGGCATGTTTCAGCTTTTAGCTGGATGGAGATATTACCATATTTCACTGAGCAAGCATGACTGGAGTGCAATAAGAGGGCCTGTATAAAATGAGAATATTGGCCACGATCAAAAGTAAAGGTTATTGGGGGGAAACTAGCCTATATAATGCTGAATAATGTCTAAGTGTTACCTGCTTTCCACGTCACGTCCGCACCATGTGACTTTATCTGAGGGAAAGAAAGAAGGGGAGGGCAAGAGAGAGGGAGAGAGAGCCTGCCATGTGATTTATGACCTCTGCAGCAAGGGAGGGATGGAGAAAAGAGGGATGGGTGTTCCCGTAGTTTTTACAGACCAAACAGATGGGAAATTACCAGGGGAAACACAAAAGGTACTGAGAGAAAATGTGTGAGTGTGCCGGTGGAGAGGGAGAGTGTGTGTACAGAGGAAAAGAGGGAGAGAGGATATGGATATGGAGGTAATGATAGGGTACTGTAGGCAGGGCGGTACTGGATGTTGAGCTGTTATCACAGACATGCTAACTGCGTGTGCGTGTTGCTTATGGCTCCCCCTTAAGATTTTTGGGGCTGAGTGGCAAAGCTATAAGTCACTGGGTACTTTCCAGCTTGCTCGGTCTCTTTCATCCCCAACACCTCTCTAATGCTAAATAAGATTTCCCTTCATCTGCTAGCTTCTGCCACCTGCGACAGCGTTGACCATCTTCTAAAAACACACACATTTAATCTAACGTTAGCGCTTCTGAAGGAGACCTGCGACATTCAGAAAATGTGTGCTTTTTGGGGTTTGCTTTGTGTGTGTGTGTGTGTGAGAGAGAGTGTGATTTACACAGGGCTTTTTTTCATTGCCTTCCGAGGACCCAAAAACTTAAGTACAATGCCAGGCCAAACCACCGATCATCCGGCTCCGATGGAGTGTGGCAGGCATTATGCGCTAGTGAACATAAAAGACTGAGGCATGCTGGGAGCTCTCCCAAATTTTCTAGAAAGAGCGTCGGGGAGGGAAAAGGGGCGAGAGGTGGGAAAACGAAGAGGATGAGATTATGACCGGGGGGGCACAGGAATGCCTGTCCGTAGTTGCCAAAGGAGGAGGAGAGCCAAGCATTTTGAAGCCCCGTTGGCAATCGAGTTGCCTACGTCGCATCTACCATAGGAGGGCGGAGGGTGGTCTTCACGTTGGTTCCGGGAGCTTTGCCGGATGCCACGTACGTGTGCTTTAATCACCAAATTACGCATTAGTTTGAATGCGTTTGTATCCATGCTCGCTTTTTTTATGCCTCTTTATCACGTGGTTTCAAAGGGATTCAAATACGCATAATTTGCATAAGGGCACTACTCATGCATGGGGGGTGTGTAGGATTTACTACAGGTGCTTTCTTTTGCACAAAATGGAACAGAAGCACCCGGTAAGCTATGCACGATAGACCTTCCCTCAGCAAACGCGTAACAAACATCACAAGAGTGCTCGTGAACTATTGAAAATGCCTATTTTTCCCCTACCGAAGGTGGGATAGTGACAGTGATAGGAAATTATCCCTGAATTTACAACAGGCAGACATGTTCCACTCAATCTTTACCCTTACACTGTTCACATATTTACAGTCATTCATTCAGGAGAGATTCTGGTCACCGTTGCCAGTGGATTAATCATCGTCCCACACCAAGCAGACCACATATGCTACATGTAGCATATATGCTACAGTATGTATGCTCCTTAAATTTGCATAGTTCCCTCAATTCAAGCTGGGTAACAGCACTGCCGTCTGTAGGTCACGGGAGCCTGTGTTATCCTGTCACTTTAGCACTGGGTGTTTAACTTGGTTTGAGGGAAAGTCGGCTCGAGGCACGCTCCACTGGGGAAAGGGATAGCCCAGTGGTCTGTAAGAATTTTCCCACAATGCCTCAGCCCAGGACCGGCCTGTTCCTCTGGGGAGAACGCTCACGCTGCAGAATGAAGTGCAGTTCCACATGGACTCACAAAGCGTCCGCATCAATAGATCTCTCTTTTCCTAGCCACGAGCGCGCCATTTAGCATCGCGACTTTGCGCAGCTGCACGCCGCCGTGCTCACATCTGGCTGCGGGGAGATCGGGTCCCGTGCCCCGCTAAACGGAGTCGGGCAGCCGGAGAGCGAAGGGGACCGCTGACCTCCGAGCACCGCGGAGGAAGAGCGGGAGGGGATGGGTCACGCTCGTTCATCTGCTTTCCCCGTCGGGGTGCGCAAACGCGCCGTGCCGGAACACAACGCTGGTTCTGCGTGCGCCCCTTCGGTTTCCGGAAGCTTTCGCCCCTCCCTTGTTCGCAAGAAGGAACTCATTTTTCTGAAAATTTGATGTTCGCCACCGAATGGTAATGGTTCCGTAATTGTACACAAAATGTTATAGAACATGTCCTGTGTTGTGTCAGATTAATAGTACTTTTATGAAAGTAATTTGGTAATTTCCTGCTAAATGTGATGGATTTAGTTTTAAATGCATTTAGATTGTAGGTAATGCCTGGACAGTCATGGTTATTCCCAGTTGACATTTAACCAGACCTTGACATTACTGAAATTTAAGTATTTTAATATAATTTCAGTTTTTTGGTTAAATTCCTCAGTTTAATAAGGGGGAAATCTGCAGCCAGCCAGTGGAACATTATATAAAATGTCCCTGGTATTGCTCTGCAGAATTTGTATCAAACGAGATCTACTATGACAAAGGCCATCGAAGTATAAAAAAATAGTAATATAGGCTAATAAATGTAAAAAAGGCCTGTTTCCAAGACGTAGGCCTATGCAAACATTCTTCCAGTTACGTGATTTTCTCATGCTAAGTTAAGTTGGTTTATGAAGCTTTTAGGATAAATGCAATGCTTCTGTAACTTCATACAGAAGGCTATAGATTACAATAAATATGTATGTGTTTTTCTCCCCTCTGGTTGGCTCAACATATAGGCCTATATTAAATTAATATTCTCAATTTAAACTTTATTTTGAATGGTGTCCAATGTGCTTCTTTAATTCTCGTTTTTAGTGTAATCCTCCCAATGGGTTAGAGAAATGAAATGTGGAGAAATGGCACACCGTGAGATGGCAATTCCTTTTCTACTTAGTTTGTTAGTATATTCATGGGCCAATCTTTTTTTTTTTTTAGAAATCCACTGTATGCCTACGATTTGAAGTCTATTAACAAAGAACGTTGTAAGTTGATTCATAAGCTAGCAGTAGAAGTGTGTATGGACCTGTGCGGCCATTTCTTTAGGGTATATTGAGTTCACTTGTGCGTTAAACTGTGCGAGGCTCAATTAGATGTTCCTAATACAGCCATGCGAATTGATAGGTTAAGTGCTTGAACAGGTCCGCGCAGTGAAATTAGGTGATTATTCAGTTCGAGACGTTCGATTGTTGTCAGATTAAAACGAAACAGATTGGATGGTCGCCTGTGATTAAAGGCCTCTCTAGGGCTCAATGAGCAGTGGCGATACGGCAGGCCGACGGCCGCCCAACGGAAAAGAAGACAAAGCGGCAAGCTGCTCACGGGAACCGCAGAGAATGGTGATGACGAGTTTGTGACTCATCACCAGTAGTACTGAAATCATTGGCAATACATTGTAGAATTATGATGGGATGTGTTCGGGGAAGGGCAAAATGGCTTCTGTGAAGGGTGACCCAGGGCCCCCAGAAACACCAGCCTCGAGACTTGTCTGTCAGGATGTGGAGAGGTATCGCCGAACGTGATCTACCGTCACGAACAGTAAGGGGAACTGAGGCTAGCTCTGTATGTTTCTCTTTGACAGCAGAATCATTCTGTTTTTACTAGTCACTTCCCCTTGTTGATTACTTAGTTGATTACAAGTCAAAATGTAAAAAAACAAAAAAAAAAAAAACGGTTATTTAGTATATTGAGCAAGGGTTAACTGTTGCAGGTTTTGTTTGCATATGTGTGTTCACTATTTTCATTTTTTAAATTTGTATTTTATTTAATTTTTAACATTTTTTTGAAGGGTTTGGGAGGAGGTTGAAGTGCAGAGGGCATTTAAACCTTTTTTTTTTTTCAAAGTATGTTAGACAAAGTAGAAGACCCATCTTGTTTTCAAGGGGATCTTCAGTTTTCTAAAGGCTGCAAGAGATCCGAGATCAACGAGGGAGGCACTTAAGGGAGGCGTGTGAACCGAGGCCTGGATTTGACAAGCGTGCTAATTGAATTGTGGGAAAATGCTAATTCCCGGCTGTTGCTCTGAATGCCGCAGGAATCCAGTTCCGCTGTACTGTATCGCGGAGTGCCTACCCCCATGAACCTGGAGTTAGACACGCACATGCATACACACACACACATAGCCTACATGCAATCACTCACATGGGCACGCACATGTGCATAGACTGTTAGACACAGAAGCACACCCGCACACGTGCACGCAGGCACGTGCACGTACGCACGCATTCTGCTGTGGTTAACTTCTGATCCTTCTTTGTCTCTGCTGTGTTATTACCTAGCTTCTTCCACCGCAGAGGGAAATTAGTAACCCACTCAGACCTAGCACAGAACCTAATGCCTTGTGTGTGTACATACTTGCACAATACAAAAACAGCAGCTTATCTTCAAGGAAACATTGCAAACAAACTTTGGTTTGTAGCATTTTATTACATTTTGTAATGCATTTCATTCACAGTCATGTGTCAGTCCTACAAACGTTTAACCCCCTTTCCTCTTTGGTCTCTTTGTAATTATTTGTAATTATAATTTATTATTTGACTCCAGTCAAATTTGAATACATACTAATGCATATTCTATTCTATAGCTTGTTTGCTAACTAGTCTCGGAAGTCTCTTTATAGTATATAGTATAGTTTGTATGGCCAACAAAATTACATTTTTTTAAATGGATTTCTTGTGAAGAAAATTGTGTCCTTCAAAGGCTTGGGGTGTATGAAACTTGCCTTCATATATGTTGGTGCTCATGTAATAGACTGTGAATCTCATTATTGTTTTCATGTTTTACAAATTTTAAATGATTTTGTAGTTTTTTTGGGGTTTGTAAAACATAATATATACATAAATATTATGTAAATATTTTTCATTTTGACATGAGGAAAATCAAGTACATGGGAGCTTTTGTTCTCCAAACTGAAGCAAAAGCAAAAACTAATTCTTTGAATAATTTATCATTTATGTAAGAGCTAAATTTATGATTGCATTATAATTATGGTAATAATTTTGCTTAAACTTTTATAAACAAAAATGTTATTTAATTAAATGCAAATGACAGACTAATCAGTAGCAACAGAGCATGTGAAGTTTGGGATTGGTAGACACGTAAATGTTATGCCTATGTAATGCGTGGTTATATGACACAGTATGTGCTGTCCTGAGGATATCTTTAAACATTGCTAATTAAACTGATATGAGAAAAGGCTGGAGTGCATGTTATGCTCAAATTTGCTGTTCCAGTACCTGATTGCAGGCATGGTAATTGATTTAAATCAATGTACGGCCCTGTTCAAATGGGGCGAAAGATGAAGCATTCTTTCAGCCTTGTTTGAAGATGTGGATTTAATTTCCTGAACACTGCAATGCTACTAATGTAATTAGACCATCAACTATTTAAAATGTTTTTTTTTTTTTTTTTTACGTACACACACGTACAGGCACACATACACACACACAGAAAACGGTAATCGCAAGGTTCCTTAGGGGGTGTTTGCCCAATCAGGGTACAGGAAATGCCAGAACTGTCCAGCCGTAGGTTGGTTGTGATGGGCATAATTCCAAAACAGTTTACCTAAGAAATAAATGTTACGTTCAAGAACGTTTTAAAGCCGTGTAGCATTTGTTTTGTCACTGGCTCTCGCATTCCATTACAAATTGACATTTGCTGAGAGAGAGCCAAGATGCAATGAGCTTGATGTTGGAAGCGCATTCGCATCAAGCGCCTTTCGGTCTGACAGCCTGTTTTCACTCGCCGTTTAATCGGCTGAACATTTCTCTCGCGCTAACGTACGGCAGCATGGCCGCGGCGCTGCGTCGATGCTAAACCTCGAGAAAGGTCTGACAGGTGACGCCGCTCTTCGTTAGCAGTGTACGCAAACGCACACGGGCCTCCTGCTCCTCCTGCGTGCTACAGAGGCTTTTAGCCCCGGAGCTAGAAAAAATTCCATGTTCTCGCTCGTCAACCCACCATTGAAGCGCCACCAGCTTTCATCCAGTGACACGGGGAGCCCCTCAGGGGAGAGGGGGGCTGCATCAGTATTGCTATGGAACTGGCGGGACCTATTTGTGGGAGGGTATGGTGTGGGTGGGTGGGTTTCACTGGTTTCTGTAGGTAAAAAGGAAACTGGATTTGTTTTGGAACGGGTTGGTTTCTCTTAAAAGCGACGTTCGCCCGAGCCTTCGCCTCGGGGTGCGTTTTCTAGCGGGCCCCTCCGTAGGTGCCTCCGCACGCTCGTCTGTCGCTCGTCAGGCTCGGGCCCGGCCCCCCGAGGCCCTGTCACTCAAATGGCGGGAGTTCTGCCTGTTCCTCCCCGGCTTCATTTGAAAGATGCAAATGCGTTTCCCTGCGCTCGGCCATGTGTGGCGTCGGCCGCCGCAGTCCGTCTCTCTCTCCGACCAGGCTTCCTCTTTCAGAAGCTGTGTGAGCAAATAAGTGTGTGGTTCTGCGTGTGTGTGTGTGTGTGTGTGTGTGTGTGTGTGTGCGCGCGTGTGTGTTTTAATGGTATGAGTGTGTGTGTGTGTTTTAGTGGTGTGTGTGTGTGTATTAGTGGTGTGTGGCTGTGTGTGTTTGTGTGTGTGTGTGTGTGTTTTAGTGGTGAGTGTGTGTGTGCATGTATGCATGTGCTAGTCAAGTTTCACAGCTTCCTCCTTCTGAGATTATTTTAAAATAAACTATTTTAATTGACAAGAATTTAATGTGTTCTCAACACAGTTTCTCCCATGAGTTCAATAAGCCCCTGTGTCCTCATGAATCACAAGATTTACTTATGCAGTGTTATTCCTTGATTGTTTCTGGCTTGACTATTTTTCGCTGAAGTGTTTTTCCTTTTGCTTGTGAAAGCAGAAGGGTTGAACTTTTGATGAGG
Source organism: Anguilla anguilla (assembly GCF_013347855.1). Taxonomy (NCBI): domain Eukaryota; kingdom Metazoa; phylum Chordata; class Actinopteri; order Anguilliformes; family Anguillidae; genus Anguilla; species Anguilla anguilla. Next base: position 21,828,664 of record NC_049206.1, on the reverse strand, counting down.
GAAAACCTGTGTTTTTTTTCTCTGACTTGTTAACTTTAGCTGGTTTCTTCACACTTGCTCTTGTTCTTGCCTTTCTTTTCCTTCTCACTCCCTCCCTCATTTTCTTTCCTATCAATCATTGCTCATCTTATCCCTCACCCTTTTACCTGCTCACTGTCTCTCTCACTCTCTGTCTCTCTCTCTCTGTCTCTCCGTCTCTCTCTCTTGACCGGCACGTTCCAAGCTCTTGACTTCAAAGAAATGCGTTATTCATCAGTTGCTCAACAACAGCGATTCCATTGAACATCGAAATAAAGGCTAGAGGAGCGAAACGGAACAGGGAAAGGATGTCAGAGTGCAACCCCATGATTTATGGGAAATTGATTTATTTTGAGGCGACTTACGGGGAAGGAATCTTGAGAAACTGTTTCCATCATCCCTGTGATGTCATCAATCAGTGGAGGGTGTCAGACCAGCAAATGGCAAATTTACATTTTATAGAAATTGCGAGTAGCTGGAGCCCTTCAACTTTTTATCTTTCCCTTCCTCTAATCCCCTCCCCGCCCCCGCCGCCCCACCCCTTGCTGAGATGGATTCATCTGGTTGAGCATGCTAAGGGAATTTGCACCCTGCTCCAGTGGCAGATTGTAGAACATGGTTCTATGAGAGAGGCCCATGTGGCCGTGCGCCGCCTCGTGATTGATGGCTTTGCCGGAAAGACTAACTGTTGCGTTAATGCCATTAAGCCGTTTGGTTAGAGCGATCGTGGAGGAAACGCTCTGCTGGTTTTGCCCGCCTAGGTATGCTCGCTCCCAGCAAAATGGCAATGTCTATGGTGATTTCCCCCGCCCGTGATCCATACAAAAGTTGTTTTGAGCTTTACATTCCAAGCCAGCTGTAATTTGAGAGAGCCTTTCTCGCTTTTGTGTGTGCATGAGCATGTCTGTTGTGATCATGCAGTTCAGAGCCATTCTGGACCCCGCAGGGGGTGGGATGTGGGGAGGGGCTCTCGCATTTGCCCTCCTTCCTTGGAAAGGCACCTAAATGTTGTCCGAATCAATTTATGTTTCCTCTCGTTGACTTTCTTGGTATTTTGAAATATCCTTGCTCTATTGCCATGGGAGGCTCAAGCACAGGAGATGGCTGCATTTGCCTGCCACCACTAGAGCAATAGGGTTAAATTTAAACTTTGAAAGGGGACAGCCAAACCCCAGGACACCCACCACCTCCCCCCCCCCCCACAGCACCTGTTTCCATGGTGACGGGGTTTGGTGAGTGCAGTGTGCTTTAGGACTGTGCAAATGCATTGAGACCAGGAGAAACAAGTGAAGAACATGAGTACTTGCACGCGCACACAAACACACACACACACACACACACACACATATACACACACACACACACACACACACACACATATACACACACACACATATACACGCACACACGCACGCACGCACGCACGCACGCACACACACACACACACACATTTACACACACACGCACGCACGCACACACACACTTCTTCTAACCAGACAAAGGATGCGAGAGCCTGTTGCTCCGTCTAATCCCTCCCTCACCTGAAGTCTGGATCCTGTGAGGGGCCGCGGTACATTCTTAGCCCTGTGTGAGTGACAGGCCCCTGTGGGCAAAAAAAAAAAAAAAGAGGCCCTCGATTGCCTGGCTGCCTTTGTCTGGTGGCGGCTCCAGCCAGTGCACAAAGGCAGGTTAATCATATCGCCCAGCACGAAACTAAGAAGCTCTGTAATGATGTCTAAATGGACTCTGGGGTCCCCTCCTGAGACTGGCTTAAAAGCTGGGCTAGATCCGGCAGGGCACCTGCGTCTGCACAGATAAGTTCAGTGGAAGAAAACACCGGTGAGCCATTTTGTATGAAGAGCGAGTGGGATTTTGTGCCATTGTAGCAAAATAACATGGGTTTAATGCAGCGCTAATCAACTCCAGGTCCTGCGCGCCGCAGTGTCTGCAGGTATTTGCTCCAGTTTACTCCGTAACCTGATTTTGCTAACGAGCTCTCTTCCTGAGCCGAGGCGGTAAATAATTAATGAAATGAGCTGATTGGAACCGGTCGGCGCAAGTACTTTGCTGCATTGCGGCCTGCAGGACCTGGGGTTGAGTAGCGCTGGTTTGGTCGGTAATCAACCCAATTTGAATGCCAAGCATTCGCCAAGTCAAAGCAATGTGAGCAAATGGGCCTACACAGCTAACAAGCAATCATTGTAATCTTAGCGCTGGTGTGTTCAAAGACCACTGATTTGAAGAGAAAAACATGTTATTATGCTGTTGGGACATTCTTGTTTTCTTATTGGCTGCAGCCTTTTGCTTTCAGGCTGTGGAGATGATTGGTGGGATTTCTTGTCTATTAGTGGCAGCAGGGGTATACATGCAACCCCCTTGCCGCCCATGGGATGATATAAATCCCGATACCATAAATGCCGTTTACACCCAGCCCGATGTTCTCGTCCTTGTTTCGCCGAACTGTAGCAGCGGAAGTTGTTGTTGTCGCGCACGCGTTCGATTTCAATTAAAGCAAGCGGCCTGGAAGGAAGGGGGAGAGAAGCGGACAAAAAGAGGGCCAGAGAGTCGGCCTCACGGCCCTTGTTAAAATGCAATGAGCGTCGGAGCTGCTGATTGATAAAAGATTAAATGAGCGCATGAGAGATGAAGGCCCATTTTTTGCCCGGGCCTCCATCTAATGTACCAAAAGAGATTGGGCAGTCGGCTAAGCATCCTACTCCAGTTCCCGCTCCTGTGAACAGCAAAGGTGGAACGCTGCATGTCAGGCACTTAATAGAATTGGAAATGACTTTTCCGGGCGGAAGACCCGCGCATGGCGCGAATGGCTTTTTTTCCTAGAAACGAGACCAAGCGGCGCTTTTTTTTCTTCTTTTTTTTTGGGGGGTCCTTTTTTATTATTTGTGTTTTCTCGCCCCTCCATTTCACAGGTTATTAACTCCTTAGTGATGTCTGTGTGTACGTTTTTTTCCCCCACGCAATCTCCGCGCGGTGACCTTTCGGGTCAGCGGGCATTCCGCTGCTCCGCGGGGTGTAATGGGAAGCCACGGCTCGGCCAGGAGGAACACCGGAGATCGCGTCGACCCGCCATTTGCAGACCTTTGTGTCTGCCTGTCGCTCAGGCCAGAACGTTCAAATTTCGTATGGTGTGCGAATATTTGTGAAGGGTGTACAGTCAGTGCCAGTCACATGTCAATATATAGGCCTATGACATGCCATTTAGGCCATATTGCTGAGTTGTCCTAGGCAGAGAAGACCAATCATATTGTCTTTATGGAACCGGTGGTTACAGATTGGCTCAGTTGCGCCCTTTCCTGCCTAGTACGACTCAGATATTTGGCCATATTGATGTGTGACTGGTACTGTCTGACTGACGTTTGACTGACTTTTGACGGAATTTGGTTGTCCCATACAAATTACATGCGAAGGTAGACTGAAATACACTGTTAATGTAGGAAAATAAAGTTTTTTTTTCCCCCCTGCATTGAAATGTAAAACAAGTAGAAATGGTCTGGGCATTTATTGATACAGTTTGGTCGTGAATAATACTGCATTTCAAGTTTTTCAAGTTTTGGCCACTTTCAAGTTTAAGCAACCTTAGACATGTTAAATTAACTCAAGTACAATCTGCTTAATTGCATAAAGGAGTGAGACTGTAGGCAGAGAGCGTGGACAGCCGTGCGTGCCACTCGGGCATCTGCTATAGACGCGATTTTCTCCAGAAAACACCCGCCTTTATTCATTTTGGCAGTTTTGTGTCTTTATGGGGCAATTCTCAGTTTATTTATGAGGCATCTGCCGGATTCTAACACACATCATTTATCTATCATTGTACAAAGTAATTGGACATAATTTCACAACAATATACAAAATATGTGATAATGGCCTATGCAAATGTGCAATCTCTTCAAATTATGTGATAATCCATTGTGAAATTTTGTGGATTCTACTGTATTACCATTGACCTACATGGTTTTTGCCTGTATGTGCAGATTGAACGGAGAAATTAATTTAGAAATTTTATTAGTAAACCTAAAAAACCCTAATGTGGAACCTGCAAATGTTACTATACAGAATATTTAAGGAAAATAAAAAAGCAAGCTTCTGGTTTTGGAATTAAATTGAATAATATACCTCCAGGTCAATAAACCATATTGACGATGTTTTTTTTAAGCACCATAACAATCATCACCAGGCACCGTGTCGGCTTTTAATATTAAAAAAAGATGATGCTCTAGGCTACCGCTCGGTTTCTACTGGCTAGACCTCTCTTCTGGGTCCTAATGGTGGATGATGGGAATTGAATACATCCAACCCCCCAATCTTGTCTTTGAATGTCAGGGTCGAGGGCTCAATCCATTTCTCTGCAAACCGTCACCCTTGTTTTGGCTTCCAGACAAAGCAGAATGGTCATGAAAGGACGATCCATCAGAAGAGGAGTGCCTATTCCTCCACAGTCATTGGATTGATCAGAACTTGGACTAAACTACAAAACGTCGACAGTAGCCGGCCTTCTTAAGGAGATTTTTCCAAAGGGCCCTGTCCAAAAATGAACAAGCTGGCTCCAGGGCCACACTGAGTGAAACCATTGCTTTGGTCACCTGCCATTTTAAACATTTACCCAAACAACCGATTCTCGAGCCAAGCTGTTGTCACCAGCTCTCTTTGGATTAGCATTTGCTCGTTTGTGACACACGGCGGTTTCTCTGCCCGCCTTCAGTCATTCTCAGTGAGCTGTTTAACTTTTAGGGCTATTGATTGTTTTGCTTTGGTATAAACTTAGCACATTTATAACTGCAGTAAATCAAGAAACGGAATGTTTGCACAGCCGGATCAAGTGAGCCCTCCAGGTCCATAAAGTGTGTTTGTTCCCTCACACCCGGCACCACACACACGCTGGTCCGTTGTCAGTGCAAACGGAGCTGTTACCTCAAATTTATCAGTGGCTTACCTGACAAGTCTCGTTTAATGTCCATGTTTAATTGGTGCTTTGGAATAGCTTTGCGCGTATCTGGGAGGGAGAATAAATCAATTACTTATGGAAAATTACCTCTTGGGGATGGTTTTGCTTTGGATGTGCCCTAATTAAGACCTTCGCATCTGGGAGTGTTTTGGTTTGGGGACCTGTGCGCTCCCAGAAATTGCCAGAACCAATTATTATGTTACTGTGTCAGTTGCCATTAGCCACAGATAAGCATTTTTGGCCAGATGTTAAGACCGTTAACCTAAGGAAATTGCCTTCTGTCTGTTCATTTAATGGTCAGCTGCTTGAAGCATTTGAATGAATGCAAAAAAGGTTAATATGGCTATTTTTGTTTTGCCTGGGTAGCCAACAGTTTAGTGGCAATTTGGCCTCATTATCCGAGTTTAGCTGGGACAGGTAGCTGTAGAGTTATTTGCCGACCCCCAACAGAGCATGCTAATGGAAGGCCAAACGGAACTGCAGTCAAACCGGATGCATTGTTGTGTAGATCTGTTCTGTTCTCATTGAATGTGACCCTTGGCACTTTTTAAACTGAAACATATGTCACTTGTGGAAAAAAGGAATTGTCAAGTTACAGAGTGTTTTTCTGCGATCCAAGTGCATTTATATTTTCCCTGGTCCAGGTGTCCAGATGTGTTTTTGCCCCCACCTAGCCCCCCCCCCCACACACAAAAAAATAAGGAAAAATAAATAAATAAAAACATGTTCTGCTGTTGTTCACTGTATTTCTGGTTATCCTGCATGAATTCCTCTCAAGTGCTCGTACGTATCCTTCCTGTGGGAGATTCTTGATAAAATACAAGTCTGCACTGCCTAGTGGAACGGAGGTAGATTCCAGAAGATTATGTGGATTGTTGCACAGTGATGGAGCGTGCTTGCTGTGCTATAAATGTCGGGCTCTGCCTCTTGATAAGAGCCGAGAAGATCCATCCCATAATGAGAATGAGATCATTCTTACTTTCCTTCGTTCTCTCGCATTCCCCACTTCTGTTCGTACAGATTGGGCCATGAATACCATGCATTATAGTGCGGCTGCATATGTTCACCACGTGCCGTCTGACCAGGATGAGATGCATCTCTTCAGGTGTTGCTTGTTGGGTAATTGAGTTAAAATTCAAGAGCGTTTAATTTTTGCCGTGTTTCTCTTTTGTCGTGACCCCCTCCCACACGCTATTTGTCCCTGTATAATTTTTTTTTTTTAAATAAAACCCGCAATGCGATCAAGTGCTTTGCAGTTATGCGAAAAGCAAACAGAGCCCGTTCTGTTAGTTATAAATTAGGATGGATGTTGATTACAGCAGAAGAAAGGGGGTTTGAGGACAACGGTGACTGAGGGAAAGTGTCTCAGGAATGTGTCCTTTTGTGGCCCTGAATGGAATGTGAGTATGCCCAGGAGGCTGCTGGCCTGCGGTTGGGTGTCAGGGGCGGGTCCGTTGACACCCGTCCCGTTTGAAGTGGCCCGGCCCATGCGACTCTGTCTAATTGATTAGCTGCCAACAGACCTGCACAAAAGCACCCTATGAGTAACAATGTAGAATAGGGAGAAAGGGGAGAGCAAGAAAGAAAAGCAGAGTGAGAGAGAGAGAAGAATAGAGACGGAAAGAAAGGAAAGTAGTAGAGGAAGAGAAATGAGAGTAGTAGAACTAAAAAGGAAAAGAAGGAAGCAGATGAGTCCAGTGGAGGGAAAGATGAATAGAGGAACAGAATAAAGAGGGAGAGACGGAGAAAGGTGGCGAGGGAGATGGAAATGAGTAGTGTTGAGGGATGGAGAGGGGGGATAGGTCTGGAAAGTTGTTTGTGCATGCAGTGAGATGGATGGCGACAAATGGAAGAAGCAGGCTTTAGAGACAGGCACAGAGGGAAGAAGAGAAGGGGGTGTGTTGCAAGGTCATTACAGTCACTCAGATGTCTGTTTCTCAAGTCTGTTTTGGCTGACTGTCATGCTTGCATTTTCTCAAGTGAGTTTTTAAGCAATACACCTTACACAAGCACCTTTAGTGAACACTTAAAGCATTGGGCACATTTCATTAACGAGGAGAACAGAGACCTTCAAAAAAAAAAAAAAAGTCCTATTAAGGAAATTTTAAGAAAATATCCAAAATTGAATAACTGGTAAACAAAATCAAAATTGTATAATGTAAAGATAGTAACAAAAACAAAGGAGGGGAAAATCCTAGACTTCTCTGGAATAAAAAATTGTAAACAAAAAAAAAGGTAAAACAAGTGAATGAGATCTTATTAAGGATAGGACATTCAATCCAGTCAATTTGTCGTAATGTTTAGATGAATATACCATGGATTCCAGACTACAAAATATAGATTGTTTTTGCCTCATTGACATTTTCACGATTTTATACGAAATAGACATAATCAATGATGAGTATTTGTCAGTGATGTATGGTGGAGTTGTTTTTGATTTGTCAGTAAAGGAGGAGGTAATTATTTGCTAGAGATTGCGGGATCATGTTTGCATTGGCAGGCCAGTAGGTCAGGGTTGTTGTCAAGGTACGTTTTCCTGGCAGTTCTGTTGTTGATATGAAAAACATTGAGTAATGGGGAAGAGAAGACTTGTTTGCAAAATTGGGAAATGACTAAGCCAATTGAGTGAATGATTGAAATTAGTTTTTTCCTTTTTATGTCAGGATTTGCAGATAGAGGTGATAGTGATAATGGTGTCAAGGGTTGTGCCAAAGGGTTGAAAGTGTGCAGGAGATATGTTGTTTATTTTTCTGCCATGCTTCAGTTGCAGCTTTTAATCCATGAGTTGAAGTAGCGCTCGTGATTTGACTTTGCCTTTGAAAAGACAAGACAGAATTTTTTTTGGGGGGGAGGGGGGGGGGGGCGATGTAGTGGTGAGTGCATATGGACTGTTCAGTAATGACCCAAGCAGACAAGCAGAGTTATTATAGGTATCTGGCTCCAGCCAACTGAGCATAGGCTGAAGTTGGAATAAAGTGCATTACAGAAGGAAACTGAGAGAGCCAAGACTGCATAGTTATTTGGATTTTTTTTGTGTGCAGTTTAATTCAAAGTTTCCAGTAGAATTGATTGATGACTCTGCTCGGAGATATGAACCAGGCAGGTTTGGAAATAATGGTGTCATTAACAGCATATTGACATTCTGGCAGTGGAGACGCATCCCATTAATGAAAGGGGTGGATTCTTTTCAGCAGTCAAGGTCATCAGAGATGGCTTTCAGAACTGGGCAGTGGTTGGGCATCAAAAGACCATCAGGGTTGAGTGGTATGTGGATACCAATATAGCCTACCTAGTGGCAAATGTGGTCCACCTGGAGGAAAAAGCATGGGTCATTACTAATTTTATCATGTTTGAAGGGTTCAAAAGGAGTGTATTTGACTTCAGTGCTGTGCATATTATGCCCAGAGATGTCCCTACAATTTGGGGAGTGTGAGACTAGGTTGTAGGGCTGTTTTTGGGTATAAATTGTTGCATATTATTATTGCATATTTGTCACAATGAGTGGTCCCAGATCTTTAGACAAATGCAATATTAGACAAAGGGTAACTGAGTAAACACAAAACGCATAGCCTATTTAGAAAGATTATTTAATTTATTTTATTTGTTTAACAAAATAAGTTATGACGGCTCTGTATTTGTGCACTATATTGAAAATACATTTAGCATTTTTGTGAATATCTGTCCTTACTTGAAGCCAGTCTGGTCTGGGTGGGTTTTCTTGGTGATTGACTTCTGCAAACCTGTGGGAAAATACTTTTAACATTAAGGGGTGAAAGGGGTCTGTAGTTGGAGCAGAGTGGTTTGTCCTCATCTCTTTTGAGATTTTGTGTAGGCTAATTAATTAAGGCTTTGTTTTTGGAATCAGGGATAGAAGATTTAATTTTATTTATATTCAGTTATGTTATTTTAAAATGTATTAAACTCGGCAGGAATTCCCTACAAAATTTCGAACTTCCAATTGCTTTTATTGCAAGAATGGAAGATCTGGTGCCAGGGCATCTTTTTTTCCAGAAATTGTTACCTCCCCCAATAATATGTCTGTCTGACTGTGACAGACATATCTGGAAAAGTAATGGCCAGATTGCCATGAAATTTGCTGTGCACATTCATGTTCCCAACAGAATAAACATATTGATTTTAGTCACCCCATGTCCTTTACTCTAGGACTACCATCAGGCCAATTTTTAAAATTTTGATCAACATACACTACATGGCCAATAGTATGTGGAGACCTGAAATCCAGCATCTCTTCCAAAAGTATGGGCATTAATATGGAGCTGGTCCACCCTTTGTTGCTATAACAACCTCCACTCTTATGGGAAGACTTTATACTAAACGATGGAGCGTTGCCGCGGGGGTCTGCTTCCATTCGGCCAGAAGAGCATTAATGAAGTCCATTTGATCCCAAAGGTGTTGACCCTTTCCTCTAGTACCAACATCATGCCAGACATACCTCAGAATAATGACTGGATTTGCAAAACATTTGCTGTGCACATTCACGTGAGGGGAGATTGTTGTGCCTTGCTAGAGGTCTGCACTGTAGTGAGTGCATTCATTCTAGTGCAGTCATTGTTGATTCACAGTGATTATCTAAAGCAAAGAGTTTTTGTTAGAACTCTCTGAATTCATGATAAATGTAATTTCATTTGAATTGTTGGTTCCAGACATCTGTAAGTAGTTCAGTGGCATGTTTGGCACTGTTTGTTTTCAACTGCGCATTTAGGAATTTTCCAGTTTTTAAAGTTCAAATTGACCGTGTCTTGTTTTGGCAGTCAGAGGTTGAATTGCGTCCGAGGGCTGCTGGTTGACCTTATTGTGTGTGGTTCACTGTGTCAGTATTTTTTAGTTGGGCAGGAGTTCAAGAGATATTCAAACCCTTTCAGATTCTTTTCATTGGTGAGATGTTCTCCCACCCTCATTTTAAAATATGAGTAAACAATCATTTTGCTTCTGAGCACAGGCTTCCCAGCTTATGAGAGGGCCTATGGGGAGCTTTCGGGGGATTTGATCAGTTATATAAATGTATTCCATCATCTTTCGGTGAATATGCTGAATGTCTTTCCCTCAAGCGATGTGTTTAAATGTCACATTTGGTGCTTGAGATCCCGTAATAAGCCAGCTCAGTAGCGAAGGAAGGGTGGGACTTGTAATCGGATAGTAATGGAATTGTATATTTGGGGACCAACAGATTGTAGATGAAAAAGTAGGCTATATCAATGAGATTCACGGCCTGGGGACCTTGGAGTGAATTATTGATGGGTTGTGGAGTGGTCAGGAATTGCTGGATCCAGATTCCTCTGTGTTCTGGTTTATTGCTGATTAGAATATGGATGTTGAGTTGGTCGTGGTTGATCTGTACAAGTAGGGCTACTCATACAGTGTGGTGTTGAAGTCACTGGCAATAAGAAAGGGTCTTTCAGAACATTCAGCAAAGGCTGTTGGTATGGCGTGCCTTCCCACCAGCTTGGCAGATGTTGTTTAGTGACTTAAACGTGCAACACAGACAGGAAGCCTAAATTGTTGTGAATCTTCCTCATTGCGTGGGCTATATTTAACATTCAGCAGCTCATGAGGGAATTATATCTTGCGTGCCATTATGATGCACTGCACATGCGGGTTGATGCCTATCAAGATCGGTGTACTTCACTTTTGGTTTTTGTTTTACTTTTTTTCCTGTGTATTTGCATTTTTAAACGTGTGTATGGTCTAAGCGATAGGGCATTCTCTTGGAAAGAAGAGCAATAATCCTTAAAATAAAGGTCACTTTTATAATATAGATTAAATATAACATATCATAAATAGAAGCAGTCTGACTGGAAGCCATCTGAAGTTACAGTTAAGCCAAATTTGCCCTGAACAGAGGAAAATGACAGAGGAATGAGGTAACCTTGCCTCTTAAAGAGCCCATGATACACTCCATGCATGGTACACCGACTGGTAAAAGTGACCCAATTTCGATTTTTTGCTGACGTGGCAATAGATCAGATATGTATTATGAATGTTTAAACAGGAACAAAAACAGCACACGGGATTGCATATTTGCAGATACATTTTGGGCCACATTCATATATGGAAATAAATCCAACAGGAATCCAATGTCTGCCAATGCAACTGACGTTTAAACACGCAGATCGGAATTTCCCGGTCACTGCGAGTCGCACGTCATTCAAAATGCTAGGATATATTCATGCTTTATTTTTTGCTTTTGAATGATGTGTAATGTAATTACACGCACAACCACTCTCTGCTGGTCAAAGAGTGTCAGAGGCTCCGGCCAGTGAACGAACACTGAGGTTAGGTGCTTTTTAAGCATGTTGGGGCGGTTATTTCTGTCTCGTTTTGTGTCTCCATTGCAGATGATGATCTGGCGGCGGTGGCTGCATCAGTGCGCGCGTGTGGATTGTTTCAAGTGTAGCCTAAACCGTGTTAACACAGGTATCCGATATAGGTCGCTTTTAAAAGCAGATGTAAAGAGGCATTCAAAAAAAGGATCTAGGCAAAAAGAAAAAAAAAAAACAATTATTGGCTTATTGGCCATGTTTGGAATGTAAAGTGGGTCCCCCTGTGCGATCTGACATTCTGTATGCATAACCTATGGGAAGCACAACAAAATCATCTGGTTTCTACGCTGATGACAGTCTAGACTGAGAAGGAGCATTTGGGAAACGCGCGGCTAATCACTCCCATTGTCCGCCAAAGAACAGAACCCTAATTTGTTTCAGTATAGGAAAATTACAGTGTGCTAAACTGGATGATGAAATAGAAGTGGATGTTATACTTCAGGCCTGCGAGGCATCTGTAGCTTGGTTTTTTCCTTAATTGCGGGCTGCCTGAATGAAAACCCAGGCTGAAAGCATAGTGTGAGCAACCGTGAGCAGCTTCATCAGAATTATGAAGCCCAATTAATGCACTGGCATTGCTGCCTAGAACAAAAAAATTAGTCCTTGATTTAAGTTTTTTCATTGTCTGCTGTGTAATGTGATGAAATCAGGAAATCCCATTAATATAACAATCAATAATTATTCACGGTAACCTGGTTTTTATAGGTTCACAAGCAAGTAGACTTATATTTATTTTTCCTGAGTAGGACACTTTATTTTTTTAAAGGTTTGCTTAAATATAATGATGTTGGAAGGCAGGTAATAAAAAAATGGCTTCTTCCCATTAAAACAAAACAAAAAATGAAAAAAATCTCTTTTTTGAAATATTTGGTTGGGGTGTGAAGACAACGTTGCCGACTTGGCTGGCTGTCATCGCCGAACGCACAGTGCGGTGGCCTCGTTAGGTGTGACCTCGCCCTCCGGAAGCTCGGGGGGGGGGGGGGGTGGGGGGTGGGGGGCCTCCGCCGTTAAAATAGCACTTCCGTAACCGTTCTGCGACGCTGGCGTGCCCGAGCCGCGGCGGGAGGCCGCGCCGCCGGTCGAAATCGAGAGCCACCAGGCGGAGAGAGGCTCGGCCGAGCAGCCGCGGGACCGTTGACGCCCGCGGGAGACCGCCGTCCTCCCGTTCGCTGGCCCTCCGCCACGCCCGCGGCTGCGCGCCTTGGCAAGCTTGCTGTGGATTTCCCAGCACGTCTCCTGTGGGATAGCCACACAAGCTAGCGGTATCTGTTAAAGCCGGTTACTTAACCAATGGGCGCTAACGATTACGGCTATTTTTGTAATATTGTTCATTATCGATTCCGCGGCCTAGCGCGAAAGGGGAATTGCATTTGGGGTGGTGAGTCACCTTTATGGAACATTTTATATTGGCTGTAAACCTTTTTTTTTTTGGGTCAGCCATTTGCATTCAAGAGGGGCTCTTCAGCGTTTTCTTGGCACATTTATAGTCCGTGCTCCGTCTATTAAATTTGCAGCGTTAACGAGGATCAGAAACTGCTTATGTATTTAGTCTGTTTATTTTTTTCCCCCAATTTGGAATTCTGAATTGCAGTCCACGGGTCCTTCACTGCGAAATCCTCCGTAGGTTTATGAGGGCCACACACCATGGAACCCTCCGACAAACGCAGCCAGCCAATTGCGGTCGGCCGGAGGAGGTGGTGCTGAGCGAACGGGGCCGAGTTAGCCTGCTGACTAGCGACGTCCACCCTAAAATCGCTGTTCTGCTGGGCGGGGCTTTCTGGGATTGCTGATGTTGGTGGTGAAGCTGTTTGAGTGTCACTGCCAGATCTGCTTGGCGTTTTAATCATGCCAATAAACGACGTTTGAGCTGCAGATAAGACCAGAGACCACGGCTCGACTGAGAGATAATTCTGATATTAACAATAATAATGCCCAGACTTGCCTTAACTTAAGATTTAAGTCCGGAGGGATAAAAGGCTTACTGCTATCTCTCCATTTCATTCCAGCCTCTGACTGAGGCTCTGATGGATTAGGCGAGCTGTATGTTTGTGTGTGTGTGTGTGTGTGTGTGTGTGTGTGTGTGGTTGCATGTGTGTGTGTGTGTGAGAGAGAGTGAGCTGTGTGCGTGAGAGAAAGCTGTGTGCATGTGTGTGTTTGAGAGCTGTACGTGTGTATATGTGTGTGCGCGTATGTACGTGTGTGAGAGCTGTGCGTATCTGTGTGCACGTGCACGTCCTGCAAGCACTCTGTAAATTCATAACCCAAAACTGAGTTTAGTAGTATCTTGGTTGCTGCACTGGGAAATGGGACACGACAGAAAAGGGGTCAAGACAACAGCTTAGCGTGTAGGTGTGTGCATTTTCTCATGCCTGGTTGCATATGTTTACATTCACATGTTCGCACATATGCGTACGTGCATTCACATGCATGTATGTGTCTGTACTTGCACATGCCTTCATGAACAATGTTTTTGCGGTCTCAATAATACTTTGTGAAGTCCAGTGTTTTTGCTTGGCCTTCAACTCTGCAGCATCATACATACTGCGTGCACTCTGGGGGATGTAGTTTGGCAGCGGTCCGTGTCTGTGAGCCCGCACTTCGTAGACAGGCACCGCTACACTACGCCGTCTGTACGGGCAGGGGAAACAGAGCTCTCGGGGGAGGGGGGGGGGGGGGGGGGGGGGGGGGGGGTGGACGCAGCGGCGGAAATCAAACGCGATAAGACGCGGCTGCGGCGGTGTCCTGGCCGCCGCAAAATGGCGGGGCCTTTTTCTTCCCCCCACGCGGCGGCTATGAGACCAGATTGTAATTATGATATCTCCCGACTCAAACGCCCGCTTACGCCCCATCCACTCAGACCGAAACCTCTCAGCCCGAGTCGGAATTGGAGATCATATCGGCCTTTTCTCCATCTTTGAGATCGGCTCAGTTTCTGCAGCCAGACTTATTGCCACCCTGTGTTTGTTTGTGTGAGTGTGTGTGTGTGTGCGTGCGTGCGTGTGTATGTTTGTGTGAGTGTGTGTGTGTGTGTGTTTGGGTGTGTCCGTGTGTGACTATTTCATTGCTAGACACTTTTTTTTTTTGCCTTAAAACTTGATTTATTGTAACATTTTTGTCTTGTGCTGTAGAAGTCTCAGTATTCTATACTCTATAGTTTTTAGTGCATGGAGATGGCAGCCTAAACATTTAAACCAGTGCAAGAAACCACAGAGGCATAATGAAAATGACAGGTGAACAATTTGCAGGCAAACAAGGTGTATAGGATCTACATGCTCGCAGCTGTAAGCCTTGAGCATTGCTCCAAGGAAGATAATTCAAGTTCCAGACCTATGCGTAGTCGCTCCACTGAGACAAAACATCTACCCTCTGTCTTGTAGCCCCGTAAACAAAGCATCCAGGAGGCAGGACCGTGACTCAATCTTATCGTGGCTCTTTTTGCAATGCGCCGCGAGACGTAAGGTTAGCGGAGCCTCCTTAGAAGACAGATAGTTTATCTCCCGCGGGGAGGCATTGCGCATTGTTCCCATGACGATTCCAACCGCGCATCATCAAGTAAGACATCGGGTTAACCCCGTAGCAACGGGCGGCATTTAAAAATGCGTCCACGCAGCAACAAATGCTGCTTTTGTTTGTCACCATTCTCGCCGCATCACAAAAACAAATGCCACAGAGTACCGCGCGCAATTAAAAGAACAGCAGGACTGTTGACGTAACTGAGCAGAAGGGAGGAGTGCCTTTCTAACAGGCGTTGCCAATAACAAAGAGAAGAGAGAGAACAATATGGATAGATTTATTTTCCCCCCTTCTCAAAGTCTGGGCCTAACCATTGAGGCTGTCGAGTACTTTCATGTTGGGTTTTTTTGGTTTTACGCAATACATTCGGTAATAGCACAATCATTTCCCACACGCACAAACCGCAAGTTTACACTGACAAACTGGGTGTGGACACACTTGCGCATCTGTTCATGGTTTGAGGGATAGACAGAACAAATGTTTTTTTGTTTTTAATTAATGAAAGCGCCCTTAATTTATATCAGCGTTAGTTATTTGTGATGAGAACTAGAGCTGCACCACAGTTTTGTTTGCCTGTCCTCGAGGTCAACAGGTGGCATGGCTGACCATGTGCGCTCTGAAAGTCACGGTTTGGCTCCAAGCATGATCCCCTCTGCCTCCCTCTCTCTCTCCCTCTCCCCCTCTCCCTCTCTCTCCCTCCCTCCCTCTCTCTCTTTCTTCCACCCTCCATCCCTCTCTCTCTCCCTCTCCCGCCCTCTCTCCCTCCCTCCCTCTCTCTTTCTTCCACCCTCCATCCCTCTCTCTCTCCCCCTCTCCCTCTCTCTCTCCCCCTCTTCCTCTCTATTTCTCTTTCTCACTCTTTCGCTCCTTTCCTCTGTCTGTCCCTTTCCCTTCCTCTCTCCTCCTCCTCTCCACTCAGACATGGGCATGGGCACCATCTGGCTGCCCGTGCGGTCGCTGGCACAGCTTCTGAACACCGCCATCCACTGGGGGTGGGATGAGCCAGTGTCTGGAAAGCAACAAAAGGATTTTTAAGCAAAGTTTATTTCTTTAATTGGCATCCCCGTCGCTCAGAGCCGTACACATGTGGGTTGCGGCTTGGTTTTTTGTTTGTTTTTTGTTTTGTTTTTTCGAGTAAAAGGCACACGTCGCACCGAATTCGCATCCCCGCGCGGCGCAAACACCTGAAGCCTTCGTTAGCCGCCGCGGCAGCGCCTGGGCTACGCAGGAAAACCCGGTCCGGCTGCAGCCGACAGATTAAGAGTTCTGAAGAGAGGCGCGTGAATGGGAAACAGTCCTCGGAGCGCTAGCTAGGCTAATTGCGCCGCGTCTGGGCTTGATGGATTTGTTTTTAATTGGGGCGGCAAAGGGAAAACATCGGCGAGCCTTTGCTTTGCCTTTTTCTCCGGTCTTTCCCCCCTTTTTTTTCGTTCCCAGAGACGGAGACGCGCAGAAGCAGGTGCGTTTGTCACAAATCGCCGGGTAATTTTCTTCATCCTTCAACGCTGGGCCCCCCGTCACGGCTAAGCCCCGATGGGTGAGATCACTGCGTGAGGAATGCACTGGACTGCGTGCAGCGCTCCGGGCCGCACGTTCCAGCTCTATTGGCACTATACTTCTTCCGTCCCTGCCTCCTGTTGAGGCTACGCTACTGAAAGTGGGGGAACTGTACTCGGATTTCTAACCCGAGGATTCGTCTGGCGGCTAACCCCGTGCGCTAACCCCAGCCCCCTCTCTCCCAGCGGCCTTCCTCGTTGTTTATGCCGGAGGAGACGAGACCAGAGGCTGTTTTCCGTCTGGGCCTCTCGCCCCCTCCCGGGAGTGGCGAGATGGGGGCCCTACGCACCTGGGTTTACCGCAAGGAAGGGGTTCACGGGGTCAGGGGGTCATGGCCGTAAGGTTGAGCGCTCCCCTCCGCGCCCGACGCTGTGCTTAGCAACGCAGGCAGCAGCCGCCTCCCTCCCCCCTCAAACCCCCCCAGGGCGCGGACGGAAACACAATGGCCGCCTGTCTCTTGTTAGCGTGATTAAACTGCAGGTTCAAAGGCGCCCCGCGCGAAACTCCCGCCATTCATCAGGGCCACGTCTTAGAAACGATCTCCCGCGGCCCCCCGGACCGGAGTGCGTTCAGCCAGGCCCAGAGGAGGACAGACAGGGGTAATTACGATGCTGAGCTCCAAGCAGCACAGCACTGTTGCTTTTTCTCTCCTTGTTGCCTTTTCCCCCTCCTCTTCCTCCTTCAGCTCCTCTGGCCATTTCTTTGCGCGGAATGGACCACACGTCCGAGGCATCGCTCATCCTGACCAGGGGCTGGATCGGATAGTGGTCGCAGGGTCAAAGTGAGGGTGACCGCAAGTCCCAGTTGTATCCTGAGATTTCTAGCATTTGTCCCGTGTTGCCGCAGATGAATTTGGGATCCCGTTTGTCAAGATAATTAGCTTTCGGTTGCTGAAAATAAGAAAACACGATTTCATAACTGTGGAAACTCTTTTTGCCATACATCAACCTGTGATGTTGTTAATCTCTGAGGGAGTCTCTTGCAGAGAATTTGTATTTTTTGTTAACCTACTGTGTATTGGGGTAGTAGTTTTAGTTCATTATTTAGTTCATTTAATGCAGCCCAATTAAAAGTAGCATAATAAAACTGCGCAAATCTTTATAAGTAAACACTGTTTTTAGTTTCAGTGTTTACTCAACAGAACGTGAGGCTAGTTCGGAAGATACCTATAAAGATGCAATCCAAGTCGACGATTCTCGAAAAGAGCCCAAAGAGACTATGCAGATTCCAACATAAGTAGAAAAAAACACTACCCACGGATCCGTGTTTTGCAACTTGAAAGCTTTTTGTAAAGCCTGCAAAAGATAGTTCGGTGTCCCTGGGCGGGGAGTTGGATGAGTAGCACAGTGCTGTTGGGAAAACACCACGTAATTCATTCAGCAACTCTGTGTATTCAAAATACTCGTGTCTCAAGCTTCTGCCACAAACCCAATGCTCCCTGCACCAGTCTACCTGCTGCCAAGCTCTGTGAAGTTCATACAGTAACCGCTGTGCATCAGCTGTCAGCCTTCTGGTGACAGGGAATTAAACCTAACTCCTAAAGATTGTAGAGCTACCCAGATGGCAAAAAAGTTGTCAGACTAAAGCAGTCATTGGTTTAAATTCTTTTTTGCAGCGGTCCTTTTCAATATATCAAACTACAGAGCGAAAGGTTTTTGATCATTCTATAACGGTTCGCTTGCTCCGAGCACCTCTTGAGGTTTCCAGGAAGAGTATTCACACCAGCCCACACAAGCTTTCTTCGTTAGTACCACAGCTAGATTTTTTTTTTCCAGACGGGGAGAGCATGTATGAGAAAGGTTTTATGAGAAATGACAGCTGGTTTCAGAAATGTACCAGGGGGTCATTAATTTTTTAATTGGGGGTGATTAATTGAGAAGATGTTTTGTCTCCTGGGTCCGTGGCCTGGGAGTTGCGGTCCTTTTATCCAGCTCAGGGAGGCGTTCATCTGAGCTGATCCCACCACAATCCCCTCAGAGCCACGCAACGTCTGGTCCACTTTCCCAGCTGTGCCGCGCCCAGTTCTGGTAATGGGCCTCATTCTGTGCTCATTGACTCATGCTAACATGTGGTGGACCCCCTGTGCCTACAGCCCTGTCTTTATGCGTGTCCAAATATACTTCCCATGGAAGCTGTATGTTTTTTTTCCAATTCGAGGGTTGACCTTGATGAAGTTCACACAGAGCTCTTGACATGGCTGTCCAGAGGTAGTAGCCTAACAGATGCCATGCTGGACAGAAAATAGAAAAAAATTGAAAAAGTCGGAGCCAAAATCAAAAATTGACATGGTAGTTATGTGCTATTTAAGGTTGTGCCATAATAGGAGAGTGTTGTTTTTAAGATTTATTGAATGTTTATTGTAAGTAAGTATGCCTTAGGCGACCGTCAAAGTTCAACAGCTGTGAAAAGGTGACGCGCGTTGCTTCTCAAAATGGCACAGTAACATACTTGGCCATATTTCATAAAAAGTATACTAACAAATAAATTTAAACAGTGCTTGTAAATGGGAGGCCTCATGTAAATGCAAAGGTCTGGCACGTGCACATTATTGTAACCTGCTGCTGTCCATTAACATGGCATTTGGCCCATGGTGCGGTATGAGGTAATGGAGGAATTTAACTTGTAATTGGAACACTGATTGTTTGAGTCTCGGCCCAGCTGCTTTCCGACTTGCCTTGGTACATCTGCCACTTGTAGTCAGACCGTGCAATTCCAATGGCGAATACCTTGCGCAATCTCCTCACCCTCATGCATGGAGTGGAGCACGGGCCTTTTCCGGGGCTGTGATCACCCCCTGACCTGAGCTCGGGCTTTATCGCTCACCTCGGCACGCCCCCCCCCCCCCGGGCCCTCGCCGAGAGCAGCTCAGCCGCGAAGCCGCTCCAACCAAGCAAGCAAGCAAGCCAGCCGCCGCCCCTCGCGACCGTCCGCGGTCGAGCGGCTGATCTTATTTCCCGAGTAAGCCGTCGCTAATCCCCGCAATAAGACATCTTTTTTTTTTTTTTTTTTTCCACCTCCTGCTCCACTTAGCCTGAGGCCGGGGGCGGCGAAGCCTGGCGTGGAGCGTCCTCGTCTCCCGCGCGAGCCGCCGGTTTTCGGCAAGGCTGCCGCTTGCGGTCGAACGAACTTCAGACGACGTGAACTTTAATGACACGGACGAATGCGCCTGAATTGGAGATCGCTTCATCTGAATTTTACCTCGCCCACGAGAGGATTTGCCCCCATTGCTCACGTGTGGCAGAACGTCTGCCTCATCGCCGGAGAAGCCCCCGTCCCCCGCCACTCTCCCAAACCTGCTGTTACACCGCCTCAAAGCGCCTGTCAGTCTCTATTCATCCTCTGAGAAATTATTTTGTGTCTTACAGGCACGACATGACGTCGGGACAAAGCAACACAAATGCCATAATATGACACGGCAAAGGAACACAAAAGCGACTTGCATGAATAAGTAATGAGCTGGTGGCGGTACTTAGTCTCCTTGTTTGGCAGACCGATCGCCACCGAAATTGAGGATTTGGGCTCCCTGTTTATTTTGCGAAGCGCCGTCCCGAATCTTCGGCCAGGAGTTGCTGTCGGCTTGTGAGCGGTGGTCCGCTCCTCCGCTCCCGTCCCTGGGCTGACCTTCTCCCCCGGCCTGGTTTTCTCACGCATCCCCCCCGCGCTCTGCCCCTCCCGTCCGACGCGGGACACGCCCGTGCAGCTGGCCCCCGGGGCTGAACGACGCCGGTTTCGCCCCGATCCGAGAACGCGTAATCGCATTTTCGTCACGCTGGAGCCGCGTGCTGACCATATGAATTTCGCACCTTCGAGACCGGAGCGAATTTGCATGCAAACGAGTGGAAATTACAGCCCCGAAAATGCGCTCGGAGCCAGAGTCTGCGTTTCTCTCCTCCGCTCGGCTATTCCCGGTTGGCTCTTTCCTTTCTGCTGAGTGTGATTGAATGAAGGAAATCTGCGTAATTGCAGCCTTTACACACATTAGCGCCAGGCTGTAAAAAAGCTAATGGACAGCTTCCCCCCCCCCACCCCCTACCCCCCCACCCCCTTTCATTGCCGTCCAAAATTTGTTTCCTCGCGCAGTAATGAGAGGGTTTTTTAATTTACTTTCAGGTTGTCATTGTTTATGAAATGCGTGTTTAGGGAAGGAGCGGTGAGCTATCATTCTCTGGTCTTCTCAGTGGCGTGGCGTGATAATATGAGCAGTTAGCCAGAAGGTCGGTTGGTGATTCAAATCCTGGGCTACAAGGTGCTCAACCTTCTTGGCTTTGATTTAACATCCGACAAGGATTATGTCTATAGCAGGTTATCTGAGTCAGCATAGCCAAAATGTTTAACTTGTAATGTAAGCTGGATGGTGTCGCAGGTGCCACTTATACGCTACTCTGTAATCTTTGTTCAGGAGACTCATTAGGGAACGGTGCTTCATGTGGCAACGAGTTAGGGGAAAGTTCTCAGGAGAAAACGTCCTCAAGCCAGCCAAACGCACATCGCCGCCATGTTGGTTTTCTGAGAGGACGGGTAGCCCGTTAATGGGAAACATAGCAGAACCATTTGTTCAGCCCTTCGCCCATTCTAATAGCCTGTGTATCGACTGCTAAAGGGAGAAAAAATATAAAAAAATAAAGGAAGTAGGAAGCAGGAGGGAAAAGAGCCAATTTCAGACGGTCTCTTTCCTTTAAAAATTTTATCTTGCTGTGGCAAGCGCGCAACTAACAACATCTCTCAGCCACTCAGGAGGGAAATCACTTCTCCGCTCTCGTTACAATGCGGCATACATATTGCATCCGTTCTCCCTCTCCGCGGCCTTTACGGTCGATGCTAATGCAGCGTAAACGCTCCGGATTACGGGGAGGGGGCAGAATCGGGAGGCGACACAAACTTGGACTTGCCCGCGCACGACAGGGGGGCCTAATCCTGTCTGACACATCTTTAAATCTTTAAATAGAGAGCGGCCCGCTTTCTTTTCCCTGGGCCGAGATTTCGGAGGGATGGGAAAAGGGAGGTTTCGAGTTACGGCAGCATTAAGCGTATGACTGTGGCAGATTTTTCCGGGCCGTAATTACGTTGTAATGACGTGCTGTTATGCTTCGAGTATGTGGCCGTAGGGCCTCGTTCCAGAAGGTGAGGCCCAGATGCCGATTGTTCCGGGCCCCTGATTGGGTCTAAAAGCCGAGACGACGTGGCCGTTAACGGAGCGTGGAAGCGCAGGGGTCGGGGGAAAGGGTTAACTCTCCCCTGCCTGACGGTCCCCTCGGGGAACTGACCTGGCTGTTCTTCCAGTTGTTTTTCCCTCCTCAGCTCATCTGTTTTGCTCTTTTCCGGTATTTCAGAAGGCCCGAGGAATGTTCCGGACTGACTTGGGCGGAAAGGTGAAGAGCTGAGGACCGAGTAGACGAAAGAAAAAGGGAAATTTTGAGTGAGGGAAAAGAGACTCGGCCTGCCCAGATCAATGAACATGAGCTGATGTGTGGGGCCAAGAAATATCGCTGACTATCCGTACTGCAGCAGTCACACGGCGTTACAAGCCATGCCGGCTGATGAACAATCAATGGTGTTATTTTAAGGGTTAAAACGATCTTAATAAATTAGGATTACTTAGTCGGTAGCTTGGTTTATAATTAAAAGTGTGGTTGGAGGGGCAGCTGGGTAGCTCACTCGATAAAAGCACAGGAGTGCATGAGCGCGTGAGTGAGCACCGTGGTCTCGGATCGAATCCGACCCGTGCCAGCGCAGTCTGTGGCCAGCAGCTCCGCAGGGGGCGGCACCATAATCGACTTTGTGTCGCTCCGGGATACGGGAGGCCAGAAGGTTGTTAGAGGGACACAGTCGGTAAGGATGTATACTGGAGCTTTGTTCGTTGCTCGAGTGACTCCTGCTGGCCAATCCGAGGGCCCGTGGCTAGCACTCTCCGCGCAAGCGTATGAACAGGGATCCGCTGCCCCCTACTCCGGCCACGAGTGTCTTTTTGACTGCGGTGTGAAAAGAATCAGCTGGCTGGCAGGCGTGTGTTTTGGAGGAGAACCGAGGATCGCCCTCACTCTTCCGAGCTGGCAGCAGGGGCCGTATATGAGCACACTTGGGAATGGACTTTTGGAAATACAAAATGAAAAAATGTATAAATTTATTTAAATTAAAACAAAACAAAAAAAACAACACTTAAAACAAATAGTGTCGGTAGGGGAATGGGTCCCTCTCTTTTGTGGGAGGGAGGGTAACTGGAGCAGGAAGCAGGAGGGGGACCCAGTCGTCTGTTCTAAGTTTCGATGGAGAAAAAGAGGCGCTGGGGGAGTTGTCATCGGGTGAGCGGGGACGGCTCGCTGCAGAGACCGCCATCTCGCCGGCTCACGGGGAAGGCAGCCTGGAGCAACGGGGCCATGAAAGCATCCGTCTTCTGACTCCGTGCCTACCCCCCCCTCCCCTCCTCTCCCCTCCCCTCCACTCCTGTCACCGCACACCACTCAGTATGCGCCCCATCTTCTGCTGGCCCCAATGTTGGGCGAGCACCCGCACCCCCGCTGCAGTCAAAGCTCTCGCACGGGGATGGTGTGCATATTTTATTTGTTCTGTGTCAAAATAAGGTTTCTGTAAAACTAATATATCTCTCTCTGTCTCTCTTTCACTCTCTTTCTCTCTTTCTCATCACCCGCTCCCCTATGTGTCGTCCTGGTGGCCCTGGTCTTCACCCTGACCCTCGTCGTTCTCCGCCGCAGGTAAGCAACGATCCGCCGTCTCGCCCACTGATCACTCAGCGTCTCGTTTGTTCCGTCCGCCTCGGTCCGTGTGTCCCCACAAGCCATCGCGTCCTCACAAGGGCTGACGCCACCATGTCGCTCCAGGCCGTCCACCTTCTGCTAATTCTTCG
The DNA here is from genome assembly GCF_013347855.1 of Anguilla anguilla. NCBI lineage: Eukaryota > Metazoa > Chordata > Actinopteri > Anguilliformes > Anguillidae > Anguilla > Anguilla anguilla. The sequence continues at coordinate 21,805,413 of NC_049206.1, read as the reverse complement.
TGAAAGAGTGACCAGACAGCTGCAGGGAGGAGAGAGAGAGAGGGATGGGGGGTGGGTAAGGGAGGAAGAAGAAAAAGACAGGACCAGAGAAAAGCTCATTTCCCATTACTTTTTCAGAAAGAGAGGTGATTGGTCCACACGTTATGTTACCACGTCAATGGCTTTCTGAATGGAGGTGCCTCGACGAATCCTAGTATGTCTTTTGGGGAAGAATATGCTCTGCGTATATTTGTGGCGGGTACATTGAGGCCCCGACAGTGAATTCCAGGATTACAGAAAGACACGGTTTGATCCGTCTGAGAGAAGCTTAGACATGAATAACATGAGTGCTCTTTGAAGTGGGCCTAGAACAGCTTGCTAAAAACTTGCACTGCATTATCACAGGACCTTCTCAGCAGCTGTGTACAGGTGTGTGTGTGAGCACACGTGTGTTTGTGCGTGTGTGTGTGCGCGTGTGTGTATGTGTGCTTCAATGTGTGCGCACACTTGCATTTGTGTGTGTCTACATGGTGTGTGTGCTCGTGTGTGTGTGTGTGTCTGTGTGTGTACAGATGTGCCTACTTGACTTGGCAGCAGTCATCTCTATCCTTCCTCCAATCTGGGAAGCAGCTGCTGCTGCCCATCATTAATGTTTTCACCATTACGGAGAATGAAGTTGTGGAAACAGAAGATCCATTTTTACCACGAATCCACAATCCACGCTTTAATCACCCTAACGTCCTCAGTGCTCAGACAAACCAGGGTTCTCTCTGTCTTCCTCCTCCTTTTGCAAAGTAAAAAAGTATCGTAACAGATCGTATTTATAAATTGCTTCTACAGCCAGTAAAACCAGTTTTTTTTTTTTTTTTTTTAAAGTGAAAGAAACATTTCAAAGAATTAAAAGGAAAGTAGCATGCATTTGTCCTGGAATGACCGTGGCGACACGTAGGTGACCATATCAGGAAAAAGTCGACCGGAATGTTCTGGAAAGGTGTGCGGTCTCTGTGTGTGGAGCGTGTGCAGAAAGGAGTCCCCGGGCCTCGCGGACGGAGCCGCCGCTGTTTGACGAGATCGATCTGAAGTGTTGACGCCGCGCGCGCTCATTAACGCCGATGCGTTGGGACGGCTGTTTCGCTCTCCGGGGTTGAAGCTGATCGCGCGTCGGCGGGTTCGCCCCGCGGGATTGCGCCGCCTTCGCGTTTGGCGTGCGACGCTTCCCCTTCGATGTCACGGATTCGCGCGGGTCCCCTCTGCCCGGAGAGGCGGGGGGAGGCGGTCTTCCCTCCGAGTGTCAGGTGCTCGGATTCGATTCGCTGAAGGGAAAGGGAGGGGATGATGGTGCTGCCTATGCTAAGGCACCGGAGGCCTGCTCCTTGTGTTAGTCCACTGTTACATTACATTACAGGCATTTAGCAGACGCTCTTATCCAGAGCGACTTACACAACTTTTTACATAGCATTTTACATTGTATCCATTTATACAGCTGGATATATACTGAAGCAATTTCGGTTAAGTACCTTGCTCAAGGGTACAACGGCAGTGTCCTACCCGGGAATCGAACCTGTGACCTTTCGGTTACAAGTCCAGTTCCTTACCCACTGTGCTACACTCCGTCCGCAGCGACAAGTTAATGCGATTTGCGGGGAGCACCAGAGGACGCGCGCGTGCCCCCCCCCCCCCCCGCCGCTCAGACACGCCCTGCGGCGCATCGAGCGCGGGTCGAATCGCCCGCCCAGGAGGAAAAGGCTGAGGCCGCTCGAGCAACCGAGCGCCGGCGATCACGTGACCGGCAGCTCTGACACGGCCTTTTTTGGCAGTTTTTTTCTGAGACTCCAGTGCGTAACCGTATCTTCGGTTCCCATTTTCCTGATTTGACCAAATGAACTGGCCTGATCACCTGTCTGCTGCTCCAGTTTCAATACAGAAGAACTACACACGTGCTTTATTTTTAGGAATGCGCTCCGTCAGGTTGACAGTAAAAAGACTACCGCAAAACTATTTACGCTTTCGATTTTTATGTGTGTATCATTTGGCAGACACACCCACACACATTTTGTTAAAAACTGTACAGTGTGTGTGTCGTAAGGCATATGGTTACTGATCGAAGTAAAAGCACAGGCAATTTTCAGTTGTAGGCGCGTTTGTCATAACACAGACACACCGAGCTGAGGTTCCCAGATGCCACCATTGTTTTCCCAGGTAGGGTGTGAACGACAGGTCGTTTCCTGTTTCTCTCCTCGGAGCCGTGCCAGGAATAGCCGGGATGACGCATGACATCCCACTTCCTGTTCGGTTCCCGAGGTGCCCTTCCCCGACGACCAGACAGCTGGGGCGTGGCCCGCCGGGGGGCCTGGAGAAGTCCCACCACGTGCAGCGGCGGGGAAAATAAGGTCCCAGCGCCCTGCCCCCAGGCACCCGGCCGTCAGTCGCTTTAATTGGGCTCCGGGGCGGTGCGGAAAGGTGACGCCCCCCCCCATCCCTGTGGCGGAGTCCGAAGGGGGGAGGTGGTTTCCAGCGATCCCCATCGCGCCGCATTGCTTTGAACGCGCAGGCTAATTATCGCCCTCGCGCTTCCGCCAGGTTTTGTCCCCGTTGACAAAAGGGCCTCATTGTTTTGCCCGGTGTTTTTCTCCCGGTAGTCACCTGGCAGCTCTCTCCTCCCACCTGCATCTCTCCGTATCAGACGCCAACCGCTCGGAGAACCTCAGACACGTATTTTTTATTTTTTTTTTGTTTTTCTCTTCACCTAGGCTTTTGCGCAATCCTTTGTATTCATCGAGGTTTCTTTTTTTGTTTTTTAAGGCTTATATCTAGCGCGCATCGGGGCAGAGTTTGAAAAACAACGCCTTAAATAAAAAATAAAAAAGACAGTGCTACGGATCAACAGCCGGTTCAGAGTCACCCCGCTTTCCCGGCAAAATCATGTTTATTTATTTTCCGCACGCTGCGTATATCTTCTTTATGATTTTATACCCCGCGTTTCTTTTTTCCCCCACATTTGTTTTTCCACCCGTTTGAGACGGAGTGCGACTCCCCTGAATATAGTACTTCAGGAGCAAGGAAATCCCCGGTTCTCTTCAATTTAGAGGACTGGGTATTGTTTTTTTTTTGTTTTTTTTCCCTTCCCTCTCATAATATGTTTCCGAGATTTCCCTTCTGATGGCTCTGAAACACACTTTTCTTTTTTTTTGTTTTGTTCTACCGGCGGGAGAATGTCACGGGCTCTCTCCGTGGGGCTCGTGATAAATTGATGTTCAGTCCAGCGTTAAGAAAATCCAATATGGGGAACTCGTGTTCCTGGCCTCTCCAGGGGGTTGTGGCACTTTTGGGGCCCCCGCAACTCAGCTGTCATAACCGGTACTCCTCCGAAGAGCCCTTTCCTCTACTTTTTTTATTTTCTGCTCTTTTTACGGCGTTATGATTAAACCGCCGAAACTTCTCCGTCTCTCCTTTCAGATTAAAAGTCGGCGTGCCCGGGAGAGGTTCGGAACAAGCTAGAGATTTAATATGTGTGAGAGTGGCTTTCCGAGAATTTCTGCGAGAATCGTCCGCCCCCCGGTCCCCCCCTGGTCTCTCCTCTTCGCGCGGTTCTGATGCGTGTGCTGTGGATCTCGGCTTTATTACCGACCAACCACGAGGGGAAGCGAAACTATTCTTCTTTTTTGTTTGTCTTTTATCGCTTTATTGGCATTTATGGAGGGAGAGCCCGTTAGCGGGCACATATTTTTTCACTGTTTGACTTTTTTTTTTTTTCGGGTGTCAAAAATCTGGCCCCGCCCCTTAGCTCCCTTGTGGAAAGGGAGAGCATATGCGTGTTTGCCTGTGAGTGCCTTGCATTGCTGTGCATCGGCGTGCGTGCGTAGGACAAGGCACGGGAGGTGGGTGCTGGGATTGAATTAGCTTTCTGGTCGCGGTTAAATGCTTGTTGTGAAGGTTTGTTGTTTAGCTGCTGCTATGAGGAACAGGAAGGACCTTCAGTAAGCCCTACTCAAGGTTTGGAGGCGTGCGCGTGCGAGCGTTTCTGCGGTGCGTACGTCCACGCGTGTCCCGGTGCTTCGTTTACTTTCGCGGACTCCTGAAGGAGTCACACGGGTTCCTGAGCGCGCTACCGACTGCGGACGGAAGGAGAGCGGCGAAGCGCCGGCGGCAGCTGTGGCCGAACAAGCGAATTAAACTTTCATTACGATCCAGCGGAGTGGCAAACGGACCCCGCTCCCACACAACCCCCCCTCCCCCGACCTCCCACACCCACCCAACAGGCGGAGCGCGGCCACCAGGAAGGGCCGGACCGGCAGGCGGGCGGCCGTAGAGAGCCGCGCAGGAACAGGTGGACCGCCGTCTGTAATCGGCGCCGGAGGAGCGCGGCGTTGTCGAGCGGCGCGCCCCGGCCTGCCGCTTCGCCGCGTCCGAAACGGAGTCCCGCTAATTTGAAACGACGGAGCGTGGCTAACGAGCTCCGGCGGTCGCGTTAGACGGCGGACCTTTAGCGACGGCTCGCGGCGCGCGTGCGAGCCCGCCCGTTTCATCGCCTTTCGTGCGCATTACCGCTAAACCGCTCGACGTACTCAACGACACCTGCTTTTTCTGCCCCCTTTTAAAAGCGTTTCCTTGTTCGGAGTCTGAAATGGAGTGGGAAAATAAGCCGGGGCGTCGTGCGAGCTGCCGGGAAGGCTAATAGGCCGGAATGAATCGCTACAGGGACGCAGGGGTGCTAAACCGGAGGAACCCCCGTCTCCCAGGTGGGCCTCGCTCGGGCCCGCAAGCGCGAACGAGCAGGCGGCGGGAACGGGAAGACCGGGCCCTGACCTCGAAAGTTTTCCACCACCGGGGGCTAGAGAGTGCGAGACCGCGCCGGGTCACGACCCCTTGACCCTTGACCCGACCCTCGGAGCGCGTGCCGGGGTCGGCGAGGTCCGGCGGCGGCGGCGGCCGGTCTGGTCTGCAGCTCTCCGGCCGCCGTCTGTCGGGCAGAGCTGCTGATGACCGATGGCTGCTCGGGGAGAGAGAGGTTTGTGAGCCGTCCCCTGCTGTGGCCAGCGGGACGGGGGTGGGTTGCGTTTCATTTCAGACGGACGATTCATTGAAATGTTCTTTGCGAATTGAATTTTAATTTGTTTCCTCATCTGATTGAATTGAAATGGAATTGACTGCATGCGAGCGGTCAACACAAAGGAATAATAATCAGAGGAAGAAGAGGAAGAATAAAAGAATAATTAATATTGCTGAAATATTAATAATAATAATAATAATAATAATAATAATAATAATAATAATAATAATAGGGAAATAATTAATTTGCAGGCCACGAGGGCTTCAAAACCATGGTCAGATGTAACATTTATAGCTTCCCAAGGTCTCTCGCATCTTCCACGTCACAACGAGGCGTGACAGCTGTCTGGTAAAAAGCCTGAGCCGTCCGCTAAATAGTTAATGTTCCGGCCCCTCGGAGACGGCTTATTGGACGCTAAATATTCAGCAGAGCATTAAAGAGTGATGAACATTGATGGAGTGAGACCTGCTAATTTTACCCCGTCCCGTTCCGTCATCGGCGAGTGAAGAGAAGGGGGGGCAGCGCTCGTTCCACGTCCGCGCGCCGCCGACGCTATCGAAATATCCGCGGCGCCATATGGATCCGTCGTAGACGAGCGGCTTTCCTTTCTGGTTCCGCTTTTCCCGCCTTTCAGCTGTCAGCCGTCAACATTAAAAACGTCAGACGCGGACTTGCTGCGTCGCGTGATCTGTGGCACAGCGTCCCTGCTGCATTGAAGCCGAAGCCTGACGGCTTTGCTATTTCAGCGTGTGTGGGAGTGGTGGTGGGGTGAGGTGAGGGTTACCATTGTCAGGGAAAGATATGCTGGATTTAATGAGATTTAATCATTTGACAAGCGTTTCCCGCGAATGATGTCCTGTTTAATAATGGCTGCCACCGTTATCACCCGGGCCACATATTGATGATGGCTGAAATTGGTGGTGCTTTGAAATTATGAAAGGTTTTTATACAAATATAATAATGAGAATGATGATAATCATCATCATCAATATTCATTGATAATGGTAGTCATATTCATGCAAAGAAATTCATATTGAACTTTCAAGGGCTTTCAACAGAGCAGTACCGTATAAACTGCTGTTTATTCAAGCCAAAAACACTATCCCTGTGACAAACTTGCCGATGCCCCTCTTGCGTGTCCCATTCACACCCAGGCTAAGCCCAGCATTGCGGCCTCTGACTCTGGGTACCTCCATCTGTGCCTCCAGTATCTGACTCTGGGTACCTCCATCTGTGCCTCCAGTAACGACTCCGGCAGCAGATCCCCTAGGGCGGGTGGCGCTCTGGTACTGGAGCTCGCTGTCTGGGGACTCCAGCCGTAGCCCCACGGCATCCATGGACACACACGTGGGACCCTGCCCAGGGTGCAGTTAGAGGCTGTTCTTCATCCCACACCTGGAAGACAGTTTCGGGGGAAGATCAAAGGGTTTGCCGGGGGGTCTCCTTTGTTCGAACAGCACGAGACCATAGGTCGTTTTGTTCCGCTCCATTTATTGTTTTGCCTTCTCCGTTGGAGGCAACCACTCTCAAAAAAAAACAGCATTCCTTATCCTGCATCACAGGATAACAGACCTGCTTTGCACACTGCCAGTCTCAGCTTCTCGGCTGCCTACACCTGCCTGCACGTCTGGTCATTCTGAAGAGAGAAAGAATAATGGGTGGAGTTTCAGTGAGGTGTCATTCACTAATTTGAGCCAATCAAACCAATTTGCTCTTCACGGCACAACTCAGTGATCACATCAGTGGGCGTATGATAGCTCTTCTCATTCTGGCTTTCACGAGGCCTCACTTGTCCATTACTGGATGAGAGGGAAAGTATTAGTTTTTGCCAGTCTCAACCCAGTTAAGTATGGTGTGGTGGGAAGGAGGGAGGAGTCTTAGCACGACAGCAGGGGTTTATGCTGGCAAATCGGCCCAAATCAGTGAACGGAATTTCAAGAGGGTTCAAGGTTTAGTGAGGATCCTAGAAGTCATTTCATCAGCTCCCCCCCCCCCCCCCCCCCCCCCCCACGGTGCACTTAAAACTTTCTCCCTGCCTCCACCTGTAATCCATGTCCGGCCCCCCTGCAGAGGTTACGATGACTCATCTGTTTACCGAAATGGAGATTCATTTGGCCGCCCACCAGGATTGGGCCAGCTTCGCCCCGCGTCCCGGGCACGACGCCATCGTCTTTACTGGTGCCGCGACCTCGCCATCGGTGCCCAACGGGTCAATTAATTTTCCCCGGCCGGCCTAGAGGAGGAGGAGCAATAAGCGGAGGACTGCGGAGGGGCACGCCTGGCGGCTCTTCGTCCCGCGGCCGTCGCGCTACCTCAGGGGACCTCCCGCTCCCCCCTTTTTTTAAGGCCACCTGACAAGCGGTAACTTTTTATCGCCGGTAATACGACATGAAAGCGGATGAAGCGCGTCCCGCAAATTGAATTGTACTGGAGCCTCTAAACGGGGTCAGCGGGGGCACCGCTCTCATTTGCCACCGCTGCCGTTGTCCGAAATCCTTAAATGTGTTTCAGTAAATCCCAAGTTGCTGAGCTGAACTTCGGTTTCAGGTTGATTCTCAGAGGTTCTCGTGTCTGGTCGTTCGTTCAAACTTTAGTTCGTTCGTTCAGAGTTTCGTGGGGGACTTGATTCAAGTCAAAAAGACTCCTTCAGGCGAACCCGAAAAGGCCCACTAGGCAGGCTAGGATGCGAGCCTTCAGCTCAGAACAGCCTCAGGAATGCAAAGCAGCGTCTCGCAGCTAAGCGCGTAATTCGAGTCCTGTCCCTGCAGGCCCATGAGTGAAAATAATCCGCCAGATTTGCAATATTGATCGGCCCCAGTCAGACCGAATCCTTTCTGCAGAAAGGTAGAGCGGTATCGCATTGCACTTACATAACCCCTCTCATGCTGTGACCTGAGAGTGCTTTAAAATAAAGAGAGGAAATGCACCTCAACTGCCAGCAATGTGTAGCCTCAATCAGACTCAGAACCAGTTGGTGCCAGAAGAGTCTCCACACATCAGCTGAGGTGCGGAGGGATTCAGCGGACAGATCGAGAGAGCCAAAGAGAGCCAAAATGGTGACCAGAACTGCATAGCCTGATCAGAAAGGAGCATGGTTGATTAAAGATATTTTGTAAGGAGGACTCGTTTGTGGATACCTGCAGGGAGCACATGGGTGCTGTGAGAGCAGAGGGGGGAGGGTGAGGGAGTATACATTTCGTTATCATCCTTTCCTCTGCCCTTTGACCTTTTTCCAGCCTGCTGTCTTCTGTGTATTACAATCGCAAAATAAACATTTTCATCACGGAAAGGGGAAAAACGATCCGACGATGGTATTTGCGGCCGGTTCAAAAGCATGTTGGAAACGGGCCGTGATTTATACATCTCTTTTCGGGGGGGGGGGGGAGGTAGGGGAAGCATACCAAGTACAGCCGCTGAAATCGAGGGGCGGATCGGGATGCGAAAACGCAGCGCGGCGGGATTCCCGGAACGGGCGCGGGGGAAGAACGAGGAGCGACGGGCGGGGAAACGCGATCGGACGGGCCGACTGATGAGCCGCGCGCGGGTGGAACAAAGGCTTCTGGGAGATCAAAAAAAAAAAAGGAGGCATGCATTATGCATGCGTCGCCGGCGTCCCGCGCGCGAGATGAAGGCCCAGCCGGCCCCCAATGTTTGCCCAGGCGCAATTAGATTACCTGTTAACTTGTTTTTCTTTGGGTCCTTTTTTTTTTCCTTTTTCCCCAGCGCGGAGACGTAAATGGCGCTAACAAGGCCTTTGATTTCGGAGCGGAAGACAAAGAGGGTCTGCGACTCGCACGGGTTCGAGGTTCGGGAACGCGCGTTCGCTTTTAATCTTGTCTGCCGGGGAGCAGATGTGAGGTTTTTTGTTGTAACGTGTTTATCGCGCGTCTCTGGCTGCAGGTCCGAACGCCTTTGAACCGCGCCCCCGCTTCATGTTTCGCTTGGATCTTCGCCGTCAATCGATCGCCCCCGCTTTTCTTGTCTCCGTCACGGGGCCCCGGGGCCGGCTCTGATGGGAACCGGCCGCGCCCGCGTCGTAGATTTTGGGCGGTTTGATTTGCACCGCGGGGCTTTATCCAAAAACGGCACCGCGATTGGACGCGCATGGCGGGAACTAACAGCCGTCTGATGTTTCGGGAATCAAAGCCGCGTCTATCGTCGCGAGAGAATTTCGCCTGAAGTCTGTTTGACTGTCGCGAGGAGAATAACCTGTCTGTGGCTCGCGTATCTATGATCCCAAGCCCCTGAGCCATGCATCCAGCAAAGAGGACACTGTCCTTATTTATGGCAGACATATATCCTTTCCATTTTCCCTAATGTTCTGCAGATGGCATAATATCAGTAGAGCATATTCCCATCAGCCAGTTTCCAGTCTTCACCTGTTAACAGAGGAGAAGCAGCAGAATTGTTTGAGGTAAAATATTGGTGAGACGCTTCACAACACAATACAGCGCTAGCTAAGACCCCTGTTCCTTTTTTTTGTGAATAAAAAAGGGGCCCCTTTTGCCTGAAGTTCCCTGGAAACTGGTATAATTTGTCATTCTTGTCATAATCTTCGCACAGTATCGTTGGTGTAATTCCAAATTCCATTTAGCGGCATAAGCTGCCTACTCACGCTGCCTTAATTATAGCCTTACCATGGGCATACTGTGCTAAAAATGAGGGAGTTTGTATGTTGGTAAACATACGTATATTTGTTGATGAAAAACCGTCGACTGTTCAGTGCTCGTTTTGGCCTTTCGTCCCCATCCCTTGTGCGCCCCCCTCTTCAGTTAAAGGATATCCAGCGCGACTTCAATTACCTTTAGCACTTGGTACCCGCCTCTGGGGCTTACGCCTTTGGCGAGAGAGGCTGCTTTTGTGTGACTGTTTAATGATTAATCAAGGTGCGTCTCCGCAGAACAGATCTGGGAAAAGAACGGACCCTAATAAATACACTCGCCCCGGTGTGACCTGCCTCTCCAGAAACGAAGGCGCTGCGGAATTATCGACCGTGTTTTTGTTTTTTGGCTAGCAAAATAGCGCTCCGTCTCAGGGGGCTAACGGTTTTGAGGAAAGGCGAAGCCGAAGCGAACGTAAAATATTCACTCCGGCGCGTGGCGCAAGGCGGCCTGCCGTGAAATCTCTGGGTAGCCGTCGTGTTGTTTTAGCCGCTGCGGCGTACCGTTCCTGAGTGTTTACGTCGGCGTTTGCGCGCGCAGCTGTGTTCCCCGCCAGCTGAGAGAGGGTGAACCGCGCTCTCTCCCTCGTGGTTCGCCGCTCTCGTCGTGCCTGCCTTCTCTCCGAAGGGTTAACTCTCCGCCCTCCCTCCTCGTGCCCTCTGACCTGCACCTCCCATCGCTGGAGTGGAGGCATTCCTACGGGCGCCTGTCCTCGAGCTCGCTGAAGTTCTGGACACGTGGGGCCTGGAACATAAACTGTCTAAAAATATGGACGAAGTCACTGTGATTGATAGAATCGATTTGTTTTCCGGTTTGTGTTTTCCTGTTCCCGTTTGGCGTTCGCCATTGATTCATAGTGTGTGTACACCCCGCATGCCCTCCTCTGTCCGTAGCTCTGTTTACGCCCGCCTCAGATGAAAGCGAGCGGGCTGTCTCCTAGCCTTGAACCTTGGACTGCTGTTTCCCCCCCCCCCCCCCCCCCCCCCCGGCTGACTCTTCAAATAGGATTAAGGTCCTCACTTCAAAAACAGAGATATGAGCAGCAGTCACTGTCCTTTCTGTTCTCAGTGACTCAAATGCGAATGCACACACAAACACACACGTACACACACACACTCACAAACACTCTCCAATAGCCCGCATGCAGGCACACACAGTACAGGCACTGAAAGACACACTGTATAGATTCAGCAGCTGGTAATGAGCTAAACCAGAAAATGTGAATAGGAAATCTGTACGCCACGGGCAGCGTGCGGCGTCGTCTTCTGCGCTAAATTCTGATCTTCGTATAGATTCGAATAGGAAGGCGGGCCATTGCTCAGTGCTGTATCATACAAGAGAGCCGCTCCGTTGTTCCCTCCACACCATCTACATGAAGTCCCAGCAGGGGATTATATTTTCCCTTTCTCTCTCTCTCTCTCTCCTTTCGTTTAGGGGTTGAGGAAGATGATAAAGGCTTAACGTTGCCTTCTCGTCTGTTGACTGATAACGGGGGGCACGTGGGAGCCAAGCCTCTGGCTGTGGTTCCTTGCATAAAGGGGAAGAAGGCAGAAGAAGGTTTTGATCTCCGTAGGTTACCTACGTACCCTCCTCCAAGGAACAGAGAGCGCCCCCACAAACATGGAGGTGGTTAGCCTCCGGGGGCTAACGAAATAAACGAGTCGCTGAGTCGTTCCTCATTTAAGACGAATGCAAATGCGCGCGCAGCGCTAACACGGGGACGCGCGGCCTGGCTACGAGGCGCTCCGGTCTATTTTAGAGCTCGAGACCCTGGACCCGTGGATCATCGCTCCCGTTATCATGCGGGGCGCTTAATCCCGCCGCGAAAAACCCTGTCTGACACGCGTCGCGCCTCGGACCGGCTTAATTAAGGGGACCTGAAATCCGGAGGGGTCGCCAGGATGAGCAGAAACCCGGCAGGCGGGGGGAGCGCCGGCTAGCGGGCTAGCGCGCCGCCGAGGACATGAATAATGCAATGTAAATGTAATGTAGCCCCGCCGCAGAGGTCAGAGCCGTCCGGCCCCTCTTCCTCCTCCGGGAGCGGCGCAAGAAATGGATTTCTGGGCCCCCGAGACGCTCGGGGGGGCCGCGGTGATATTACGACTGCGGGATCGGGTCAAAGCGGCATCGTGACGGGCCTGCAGGTGTGTGCCTTTGAAATTGGCACTCGCTGGATGTAGTGTGTGTGCATGTGTGTGCGTGTGCGTGTGTGTGTGTGTGTGTGCGTGCGTGTGCGTGTGCGTGCGTGTGCGTGTGCGTACGTGTGCGTGTGCGTACGTGTGTGTGTGTGTGCGTGTGTGTGCGTGCGTGTGTGTGTGTGTGCGTGTGTGTGCGTGTGCGTGGTTGTTTGTATGTGTATGTGTATGTGTGTTTCTGTGTCTGTGTATGTGCACGTGTGGGTTTCTATGTATATGTCTGTCTCTGTTGGTAGCTGCGTGTTTTGTGTCTTTGAAATGGGAAGCCTGTTTTGTCTGACGCATTTGCATTTCTGGGCCTCCGGGAGACGTTTGATAGGTTACTGGGGAAATGGGCTGGGTCCGTGCGTCGGGGGCGAGCGGGCTCTGCCGGGGCCGTTTCCCAATCCCCGGGACATCGTTTGAATTCCCCCTGCAGCAGTCTGGCTTTTGCTAGTCAGACGGTGCACTTACAGTGTTTTAATTCCAACTCCTGTGTCTGCAAGATAGATTGACCGCATTCAAAATCTGAAAAGGATGAGGGGAAGGTGTGTGTAATTAATGTGTGTGTGTGTGTGCGTGTGTGTGTGTGTGTGTGTGTGTGTCTGTCTGTGCGCCGATTGTTGTTTACTCTTCCATGAATTATTCATTCTTTCATTTTTCTCCTCTTCCCTTCAGCAGCAGTGGTTCTTTGTATTAGGTGAAGGAGGTGTAAGGCAGAGTAGGGTAATATATATTCCATTTTCTAGTTTAAACTCCCCTTTTCGGAAGCATTAATGAGATTTTGACTTTCCTTTGGACAATGTGGTAACCTTCCTAAAGTAACCTGGAGAGGAGTGATTGTTGGTGGTTAGGAAAGGATTTAGGCCAGCATTCCAGCATTTTTGGGGATGTTCAGGTAGGGGTGCAGTCAGGGGTGGGGTGATCTGTGATCAGTTGTTTCAGAGTCCTCAAAATACCCAGAGAATTCTAACCAAGGAAGTTATTCGTGAGGAATCTCTGGGGCATATCCGGCAAGAAAGATTTCCGACTGCGGTTCAGGCTGCTCATCGCTGTATTAAAAATTGATGCAGCCTCACCCAAATAATTGCTGAGCGCAGTTCACAATTACAGTAGTATGTCATGTTTTAAGTTGTAAAACATGGCGTTTCATCCATCAGATCGCCTTCTGTGAGCTTCATCTCAATTATCCGAGCACGGTTATTTGCTCTGGGTGTCGAGTTCTCTTCAGATGCACCCGTAAAGCGAACGGCTGCTTTTCCTCGCCTCTTTTTGAAGTTGAGCAAACCGTGATGCGCTCATCAGTAATTGGAAGCTTGCCTGTCAGTTTGCAGCAAGGGATTCATTTCTTGCACACATAATCGTGCTGGAACAATTCCGATTATAAAGGAACCACTCAGCCACTGTCGAGAATGAGCAAAAAATTAAGCTTTTCATCTTAATTCATAGGATTGGACCATTTCAAATTTTATAATTTTTAATAAAGTAACGTGGCCATTAGAATTGTTTAAGTATTTTTCTCAGTGTTTTTATATATTTCTCCAAGCGGTGCACTGTGCTGGTATTTACCTGGTAGTACATTTGCATGCACTTTCCATCTGCTGTGTGAAAAAAAAATCCATCACAGTCCTTTTGTGGATTCCCCTCTCACTCTTTCCTTTTGGCTCAGAATGGATGCGGTATGGAAACCTGACGCTAGATCTGTTACTCTGACACATTTTATGAATGTGGGCCCGGGCGACCGAGCTCAAGATCAACATGCTAAATCGCAACCCTTTCATGTTGCCATCGGTCATTTGAAGAGTCAATCCAGCCTGACCCGCGTTGCTCCTGGGATCGATGGTCCCATCGATTTGCGACGGGTCCATCTCCCCGTCATCTGATCTGCCGGAGGTCATGCAAGAACAGCTCGGATCGGCCTCTCTCTTGTCACGCAGGTGCCGCGGAGCGGTGTGGCGAATCCTGTTTGGTTTGGCGGGGGAAAAAAAAAGTCGTCCTTTTTCCGTTTTAAACGGGTGTAACTGCAGATGCAGCAGGGTTTGCCTGAAGACTGTTGTTGTGATGGCAAACAGTGAGGGCAGCCATAGCTGCAGGCAGTTGTCCTGCAGAGCATTTGACAGTACAGAGCCCAGAACGTGCACCCCTCTCAGCAGGCCCACAACACACCTCTCATAGGCAAAGGAGGTATGAATTTTTCTTAACCCAAAACTTCAATGGATATGTTTGGGCCAGGAGCCTGACTTGAAATTGTGAGGTAAGGTTCAAAGTTTGTAGTCCTGTTTTTTATGGGGGTGTCACTGGGAGAGGGGCGTGGCTCTCCTGCAGGCCTGTGTTCGCAAAGCGTCTGGAGATCTGAGCCCGCCCATGAGCTTAAGTGGTAGGCCACTGAAGACTACAGTCAACCTGAACTGCCAGCTCAAGCTGTTGCAGTATGCTGTGATATTTTATTGTTCTTTAATAATGCTAGACAAATGGTTTGTAATGGATTTACCCTTCCAACACTGAGCTTAGTCCTGATATTTTGTGCCCTCTGATTGGTTATAAACAGAGCAAGAAATGTCTGTTTTGCCATGCCCTCAAAGGGATATCTGCCTTCCTAATCTTACTGGAGTCCTGTAATTCAAGGACAGACAGGTGGACAGCTGGAGGGTTGTTATTCGGTCTGTGGTAAACTGTGCTGATCGGGCAGTGACCGCACGTTTAGTGTTAAAGACAAGCACCACCTGGCTCGTTATCACCCTGAACTCAGCTTTTTAGGTGGTGTTTTTGGTGGTTTCTCTGAGAAACCAGAAACCTGTGGGGTTAGTGCCAAAGTGTAAGCTTAGGAAAGGCTGCTCTGGCTACCAGATGCTTTTTTTACACCCCCCTCCCCCCTTCCATTCCAAACGGTTGGTTCTTGCAATTGCTGATCTCAGTAAGTTGTAGTTTCTCGTTTCTCTTTTTGGAGGACACCAATTGCAAGGGGGAGGGGGTAATGCGAGCATGTACAGGTTTTTCCAGGCTCAAAGAGGCAGTACTATAATTGTGATCACTTGATTTACCACATTTTGTTATTACTGTGCATAAAACTTTTTTAATGGCCTGTAATGATCAGATGATGACTGTACTATCTGAATTGGGTATTCTCCAAATCACATCTCCAAAGTTGAAAACATTAAACTGATAGGATGCAATTTAGGGAACTTCTGAAAATATTGGGACATTCTTAGGTGCAAAAGCAAACAAGATTTAGGTTGCCTGAACGAACGCAGCAAACTCGGGGTGGTCTGATCATGCACTCCATGCGTACCGTACAGTGCTGTTTGCTTTGTGTTCTTCCCCTTTCCTGGTGCATTGGGCTGATGACGATACGACGTCACATCAGAGTAACGTCACCAATGCAGTTAAAAATGATGGAAATCCACCGAGTGCAACTCCTGCATTTTTAATGTTTCCTCATGCCGACACCGGTCAGAGTTTTGTGGAGGTGGCACAAAATTTGATCGAGGCAGCCTTTCGATGCAGGAAAAACCCTGATGTAATGGCTGTGTAATATAGACGAGGTTTCACAGCGAGTTCAACTCACACTGGCTTTGTTAGTGGTACCCTTAATTCTAACAATGTCTGTGGATTTACATTTCAAGGTATTTTATTTGGCATCAACACATTTTGTTTTCACTTTAACCATACCTGAAATCAGGATGGAATATTCCGGGATGCGACGGTACAGACGTTCTGCCGTTCTGCTCAAGCGATCAGGGGCGCCGCCTGAACCCCCATCGTCTGTCTGGACACCCCACCTGCTAATCGAATTAGCCCGGACACCGGCGTCTCTAATCAGGGTCACCTGGGGGCGCGAGGCGGGCGCCTGGGGAAAGGGGGGGGGGGGGGGATTTGGGTTCCAGTCGCAGGCCTGCGATTACCATTTTAAACCCCGCGAGCTGGCCGCCGGCAGCTCTCCTTAACCCGAAGGAATGTGTCACCTCGTTTCACACCTCCCGGACTCCGGGAGCACACGAGGCAACGGTTTCCGGGAGCGCGCGCACGCTCCGCGCCACTGGAACGTTTCTCCAGCTGACCCTGCGTGGGCGGCGACGTTAGTCAGCGGTCTCGGTTAGCCTGCTAACTACACCGCCTTAATTACCCCGTGCCGTATAACGCAAGCAGGCCTTGCATTTGAGCTAAGGCCAAAAAATATTCCAAAATATATGTGCTGCCATCGAACTTGAAGTAAAGCTAAAAATTACAGTCGGCTGCCGCATAGTTACTCAGAAAGTTTCCTTTCTTGTAAGCATCTCTTCATTGAGAATCTATTAGTCCACCGGTGCACATTATGTGTGCACTTGACTGAGCTGAAGCCGATTTTATCCCTCTCAAGTATATTAATTAAAAGTAATAGTGCATATTGTGAGGATTAAAGAGCATTTTGTTGCCTCCCACACGATGCTGTAGTCCCCAATGATTAGATGGTTTTGGAATAAAGCGTCTTCCTTCGTGATGTGTCTGCTTAAATTTCCCATTTAACTCGGAACTATTCTGCAGCTGCATTTACTTGGCCCTCAACACTGATATCTTATAGTCCGTCAAGAGAAAAAAATGCATGCATTAAAATGTAACTTCCAGAATTTTGCGCTTGCACATGTATCATTGATCAAGTCATTTTATGTACATGAAAGTTCATTAACTACTTGTACACTGAGTGTGTGAATATGCCTGAAGTAGCAAATATTTATGCATTTATTCCATGCATATAGTATAGCATTTTTAATATATAAAACTAAGCTGGGTATATTTTTGATAGAACCATATATTTCCTTGCATTCCTTTTTTAATAGTGCTACAGTTTTCTGGGATAACATGGTACAATACATTTTGGCTTCCATGGCTTGTGTCTGGTCTTAGTATTTGGTTCATGAAAGGTCTATTTCCCTGAGTTGAAGTCATTTTTAAGTCCCATCACTTTTACGAGTATGTTGTTATGATGACCCCCAAGAGGGCTGCTTTGGTAAACACCAGGCTGGTCTGGCCATGGCTCCTGGCCTGTATTGAGCTGTTTCAGCTGCTCGGTTCCCTCAAAGGAACTTCTAAACCAAGCATCGGTCCATCTGGTTTTAGTTAATCTGGTAGCTTCGGCCTCTGATCCAGCTGCGTGAACTGAAACGACAGCGGAGATATACAAGCACCCAGCTCGCAGGCGTTGGGCCTAGAAGCAGGGTGGTCTTGCGTACTTTGCCACTTCCACCCGGCTGTCGTCTACCGTGGAGCCCCCGTCCTCGAACCTTGGCACACCCCCCGTGCCGGCGGGCGCCGCGGACCAGGCTGGACCTGATTTATTTCGTTCACCCCTTTGGCCTCCACCTCCCGTAATCCCCACTTCCTGTGTGAGAGCAAGCGCAAAACATTCCCAAGGAAGACACTTTCCATGCCTGCATTCCGAGTTTAACAACTTGAGCTGTCTGACCCACCGAGGTCAACGTCGGTCTCTTGGCTTCTGGAATGTTCTTTGTCCCTCTCCTCTTCCCCCTTACCCCCCTCCCCCTCTCTCTAGAGGGCTGTACTTTCCTTGTGTAGTGCCACCTGCTGATTTTTAAAAGCCCAGCATAGATGTTTATGCTCGGTCTGTCAGCGACGTCTCTGTTCTTGGCTTCCACCAGCAGGGGGTTTATGGCGCAAGGCTGCGGAGTTCCAGACACCCACTGAATAAATAACCAGCTCTCCACATCTATAGCATGCAGCAGTAAATAAACTCCCTCTCCCGCCATTAGCACTAGACTTGGTTTATTTTCCTAAGACAGAGCCGTACAGTACCGCACCGAGCAGCTGGTCATGAGGAAGCAGGAGCATCTGACACTAAGCTACCGCTACCCACGCTGGTAGCTAACAACCACGGCAGAATCTGCGGCTTGTGCGTGTGTAATTATAGGCCGGCGGCTGAATCATGGCTGCAGGGACCAGCAGTGGGCAGCTCATGATCTGCAGTGAAGAATATCCACCCGTCTGTCAGGAACGTGGTAATGGTGGTAGCAAAGTGGGTGTTGGGATTATAGGGGTTACGACCGGTACGGGCGGAGGGAAGGCGTGGGATGTTTGCGGCATTTTCTCTTTCTTTCTTTACCGGTGGTTATAAAGATTCTGGGATGTTCAATATCTCATATCAGAACTCCATCTCCAGCCCCAGAATTGTGTTGCTTTCCCATTGTTTAGCGAATGTTGTTATTCAGAGCAGCTCAAACCATCAAATAGCCTTGCCTTTTTCAAACTATACATGTGTCCATACTATCCGAATGGGTATATGCTGAATGCATTTGGTGTCTGACTGTTTGCAGTTGTTGTCTGGCTGTTTGCAGACGGTGTCTCTATGCACTTCATCAGTTGTTGTACTCTTTGGCATTGTACGCTTAGACTCTGTACAGTGAGTAGGTAATAGCTGTGATGCCTGTTAGTGCCCCAGGGACCCCTCCCCCTAACACCCCCAGTCTGGCCTTGTCATCACCATCACCTTCAACGAAGACAGACCATTGGGCCATTAGCACTGTTTGAAAAGTGAGTGGGTGGATTAGTGTCAGACAAAGGGATTTGCAGTCACAACTTATGATGCTGGATCATCCTCAAGAGCACCACCACCACCAACGCAAGGGTATCATGAAAATGGCTGACAAACCTGTCGAAAGCTCTCCTTCGGTATTCTACTCTGTTCTTGAATAATACCGCATATATGAATGCAAACAGATGCCAGTTGTTGCTACTTGTAACTTAGCAATATTACTCCCTTTTATTTTTACTACTTTTATTATTGTTCATTTAGAAACTTCCCTGTTTTCCTTGGAAACATTTCAGATTTCTGAAGAAATTGAATGTTTTTTATGGCGTGATGTATCTCCCTGTCTTGTTTTCGTAATGTGTTTTTGAACGCGTTGAAATGATGTTTAACTTGTTTAATGTTTAACGTGAAACCGGGCAGGGAGATTTTTCACTTTCTGCTCATCCGGGTCCAAAATGGCATCAATGTGACAGTGCATAACATTGTTAAAAATGGTGTGGCCAGCCAGTCTTTGCCTGCAGCTGGAGTAGGAACCGTAAGGTCTGAAAATATCAAGAGTTCCCCTCCTGGAAACTTCCAGCGGTGGAAATTTCAGTCCCTGGGGCAAAAAGGTGGGCATACGCTGTCACTGGGAGGAATAACAATCCAAAGAAAGTGGCTCAATGCTGACGCAACACTGACGCTGTGCTTTTGACGAAACATCTCTGAAGTTTTCATAAGATCGTATCGAGAGTCAGTGTGCTTGCAGTAGGTCAGTGTGCATTCAGTCAGTATCGGTGGTCAGTGTCTGCGGTCAGTCCCGGTGCAGTGGGCGTAGCGAGGTTTTCCTTGTCAGGGATGGAAGCTCTTACACCAGTGGCATCTGAAACAGCCTACAGCGCCGCCAGAGTTTCAGAAGATCCTGCCCTCAGTTTTTCTTTTTCAAAATTTCCTCACCCCAGCTCTCAGAATAACCGCGCAAATTGACTTCTAAGCAAGAGCTGCCTTTGGGCTCCAGAGCTGGATTGTTCCATCTGTGCCCCCCCACCTCCCCACCCCCCTCGTAAAGCTCACTGAGCACAGTCCCTCTGTCGCCCCCTGTCTGTTCCACTTCTGTGTAATCAAGTATAACACATCCTAGCTCATGCAAATGCGATGCATTTATTCATGCTATTTATTTTTAGCTGCAACCGCGGCTCAAAGCTCTGTTAGCCAGTCGGTTGGTCCACAAAATTGTCCCACCTCGTAGCGGCCACAGTTTTTGCCCCAGGAGGCTGAAGTTTGGCATGGAGGTTGGTCATGACCGAAGGTAGAACTGAGTAACTTTCAGGCCGATTGACCAAAAGGGGGAGTGGCGATGGGCGTGGCCTATCACAAAAAGGCGCATAACTCCCGAACGGATTCACGGATTTGCACAAGATTTTGTGGAAAGGTTGGTCATGAGCCAAAGAAGACGTGTTTGTGTGAGGGTGTGTGCATGGATGCATGCACACATGGATGCATACGCGTTTGTGGTCGCAGCTATTTTGGATTCGCGCTTGTTACTAAATGAAGAAGTGAAAAGGGTTTGAACAGGTTCCTCTAGCCTAAAAATAATAAAAAAATGAGGACTGAATGGATTTTGTGAATTATTCATATTCATTCTCTGTGGGTATCCCCTTTCCCCATGCGAATGTCCCCATGTGGACATCGCTATTCCACCCATGTTGTTCCAGGAGAGAAAATAAGGAAACCAATATGGCTACACTCTACTCGTTGGAAGTTTGATGAAACTGCATATTTAATAGTCTCTCAGCACCAGAAAGGCTTTGGGAAGATCCCTCCTAATATCCCTCTTGTTTGTTTTAATGAACACCATCAGGATGTAATGAAGCTATTTAAAAAAAAAAAATACACACTCAGAAATACAAAGTCCCTACATTCACCCACAGGGAAAACGATGGCCGAGTTACATTCACATCAAAAGCTGCTTCCCGTTTGAGGCTGGTATTCCAGACAGGCTGTGCCTAGTGAGGCAGCAGCAGTATTAAGTTTTCCCCAGTTTCTCTATTCTCTCCTCCCCCCCCCCCCATTCTTCCCCTTTCTCTAGTGAACAGGAGTGAAAATAAAATGGACAATATTGAGGCAGCGAGGCATTCCCCTATTTCTTTCTGCCCTGCGTTCTGATCCTCGGCAGCTGGGCTAAAATAAGATGTTTACAAGGGTTTGCAAATTTAGCATGAGAATGGAGAATATGAGATTTTTTTTTTTGTTTGCTTGAAATTCTTGGCTGGCTCAGGTTTGCATTATGATGGACAATTTGCATGTTAATACGACCTCCTTAATATGAGATGCAACAATAATCATCCTGTCCAAGTTTTTCTCTCCTTTGCTGAAATATGAAATTTAATGGACCCGCGTCCCGCCGTCCGGTTGTGTGCTGTTCTCTGTTCGACGTGCCCAACACGAGGCTGCAGTAGTTCTGACACTTTAAAAAAAGAAATTGATATTTGCTGTTAGTGTTTGAGAAAATCCAAAATCTGAAAGCCAATGTGAGGGAACAGTCGATCAACAGTCATCACATTACACCTCCGCCCCCACCCCCGCACCTAGAAATAAATAAATAAAAACGGGAGAAAAAACGCCTACTGCACGAAAATCCGTCTTCTCTCTGCTCTGTCCCCCTTTTCTCATTCGTTTCCAAGTCCCTCAGCCTTCCCAAGGATCCCTGTGTCATTTTCAAGGATATTTTCTTTTTACAATACCTCAGCCTCCTCTCAAAGGGCCCATGGCACAATCTTAAATGCTGTCTATTGTTGGGTTATTTCTGGCGGAATAACGTCGTTTTGACTGCAAAAATTTTCCCGTGTTGAATTTTTTTCCCCTCAGCAGACTAGTTTTCTACACCGATTATCGTGAGCTTATTTGATGAAGACATCTCCGAGCCTGCAAGCCTGCACAATGTTTTTGTGCAATTAAAAAAAAAAAAAAACGAAAAGGCATCTGAATAAGCCTTGCTTCGTATTTTTGTTTGGCGGTGTGAGGGCAGGACACCTCAGGCAGGATTTCCTCTGCGAACGTGTGTTGGGGGTGATGCGCCGCACTCCAACCCTGCCTGCGCGCCCTGATTGGTGGGAGCCTGTAGCAGGTGGTGTTGAGGGGGAGGGGGTGGCGGGGGTACTGGTGTTTAACCGTTACACCGCTCGGCTTAAGATGAGCCCTGAGGCATCCGCTCGATCGCAGAGAGAGGTGATTGCGGCCGGAGCTCTCCTAACGACGCCGCGCTCAGATCCGCGCGAGTAAGACGCATGTTCCGGGTAATAAGACGTAGCGGCTCGCCGCATCGATCCGCAGATCGCTTGATAAGGTACCGGCGGCTCCATTTTCAATCTCCGCTCCTAATGGAACCAATGAAACCTTTGATTGCTTCCCCCCCCCCCCACCCCCCCCCCCCCCCCCGGTAGTTCGATACGGATGGCGATTGTATTTTTCCTCGTTCACTTGAAGGACACGACGCGCGCGGGTGCGGCGGCGAGCTGGGTTTTTGGACGGGCTTCGGCTGAGACGTGATACGGATCAAAGTGTTCGCCCGTCGCCTGTTGGGATGTCCGTGTGATTGATTGCCTTGAAGGCCCTCCACCGTACCTTCCAGTCCTCTTGGCTTGTCCTTTTCCATGCCCCTCGCCTGTAAAAGGGGAGTAGGGTGTTTGAGGGGGGCCGGTGGGATAGTCTTGACTATGAATGGGCGGCAAAAGCGGAGTTGGATTTCAAGCCCACTTCTGCTCTTAATTATTCCATTGTTCCCAATCACTTGCATGATGCAGTCATTTTATCAGAGCTAAATCAGTTGATGATCAGTTCGTGAAGCACAGTTGATCACACTGATTCCATATGAAACGTTTTCCAATGGTCTGATCCATGAGTGAACCAGCATTGACATTTAGAGTAGACTAACTGAGCCAGGGTATTTGGTGGAAACAGAAATCCACAGCATTCTGTGTGAAGGCACAAACACAGGCCCGAGTTTACCTTTAACAGGTAAACCCTTAAGGTGTGAGATCACAAATGTGTGATTAGAATGTTCTTCACTGAACATTCTAATGCTGATGCAACAAGTACTACTGGTAACTGAGACCAGTTCTAGAACACTGACTTGGAATTTTGAAAGAGAAGCATTCCAAATAACCTTCTGTTTAAAGCGTTTAATGAAAGACCCCCCAAATGTTTGTCCAGACAGGGGGGAGCCCCGAGGCATGCCCTCCTGCGGGGGCCCTGAGCTCTGGCTGCCGCCTGGCCCCAGACGCATTGTCCCCAGCACGACGGGCCTGGCGGGGACGAGAGCCATGCGGACAGCTGAGTCGGCCCGGAATTCCAGCGCTCGGATTCAGGGATTTGGGGGGGGGGGGGGGGGAGTCAGGGATTGAGAGGGAACAGAGGGGTGCATGTGTTCTTTTCCAAGGACGGAAGAGGTAGGGGGTCACAGGCTTCCGGAAAAGCAGCCACCGCGCCCTTTCCACGTTTCCGTCTGAGAATTGTTCACGTTCACGTCTGCAGACCCATCGGGTCTGTTTTCTCATCAGCTTTCTCTCTGCTAACAGCAGTTCCATTTACAGCAAAATAAAGCATGGAGTTTTTTAATCATCACACGCCGCTATCCCACAAATCCGCTGGGTGACAGAATGTGAGCCGAAATGGCGGCACTCGCAGCATCCCGCTCCACGGATCCCAGGCTCCCTGTCCCCACGATCTGGAATCACTGCTTTGCCTGCTGGATGCGATAATAACCGAAAGGACTCCGCGGTTGTTAATCTGGCCTCTTCCGCAGGGGACCGCGGCTGGCCCGGCTGCCTCTCTCTCTCTCTGCCGCAGAGGTCCTTCACGTTCGGCCGCCTCTGCCGCGGGAGAGCGGCGGCGGTGGCGGCGGCGGCGGCGCGGCGGACCCGCTCCGCTGCTCTCCGACCTTAATCTTCCCTCCGCTCGTAAAAACCTCCCCGCGTCCCCCACGGCTGCCCCTGACCCCGCCGCTCCAGCGCGGGCCCGTTGGATTAAAGCAGTTTCCCGGAACGCGAGGCGGCAGTACAAAGAGCCGGGAGTAACCTGTTCTGCCGTGTTGTGCTTCTGGGCCCAAGGACCCCAAGGTTTTGCGTTAAAACCAACTGGCAAATGTTTTAAAATGAAACGCACCCTTAATAGAAGCCACTGAAATCAGGCTGACCCTTTTGTTTCGTTTTGACCAATTTCAGCATAAGCATTAGCATTATCTATTCGCATAAGTTTGTCACCCAGTTGAAAAAAATCCATTCTGAATAACCTGCATGTTGAGCAACACCCAGCATGCAATGGTTTGGATAAAGACCACCACATGTTTTTTACAAGGCAGCTAGTGTCCAGGTTGGTTTAAATTCTGTGTGGTCTGAATTTTCAGTATTGCTGTGTGTACATTTTTGAGCTGTTTATAGACTCCTGCGTCTGGAGGTTGAATGTCTTTATAAATCTAGAACATTATGCAATAGCTTCAGAGGAAGAAGTTCCTTTAAAGAAGTTTCTTTATGTCTGCACCACTTTACTCATGAATATTTATAATCAAAATATAGCCACTTCTCACCTGCACCAAATATCGTTTGACTTTGTAAACAACACCAGTCTTCACACTGTTCCAATGAATATTCATGAGTGGCTAGGTGTTTTCTTTTTGCTTTTTTTCCAGCCTGTCATTTTTCCTATATATATTTTAGAATGCTCAGTCCCAACTGTTAGCATGTACTGTCACTGCGGTGTCCACCAGCTTTGGGTAGGTGCATGCTAGCATTGATTTATTTTCCTTGCACTCTGGGATCCGCTAGCTGAGCTGCTGCAGCTACTGCGCCCGCGCGGATCCTGCTGAGCTCACACAGAATGATGCGGGCGTATGTCAGGCGACGTTACGGTCATCACCCCACGCGAGTTCTGCCAATCAGCACTGGCGCGGTCGGGGCTCCCGTCTGGACCGCGGGGAGTATTGCAGGACCAGTAGATTTCAGCGTTCCTCCAGCAGCAATCAGCCATGCTGGAACAGTGCATCACTTGGCGAGGTCAACCCTTCCAGAGCAGAAAATCACTGGTCGGCCAATCAGCCGGCCCGGACATTTGATTGGGAAACACAATAGAAAGCAGAAAATGAAAAATAAATAGTTGCCGGCAAATCGGACGAGGGAAACGTGGGCGGAGCTCTCTCTCGAGACCCTGGGTCAGAACAGTTTTCTGCTGTCCGTCAGGGCCTTACAGAAGAGGAGGAAGGAACGACGTGCCACTCCGTTAAATCATTTATGGAAATATTTTCCCGGAGCCTCGCTTAGAAAAGTGCTGGCGCTGACGGCTGGGTCCGGGCAGCCGAGCCTCGGCTCATAACTGAGTCTGCTCACACCGCACTGTGGTGGTGGTGGTGGGGGGTGGTGGGGGGTGGAGGGGGGTGGTGGGGGTGATCATTGATGGGAAACAGTCAACTTCAATCAGGCACCGAGTGATCCGCTCCACTCTCATCCAAGTTAAGCCAGCAGCTGCTTTTTTGCTTCTACCTCAGGAGACATCTTCAGTGGAAAATGGGCAGGGGAGAGAGAGAGAGAGAAAAAAATGCTGTGCGCCTGTTTCATGACGGTTGTCATCTCTCCTGACTCGTGAAGCTTTTATCAATGTAGTCCCTCAAACAGTTGTTCTGCGTGTTGAGGAACCAGACATTTTAAATACACAAAATAAACACCCTGTCACTAAATGCTCATAAATGAGTCTTTCTCAGAGAGCTTAGCCGGGTTACGTGAGATGTGAAGAGAGGCGTCTTTTCGTTTTGATCTTCCTCGACTTGCTAGAAGGAGACGCCGCTGCTCTTCTGACTGCTGTGGGGCGCAGGTGGCGAGGGGGCGGATCGGTGCCCCCGTGAGCCCCCCTGATCTCAGACTTCTGCCTCGTAGTCGGGTTGCGTTTTCGCCGCAGGAAGCCCAGGCAGCCGAGCCGGGCGGCGCGGCGTGGCGTGGCGTGGCAGCTCGGCCCCTCTCGACCCCAAGACCCCGTGGCTCAGGGGTCCGTCAGCGACCGTCAGAGCCTAAGGACCGCGCGGACTCCCTCGCCCCCACTTTGACCCTTTCATTCCGTCGTCCGTCCGGCCCCCCAATTCCCACCTCCGCGCCTCCCCCGTTCTCTCTTTCCTCCGACCCCCACCTCGTTACCTCGACCCTCCGTCCCCCCCGCTCGCCCTCTGCGATCCCCTCCTCGTTCAGTTCCGCCTTCCGGGACGATCCATCCGTCGCTGACACCTGGAGAATCGCGCAAGCGCTTCGGCTCTCTGGCGGGAAGCGCGCGCTGATGAGTCACCTTTGGGAAGTCCTCGCGGTGTGACTGCTCGCGCCCCCACGCGCGGGCGACAGTGGGGGCCGGCTCGGCCGCGCGAGCGAGAAGATCAGAGGAGGAAGCGGAAGCCAGTACGCGTTCCGTCGTGCGCTCTGTCCTCGAATGTCCCCCCGGCCTGCGACGTGCGTCAGGTTATTGGCCAATGGTGACGCCGCGGCTTGGAAATCACGTATGGAGTTGACAGCCACGAAATCCAGTCATTTGGATTCAGTATATTGAAGGAGTGGAGTGTGAAGGGAGGTGGCGGCATATTCTATGAAGTGGCTAATTAGCTTGGAAAACTTAGCTCTATGTTAAAATAAAAAATGTATTATTTACAATTAATTGGAATATTTAAGGAGAGCCCAAGAGCCTAGCATGCAGATACTACTACTAATGCTATTCATAATAATACTAATACTAAGTACTACTGCTGCTACTAATACTAATCTATTGTTATTGATTCATTCTTTCAGGTTAATGTAGCGAGTCCTTGATGGCACAGAAAAGACGGCACTTGATTATATCAATTTTTTGGGATTCATTAAATGAAATATTCATTCGACGGAATATTTAAAGATGATACCGTCTGTAAAAGCAAGCATCCCTAAACGCGCTGTGAGGCAGCAGGGCTGCTTGGAGCGTGCGCTCTGTCTGTAACTCCTTCTCTAGGGGGGGGGGGGGAGACAGGGCCATCTATCATATTCCCCCCGGGGCCCCCACGGGGACCGGCGCACTAATGACCGGCGGCAATCCCGCCGTAATTGCTACAATAAGCGGGGTCGGGCGGCCGCGTCGTCGTTTTTCACTACCCGTCCACGTTTGTTTTATTTATTTATTTTTATTATTTCAGCGATGGCAGTTTTGCAGCAGTGCCGCTTCTGGCCGGAGAGAAACCAGGCGAACGGATTTCCCCCCGTTTCTGTCACGTCGGGGCGTTGTCTCGGTTAAAAGGCTGTCGCGTCCGCGGTCTGCCGGTTTGAATATTCTAATTTCGGGAGAGCCGTCCGCCCGCCCGTCCGCCCGCCCGCCCCCTCGGACTCCCGGTTATTCTTTCACTCCCGCGCCTTTTCGGAAAACGTCGAAATCTTCCGCGCGATCGACTTGGCCTCCTTCAGCAAACCCCAACAGTTAAATGTTTTCGAGTGCACCTTTTGTTACCTGCCAAAGTTCTGGGCTTAATTTCAAACACGGTGCAGCACAGCTGTGCTGATTACAGGTTTTAAGAACCGAGAGGGAAGGTATGAGTCATCTGTTGCATTCAGGTGTCTGCCTAGAGAGAGTCATCAGGTGTGACCCTCCCCCAAAGCCCATTTTCACTCTTCGAGCAGGTCTGGTCAGCTGAGTTAAGAGGCACGGTTAAAAATCCACAACAGTTACTAAAAATGTAAACGTTTTATTTTTAGTCATTTTAATGTTTAGCCAATGCTTTCATTTTTAAATAGCCTAAATCTCCAGTGACAGAAAGAACTTCCGCTTGTGATGGAATTGTTAGCATGCTTGAAGTGGTCTTTGGAAGACTAAAAAAGTGAATGGTAATGTGGCAACTGAATTACACATTTAGTTAATGTGTAAAAGTTTAACACTTTAAATTGCCATAGTTTACATAATAAACCTTTAACATCCCTAATTGAAGGGCTCAACTTTTTGGCTGGACAGCAACAGCGGGGCCAGCCCTATAAACGCGAATGTCTGTGACCGAGTCACTGAGTGATGAAGTCACACCGCGCATGTCTGTGACTGAGTGATGAAGTCACACCATTGGTCGGCCGGTTCGGTCCAGCCATATAATAGGTTTTGACCTGGTCTTTTTTTTTTTTCTATATCCAAAAGGAGAAGGTATTCTGTGATGACATAGCGCTGTAGCATAGGTAATGTTACATACACGGCAGTGGGGCGGTTATACTCATGAAGCAAGCACAGGAACACGCGCATAGCTGTAATGTAAAACAATGCCATAATGTGGGATGCGATCCAGAAGCCATGTTTACCGCAAACAGAGCCGCTAAGCTTTTCACAGCACGCCCTGCAGCCACAGCACCGGGCTGAAACCCGGCCCGTGAGGGACCGGGCCAAATTGACGTCCCCCCCCCCCAGTCTGATGCGCTGACAGATTGTCCACCCACCAGTGATGCTGTGCCCTCTGAGAGAGCCATGGAGGGGAGAGAGTGGGCACGGAAAAGATGGATAACGTTGGAGAGGAAAGGATGGGTTTATTAACGGGCAAGGCCTGTCATTTCCTCCTGCGTGTGTAACAGTGTCAGGTATACGCCTGGAGCTGCTTGAGAGAGAGAGAGAGAGGGAGAGAGGGGTAGAGAGAGAGAGACGCACACAACAAGAGAGAGGGAGAGCGATAGAACCTGGGGAATTATGTGCCTAACCCAAGGATTATATTTTCAGGAATATATTAATACCATTACCGCGGTGACTAATTCTCTGTCACATTCACTGGCACAGACAGTCTAGACCAGAACATTCTGCCCGTCTGCGCCAATTCAGCCATCCCACTCACGACTCGCAGCGGGCGGAAATTGGGTCAGGACCTCGAGAGATTGCTCAGGACAAAGCGGGGTGATTCTCTTTCGGCCCGGCGAAGAAGAGGAGTGTGTGTGTGTGTGTGTGTGTGTGGGGGGGGGGGGGGGGGGGGGGGGGTACAGTAGAAATGAGCCTCCGCAGTTGCCGACGGTGGTCCAGCCTTGCTCGCGGCCCCACTCCGGCTACGGGAGCGCACAATGGGGCCTATTCACTGCCTGCGATTCGGGAGAACATTCGGTTCTAGACCTCTTATCCCTGAGAGTCCTGCGTGTGTGTTATTGGATGTTGTTGTCTGGCTGCACAATATTTGGCCTATTTTGCCTTATTTGGCCTAATTATACCATATACCTCACACCCCCTCCCCCCCCCCCCACACACTTTTTTTGAAAACTTGAATGGGTGCGGCTTCTCTCCTCTTAAATGTTACTTTCTCCCAATCGTGCAAATGAGAAGACAGGCTTATCAGTACAGGCCAGGAATTCCCAAGTATGTTCTGCGTGCCAGTCGTGTTCTAGAGAGTCTGCCTCTGGAGTCACTCTGCTGGAGTTCCGATGCCCCTCTCCTCTGTGCAGTGTGCTACACGGGCACTTCTCCACCGGGAGAGCTCTGCGACGTTCAGTCAAGTTGCCTGACAACTGGGTCACGGTTACGGATGATGCCGAATTAAGGTCGCTCTGTCTCGGACATCCGTAAAACAGTGGGACGATTTGCGATAAACTTTAAAATACCCCCTAACCCTCTTCGTTCTTAAACATACCATAGGTGTTTTTTTTTTTTTTTGGCTGTACTCCTTTATCATCACCGACGTTGTCCCCACGGCAACAACGGGAATATTGGCAGGGTCTGTTGGCTCTACGGACAAGACATGCTTGGACAGACCATGCTAAATTCGACGTGTGTGTCCCAGCGGCATTCCACGGCGTTTGGTTCGCCGGAATGGACGAGCACAAATGGGGGACGGCCCTGTGGGTGACCCGCGTCGCTCTCTCCCAGCCTTTCAGAGGAACCCCGCGGCACCTCCCACTCTTCTCTGCCCTGTTCATTAGCCTAATGGCCCCCCCTCCCCACTTTGGGGACCGTGTTTGGCAGGCCTCCCTGATTCCGGATTCAGAATTAATTGGCCACAGAGGACAGATTTCACCCTCTACCACCCCCCCCACCCCCCACCCCCACCTCCGCTCCAACTACCCCAGGGAAGGGCCACCTTCTGCTGGGGGTTTTAATACCCGCAGACCTACAGGCTTCACGTCCCACTGTGCCATATGGTCGCGTTCTCCGCTTCTTCAACCGAAAGCGGTCGTTACAAACGCGCACGCTCACGTTCCGTCTTTTTTGTGTTATGCGGTTTCTAAATTTCACTTGGATTTGGATGTTTTTTTTTTTTTTTTTTTTTTCCTTCCCCCCCTTTATTTTAAATTTTTTTTTTTTACCATTGGCAGTCTTTGACGGCTCACACTGGAAATTACCTTTGGTCTGAGATCATCTAATTTGTTAATGGCTTGCTCCTACCTCTGCTGTCATCGCATGTTCATCTGAAGGATGGTTGGAGACTGAAGCAGAATCCACTCTCCGTGAACAGACCTCCCCAAAGCCCTCGTTTCTGCCACAGAAAAAGGGCGGAGCTGCCTACTTCGGTTGCTATAGCGATCGTCTCTGAAGGCAAAGGGATTTAATGATGTTTCGGTTAAACGCAAGCGTATTTTTTCTGTCCCTCTCTCTGTCTACCTTTCTCCGTTGCCCACCCTCTTCCTCTCGGTAGAAAAACAGGAGGGTGACTCATCAGTTGTTCTCAGACTAAATCTCTGGACCCGTGCTCTGAAGGCTTTTTGTTCCAGCAATGGAGATTGCACCCTTGTATTGCTCCGAAGCGGGAGAGAATCATAGATTTGCTGTCAAAGCACGAGGAGTTTGCAGCGGTGTTTATTCTCTGTAATTGTTAGTCAGCCTACCGCTGTCTTGCTTATCTCTGACCGTTGACCTCTGACCCCTCTATCTGTTCCTGCATTCTGGGGCTGTGTGGAATGAATGCATGCCATTCATTGAGCGAGCAGCTGAATTTTTTTATGGTTGATTCCTCCCGTCGCAGCCAAGAAAGGGGGGGGGGGGGGGCAGCAACCATTGGAAATGCAGAAACAGCACCACAGCCGTTCCCTCTTTCTGTGGGCGGGCGAAAGGTTGCTGTCTTTTTCAGCGTCAGCATCCACTAGGACCATCAGGCCCCCCCCACTGCATGCCGCGCTGATCTTCTGAAACCTGCATCGGTCTTTCCAGAACGTTCGCACCTCGAAAGTGGGCGTCACCTGCCAGCTCTCTCCCCGATTGGGGTCCTATCCAACTAATCGTTGAGGTGTACCCACACACCTGTCAAGGCAGAGGCCACGCCCCGTCACCTCAGGTCCACGTCCCGCATCCGATTAAGCCTTTAAGTTTAATTACCGCGGCGAGGTGACATGGCCGGGCCGGGGCAGCACCACATGCCACGATAAATTGAGCTCTGTGCACCTGCGGGTCATACCAGGGCTTATTGGACTGAGCCAGAGGATCATCCTCTTCAGCAAACACAGCACCAGCGAATCCAGTAAGCAAGCAAGCACACACACATACACACACACAAACACACATTCTCACTATCTCTCTCTTTCTCTTTCTCTTTCTCTTTCTTTCTCCCTCCCTCCCTCCCTCTCTTTCCCACCTGTGTCGGTCTCTGCTGGAGAATGTCGTGTCAGGAGCAGGCATTCTTATGTTGTACTACTCATGCAATAAAAAGCAGGCAGAATAATAAATAAAAAAATCCTTGCTGTGCAATCCGTAAGCATTTGTGCCAAACGAATGGAAACGCGAGGCGGGTTCTGCGGAAAGGGACAGAGCAGGGAATGGAGCATGCATCGGCATGGCCACTGGCCAATCGTAAGGCCTCATTAGGCCCAGAGGCTTCCATCGCGAGCGTCTAAAGTCCCCCCCCTGCAGTCCCCTGGAGGCGAATGAAAGTTTTCTGAAAATTATCACTCATTTCCACGCCACGGTCGGGTGGAGGTTTGTGGGGGCGGTGGCTGGCGGGCTGGAATCAAACGGCATTAGCAGTCCTTTCATTTACTCCATAACAGCCGCGGTGGACCTTTAGGTGTGAATTAATGACTGATGGCGAATATTCCATTCGTACGCCACCTGCTTTGATCAGTTTTACATCTCTGGAATAAGGGTGGGGCTGGAGGTGGGGGGGGGGGGGTGTCTGAAAAAAGCAAGGCTTTTGATGGATGAATTCATACTGTACAGCGGGGTAGCGGAATAAATTCAGGGCCGTGAGATTTTTTTTATTTTATTTTATTTTATTTTTTTGGGATGGGGTGGGGATGCAAGGTTTGAGAAAGGGGAAAGACTGGCACATCAGGAGATCAAAGAAGCACTGCACCAAAGAGGGGAGATTAAAGTTTCGGGTGCGTTGGAACTAGCAGGCAGTGCATTATCAGCCAAAATTCACAGTACAGCAGCATACAGATGGTCGCCGTGCTCTGGATCCCTTGGCAACGCAAGCTTAGAGACTGTAATGCACAGAAAAAAGTCCCTCCCATTATTTCAGTTGCCATAAGTGCAGCTTCAGAGTAGAGATTTATTTGACATCGTCCCACTCTGTTGTTTTGTACAGGGTTGAAATTTGAGAGAGTCATCAGGACAAATGCCGTTCTTGAAGGTACTGCAACGCTTTGACCAGAATGAGACAGCTTTGCAAAATGATATGTGCCAGTTAAGTTTTTTTTTTTTTTTCTTCTTCTTCTCCCCCCATCTTTTGGGAGCTTACAAAGTCTACATGAGTTCTGCAATCTGTTCCCCTGCTATTCTATTTCTGATGCTACAGCTTGTCACCTCAGCATTACGCCAGGTGGGTTAGAAGTGGTTTTGGAGGGAGGTGTGAAAAATGTCCTGAAAGGAGCCTTAAACTGAACAAGACTCGGCAATGGGGGGGGGGGGGGGGGGGGATGGATGAGGAGGGGCAAAAGCATTGCCAGGAATCGCAAATTTGCTTTGCAAATGTTGCCCCTCGCAATCAAAAGACCTGTTCTAATCCCCCGCTGGAAGCTTTTTGAGCCGCTCTCGCACTCCTAACAGCGCCATCTGTTCAATCATTAGCCTCATTAACTCCCAGTTAATTACGTCATGACTCATTGGGGCCGTCACACGGAGCCCGCGCCGCCGTCATCGGCGGTCCCCGCCGTCCCTCCTCGTAGCCCTTTCTCTCCTTTCTTTCGCCCTCCCGCTTTTCTTTGGCGCGGCCCGACCCTTCGGCGTGGTTACAGCGCCGCTCTTTGCTCGCCGAATTGCCAAATTGGTAGGATTTGTATTGCATGTCCTCACGGTGAAATCAAGTGCTCGTGCGTGGGAATGGAAATGGGACTTTTTTTTTAATGCCCGGAAGAGCAAAGAGAGCGACTGGCATAAAAGCAGCCCCAACTCCTCGCTGCTGTCCAGAGTGTAGGTGCATCCAGGAGGCATTGGTCCTGTTTCCATGGCCACTGGAAACCAAATTTCTGCATCCCTCTGCCTGTGGGACTTGTTGCTAGCTTCTGAACATGTCTCAGCATGGAACTTCAACTTGGAACTAGCCCCGGTTCTCCAAATACAGTTGACCCTACTGTGCAGCAGTATTGTCCCTTTTTCTCAGAGGTTTCTTCCCTGTTTACCTCTAGTTGCAAGGGAGCCGGTCTGTACAAGGCAGTTTTTAACACTGGAGGCTTCACTGGCTCGCAGGGTCCTGTCATCAACAAACAACTTTCTTTTCTTTATTTTTTTTTTCTGCTGTTTCATTGGGGGTCAGGCTTTGGGAAATCTCAAGAGGCAGAGCTTTGTCAGACTCGCATCGCAGTGAGGGTCCAGAGAGTTGGGCACGCCAACGGTAACCTCTGGCACCACTTCTGCCTGACCAGCGAAAGCTGAAAAGCGCTGACCCAACGGAGTCCTGACCTGTGTTTTCTCGCAGTGCCATTCTTTCCCCTTCTCGTGGCAAGGCTGACGCGCTGCCAGGGAATGCGTTACAAGAGAGAACAAGCCCTAGAACATTCCTTTCACAGAGGGACAACAGTGCTCCCTTTACCCTGACGAGACCTGACGGCACGCTCTCACGGTTCCCACGGCGGCAATGTTCAGGAGCACGAACAGGGTCAGGGGAACCCAACACCAACTGCTGTTTACACTTATCAAGTGATCACTTGGGAGAGTGGTATCGGTGCCACCGGTGTTGGTGGACAGTGAGCACTGATGGTTTTAATGCCTAGAGGGGATACAAAAAAAGCAATACACAGTCTGTAGGCCTTTTACAAAAGACAGTTGTTGACAATCCAGGCTGAACACGACTATTGAACACGACTATCACTAGTTTGAGATCTACTAGAAGTAGTCAATCAGAATCCGTGCATTGGCCCATTTGCAGTTTAGAAAGGCCTGTAACTGACTCGGAGATGTGTTTCAGAATCCGACTTCTGGAGGCGTACGAGGAAGAACACTGCAGAATGGGTCATTATGCACTCTGTAGGTTTTGTGCTGAGTAGCTCATTAAAGATGTACAGTTTCACAAGCGAAATCAATAATCTGTGATACGACACACCATGAGCTGAGCTCGCTGTGGCTTTGTGCTTCAGGATTTAAATGGTCCATGTCGGATTGCGTCTGTGCGAATGTCCTCGGGCGTTTGGTCGCGCTGTGTGAGACGTCGTGCGCTGCCACAACGCGGTCCATATATGAGAATTAATGCCAGGTTGATTGATTTTTCTAATGTTTATTCCTCTTTTTTCCTTTTATTTCCATGTAACTTCCTGCTGGTCCTTCCTTCCTCCCTGACTGTTGGTGTCGTCCTCTTACTCGACCGCAGGTAAGAATTACTTCAGCTGCTGCACCATGTTGATTATTTGTTTGTTCCTCTTTTTTTTTTTCAAGTAGGGTGGCCAGAATCGAGAATTGGAATGTGCAAGACATCAATTCTCCTCAAAAGACAGTTATGGTAACTTGTTAGAGCACATAGACTAAGCCATACTGGAGGGCAAAGACCAACGATTTAGACAGAAAAGGCTTGACTCCGTGCTCCTTTGTCTTATAATCTTCCTTGAGGGTGGCAAAGAAGGGGGGGGAAGATAAGACCCCCTTAACCCTGTAGCTGGAGGTGACGCTTCTCAGGGATGATGGAGTATTTTGGAGGTTTTTATGGCATTAGCGCTTTCGCCCCCCTTTTGTATTTGTCTTAAGCCCGGGCCTTTCCGCGAAGGGATTAGGTTACTTTTGTCTGCACCTCTAAAGAGGCAATTACAGCGCTTTTGTGCTGACTGAGGGCGGAGGCCAGGGGGAAAATGGGGAAGTTCGCCCTGGCCAATGGATTTATGGAGACATTAAGGCATCAGGGAGTCCACCGAACCGCGTGCTGACACGGTGTTTAGCCACCGCCGACCGGAATTACCGCCCTCCCGTAGAATGTTGCTCGGAGGCGAAGCGTCTTACATCGAAGGTACGCTGGCGATGCCGTTGTGCCCATACGCACTGCAATGTGCTTTTGGCTCCTATTTAGGCTACTTACTGGTTAGCGGTGCCAGTTGTTGGTTAACCGTTAACATAAGAAATACAAAATACTATTAAAATTTATATTAAAACTTAATATTTGATCAGTAAATTGGGACCACCCACAAAGTCACGTGCAGGTATTTTGAAATGGCCACAGTCGGCAGTGATGCATCCTAAATAGGGTGGGGTGTCCGGATTTTCCCCCTGTCATATTACCATTGAAAAATACTGTGGTTTTATAGTATACCGTTTTAATAGAAACAACTAAAAAATGCCAGCGTATCGGCACATTTGCATTTCTACCAACTGTTCATAATTCACTGCATTTACATAATATTGCAACATGCCAATCATATCATAAAGATTCAGAAAGAAAGTAAAAATGTGCTCATTCATATGTTTCTTTCTGCTTGACGGTTTTATGGTGAGACTCAGCATTGACAAGTTGCTTCACATTCTGTTCCTCTCTGTGGCAAACAGAAATATTTGCGCTTGGCTGTCTTCACATTGCCTGGCACAAACCTTCGCCCAGGGTTCAGCTCCATATCCCATTCCCAATTACATACTTTACCAACAGGTTCCTTTCTGTTTAGCTCTGTCCATGTGCCCTTATGGCTAGCTAACTATATTGAAATCTATCCACATAGATAGATAGCTGTATCATCTTTTAGCTAATGACTTACCAAATTTGACTGCTCAATTGGCTTATTTAATTTGAAGTGTAGCATTGTTTTCATAGAAATTCCCTCTGTCAATATGGAAGTGTCCGTGGATCAGTGCACTTGTCAGTTGTCAGTGGAACCAACGCTAAAATTGACATACTTGCGTTAAGACATTATTTTTTCTACTGCACAGGCTGAGTAAGATGATAAACTCAGAGCAAGTGTTGCCTTCTTTTTCCATCACCGCAGTTGGCAGATTACCTTATTTAAATCTTTTCCCTTTATAACCTGGAACAAATCCTCAAACCAATAGGAGCACTTGTGACGTACTAATGGTTCGAACATTTCTTGTCATATTCATAAAACATTGCTTTCGAAAGATATGCTATTTAAAGGAATTCATATTAATATATGCAATCCATAAATGGTGTACTAATTGTTTGAATGAAATTTGAAAGTTTTTTACATTTTTTTTATTTTTATACATAGGCCTATCTAGGATTACTGCGACAGGCTGTATGGCATTACTAGATGTTGGCCCAACCGTAATTGTAATATAGGCTAATGGACTGTTAGTTTTGCCATAAGCAGTAAAACATTCTAAAAATAACAATGCTTATTCTAAAAGCAAGCTTTTTATTCCTTTGGTTATTTAACCAATAAAGACAATTAGGGCATTTTTATAGTAACATTTCAGTTTTTGCAACGTCGGTGAAAATGGGTGCGTTTAGCTGAGTTAGTTATGCTAGCTGCTTAATAATTCAATATTTAGCAGTAGGAGGGGCCTGTTGGGCTCCTCATTTGTTTCTCGTGGGAACTTTGGTAGTGGTAGAGATATTTTGTAAAGCCATTCAGTCCCATGTTTTGAATAATGCTCCCATTGTTTCACCACACGTATTGTTTCATGGCTCTTGTTTTTTTTTTTAATTCTAAAAGGAATTTAATTTTTCATTTCAGCAATTTTCTTGTCATTTTTCAGTTATGGATTTTTTTTTAAATTACCGCCTTAGACAAGGAGTATCTTTTTTGTAATGCAGCTGTACAGCCTGCTAGCACCACCATTACCTTTTCCAGATGACAGACAGCTTTGGCCCTCACTAAAACTACTCATTCGGCTCTAACATCGTAGGATGCCTGGGCGCGGTTTGTTTATTTCCGTTTGTTCTTTTTCTCCTCAGGTTGCATGAAATTGAGTTGAGCTCTACTTTCACAAAGACCTCTTTGCACAAGGTTTTTTTTTTTCTTAAAAAAAAAAACAAAAAAAAAAAAACAACAAGCATTGCCTTCTTTGGTAGTTGTCGAGCTGTTTTTTTCGTTTTCTGGAGGGGGCCTAGTTGGGAGCTGCAGATGTTGCCTGCGCAGATGGGAGCACTTCCTGGGGTTCAGGTGCATCTTATCAGCTGCTCAGTGCGCTAAATGTTGCACTGCCCCATTGGGATTGAGGTGTCACATCCTCTTCCGCTGATGAAGACAAAACACTGCGCTCGCTTCGAGCTGTAACATCTCACTCCACTTAAATAGAAGCGCTTGGAAAATGGAAAATGAATGATTTAAATCACGATTTACAGAAGGTAAATAAAAACCTTTCAGTCCACCTTGCAATAACATTTTAGGGGTGATTTCAAAACATTGGCTTTTTGAAACGTTTTGTCATAAAATGTTTGAAATCACGGTGAATCTGCCTTTTTTCCCTCAGAATACATATCCTTCTCATAGACTAATGAAGGTTACTGGAAAGCACAAATCGCCACTGCAGCAGGGATTTCTGTGTGCTGTCGGCATGGCTAATGCGACCTCGTACCCTTATCCGGCATCCGTATAGATCAATTCCTTGAACATGTCTAATATCTTGTTCGAGACAACCCCGGCTAATGGCTACGAAACCCCCATTAGTGACAGATGGCACAGTCATGACGGTGGCAAATAAATAAATATTAGCTCGGCTCGAGCGTCCCGTCTACCAGCGAGAGCATTAATCACTGTCAAATGGCGCCGTGAAATAAATCTCATTATACCGAATCTCCCACCTTTAAAAGCCGCTTAATTGCGGAATTGCGATGAAAGAACACACATTCTCCCCATAACCTATGCTCTCTTCACCAATGCCTTTTTTGATCCGTCTGCTATTATTCATGCCGGTTTTGCTCAAATTGATTCAACGAATTTCTTCAGTGTGATGTTTCTGCGTTCCCAGAAGGGCATGTTGACGTGGCGTCAAAGTAACCGTATTACACTGAACTCCGTTCATCACTTTCTCTAATGGTCATACTTGTGAAAAAAGCAATATCTAGGAATAAAATAATGTTTGAAGAATAGGCTGCATTTTAATATGTGGCAAAATATATTGCATAAATGAACGAATGTTAGCCAGTGTCCCTTCAGTTTCATTTGCAAAATAATGTTGGATATCTTTTAAATGATATTTCACAACGATTAAAAGTATAAACATTTTCAAATATGCCTGACATTTTCTGATCAATATAATAATCAGTATTATCTTTATTATTTGTGTTATATTTCATCAATATTATCGGTGTGTTCATAACTTGCCAACAAAGGGCGAATGTGCAAAATGCTAACTGTGTTTAGCCCACAGTTTTCAGACTGCCTTGGTGCATTCAGATGAATGACTATGCAGACCTGTGTTACACCTGTTAATTATTTTCTCAAAACATTGTAACATCAAAGAAGTAACAACTAATTTCATATCCTCTGGTAATCTCTTCTTGGGGACTGTGATAACAGTAGCCATTTTACCTTCTGGGAGTTTAGATATTTAAAAAAAAAAAAAGAAATGGGTGATGTCACATAACTGATGTGCACAGTGCTTCAGCACTTTCCTACTGACCCAGTCTAGGCCCAGGCTTCCCGCAGCTGAGTTGGCTGTCCTGCCCCGAGCGCTTTGGAATTACCAGCAATAATACTGTCGTCAGTGGCAGAAAGGTGCGCCACCGTGATCGCACTCCATCTAAAGATCGTCAGCATCACGTCTCGAATAAAAAGTCATTTAGTCTCTTTTCTGTATCAAGGTCACTGGTAGAAAGAGGCGTGGTAGCCTCTCCCTGCTTTATTTATGAGGCAATCGTAAACACGGGTTTTAATGCCGAAGCAGGCGGACCTCGGCGCGCGCGCTCGCAGCGACGTGTCATCGTCCGCGCGGTTTCGCAATCGATCACGTACGCGTGCGTGGGCGCGCCGCGGCCTCGAGAGAGCCGGGCGACTGAGTCACCGCGGCAGCGCGACGTTCCTCGGTTACGAAATCTTATCTCGAGAAGAACGCGCGCTGAGTCACTTCTGTTTCCCTCGCCTCGAGCCCCCCGTGGTTTTCTGCGGAGTATGTTGGTCAGACGCTTGATGATATTCATATCACAGTCCCGAAACCGGTTTTTGCCGAGCGCAGCACAATTTTGCAAATTTATTTTTTTATTTTTTATTTTTCGCGTGCGACACGCTTCCGGTGACACATCGGGAGGCTGCCCGTTCCCAGGGTTTGGAAGGCAGACTCAGGGTGCGGGACAGAAGTGGATGGGGAGAATGACGTAATTCTTCGAACGTTGAGCAAAACTGTTTTATCACTTCGTTTGAAAGACATGTTAATGACCGTTTTGCAGTTATTTATTAGTTACATTGGAAGGACGTATGTTGAAGTTGTGTTGTAAATGTCTTCTGGGAATGTTTTCGGAATAGGTATTTTGTCTTGACAGTATATTTAATAATCTTCATTTTTTGGGTTAGTTGCTTGACTGACATAGTAATTGGAGAGAGAGCAAGAACATGTCGCTGGGCGTGCTGCTACACCTGAAAACCAGGCTCAGCACGGAAGGTCTATGGCAGGAGCCATCGGGTTGGTTGTCTTCCCATCATGCTTTTTTTCAGTTAAGGAATTCCTCACGGCAAGCGCCTGTCTGCTCTCCTTAGTTCACACATGGACGCCCAGCTACACAATAATAGGTCGGACGCACCTCTGCCCTAAAAACTTAGCATTGGGAACAGGTTTAGGGATTGAGTCATAACTACTGTGGATGCACCTGGGCAAAAGCGCTGAGAGATAAAACTCCAAGAAAGAAGAGAATTGAAGCTCATACTGATAAATAGTAGCCCGGTGGTGTAATGGTGTGATGGTGTAACCAGGCATCAGTGGGAGGCAACACAAATCAATGTCAAAATGACTGCAACAGAGTGAGACAGAGAGCGGAAGCAATCCGGTCCAAGTCTTGATTAATTTCTTTTTTTTTTTTCTCCCCCCCCCGTACGCAGTGGGAAGCGCAGGTACAGTCATGTGTGAGGGCTCCAGAATCCTCTATTTAAAATCGGACTGCGGGGGTGTGCCTGGGCTTGCTCATATATCACATTAATAGGTTCCATTATGAAATATTATTTCCATTATCTCTCAGCAGCATGCCCTGTCCCGGACACTTTATTCTTCAGTTTTGGAGAGGGGTTTGTGGTTTTGGCCACGTACGCCAGGGCAGGCGCAGTGACACAGCACTTAAACCGTTTTTCTTCTTCTATGGTTTTTTTAGACCTCCGAGTTTACAGTAATGAAACTTAGACTGGATGTGATCGGAGACGGGCGTTAGACCACGGTCCAGGTCTCGCCCGTCCGCACGCCGTCGAGCGGTGCAGCCGGCGAGAGAGCAGATCGGCGTTTCGCGCATCGCTCGCCCCGCCGAGAGCGGCTCGCAGCGACCCGTCGAGGCCTCGTCCGCCAGGGCCTGCCGACGGGGTACGGCGCGAACCGCCGGAGCAGCGGGCCGGAGGGCAGCCGGCGTAGCGCCAGAACGCCAGGGAGAGGAGGGGAGGGGAGGGGAGGGGAGGGGAGGGGGGGAGGGGAGAGGGGAGGGGAAAAGAGTGGGTGGTGCACGTTTTGCGGGGCAAAAACGAGCAGCCGCCTCTCTCGCCGCGGGCTTGCCGACGCCTCTCCGCTCCGTCAGCGGGGGGGGGGGGGGGGCGAGGGCGGAGGCACCGAAAGTCATCCTCTCTCTCTCTCGTCGTCTTTGTTTTCCCTCCTCTATTCTTTTTTTATTTTGTTTCCAAACATAGTTTGTGTGTGGGGTGGGCTGGGGGGGGGGGGGCTAACCCAGCCTGTCTGGGGCACGGTATCGATCGGAGAGACGAGACCGCCTTCTGCTGCGGGAGAGTGTGCAGGAAGAGCGCACTCTCTGCCTCTTTCTTTACCCCTCTTCCCTCCAGACATTCTCGAGTTTCAGGGCTATTCCTGTCTCAGACGCTCCACCAGGGGAGGCTGGACGGTCAGCGGTAGCGGTTTACTGGTCGAGAGGGAGGCGGGGATCAGCCAGGTATGGGGCTGGGGCAGGGGCGGAGGCCAACATGGGGGAGTGGTCACCAGGTTGAGGGTGGAGGTTATCTTGAGAGCCCTAGCTATCTGAACCAGTCTAAGTTGACCCAAGATGTCTGAACCAGTCTATAACTAGTCTATACCTGTGACAGTCGGTATTTGCCCCATTTTCTTAGTTGTGTGAGCAGAACACCGGGGGCTCCCTCTGCACACTTGTGTTCAGCAGATCACTGCCGGCCAATAGCCAGATTCAGTTATGTGATCAGGGTGGGAAATTAACACCAGCCACCAGCCAAATGCTGGTGAATTTCATCTGTGTCTGGTCAGTTTGTCGACTCTACCAGTCACTTTGGCAGCAAACCACCCGTCACTTGGAGGTCCTGTTTTGTTCTAAATATTTAGTTGGCTGCACTGGCCACTGTGGCCAGTGGATGAAAAAGTTTGTTTCTTGCCCTGTGTGTGATGCACCGGGATTGTGTGTTTGTGTGTGTGTGCGTGCATGTGTGTATGTGTGTGTGTGTACACGATACCCCACACCACCACTCCCGAGTAACTACATTTTAGAAAGCAGAGGGGATTTTATCGGGTCGAACTGAATGCCGTCCTCATGACAAGCGCTCATTTTCCAGAAGGAGCGGAGCTGCAATTTGAGCGGTTTCTGGAGTGCAGCCCTATCTGTGCATTGTGCCTCGGATAAAGGTGGGGGATTTCGAATCAGGATTTGAGTGAGTCACGCGGGAGATATGTCTCGCTCGTTGGCAGGCCGCTCACAAAGTGTCTCCTTTGATGAGTTTGTTTATGGAGGGTTGCGAGTTCCTCTTGCTCACTCGGGGGAGAACAGAGCCAGGGGTTTCTCCGAAGGGCAGGGACGCAGGTGTTTCTGAGCTGTTTGGAACACAAAAAATTAGGCAATGTCAACAACCAGCGAAACAAACTGCAGTTCAGGGTTTTTTTTTTTTTTTTTTTTTTTTTTTTTCCTCTTTCCTGTCATGGTTCCAGCAGATGTCCAGAGACGTACAAAAGGGAAAAGGAATGTTTTAAACACCGGTTTAGAAAGGACTAGCCCCTCTTTGCATTGTGTTTCACGGGAGAGAATGCGCAGGTGCAAGACATCGCGGTCTTAGATGTCGGTGTGTCGGACTTGCACGGGATTAGAGTCTTGTGTTCATACGCTTTCTTTGCTTTCCTGTTATTGATTGAAACAGTCGTGAGAAATACCGAGCTCTGCTGGAGATGGCCTGTGCGCCGTTTTGTGTTGTGTACTGTGTGCTTTGAATTCTGAGCACTGTATATACATGCTTTTTTTATAATCATTGGCGTTCAGCGGTGCATGACGGCAAAGTTTATCAAAGGAGCTTTCTGGTCCCAGATCCTCGCACGCTACCCTTCCCCTCCTGTGCAAATATTTCAGGTGTTCCTCTCTCCATGTTCCAGCACCCCCCCCCCCCCCCTTCCCCCCCTGCTTACACACACCTGGGAAATATGAGTCACTGCAAAATTACCCATCAGTCTGAGCCCTAACCGCTATCCTGCCCGTCTTTGCTGTTGGAGAGCAGATAAAATAAGTATGTAGTGTGTGTGCGTGTGTGTGTGCATGGTGGGGGGGGGGGGGGGTGGGCGGGCGCCGGGGGGGATGCAGTGGGAGGAAGGCATTAATGCTGTTTATACTGTATGGATGGGGAGGGAAAAGATGGTGATAATTACCTATATCAGCAGAAGTAGTAATAATTAGTAGTGGTAACGATTCCACATAGAAGCAGTGTGCACTTGTGCGTCACCTTTCATGCATTAGTAGTTAATGCAGCTGCGTATTTTACTGCTGCTATTCGTGTTCAGTGCCTCGCGCAAGGGTTCATTAGCAAGAACCCAGGCCCTTAGGTATAACGAATGGGACAGCCGCTTAGCTATAATGATGCGCTGCCCCTGGTCTGTGAAAGACCGCACTGCCGCTGGTCTGTGAAAGACCTAGCTGTCCCTGGTCTGTGAAAGACCTAGCTGCCCCTGGTCTGTGAAAGACCTAGCTGCCCCTGGTCTGTGAAAGACCGAGCTGCCGCTGGTCTGTGAAAGACCGAGCTGCTGCTGGTCTGTGAAAGATTGTGCTGCCACTGGTCTGTGAAAGACCCTACTTCCATTGGTTTGTGAAAGATTGTGCTGCCACTGGTCTGTGAAAGACCCTGCTTCCGCAGGTCTGTGAAAGATCGTGCTGCCCCTGGTTTGTGAAAGACCTAGCTGCTGCTGGTCTGTGAAAGACTGCACTGGCGCTGGTCTGTGAAAGATTGTGGTGCTGCTGGTCTGTGAAAGACCGCACTGCCGCTGGTCTGTGAAAGAATGCGCTGCCTCAAACCCTGTCCTACCGCCCGGGGACGGGCTCGGTTCCCGAGGTCCGGCACTCCAAACGCCGCTGTTGGCACCGCCAGCCACAGATGACGGGATTAGACCCGCAAGCGGGTACAGCAGGCCGCCACCCCACCCTTCCTCCGCGGCCTTGCCAGGCTGCCAGCCCTCCCGTCTCTCTGATCTCCGCCGGTCTGTTGTCGCTGGGGTACCCATTTGAAAACCGTCTCTGGCAGACATTAGTATTTTTTTAAAAAATCCTTTTGTAGCATGTTTATTTGTTTGTGTGTCATTTTTTTTTAATATCATCCTCTGTCTTCGGAGTTCTCCTCGAAGCGAATCGGGTTCCGCACGGTGGGCTTAATCCCTTTGATATCTCCTTTCTGCCTACCTGCTTTTTACTTTCAGGTTTTTGTTTACGGGTCTTCTCTTAAAGGGAAGAACTAAGGAAAGGGAACGACGGAACATGGCTCTGGTTCCCTGGCGCTGGGGCGAGGCTCGGAACCCGTCGGCTCGGAAACCACCCTTCCCCCCAGAACGCCAGAGAGAGAGAAGACGGGGGGCCTGAGAGAGCACGCGTTTGCCAGTACGGACGCGGAACAGGAGACGGAGAGCTATTTTGGCGAGCCGCGTGGCGTGCCGAAACAGGACGCCGAGGACGGTAGAACCTCCGTGGAACCTCTGGGGGGGGGGGGGGGGGGTGGATGCCGAATTGATGAACAAACGAAGGGACGGAGCTGAATCGTTCCAGAGGACCGATTCCTGGTGCATTTCCGTGTTTTTCACACATGTAAATATGTTTGGCGGATTAGCTTATCACTCGCCAAGTAAATAAGCAGCTTAATAATAGAGAGAGCAGAAACATTCGGCTCCGGAGAGAGGCCGTGTGCCTTTCTGTTCCTGCCCCCCCCTACCCAGCAGGAAGGGAGGTGCTGTAGCAGGGGAAGACCGAGGAAGGGAGGTGTGCTTCTAATGTTGTTTAATCCAATCCAGACCTTCCACCGCAGTGTGATTCCGCGTGGGGGTGCACTCGTGCCTGCGCGTACTTACAGGTTCATAATCGTATTTTAGGCTTAATTAAGGTTTTAATTATACGTGTTGGCCTCCGTTTTGTGCTTCACTGCTGGGTACCAACAGCTGTAATTTTCTGATGCTGACTCCAGCTTTAATAGCCGGAGGCCAGGCGTTTTCTTTCATGCAGCCTCATCACCTTTGAGCTCTCTCGGGTTGTCAAGTGCTCCGATCTGGGCGCCCGGCAGGAAGGACGGGGTCCTCGAGGAGCGCTTC
This sequence comes from Anguilla anguilla, assembly GCF_013347855.1. Taxonomy (NCBI): domain Eukaryota; kingdom Metazoa; phylum Chordata; class Actinopteri; order Anguilliformes; family Anguillidae; genus Anguilla; species Anguilla anguilla. The sequence continues at coordinate 21,761,055 of NC_049206.1, read as the reverse complement.
CTGACATTTAGAAGGAGCTGGCGGGATTAATAAAAACCGTACGGTACAGGAAGAGATTGGGGCCTCCTAACCGCTCCCGGCTTCGTGTTGGACGCCCCCTTTTTCTCGTTCCGCTCCTTATCCAGTAAAATCGGCGGTGCGTTTCCAAAATGGCCGCAAGCCCTTCACTGAGCGGGGTCAGCCTTCAAGAAGAGAGGAGGAAATTTGCTTCGTCGACTCAGCCGCCGCGCTCCTTAACATCGAAGGCAGAACGAGCTCTGGGGCTGATGCGCAACGTCCAATCGAAATGGGCAGCCTCGCATAGCCGTTGCTCCTGCCACCCGCAGGAAATCGTCAGGGTTTGACGCGATGTCAGTTCCTGCACTTGCCACTATTCGCAGTCTCGTTGCGTGGCGTCTAACGCGTCGCTTTGCGCTCGTTTGAGGTCAGGTTTAGACGCACTGCGCGCCCGAACGCCGCGCGTGGAGAGACGTGCTGGAATTCACGTGGGCGACGCCCGTGAATAGGCTCGTGTCCTAGCCGTGCCATTGCCGTGGCTCTGCTCGGATTGCTTCGGCAGTTCAACCAGCGGTATTGAAAACGAGTGAAAGGAATCTGCTAATGTATTTGAGCTGCCCAGGATGAATGCGACTGAGAAGTAAAAAACTGAGCCTGTAATGACTTTAAACACAAGTCGGACTCAAGGTTATGCAGATGACGAAAGCCGCTTTGATTTGGAAATGATTCGGGAATGGGTAGCGCCAAGTAGTTCTCACCTGCCTGGTAACTGTGCCGGAGCACAAATATGCGTGAATGTTTGCGTTTACTGGCAGGTAGTCAATGCTACACTTTTCTGTATGCTCTTTGGAACGGTGGTTCTGAACCTTGACACGCCTTGTTGGAGATGGGGCGGCCGTTGCGATCCGGAGGACGTCGCCTCGTCCAAAAGCATCCTCAATAAAAGAGGCTGGTCTATTCAGGCATCGCAGATGAGGGGAAAATCACAAATCAACTCAGCACATACCATGCACGTGTAATTGGTTCAGACTTTTCCGAACGATTCGGAAGGCGGCTCATTTTACTTGCAGATCTCAAAGGACAACCCCGTTGTCTTTTTTTTCCCCCTCCCTCTCCCCTGCGTTTTTCCTGGCAGTAATTGGAGAAAGGAAGGCTGGGTGCTTCAGCGCAGTCACATTGCCACCTGCAAAAGAGCTTTTTATTTTCAACGGTCTGAGCGCACAGGACACTCCGCAACCTTGTTGGTTTTTGTCCTGTTTTTTTATTGGTCAGCCAAGTACCGCAGGCCCATGTAAGCAGCCTATCGTGCTTATTCTGTTCTGTTCTTCAAACGGTTTGGGCATAAAAATCAAGAGATCGACAGCAATTCACTACATTTCCCGTCTTTGCGGGGGACCGTGCGATGCGTATGTCGTGACAATAGGGCCGCCTGTTGCTTCTATAACGGACACCCGAGATGCAGACGTCGAAAACGTAGAACTCCTGGCCATTATGATGTATGGTAATGAAACTTAGAACAGGTGCCTCAAGAACCCAAATGAAAATCACGTTATTAAAAACCGTCATGCATTTTGACCCTTTTGACCTAGAGTAAAGAGTCCGATGTTGTTTGCCATACACTCCAACTAACTTTTCACACAAAAGCTAAAAATTCTGAAAATAGGTTTGCCGTAATATGATGTATTTTGGTTTTCGCTTCAACAGCCACAGCAGTACTCCAACCCAGAATCGTTAGTCAAATTAAAATTCACGGTGTTGCTATGGAGTTACAAACATGCAAGAATTCACTAAAAGCCACAGTTACTTCTGCAGAAACTTGCTGCAGTGAATAATCCCTTCATTTGATGCATAGATATGTGCTGTGTCGCTTGCCTCCATCCTGAAATGGATGCTTCCCAATTTTTGATGCTTTCCAAAAAAGTAAAACATAGTGTTTTTTTTTTTTTTGTTTGTTTTTAACAAAAGCCTGAGATAGCTGAGCAAAATTTGATCACCAATGCAGTGCTGCTGCCTCTTAAGACCTTGGAGTTGCTATTTGCAGCTAAATACTTTTTCGGTTCACTTTTTCCCCACAAGGCCATCATTGTCTACCGAGAAATGAGTTGTTAGCAGCTCTCTGCTGGCTGCGGTGAGGGATAGGTAATTATTCGAGGGTCAGGCTCCAGAATGCTCTAAGCTGACAGGTAAGGTTACGAGCGATTGACAGATTTTTTTTTTCTTCTTTTTTCCCCCTATGTCTTTCCACCTTGAAAAGTATTTTCCACCAAAAGGCAAAAAAAGGCCAGTCTGATAAGAAGATTAAAAAAAATGAAATAAAGATGAGCTGGAATGTAGAATGACTCGAGATACCTTTCCCTCGATCCCCTTTCACATTTCTGAAATTCTCTCCTGATTTCTTGTGAGCGGTCCTGTCAGTTCAGTTCTTTTTTTTTTTGGTTTGATTTCTTTCCCTCCCGTGATTTTCTTTTCTGTCCCCAATCTTTATCTCCTCCCTGTGTTTTTGTTTTCTTTTGTTCTTTGTCTTTTTTTTCTCCTTCCTGTCACCTCGTCAGTTTTTCCCTCGTTCTCCATTCCTCTCCATCTCTCTATGTGTGGTAGCATTATAGTATAAGTGTAGTAAGTGATAGCATTTCCCTTCAAACTCAACCTCTAACAAAAACATTTTAGTAGCATATCTGTCAGAGTAATTTTACAACATATGCATCTCATGCCTATAAGTATCTATTGTATGTAGGTTGGTTCTATAGGCTGTTATGTTGTGCTGTTTGTCACTATTTTAGAGATTAAGGTGATTAAAAGAGAAGAGTTTTTTTCACCTTTTAAATAGGAATGTATGGTTTTATGTTGCATTTGCTGTAGTTTTGGATTTTATAGTTAGCCACTAGTAAACACGAGGAGCTTGGCTGGTAGTTGTGTTGAGCTTCCAAAAAGGGTCAAAAGGAGAATTAAAGAGAAGTGGTTAAAACGATTCTCGCCCCCCGGCGGTAGTCTGTTTACTAAAGCCCGCTGTAATTACGAGACGCCGTGTGCTTCCTGCTGATAGCTGATAAAGGTTTAAAAAATAAATACATGAAACGGAAAAGTCTACCACTGCAGCAAGGAATGTGTACAGGGTGGTGTAAAGGAAAAAAGAGTAGGGGAAACATGGCTATTATATGTGATGTGATACACGTGCACACACACACACGCACACGCAAATGCACGCACACACATACATGTGCATGCACACCCACGCATGTACGCGCACATGCAGACACACACGCACACACAAGCAGACAAGCAGACAAGCACACACAAGCAAGCACAAGCAAGGCTCACACACACTCGCACGCACACAAATGATCAAGGTCTGGCAGAAGAGGTTTTTTTTTTTCGCACTCAACTGAAATAGTCTTAAGCGGGGCCCAGAACAGAAGTAACACCTGCTGGTGCGGTTTGATCCTTACGTGCTTCGGGCTGCACAGGCAACAGGGGGGGAAAAAAGGGAGAGCGACAGAGAGCAGGGTTATCCGTTTATCGCCCTGAAAAAGACCAGCCGCGCCAGGCCGCCCGTCTGAGCCCGTCCGTCAGCGCGGGAGAGCGGCGAATGGGGGGACAGACGCCTCGCTGGGGGCGGGACCGCCACGGCTTCCGCTGCAGCCGGGGACGAGGGAAATGGGGGGGGTGGGTGGAGGGTGAGGGGTGAGCGAGGGGTGGCAGGTGAAATTCTGTCTCAGGCTCCACATCTGGCACCTCGGGGGCCGCTGGGTAATTGGCCGGGAATTGGCGTGAGCGTCGGCCATCGCTCTCCCACCCCGGCCTCCGGACGGAAGGGGGAAACCGAGCCCTACGAGTCGGGCGCGGGGAACTACCGGGAGCAGTGACTGGCAGCGCCCTTCTTCCTGGCTTCCTCTTTTTCTCCTCCTCCTCCTCCTCCTCGTTTTGTCTCAGCGGTACTTGCCCGTTACACATTCTTTCTCTGGGGACAGCTTTTGTTTACCGTCGCTGAAGAGTTTCAAAACCAGCCTTGGAAATGTAGGTGTTTGTGCCAGAAGAAGGTAAGAGTAGGAGTGACAAACATGGGGGAACAGGCAAAAAAAAAAAAAAAATTTGTTTTGAATTCAACCTCTCAAGGTCAGCCCAACATTCTGGCTTTGCCTGGACTGAGCGTCACCTGCCTGCCCGTCTCTGTGGTAAATTAAAGGCTGGGCTAACAGAACCAATCAGGTGCTCAGGGAAGGAGAGAGAGAGAGAATCAGCTGGAGAAAGCAGAACACCGTGTCAGGGAGGTTAATTGTGAATGTCCTTCACTTTTGAGAACACCGTGGTACACTGCAATAAAACTCATCTCGCAAACTGGGAAGGGCTTGAACAGACACTAACAAAGGCTTTTTTCCTTTGCCCATTTTGCATTTGAAACGGCGTTTCTGTCCACCCAAACTGATGCCTCACCCCTGTGCGCAAGCTTAATGTACGACCATTAATGTGATTGTCTGTTTACTGGTCTTTAAATGGAGATGGCTTCATTTGAAACTGGTGATGGGCCATTGCATTTGCCATTCTAATGAGTCCATTGGGTTGCCTTGCTGAGGGTTCCATTCAGTCTCCAGCTGCTCTCCTTGGCTGAAAATGCACTTCTCCCCATCTTACTTTCAAGTTAAGAGCTAAGTATTTTCCACTTAAGTGCATTTTTTATTGTATTTGCAGCATTAAAATCCAGTAAGGTCTCTGTTGGACCCAAGGACTGGGGAGCTAAATTCTGCCAATCCCAGTTTCTGACAGTTCAACAGCTGAGGCCACCTATGAGAAATAAGTGAAACTATTCCATGTGACAGAGGTACAGTTGAATATTTATGAAAAGCTTGAATAAAAAAGGAATGTTTATATAACAGTATGTGCAACAGCTAGCAGTGCTAACGGACTGCAAAATAGATATCAACCCAGGTTTTTTTGAAGCTTTAGGACACATAATATATCATAATACAATGTGTTAGTTTTTTTTTTTTTGAGACATTTCAAATTAGGATGTTTTAATGAAGATATTATCACATCTGATTTTAAATCAGTATTTAAATCAGTAGTTACATACTGGTCAGTCAGTGTCTTTTGAAGATCTCTGGCTGTTTAAGACTGTTGCTTAATGTATTTATTTTTTCCTTTTCCAGCATAGGAATAGAGGCTACTTTGTAATGTTTTTACACTGAGGAATTCTAAATGCCAACCGGGCCTGCCTGACTCAAGGTCCAGGCACACCCAAAATCCCTTGTTTTGTAGTTTTTATGTTTAAAATTGAACAGGGTGGCTTGATAACTCATCTCACCCATGAGCTCTGCCTGGCTGTTCTCCAGCAGAGGATTTGAAAATGAAATTGCATTTGGCAAAGGCAATGGATTCCAGGCCTTCGTAAATTTCAAGAATTTAGAGTGCAGATCCCCAAGCCGAGGGGCTTCGACGATTTGTGTCGAACAAAAGGCCCACATTTCCTCCCTCCGCAAGCGCGCCACGCTGTCAGCGTGATCGGCCGCAGGGGTCAAAGGTCGAAGCTCTTAACGCTGCCAAGAAAAAAAGCACTTATTGAGCATAGTTATGCCTCCATGCAGGGTATCGCGTACTGCCCGGTCCCTTCCTCTGTTATTTATGTGACTCATTACACTCATGCCCTTATGGCCGCATACATATCTGTGAGCCGCATAGCTCCCTGGCTGAGGGTACACCAGTCTGACATTATAATGAAGAAGAATGCAGGCACAGTGGTCGACCTGTGCTTGTCACTGGGCAGCTACGTACTCAGATTGGCTATTTGTGTTGCACCTTTGTGCATAGTACTGGAAGAAAATTGCTTACGCAAGTAGTCAGCCGTAGAACTGGATATTAAGTGAAACGTTAGTCGCTGACTAGCCGCAGGCTGATTATAATAAAGAAGAGGTAGCATTGTTCTCGCCAGCATGGATGTGAATCAGGTGTCCTCTAATGGTTATGTAACTGCGTGATGCAGCGGTGGATGTATAACGTCCGTGGTGCGTGCAGAACTGCGTAGAATACCTACGCCGGTGGCAAGGGTACTTTTGATTTGTCGGAGCTGATTCTGTAGATACTTTCTTCCCTGTGTCTCCGCACTTTGGCTGTGCTCGTTTATGCCTGCGACATTGCTCTGTCTCAGGTACTCGTTTGCATGCTTGTTGACTCAGCCCCCCCTCCCGTTCGGGGAAATCAATTACGTGAAATAATCATGGCGAGGGAGTAGAGGACTTTATTGAGCAGAGCCCCTCCAGGGCAGGTTGTGATTGGTCCAATAGCGGGAAGAGGTCTATTCTCTTTGTAATTGATGTTCGCCGGCCTCGTCCAGCCAGGCGGCGGCGTGCTGTCTGTGCCTCAGGATGTGTGTGTGTGTGTGTGTGTGTAGGTGTGTTTGTGTGTGTGTGTGTGTGTGTGTGTGTGTCTGCGTATAGCCAGCTCTCTCAACCTAGCCACCATATTTCCCAGGTTTTATTGACTTAAACATCACCTCCCTCTCCACCTCTTGCTGTGCGGTGCTTTGCGATCACGAGGCAAACGGCACCATAGAAATCCAGTCCGTTATTATTATTATTATCGCGCGTGCGCCACCCCAGCGCAGAGAAGGTGATAGAATGCAAATGGCGTCACCAAACGGCAGAGATCTAATTAAATCTAATGAGCGCGAGCGGCACCCCAGCGCGCTTTAATCACCCGCGCGGAGGTCGCGCCGTCGTCGAGGTCGCCCCGTCGTCGAGGTGCGGAAGGCGAGCTGGGAAACCGGGGCAGCGCTGTATTTATAGCGAAATCGCGCCGGCGTTCAGTCCGGCTGAACGCCGAGCCGCAGATAAAGAGTCCCTGTCCCTCTAAAGGCCAGCGCAGCTGGGGGGCAGGAGATTTGTGGGCGACCCACTTCATTGGCCTCGGAGGAGGAAGCAGGCACCGTGGCCTCTGGCTCGCCCGCGGGCAGCCGGCTCCCTACCCACCCCCCCCCCCCCCCCCCCCCACCCCCTCCCGGGTTGGCGTGATGAATGCTGGCGAGAGTCTCTCCCGAGCGCAAGGTCGTCCCCCCCCTCCCTCCCCCCCCTCCCCCCCTCCCTCCCCTGGCCCCCCTCCCTTCCCTCCCGGTCGCGCTCACCTGTGTGTGAGTTATGACTGCAGCAGGGCCCGCTGTCGCTATCGAGAGCGAAGGGGCTGTTTCTGCCTGTTCAGCGCTGCTGCGGAGGTGAGGGCGGGGGGGGGGGGCTCGGACACAGAGGGGAGAAGGGAGGCGGAGAAGGGGCGGGGGGGTGTGGGGAGGGGGGGAGCTCGGACACAGAGGGGAGAAGGGAGGCGGAGAAGGGGCGGGGGGCGTGGGGGGGGGAGCTCGGACACAGAGGGGAGAAGGGAGGCGGAGAAGGGGCGGGGGGGGTGGGAGGGGGGGAGCTCGGACACAGAGGGGAGAAGGGAGGCGGCGAAGGGCCAGGTGGGGGGGGGGGGGGGAGGGCGGGGCTAGAGAAAGGACAATTCAGAAGCCTGAAGACAGGCTTCAGGCAATTCGTGCTGCCTGCATAGCCGCGTGGCGAAAATAAGGAAACCACAACGCTCTTCAGAGTGTCAGCATTTGGCCAATGACCTGGCTTCATTCGATGGGAAAAGCTGACTTTAAATGTGCTCAGATAACTTCACAGGTTCAGCAATTCCCAAATGGAACTCGCTAAATTGTGGCTGTGGAGAAAAATAAAAGCACGTGAAGTAATTTGCCAACGTTAGGACAAATGTTAACTTTATCCAGGCCATTTTGTCCTTTTTTTTTTTTTAATCTGCTGCGTAGTTTGCTGTTTACGTTTTTCTTGCTTTGCATGTTTGGGCGTGTACGCTGGTCTGGATCCGCGGGGATCTTGGGGGTGATGACCCCAGCAAGAATGCAGGAGGTGCAGTACGACACCGGGGGGCTCGGAGCGGAACAATCCGGCTTCGAGTCCTGCCTCCGTTGGTGGGGGACCGAGGAGTAACTCATCGAGCCCTGGAGGTTCGCGGGTTTCCAGGAAAACGGGAATTTTCCGTCACCCCTCCCTGTCATGTCGGTCAGAGCCGGCCGGGGGGGGTTAGGGTCTACAGCTGGGGCCAATGGCGAGCAGCCAGCAGACCACTGCCCCTCCCACCTCCCCATTTCGCAAAAAAAAAAGAAAACAACACAAATGACGTCTCTCTGGGATCTATGTGCCAGACACAGCTGGGGGAATCTTAGAAAGGTGTGAAGGTCAAAACAAGCCTTGTTATTTTCCATCTTCTTTCTATTTCATGTGTATATTTCTATATGACTTAAGATCACTGCGATTAACTGATTTTCTCTGATTTTATTTGTCGTTTTACTTCATATTCTTGTTTGATATCGGTGATAGAAATTCCAGCCTTTACAAACATGGGGGGGCAGGAGGTGCAGTTTGCCTTGAGCCTGAATGGCTCAGTTGCCGTGGAGGCTGCATTAAGCCGGTGGACAAAGTGGAACATCCTGCGCGCGCGGGGGGAACGGCAGAAGTGTGATAAAACGTGTTGACAGGACTCGCTTTAAAAACCCGCCGGGTGCCTTTCCGAGTCCTGTCCGGCCACGCGGCGACCATTAGCTGCGATTCCCCGTCGCCGGGGGGGGGGGGGGGGGGGGGTGGAACAAAAGGAACAAAACCCAAAGCACCCTCTGGAAATAACCAATGGCACCTGCGGAGCGGGGGCTGGCGCATGGCGGGGGGGGGGTGGCTCTCGCCGCCCTCGGTGGCAGCCTGCTGACGGGGTGAAGAGAGGAGTCTCTGTTGAGCTGCGGGAGGTCCGGCACTTTCCGTGAACCCAAACTTCCGAGAAAGCACAGGACAGACAAGCAGAGCAGAGAAGAGATGGAGAGATCAGGGAAAGAGGGAGGACAGGAAAGAGTAGATGAGGAGGAATGGCTGGAGGGTGGGGGGGACAGGAAGTAGGTGATGCGGGGGGGAAGAGACAGAGAAAGGACAAGCCGAAACATCGCTCTTCCGAACATCCCCTTTCTGGCAGCAGCCCACATTCAATCAACATTTGTCCTTCATGCTGACTTCCAATTAAATGGAAGTGTTCATTTGTTTGAGAGAGAGAGAGAGAGAGAGTGTGAGTGAGTGTGAGTGAGTGGGTAAGGAGGGAGGACAAGAAGGAGGGAAGGACTGAGTGAAACGGAGAAAGAGGGGAGGGTGGAGAGGTTGGAGAGACATGCCGTACTTTGGAACGGTCATTTGGCGGGAACGCGCGGCGCGGTCAAGAGAGGGCCGCCCTCGTCCTCGGGATCGACACGACAAGCCGCGGTTTTGTAGCACGCGCGGCCACTCGCGGCGCCGCCTCATTGGCCGAGTAAGCCGAGGCAGAGAGGCCAGTCGTTCGTCCAGACGAGTTAGCGCCTGGGGTTAGCGCAGGAGGCGGTGGAGAATGTTGGGGGTGTGTTTAAGAAAACGAGTTTCTCGGAACCGTCTGCGGCTTTCGCAACCGTGACATCATAGCAGCCGCCGCGACCTCGCGCGTGCGCCAGAAGCACCGTTGGGTTTTCATTCGAGCTAGACCGGAATTGGATTGAGTGTTAGAACTGGATCCAGTTTGTATTGGATTCAGTCAGTCAGTCATGGGAGTGAGGGCGGTTTGCACATTTTGTTGTTTGGGTAACGGTAACTCTACCTCCGTGAAGCTGCAGTGATTGCATCATCGCCCCGCGCGCGCTCTCCGCCCCGTGCACCTCGGCATTTTGCCTTTGAAAGGGATCTTTCCCTTCGGGTGACCTCTGTGCTTTCGCGAATCCGCGGACTCGCTGCGTGTCAGATAACGGCCGTGACCGACTGCAGACGCCGTCTGCATCGGCTTGGGAAGCATCGACTGCTTTATGAAAGAACGCTCGCTGGAAGACGCAGCAGCACTCCCGCGTTTGAAGGGCTGGCGCTGTATCGCTTCCTGCAGATTAATAATTATAGTGTGACGTGACTGTGCTCACTGCTTCTACGTCTATGGTGTGTGTGTGTGTGTGTGTGTGTGAGAGAGAGAGAGAGAGAGTGAGAGAGAGAGAGAGAGAGAGAGAGAGAGAGAGAGAGAGTGAGAGAGAGTGAGAGAGAGAGAGAGAGAGAGAGAGAGAGAGAGAGAGAGAGAGAGAGAGAGAGAGAGAGAGAGAGAGAGAAAAAACATGACTCACCTGCATGCAGTAGAAATTAAAAGGTACAGGAAGGTACACTTATCGATACATTAGAATCCACAGCCTCCCAGGTGCTTATCAGACCCATCAGTGATCTCTGCTTAACCCCTGGTTGCCACATACAGTACAGAACCTTCCTTTTGGTTGTTATCATACTGGCATTTTGTTTATTGCCTGCAACCTCTAAAAGGCCTCATCACCTCTCAGTTACCCCTGGCAACCTGCTGGGCGCACAGGCTTAGGCATGCCCGGGTGAGGTGCTTCTGGCGAACCAATCAAGGAGCAGAAAAGGCTGTGTTTGTTTGTTTGGTTTTTTTTCGAGTCTGTTTGCCCTGAGACTCAAGAACAACTATATATGCTTTTCTCTTGCCTGCACTGCCGCAGCCTACATCAACTCACTAGATTGTGTGGGTTGGTGTTCACCCGATATCAATAGCATTAGCATTCAGCAGCGTGTTTTTTTTCCCCCAAGAGACGAGAAAAATACTAAACAAAATGGCTTCCCAAACTTTCAGTTTTAAACTCTACATTAGCTAGAGAGCGTACAAAGATGGCGCTGTTCTCCAAACTGAAAATATGTCAAAAATGATATTTCCCTGGGCTATGAAAATAAATCTGGATTACATTTCATGTACAGAATGTTAGGCGCTGTCGTAGGTTAGTTTTCTTACCTTCCCAAGACAAAAGAAGGCTCATTTTTGCTAGTCATATTCCAGCACTTGCTGTATGACATGTTTTCTCATTACTGGGAGAAGCAATAACTTTGATAAATCATTTCGGCGCTAGCCTAGCTCCTCCGACGACATTAGAAACCTAATAAAAACAACTCCCTCTCTCTCTCGCTCTTTCGCTCGCTTTCTTTCTCTTTCACTCTCTTTCCTCCGCCCCCCCCCCCCCTTTCTTGCTGACCTGTTTGGTTTTATGCTGACCTACAAATGCTCTCTCCGTGTCCGCCACCTGGATGGTGCTTTAAAGGTGACACACAAGTTAACCATTTTCTGGGTTCTCACTGTGAATAAGGATAGGTGGCCGTTGCCTGATTTAATAGCATGCGATATTCCATCTGGGCACTGAAAGGGAGTTCATTTTCAGAAGGGAGGAGGTCACAACAGGCAGGCAATGGGTCGAGTCAAGGAGGCAGACTGCAAATGTCAGAGCTATTCTGGGGGTGGATTGGCACTTGGGCTAAGAATGCTATTGGATGATCCCCTCCAGGTGAAACAGACGTGAAAGGTAGACACATACACGCGCAGATGCGCGCACACACACAAACACACACACGCACACACACACACACGAGCTCTCAGAGCTGAAGAAAAATGAAGCGCTAGTCAATCAAAGCTTTCACACTCTGAAATTGCCCAAAAGTGAGTTCTCCGCTCCTCGGGGAGAGAAATAATACATTTTCCCGAACGATCCGGTACCTGTGAAAAGTTTGAAGGGTCGCTTGAGTGCTTTGTAACCGGCGACCAGCCTTGTACCTCCCGAGCGAACGCGAGCTGGCATCCCCGCGGGGCTGTAATTTGTCTCGCGGAGTGGAGCGGCGCGGTCGGCGGAGGGGGGTGGCGACGGCGTGTTTCATCACGGCGCTCGCGGCCGGACCGCGAAGGTGAGGCTCCCGAGTCAGCGTCCTCCACAGAGCCGCTCAAATAAAAGGGCTGCAAAATCCTCGATCGCCGCTCCTAAAGGCAGCGGACATATTTATTTTATATACGTGCTCATTTATTTTATTTTATTTTATTTTATTTTATTTTATTTTATTTTATTTTATTTTATTTTATTTTATTTTATTTTATTTTATTTTATTTTATTTTATTATTTTATTTTATTTTATTTTATTATTATGTTTTATTTTATTTTATTTTATGTTTTTAATGAACGGGTTCTTTCATGGTCTGACTGAAAACTCACATTTTTTTTGCGTGCCAGTTTGTTTGTGACAACTCATTGGACCACAGGGTCTTGCATTGTGTGTTAATGGCAGAATGGTGCACCCAAAAGCTCAATTTGGAGCATTGGAATGGTTCTCCATCTTAACGGGGTAGCATCACCAATGGAAGCCAAATAAAGCAAGCTGCGTCAATGATGTAGCACAGAGAAATCCATATGGCTCTGGAAAAAATGGAATTTGGCTTAACTTTGTAAGCTAGAAGTCACCCTGTAGTCCAGAATGCGTGTTGTGTTTGGATTGGGGCATAGGGACACAGGACAGGGACTGAACTGACAGGGCAGAATGGAAAGGGGGAGGGGACTTCTGACAGTCGATGAGGTCCTTGCCAAGACTAACACAGGGAGGTCAGGGAGGGGTCAAGTGCTCATTGTTCAACTTGGCAGCCAAAGGAAGAGTTGGAGGAAGTCGACCTCATTGCACCACGGGGAGAGGGGTGGGGGTGGGGGGGACATGTGATCTCTAAGGGAATGAGCTGTCACAGGTAGACCTTCACCCTGTTTATTGACCAAGGCACACTGTTTGTAGGCTTTTTGGAGCTGGACTCCCAGTTCCATATGTTAATATTCCAAGGCTCACAAGATCGTCAAATAATCAGAAAACACGTTCTGAAAGCCCCTGCATCTCTTTTTTTAAATAGGAAACTACATCTCTTTTTTCCAGATTTTTTTCACTTTATGATCATCTATATTCATTCATTGCATTTTCTGGCATTTTCCAGTGATTCCACTTCTACTGATTTTACTAACACTTTGTACTTGTTCAATATTCAAGAGAACCTTGGCTGTAGGCTATATCTGATACTTAGGATTTTCTAACAAGCTTGGTAACTAGCCAAATTTTTTGTTTCATCCTTCGTGTGTCTTTATGTACATGTGAATAAAACAAGGGATGTCCTTGTAAGTTCTGCGTGTAGGTAGACCTTGTCAAAGTGCAAAAGAAAATTCCGTGGTCTCCCTGTGAGCTTGTGCTTCTCTAGTCTTCACATTTTGCAAGAAAAAATAGTTTTTTTCCGTCTATGTAGTGGTATGTGTATATTTTTACATTTGTACGATGATCCATTTTTCGGTTTTAGATCAAGAATGCATTTATCACAGCTCATTGCTGTTACTTCTTTCACTCTAGGTTATTTTTCAGTTGTCAGAACACAGATGTCTTTCAAGGAATGTACGTGTTGTACATTCTCTTAAATGTGCTCTGACAAGCACTCTGATATTTCCTTTGAGTGCAATATCAAATGCAATTTGATATGATTTGAGCCTATGTATTCCATATGTGGAAGATGTGGAAAAATAATTGCATTTGTGTGTGTGTGTGTGTGTGTGTGTGTGTGTGAGAGAGAGAGAGCACTGCAGCTGCCTCAGCCCAGCTAGATAGAGTTAATTAACTCCACGCTGATGCGTACGTATTCACAGCGACTTTTTAAACGCAGTCAGGATAAATTGATCCGTGAGGTGTTTAATAGATGAATGGAGGAGCGTTTTTTTGTTGTTGTTGTTTATCTTCTAATCAAATCAGACTGCTTTATCGGGGTGTGGAAACGACCAGGTGCGCACTCTGTGTCACACGCAAATACGCAACCGTGCTGCGGCGGCGCACAAACGGAAATAATTCAATCAGGCCGGCAGACCGCCCAGAAACAGCCGTCTCACGCCTGGGCGGGCCGTCCTAGCGGTTCCGAGAGCGCGCGCTTCGCCTGTCCTCGCTCGCGGAGTCGAAGCATCGATTGGCGGGGGGGGAAGGTTTAGTGCTTTTTAAGGACAGATCCGTTTTTTTAAACCTGTGGCTGCATAGCGAGCGCGGCTGCGAGGACTGTGAGATCTGACGCCCTTGTGTAAACTTCTGCGAGCGTTTTAATCGGTTTCGAGTCTGAGGTTCTCGTTGTTTTTTTTTTTTTTTACGGCTTTAATTACCACGGCGACGGAGCCGGGGGGGCCGTTAGCGTTAGCTTGGCACGAGCCGCTGCTTCATTCGCCAGCGATGTGAGCGGAGAGAGAGAGTTTCTGTCTCTCCCTCCAAAGCAATGCCCCCCCCCCCCCCCCCAGTGCAGGAAGTGGGCCCCATTAAAACACGCAGACAAAATTTCAGGTGATTGGCGAGCGGGAGAAAGCGGGCCGGGGCCCTAAACCCACCTACTGGATACCTTCCGTCATCCTATATAATATGTATATTTAATGATAATTATGGGGCCCCCTGGCGATCGCGGGGCCCTAAGCAGCCGCTTAGGACGCTTCCTGGGTTCGGCCGGCTCTGGCCGCCGCCCCGCGCCCTCTGAATCTCGGGCGCTGCGTTGCTCGGGGCAACGGCCCTGTCTCGCCCTTCCTTCCTTCTCTTCTTGTTTATTCTCCGCGCTCCTCTTCAGGCAACATGACCTTTTTTCCGGCGCCGCGAGCGACAGTTATATTTGCTAATAAGGACTCTCTGGTATTTCTCGCTTATTGGTCTGGTGCGTCCCGAGCGCCCGCTCGGCCAATTACCTCAGAGCGGGCGCGTGGAACGCGTTCTCTCGGCTTGTCGAAATCGGCACGTAGCCGCTAGTAACGGGGCTGGGGGGGGGCGGGGTTAAGAGAGCTGGTTTCGCGAACCGTCCGTTCCGACTCAGGCCGGTGCTGACAGAGAGGTTTGTTAGCGAGCCAGGTGAGAGCTCGGAGGGCGGGCCACCAGAGTTAATGCAGCGCCCGATAGGGCAACACCTTCCTGGGCGTGGCCATGATTTTGACAGACAACATAGGCTATCCAATCAAGTCGACTCCTTCGCTTCTTCTGTCGCTTCTACATCCTTAGCACTACAACTGGATCTCGCGCCTGCACAAATATTCACATGCGTTTCAGCACCAGTAGGAGGGAGCCTGAACACTTCATGTTTAGAACATGAAGCTGAGTATCAGGCGCTCCTGCAGACTCTTGCGATGCAACTGTCTCGCTGTGCGTGATGGCGCTCCCGCGCGCTCCGGTTTTGCTGCGGTTTTCCCTGCCGGGAGGAGAGCGGCGAAGGGGCCCGACCCGGCCTATAGGAGCCGCCCCGTCACACGACCGTCACTTACGGAGCGGCCACGCCCCCCGGAAGCTCGGATTTCAGGCGTCTTGTGAACGTTCATGAAAGGCGCGTCGTCAAGGGGCTGCGCCACGGTAATCGGCGGCCCGCCTCCTCGTTAATATTCATGTTGTGGGGGGGGGGGGGGCGGGCGGGGGTCGGCGTGCTGTCTGGCGCAGGTCCTAAGTGCGCAGCAGTGCTGGGGCCCGGGTCGTGCCTGGCTCAGCGGCGTTTCGGCAGGGTGAGAAAGCCGGGGTCCCCGGTCGCCTCCAGCCGGGATGAGCGATGACGGTCGGCGGCCGCTCCGCAGGTCGCCATCTCCGGCCTCCTCTTCCTCTTCCTCTTCCTCCTCCGCCTTTTTTTCTTTTTTTTTTTTTTCCCCGCGCGTTTGTTTTCGGTGCCGGAGAATGACTCATAAATATCGGATGATGGTTTTTTTTGGTGAATTTTCTTCTCTTTTTTTTTCTCACGGAGGAAATGGAGCCGCGGAGTAGCAATTTCTGTATTTATAGATTGCCACACAGAGACTCATACACACACACACACACACACGCACACACACTCACTCTTGCGCAACGCGAGCGCTCCTAGCCTTGAATCCTGCGGGCAGACAGACGGAGCAGGCCCTTCCGTTTGAGCTTTGCCGTTTTCTCGTGAGCGAGCGAGTCTTTCCGGCTGCATTGTACTGCGGATGCGCCGGAAGACGCTGCGATGGCCCTTTTGTTTAGAGCAATATGGTAAATGGTAAATGGACTGCATTTATATAGCGCTTGTATCCAAAGCGCTTTACAATTGATGCCTCTCATTCGCCAGAGCAGTTAGGGGTTAGGGGTTAGGTGTCTTGCTCAAGGACACTTCGACACGCCCAGGGCGGGGTTTGAACCGGCAACCCTCCGACTGCCAGACAATCGGTCTTACCTCCTGAGCTATGTCGCCCCAATACGTCAGACGGCGTTTGACTGATCGGCGGGCCGCCGCTCCGGACTGATGCTCTGTGTCACGCGGACAATATAAAGTGCGCTCGGTGGCTTTGGGGACCACGCGGTACGCAGGCGTACGGTACGCGCCTTCGAGCGTTAGTCATCAGCTGCCGCGGCGTCTCTGAAAGAGCTCTTCGGGCCACTCTGGGATGGATTATTAATACTGGATTATTAATGCTGCCTGACCGGATGCGGGCCGGACTAACGAGGCCGCGGGGTCGCGACGCTCAGGCGCGCGGGCGTGTGCGGAACCCGCTTCCCTCTCAGAGCGGGGAAACGCACAGGGAAGCTGCTGGCATCGTTAGAACGTTAGATGAAGGCGCTTTGGGTTTTAACCGAGATGGGCGAACAGCGAAAGCAGCAGAGAGGAAGCCGGGGATTTGAAAAGAGGAAAAGGAAGCGTGGTCTGCAGCCTGCCCCCCCTCCCTCCTCCCCCCCCACCCCACCCCCCCATGTCGACCACACCCCTGACTGCCCTCCAGTATCACCCTTTCCCCTTCACTTTCCCCTCTCGCCACAGCTTGCCAGCAGTTGGCTGTATTTCACCCTGTCGGTGGCGTTTAGCTTGGTGTGGGGGCAGCGTGCGGAGATGAAACTGCCAAACGCTCTCCTCTCGTAGAGATGTGCTTATGCCAGCGTTCTGCCCCATTCCCACTGCACCGCGGGCAGAATGGAGCAGCCAGCCTCTCTCTCTCTCTCACTGTCTCTCACTGTCTCTCTATCTCTCTCTCTCTCTCTCTATCTCTCTCTCTCTCTCTCTCTACCACATCCTCTGGTCACACACTGTGTCCTGCTCCGTCTCTCCCGTGTCAATAAAAATAAAACCATTTGAGCGTCAAGCAAATAATTCATTTTTGAGACCCTAGCGCTGTTGCTATTGATCCACTGGTTTTTACACACCATTAAAAAAAAAATCCTAGCGCACAACTTGGGTGAGCTCAGTCGGCGGATATTTTTTTTCTTTCACACTTCCCCTTTCTCTTCCGCTGCTATTTCCTTTCCCGGTCTCCTAGTTCTCTTTACTGTCCTTCCTCCATTTTGGCTCACTGTCTGCCCCCATCGTTTCCTGGTGTTCCGGTGGCAGGCTTCCCTGCTGCAGCTCAGTGGAGTGGCGTGCGGCAGGTGCTATGGACACGCGTGCGCTGAGACCCAAATAAAGCGGGTGGGCACAACATTTGAAAGGCCCAGGCATGTAAGGCCAGCATGGGATTTTGTGAGATATTTTTCCATAACAGGACTGTATTCTGTAACGGAACAGTGCAAAGCATGTTCTGAGTGGGCTCTCACCTCCTCCGTTGTACAAGCTAAAGCGGATCTACAGCCACGTCATTCTTAAAATTGCTTTCGAGATGAACGCGGTGCAAATTTACAGTTCAAATAGTGCCGCACTGCCCTATGTCTTTTTTTGTTGTGGCTCGGGGAGGTAAAATCAAAATATTAGTCCACAACATTATACGCATTGTGGTAAATGGTACATAAATGTTGGTCCTGTTCAATTGTCTGTCAGAGAATAATTGCATTGCTGTTAATAATTCTGGTCTGTTCCTGAGCATTTGTGCACAGTCAAAATCTACGTAATGAAAGATGACATACATGTGTGTCTGTTTAATAACCAAGGAAGACGTTAATTAACAGATGGTGGTCGGGCGCCTGGTCAGACAAGCCCTTGTGTCTGTCGCCATCTTGTGGCCACTCCGCCACCTGCAGCTTGCATCGACAACGGCCGGGAGCCGAGACAAAAGACGAGAGATTTATTCAATTTTTTTTTTTTCCTAGGCAGCGAATCACCATCTGTTCCTCGACAAACAAGGAAAGTCAAATGTATTGTTTAGAGTCATCCTGTCTGTTTACTCATTCAGGCCCTTTTTTTCCCCCCCTTGTCCTCCAGACAGCTTTAAAGATGAGGCGAGCGAAAGTCACCCAGTCAGCGCGTCCAACCGCGTTTGTGTCCTGTTGTCGCGTTTGCCAAGCCGCCTGGCAGCACGAACCTCGGCGCCCCCGTGCCCGCCAGACCGCCGAGCTCTCTCGCCGCCCGGCTGAATGGCCCGGCGTGGCGGGCGGCGCAAAGCCAAAATCCGCAAATCTCTCCCGGTGGAAAAATCGGCGTTTGATAGGCTAGCGAGCGCGTTCTTTCTTGGGTTAACGCAAAGACGTCGGTCCCGCGCTTCACTGCCGCCTCCCCCTGTTGTCATGGCTGCGGACTGAGCCCGGACAGGCCCCTCCCACCTCACGTGCTCTGAAGGGAAGCTACTGTGTGTTGCTGTACCTGTATTTATGAGAATTAGAGTGTCTGTGAGAGAGGAGAAGCATATACTCTACCTGTGTTTAAGTGGAAAAGTGGCAGTGATAATGTATTAGTCAATAGATTGATTGGTAGAGGGAAGGAGTGAGTGATTGATTGGTTGATAGGGAAGGGTGGGGTTTGAGGGAAGGGAGCATTAAAATCACTCTGGCTCAGGGACGTCAGGGACCTCTCGGTGGAGAAAACCCCATTCGTTTCTTCGGGTGTGGGCAATTATAAGGTCCAGTCATAACCCTGGCCTGTCAGTGGGATTTGAACCCATTGCAAGTGATGGAAGAGCTGTTCTCAAGGGTGGGATCGGAAGTCATGGTATTGCACTGCACCGTGTATTTTAAGGAACGATCTATCTTGCGGTATTCGCACAGGGTGTTCAGCACAGAGAGCCAGGAAGCATCGGCTTTGGACCCGAACATCATGCCTCTTTGTCAGCCTGAATGGGCGAGGGGTGGGGGGCGGGGGTGGGGTTTGGGGCTGAGGGGACACAGGGGAAAGCCAGGCGGATGGCTCGGCGTTCCGGGCCCGACGTTGACAGAACTGGCCATGATCGCCATTATCGGACCGCCGCCCCCGCTCGCATTCCCACAGGCTCTCCCCCCCATTCATCAAAAGTCCCTTTTTTTAACGTTTTTTTTCTTTTTCTTTCTCCCGCTCCTCCAGTTCATTCCCCTCGCTTTTTTCAACATAAGTTTCCCATCTGCCGGACGCTCGGGCCCGACCCCCCCCCACCACCCCCCCCCCCCCCGTTAGATCTGGCCGTGGCGCCTTTTATCCCGCCGTGACGGGAAGCCCACAACGCGCGGGCGCGGCGGTCCACCCCGACGCGACGTCGGCAGCGACGTTTCCGCAACGCCGCGGCAGCGTTTTGAGAACGCCGCGCGCCAATCGCGTCGGACAGACGAGACCACGGAACGGCCTTGAGATCAGGGAAGGGCCTCGTATCCTGGAAACGCAGCGGACGCGACTCTGAAGGTTCGACTCCGAGCTGTCGTGAGAGCGCGAGGCCGGTTTTAGCCTGCCCTTTTTTGTGCTGATCCCGCTGAACTTGAACTCGTTTTTTTTGTGCGTGCGTGTGTGTGTGTGTGTGTGTGTGTGTGTGTGTGTGTTAAAAACCACACGGTCTTGTTTAGTCTGCCTGTTACGGAAATCTGCAATCAATTTTCCCCTAATCTTCTCGCATTAATATTTCATGCCATTCACATTTTCCTCTCTCTTCACTCAGAATCCAAGGCTTCTCCCCAGAGCATAAATCATAACTTGGGAGTCGCTGCGGAGTCTGGAATGAAGGGGTTTTTTTGCTCCCTCTATTTGTCTTTTTTCCTTTCCTTCTCCTTTCCTCCTTCCCTCCAACTCTGCCTCTTTCTTTTGCTCCCCCTTTTCTCTGCGTGCCGCTCTTTTCCTGTCCCTCCCCCTCTCTCTCCCCCGTCATTCTCCCTGCCGCGCCGTGCCTTATGGAGGGTTTTATTAATCACACACGCGCGGCGCTGGCGAATATGAGAAATGATGCCCTGAGAAGTGGCGGCTGATCAGGCGGCTCTGTCTGCTTAAAGGAGCCTGCTTCCTTTCACTGGCGGGTCCCTGAGGAGGCCGACGGGCTCCAGGAGAGTCTCTGTCAGTAAGACTTACCGAGAGGAGTGTGGGGGAATGTGCAGTGCTTGTGCAAAGCGTGCGTTTTTTTTTGGGCGTTTGTTTGTATGGTTCACGGTGCCGGTTTACCTGAATGCACACCAACTACGTGAGGACATTTTGTATTGTGAGGACAGGATCCCTCTCCTCACAGTTCTGACAGTGAAGAAACACTCATCTGTGACTGACATCCGCCCACTTTGTGTTTGATATCCAAACAGACTTTAAAAAGTAATATTTTGTGTATGTCCAGGCATGCGTGCTTGCATACATGCTGGATCATGTGGACTTTTAATTACACCTAAATAAAGAGGTGCAATCCTATTTAGGTCTAAGGACATGGATAACATGAATGCACGTAACATTTTTACACCCTGAGTAAAATAGTCCATCCATCCATTTTTTTTTAATAAGGAGAGAACATCGTGTGATAAAATCGACTTTGAAAAAAAGAGCTGCACAGCCACTCAAATAACTTATCCACTGATCTGACATAAATTGGCTCTGACTAGACAGATAAATGATGAATGAGCAGGCATCATATGTAACTGCTGTGCGGTTTACTCAATGTTTTTCACCTTAAAGATCCTGTTATTATGCACCTGAATGCCAAACCTTCAGCAGAGAAAAGCTGCATTCTCCTTACTGCAAGGACATCGACTTCATTGCTGGGTTTTTGGTGTGCTTAATAATACATTCTGACAAGCGCGATGTTGGGTAATGCTCAACCCGACAGAATCACATTTCTGATTTTATGGTATACAAGAAGGTTAATTCGAAACCGGTTCAGTTGCTATGGAGGGGGATGAAACTAACAGTACACAGTAAAGTTTCAGTCTACCATTAGTGAATATCTGCATGATGAATAAAACTTGGGTTTACTTCTTGTGAGCTTAACTGGTTATTGCTTTGCATTAATCAGTTAATAATACCCTGTTCATAATTATCTTCCTGAATTTTGAGGTCTATTACCAAAATGCTGAAGGAGCACAAATGAACAAAAACTATTTGAAGGTGTTTTCTTAATTTTCAGGCTGAACCATAATTAATAATTTTTATTTCAAGTACAGTATGTGAGTATCAAAAGAGATGTCAAATCTAGATCTACTTTCAATTAAGAGCTAAATTCAGCATAGTTACTTGAGTTCCGTTGGAGTAAAAGCTAGCTTGGCACGATCAACCCCAGGATGCCTGCTTGCTGACATCCTACGTTTTGGCTCCATCTGCACCTGTAGAGATCTGAGGAATTGGCGAATGTGGCACATCATAATAACATACAATTAAGACATGACAAGAAGCCCTGAATATGAAGGGAAAGGAAATTGAATCGGTGGAGCCTTTTCTACGCACAGTACATAGCTAAATCATGTTGCACGTTATAATTTTCTTTAATGCTAGAGCCAGCTATATAATAAAAGAGATAAAAATAATTTCACAAAGTCCGCAAGGTGTATCATGTCATTTCATTTGTAATTAGGAAGGGCTATTGACATGAATCTGCTGTTTTTTGAGCATTGGCCTATGTGTTAATTATCTTAATTGCTTAAAGTGCATAATAAGCTATTTTGGTAAATTTCTGTTAATTAAACATTGTTAAACGGAGCGGACACTTCAGATGGAGAGTGCAGTAGTAGTACGCAGCGAACTAATGATGAACTGTTCAAAGCGAACTGTGAAACAATGCGGTCTTTCTGGAACAAGAAGTACTGGTGACCAAGCAAATGAACGGACGAGCAAAATGAAGAAATTTGTTTGAACGAACGGAGCCAAAAGATGATTGTGGCCATCGCTATTCAGCCGTTTTTTTTTTCATAAGCATATACGAAAATTACCAGAACAGGATATTTGACCCAACTTGGGTCATCATTGTGCGTAATCTCTAGAGCAGAGGGACTGCTGGTTTTTGTTTTTACTGTCGGCCTGCGAATAATTCCCAAGAAACCTAGTGAGATGAGTTCAATGTGTAATCAGCTTGCTTTCATTATTTATTAAGTGCTGAGTAAAAAATGAGAACAAGCAGACCCTGTGACTCCCCAGGATATCAGGGATCTAATGGTTCTCAGGATCCACTGTAGGTCCCGGTCTACTTAGCTGTGTGAATAAATCATGTTTCTTATGATCTAGCATTATCTTCATTACTGATCGCGTTCTCTCCCGCCCTCTCCCGCAGGAAGTTCTACTACATCACGCTGCTGCGGGACCCCGTCTCCCGCTACCTGAGCGAGTGGCGGCACGTGCAGCGCGGGGCCACCTGGAAGACCTCGCTGCACATGTGCGACGGGCGCACGCCCACGCCCGACGAGCTGCCCGCCTGCTACGAGGGCACGGACTGGTCGGGCTGCACCCTACAGCAGTTCATGGACTGCCCCTACAACCTGGCCAACAACCGGCAGGTGCGCATGCTGGCCGACCTCAGCCTGGTGGGCTGCTACAACATGTCCTTCGTGCCCGAGAAGAAGCGCGCCCAGCTCCTCCTGGAGTCGGCCAAGAAGAACCTGCGCGACATGGCCTTCTTCGGCCTGACCGAGTTCCAGCGCAAGACCCAGTACCTGTTCGAGAGGACCTTCCGGCTGCGCTTCATCAGGCCCTTCGTGCAGTACAACAGCACACGGGCGGCCGGCGTGGACGTGGACAACGACACCATCCTGCGCATCGAGGAGCTCAACGAGCTGGACATGCAGCTCTACGACTACGCCAAGGACCTCTTCCAGCAGCGCTACCAGTACAAGCGCCAGCTGGACCGGCGGGAGCAGAGGCTCCGCAGCCAGGCCCAGTTCCCCCTGTTCCGGGTCCGCCCCGAACTCGCCAGGGAGGAGGGGGGCGAGGAGGTGGCCCGCCTGCCCACCGAGGACTACATGAACCACATCATCAACAGGTGGTAGCCGGCAGGGAGGCGGACGGACGTTACGGACAGACTGCGAGGGGGGACGGAGGAGGGGGAGGAGGAGGAGGAGGAGGAGGAGGCCGCGTCTCCGCTGCGGGGGATCGTGACGTCGCGGGCCCGCCGACTTCCTCGACGTTCGCCGCCGCCCCCCGGCTCGTTCCGTGTCCCGTCAGCCGCTTCTCGAACGTCGTGCGTTTTGGAGGGGGGCGGTGCCTCGCTCGGCGGCCAAAGCAGGAACCCGCAATCCCTCGAAGAGCCTCTCGAGGAGCGTGCTCTGAGCCCCAACCCCGCCCTTCCCCAAAAAAACAGTGGGGTGGCAAAACCGTAGAGCTGCAGAAACAGCACAGAGCTATTTGCAAGGGTTAGGATCCCCAGGGAAGTCAAGAAGTCAAAAGAAATGGAACAGATTGTCAGGAAAAGGGAAACAAAGGTAGAGGTGTTTGCTTAAAAAATGCCAACCATTGAACAGTGAGTTGGCAGTCCTCGTGTTAACAGGACAGTAACTGTGAGAAAGAGCTGCAATCAACAGTACGATCAAAAGAGCTGCCTAAAAGCTATCTGCGAGTTCATAGCTTCTCGTCATCGACGAAAAGAAGATATTGTTTTTGAATATCTCTTTTCTGTGGTTTATGTGATTTTAAAATCAGTTTTATGTGGTGTTCAGTATGGACAGATTAATGGTGTATTCATGAACCACACTCATTTCAGTGTCTTCAGCATATTTGGGGATATCTCACAGAAATAATACAAACATTTTCTCAATGGCAGGGCTGTATTATCAAACACTGGTAACTCAACTTCCCCTCTGTCTGTGTTTTTTTCCCCCAATGCTTGTTTTAATAGTGATGTTGCCAGCCCCATTGGTGGCTGTGAAATTTCAAGTGATGTATAGTAGGCATACAGTACAGATTCAGCTGAATGCTGTAGCTTGAAGTCACATGACCTCCAGTGGTAAAACTACCATAAAGTGCAGACATGGGCAGAATGCTTTTATTGTGTGACTTTGCTTTGCTTTTAGGCTGTGGGAACAGTTGTATTTCTAGAACAGCAGTTCCCATATGACTTGCTTCACTCTCTGGAGAATGAATGGCAATCATCAATCATTTTATCTCTTGGGGACCACTATCCATTAATTTGGAAGGGGGTGGGGGGTGGGGTCTGCACTGGATAATTTTCTATCCTAGAGTAATTTATTATTTATAACTGTTCCTCCATCTCACCTTCATTCATGAAATATGTTACCCTGATGACTGTGAGTATGTGTGTATGCGTGTGTATGCGTGTGTGCGTGTGTGTGTGTGTGTGTGTGTGTGTGTGTGTGTCTGTCTGTCTGCCTGTCTGTGAAATGCAACCTATTGCCATGTTCAGGAGCCACACTCATACCAAGTAGTAGAAAGTGTGGAGTAAAGGCCAGTGCTAGCAGAGTTGGGAAAATGGAGGCCCTTTACACATTTGGCACTGGGGTGCAGTCTCCCCAGTTTCCTTGTGTCAATTCAGGGGGGAACTCACCTTTGTGAAACTGCAGTAGATGTGCTGGACTACAGACATCCATGTGGACACAGGCTGAAGCGAACACTTTGATGAAAGTTAATCTTGTGGGGAAGCACACTAAAATTGCAACATTTTGAGAAAATTATCTGAAAAAGGTAATACTAAAAAAAGGAAGACTGGAGCTGTTGTCAACGTACTTCATAATTTTCTCTGTTCATGACCTTTTTCTGTTTTTTTTTTTCTTTTTTTGCTCCTGAATTCATTTGTCTTAAGATGGCACCTGTTTTAAATGTGTTAATTGAAGAAGAAAAATTTGTCATTATGACATGATGTAATTAGCAAGGCTTTTTTTTCATAGCCACAAAACTCTGAATGATGTAAGGAAAATGCAGTCAGCTGGTAAATTACTTTTTTAATTATTTTAGACGGATTGTAAGCTGTCTCTGTTGGTGAAATGAGTGCAATTTATCTAGCAATTTTCACTGCTGGTTTTTATTTGTGCAAACAAAGGTCCAGTTATTTGCAAAACCCAAGAACAAACCAACAGATTGTTTTAATCCCCAGTATTCTTTTCACCTGTCCAGCTTCATCAGCAGCTGACCACACAGTCCTTCTGTGGCCTTATGGGAAATGTAGGCACTGGCACAATCCCAGTTATTTGACCACCTTTCAGAAAGGGGGCATGGTCTTATCTCTTCCTGTTGAGGTGGCGTTCAGAAGTGTACCCCAGCAGTCCTTTTACGGATGGGGTCCCATTTGAATCTTGTTTAGGCTCAGTGTGAGACAGAGTGGGAATTGATGCTGGTATTGAAGATGGCAGAAACGGGAACAAAATGACCTTGGGTGAAAGGTGGGAAGTGTCCATTGCGTCAGTTTGTGTGTGTCCAGCTCTAAACTGCATATTGCGTAATTTTGTTATTTATGCAGATTGGATCATCAAGCCACCAATAAAGAGATTTCATTTTTATATATAAAAAACTCCACAGAGTTTTGTGAATGTTTATTATTTCGTTTTCACAGGGTGTCCAGATTTCCTCATTAGGAGAAAGAAGACTGACTGGAGAAGACTCACATCTGCATTTGACACATTCTCAAACGTGCCATGCTGTTGAGTTAAGCTAAGTTACGTTTAGGTCTGCACTAGAAATATTATTAGTAGAAATTCAGATGGATTATTACCACAGACACAGCTTGCATAGAGACAGAATACAAGATTATTGAATACATGCTGCTGTCTCTTGTCTGTTTATTCCACTGGATGTGAATGTTTGTTTCCTCATCAAAGGGCAGAAGGCTGGCACACAGCAATAGCTCTAGGTGTAATAAAAACTCTTCTGAAAAATCAATGTGATAAGTTGTTAGCTACCTTTGAAAGCGCCTTGTTCTGGATTTTTTTCTCGCCTGGAATTGAGCACGGTATTCCTCAGCTCAAACCCTGACTCGATATGTCTGTCACCTGGAGACAAAGCTGCACAAATTTAGTGAACTGTAAATGATCCGGATAGGCTCATCTTCTGCTCTGTACTTCATCTCAGCCCATCCAAATAAAATAGGGATATATATCTTCTCACATCCTGGGGGCTGTCTCTAGGTGACCGATTTTAAAGGTTGCTCTTTGCTTATGGTTTATTGCTCGCTCCCGTGGAGACATGGCCAAAAGTCAAACATTAAAAGACCCCTTCTCTTTTAAAGGTCAAAAACAGAGGATCAAGTTGTGATTTTGTTCGGTGATTTTTGTTTCTGGGTTATTGCGAGAACGACCCAAACAGTTGTTTAGAGGTTTCCTTATCACAATAACTGAAAAGAACATTGAACTGAGAGGCAGCCGTGCCTGCCTCAGCAGCCGAGGTCCCACGAATATTAAGCAGTCTGTCTCTTCTGGGATTAAGGAGAGAATTGCGCTCCACTGTCTTTTGAAGGACAGGCACACGAGACTCAGATTCGCAGCAAAACATGGCTGAACCAGAATTAAGCTGTTGTTTGCCTCAAGGATTATAGTCAAGTGGACAAAGGCTCAAAAAGGAAAACACTTGACGCACAAATGAGTTCTTAACGAGTTCAAATTCCCATTGGTGACTCCCATATGAGTCTCTGTTCGCCTTGAGCAGGAACATGTCACAAAATCACAGATGCACATTGATGTACTGGCAAATAAAAATGCTCTGCTTTTAAAGGCAGGCTTTCATTTTGAAACCATGCAAATGCATTTATATTCTATTAGTGCAGCCACTTTTGAATGGTGCCAGCATATAGCAGTATAATTGTATAACTCACTTGTAGGTTATTGTTTGTTTGATGTTGCGGAAGGGTAGCTCACAGTCTTAGCCAAATATGGACTATTCTGACTGATGTGGCAAAACCCTCCAAGCATGCTGCCATCATTTTGTCCATCTTGATAAAGGAATAATTGCAATTATTAATGATCATCAGTCCTTCATTTCCATACTAATTCCCTTTACTGCCTGGCTCCAGTGCTACAATTAAACATGATTAAAATGTATTACCACAGAGAGGTCGGTGCAATGCTAGTAATTGCCATGCAATTTCCCAGAAGTCCTTGTGGAATGGGATAGTCGTGAGAGAGAGGATGCTGAGATTTATTATTACTCTCGACTGCTTCCTGTCCCGACACAAAAATAACAGACTTCCCAGCTTTAGAACGACAGGACACGAGATAACTCTTTAATTTACCCTAAACAGCTTATTGATGGAAGAGTTGATTCCCCAATTCCCACATCTCGTAATGTCTATCAGTAATGACTGGCACTCATCTGTGGTCTAGTGAGTTTAAAACCAAAATGTGCTGAAGCTTCATGATGTTAGAATCTATGTGAAGAGTGGCACCATGGTGTGGTTGACAGCAAATTGCAGATCGGGGCGAGGGTGGTTAAATTGAATCAACATCTTTAATCATTCTAATCACAAATCTGAATTAATTTGCCTTCAACATATGTCAATAAGATCACATGTTCACCCCATTTAAACTCTATTATTGGCGTACCTTTTTTCACCAGAAGGTGGTGGTATACTTGTATTGACAAGAAAAATCCAAGCTACATAAAAATGTCACATTATTACTGATATTTCATTGAATTAGCATTGTTTGAATCAACTGGTGATTTCATATTTGCTCTTGCCTGAAACTAAAACAAACAAACACGTACACCACGTAGCCTACATCACATCAGTCAAATACATCAAGTTTGTCTCTCAGCGCTCTTTAACAATGAATGGTGTCCTTGTTGAAGATGTCACAGTCAAAAAATGTATCCAATGCTATTTTTGTGGTGTCTTAAGTAGAGGCGTGGCTTCGATGTGCAGGTCCCTCACGAGGGGACGGTAGCCGACGAATGGCACGCGGGTATTATACGGGAGGCAGTAGCGTAGCGATCTGCTAGCGGGGCTGCCTAACTGCTCTGCTAGCGGTGACGTCGCCTTTAGCGCAGTCGCTAGCGTGGCAGCCTCTCACCCGCAAGACCCACGATTGAGCCTTGCCAGAGCACCGCTTGTTTCAATTTATCATAGTCAGCTAATTCTAAGCTAATGTATGTGTGATTAACTGGACTTTTTCAGAGGAATTTTACGAGAAATCACAGTTTGGTTCCGCCAACACAACTCACAAAACACGTGCACACGTGAATGAATTCCGTTGACGATCAGCAATAATTTTCAATTCCCCGCCTTCTTTATTGGCAGCAAGCGTGGCACTATAAATTCACATCTCCCAGTAGGTGAACATAGCTTATTTTAAGCTATAAACAAACAAAATAAATGCAATTGACAATAATGACAATCCATATCCATACAAATTGCTGTCATAATTTGTTCATCTGTATAGTCAGACAATAATTGTAATAAGTAAAAAAAAATGCAGTCAGAGAGGTTAAGGTACATATTAATGCAAACAATATAATCATTTTCAACAAAAAAAAAGATGCTAATTCTGGCACAGGTGCTTAATGGACATACAGGCCTAGTCTTCTTCAAGGGCTGTTACTTAGTAGTAACAAAATTTGTAGCAACAAAATTCTTTTTTTTTTTTTTTTACAATTTTCAGGGTGAAAATGGCTACGTATCACCATATTCTTCCTGTCTGGCGGCGAGACCACTGTTGCATCACGCTTACAGCATCCGATTGGGGGGGGGGGTGGGGGTGGGGGTAACGGCTCAAGGCTGCTCAATACCCCTATACCCATCTCCTCTGTCCCACGGGTTTGATCTATGATATAAGAGCCTTGACCTCATAAAAAAAAGGCTGTTCCTTTCCTCCCATGACAACACTCAGCCCTGTCACACTTGATCTACCGTTTAATTCAATCCTGGAACTCACAATTTCGGCCTCCCCCCCCCCCCCCCGTCGGCGGCGGCGGCAGGTTCGGCTAGCGCCGCTCGAAGGCCGCGGCCGCATAAATAACTTGCGCGTCCTTGACGGAGTCGGCCCCGCCGGGATCGCCTCAGGATCCGGGCGTTTGTGCCGCGTCGTAAACCCGCGAGCTGCCTTTCGCCCTTTGACCCCGCCGGGTCGGCGATAGATGTACCGCGGCGGACGAGCAGGTCGTCCCGTACAACCCCACAACCCCCCCCCCCCCCCCACCCTCCGGCCCCCCTCTCCCAGCTTGTCGTGCTGGATTTCGCCATCCCCGCCCCGGCTTCGGAGTTTATTGGCGGGGGGGGGATACAATGCACAGGGGGGCTGCATAAAGACAAATATAAGAACAGGAAGCTGTGACACAGTCCTTTTTTTATGGAGTAGTAAAACGGGGCTCAGAGCAGATTCTATTTATATTAAAAAAAAAAAAAAAACACCACAGCATTACCAAGCCCTCTACATTCCACAAAAAAGTCATTCTTCTGCGCATTGCACTCCAGAAGTCTTGTTGCAAAGTAATTTACCCATCGAGACAGCCCCCCAAGGACAAGAGCTTTCCTCTCCATCGATAACCATGCTTATTTTATCCAGATTGTTTAAGCCAGGGCTGCATGGGGAATATAAATGTGACCCTGAGCTGGTATTATAGCCCATTTAAGGCTGTGTGGGCTGCATCTGTATGACTGAACTAGAACTTAACTATAGCCTGCCTACACAGAGTAGCATGAAGCTTTTAATAAATGCTTTTTTCAATAAATCTCATAGAATAGGGTAAGCATTGAAAAGCAATCTTATGAATTTAAAGGTTATCTTTAAATTTAGTCATGCATGTACGTATATAAGAAAGGCATTTTAACAAGGATAACATGCGTTCATGCCATTAATACTATTTATTTTGAATCTCTGCTGAGCCACATTTATCTCTTAGGTCGCAAATGTCTGGATTATGAATCTGTGGTGCTCACGCTGCACAATAAAAAAGTGATATTATATTCTATAAAATGTACAAATCTGTCATACAGGAGCTTTGTTCCTACAATAAAAATGTAGGAATTCTGTTATGAAGGAATATTGCACCTGTGCAGTTATGTGTTTATCTGTAATTGCAAAAGGTGGAACACCTCACAATATATCCAGTTCTGCAATGAATTCTACAACATGTGACGTGCATAAAAATAATCACAGAACAAAAGGGTGCCCTCGCAATCTCTCAGAATGATCCGCAGCGGTAGAAATCTTTCGGAAAAATCTATATAGAATAATCTACTCAAGTGCAGCAGCAGCCACGGAGCCCCCAGACTTCTTACTGTACGTTTCATTCTTTTCAGAAAACTCGATTCTGCGGATGCCGCATCGTGACCCTTGACCCCATCCTCTGGGTATTTACAAATGCCCAGGAATAAAGAGAGGTCACATCACATGTGATTAATGAGGTCTCTGAAAATACACAAGCCCTATATATCAAAAGAGGCCACCCTGGAATTAGAGAGTGAGGGATCTGCGAAAAACCAATCTAGGACACGTAGCATTTCTGCTGAATTGGAAATGGCAATACTCGGACACGCAGGGAGGGAGAGGGAGAAGGAGGTTGGGGGGTTATCATGTGTTGCTCGGACATAAGTTTCCAAAATAGACGACTGACAGATGTGGACAGTCACATTAACCATGGATAAAGTCTATTTTAGACTCTGTATGCCTAGTTACGAACGGGGTTCTGCAAAGGCACGTAAAGATCACACTCGCTGCAGAATCTTTTTTTAACCTGTTTTCGTAGGCAGAGTGATATAATGGTTTTCACCGAGTGTGAACTTTATGGAAATTAATGTTCGCTGTTGTTCATGCCAAGTTTTTAGCACATTTGCTCTTAAATGTGCTCACAGCCACGATTTGGCTAAACGGCCAAAAGGAAAGTAAAAAAAATCAGGACTGCGGCAAAAAAAAAAAAAAAAATGTTGGGTCTAATGGAAATAAACGTTTTTCCAAATAGTCGCCGACTTTTTCCACTTGACACAATCACATAACTTACGAGATTACTTTGCATTGCCCAAAAGCAATGTGAAACTGCTTTCGGGGTAATTTGTGCCTGTGTTTTCGGGGAGCATAGCCTTTTTCACTTTTACTTGCGGAATCATGCAATTGTTGTTTTGTCGTGCATTTTGTGTGGGTTTGTGAGTGTGTGTGTGTGCATTTGTGAGTGTGAGCGCTTTTGTGTATGTGTGACTGTGTGTGTGTGTGTGTGTGTGTGTGTGCGTTTGTGAGTGTGAGCGCTTCTGTGTACGTGTGATTGTGTGTGCGTGCATTCATGTGTTTGCGTCTGTGTGTGCGCATGCATTTGTGTGTGGTACGTGTGGTACGGTGCGGTGTGCGTGCATGCGTGTGTGGCTGAGCGCGTGCACGCTTGTGCACTCAGCTCTGTTTCGTGTTCCTCTGTGAAATGGGGCAGACGTCGGTATTATGCTCGGTGATAAATTTTTCCCGCGCGGCTTATTATCCTGATAAAGTGCATGAAATTTCATCTTCTCTTGAGCCCTCCCCAATCAGCGAGTGGGTGGCTGGAATTCATTGCTCAGCCGAGAGGGGTGACTCACCCATTGATTCGGCTGATCAAAGGAACAACCGACAGTGTCTCTGAACCGGAGCCTTGCTGGTTTTGGTCCGACACCTTGCCCAAAGTGCACCGTGTTTCCATGGTGATCTTATATTTGCTGTTCAGTGTAGGCTTCAAATAATTTGCCTGTCCCTTAAGCTTTTATCGACTATTGTAAATGTGATTATAGGCTCTTAACTTAGGTCACAAAAAAGGCTAGATTAGGGTCTTCAGAAAAGGCTGTACATCGATGTGCTATTAAACCACAAATAAGGAAACGAAACAAGAAGTGCACACTTTAAAAAGTAATTTAGCAAATTTTCTTTTATTTTTTTTACTTTTGCAATGTGGAGTTGTTTTCACAGATCAGAAATATCAATTCCAATTTGAAAGTGTCATGATGTCAAACTCTGAAGCACAAAGATGTGAAAACATAGCAAAACACTTCTGTAATGGGCTGCATTGTAAGACTTGCCCAAGACACCGTCGGAATCCACAATACGTATATTACATATGTCAACATTTTCACACAAGAACGTGCTCATTTTTTTTATTTTTATTTCAGCCTTACTTTATATTGGCATATGTTGCTTTCCTCAGGGAACAGATCTGTCTCCCTGCAAGATTTTACGGCTGGATGCAATGGAGCATTCGAGCCCATGGGAAATCTGAGAATCCCACTTTTGACAACCACAATCCATCTGTACTGTCTCAATAAAGCGCAGGAAACTGATTTGTGTCCTTTCGGTGAGTTACATGTCCGGAGGGCATTGCTGCAAAATCGGGCGGTATTAAAAAAATTGCGGCACATCCTTAAGCACAAAAGCAGAGCCGTACTCAAAAAACCACACGGCAAGCGAGTCACAGAGTTCTGCGTAACTAAAAGTGACGAGACCAAAGTGAATTCCGTTGCCTGACGAATGCAGGGACTTTATCAGCCGCGTGGAGGTCTACGTGTTCTCACGATGGAAGCACGCCATCTGCGTCTTCAAGACTTTCAGAATTAGTCGTCCAGGATAACTGGCATGCTTGTAAATAGCATTGATATTCCAGAAGATTAAGGCCCAGTGCAATTTGTGCGCGTGCAGCAATTTGTGTGTGTGCACCCGGAAGGACCGAGCGCAATCTTGTGGTGCTAAATGAAATTTCTGAACCGCTCTTCGTTCTACCTTTTCATATGTGACAGCCTGTCGCCGCCGCCACCTCAACAGCAGAAAGCCACTTCCCATTCCTCATCCACGTGTCACACGCTGATGGACATGCAGCTCCGCGTGGCCCCTGGAGGAAGGTCATTGCTGTCATGATAGTTAATGGGGTACTTTTTTTTATCCGAATCAAACAACTGAATTAAAAGAGCAACCCAAAGCACCAAGCCCCCCCACCCCCCTGCCCTTACTACAGCAATAAACAAAAATTGAATGGGCACTTGCCTTTTGCCCTCTAGTGGTGAAACATGAGAGAGGCAGTACTTGGGAGACGGGTGTTCAATCACTTCTTTCATACCCCAAGCAAGACTGTCATTTACAACCAAGAAAGCCAGTTCAGAGCATTATATTTTTACACATTTTTTAAACATTTCCACCTCAGTTTGGACTTGCTCTTTCAAACTCAAATAACCACTTTGTGGCAAATGTATATGCCATTTAAATGCCATTGCAACTGAAGCATGCACCAACCTCTGCAATGGCAGAGGTTGGTGCACTGTCATTGATTAATTCTTTGTTTATTTACCGGTTAATTTGTTGACACCTGGCAATTTTACAATTTAGTCATTTTACAGATGCATTTAGCTAAAGAGACTTACAAAAGTATATGTCACACGGTAAGAAAACAATACAAGAGCTACAAAAAGTTAGTTATAATCATATTAGTACCACCATCAAGGTGCTTGCCTCAAGACCGACAAGTTAGTTCAAATATGCAGCGCAGTCCGTAAGTATTGGGCCAGTGACACATCTTTTGTTGTTTTGACTCTGTGCTCCAGCACATTGGATTACAAATTAAATGCGGTTTGAAAAGGTGAAATTTTAGACATTTGCGGGAAACAGCCGGTGAATCTGCCTTCCTGCCTTCCTAATTGGGGAAGGTCGTTTACCATGAATAGATGAGGGCAGAGAAGACCAGCCAGTGGGCCGTGAGGAGCGAATGCAGGAGACTGAAGGGATGGAACAGCCAGCTGGCAAGGGGATGCTGAGCGGAGAGGTCCGGTTGGGGTGTATGCTGTAATCATTGTCTGAAGATCGGAAGGGGCAGTACCATTTGCAACTCGGCATGCCAGTGTGAGAGATTTGAATTGAATGCAGCGGGCAGCCACCGGAATCCGGCAAAGGGTGTTAACAAGTGGCGTGGCATGTGTGAACTTAGGCTGGTTGAAGACCAGTAGGGCAGCAGCATTCTGGACCAGTTGCCATGGCCTGATTGCACAGACCAGTAAGCCAGCCAGCAACCGTGCCAGACAGTGCTACCTTGCCTGCCTTTAAAAGGATCTAAGGCAGCACTTTCTTGAACCAATTTCATGAATTAAGCCCACCCGGTTCCTGAAAAGAAGAAGCCATTTATATCCAGACTCACCATCATGGCCAGGTAATGGCAAAACAGAGGCTTGAACCTGTAACTTCTATGGTGAGTTTCTATACTGCCTGGGCTACTAAAGAGCCCCTGTTATACTTTTACTTGAAATGGACCCCTTAGAATGTATAGCTACTACTGGTCTGATTGCAACTTTGACTGTGAAAAGCCACAGCACATCAACAGATTAGACTAAAGTTTTTAAAAAATAGTGTTTTTTTTTTTCCAAAAATTATAAATATAAGCTATCTGACAGACTGAGGAAAGTTGGTACTACAATTACAGGTGCTCTTGGAAACAGTCTGCTTCTACCATCCCCTCCATCCCCACCCCTCACCTCAAATTTAGATGGCAGATATTTATGCTGGCTGAACAGCCTTTAAGAGTACATCAGCAATGAATATAACACATTATGCTATGACTAGGGCAACCAATTTGCCTATAACATGTCACCCATAGGGATCTAAAATTGTTATCCCCCAGAAGATCCCTGCAGGCTCTAAAATGGCAGTCAAGTCACTATTCAATGTCTAATTGCGACATTTATAAAAATGTAGCTGAATATGGGGAGAGTGAAAGGAAGAAACTTGGAAATGTTTTACATCAAATGAATATTATGCATAAAGAATATCTTTCAGTGATTTATTTTACACAATTTTCAATTTAACCATAAATCAAAGAAAAAACAATTTAAAAAAAACAAAACAAATGACTTAAAGTTATTTGTATAGGAATATGGCACTACAATTTTTGAATGCAAAAAGAAACGAGATCCAGTAACCACAGAAACAGTAAAAAAATAAGTTTTATGATGTGGGTTAGTGTGTAGTATGTGATTAGGAGATGAGGCGGCTCCTTTTATTTTACTACCATGTATTGCCCAGAGCACTGATAAGGGAAGGAGTGGCATTGTTGGCCAGAAAGGAGTCTGTTGCAGGCACTGATCTCAAATTTGCAGCATATTTGTTGCCCATTTTTTAACAAATTGTGGATCTTTTCTTTGTATTCTGTGGGATCCGGCGCCCATACCACTGGGTGCAGGAGGGAAAGGCTCTTTAATCTGAACGCATTCATAATTTGTATAATGGTTCCAGACTAGCAAAGGTGGCAACATGCTCTAATGTTTTAGAAATGTTGTAGACGCTCACTAATATGGGAATGTTGTTGCCACTCTTGTTCGTACTCCTATGGATGCACTTGTGTCCTCTGCTGTTGTATTAGGAATGTGATGCACAATACTCACACGTTGACATGGTGTCAAGCTTTCAAATCACTTTTGTTTTGAAGCACTGCTCCGAGGCTTCACATCACGTGATCACAGAAACACAGTGACACCTGTCATTTTGGGTGGTGTCTCAAAGCGATACCTGCTCAACCAATGCCTGTTGATGTGTCAGCTATGACAGATTTGGGATCAGAGGTTCTTTCACTCACATATAAACTGGGTACATTCAGGTGTACATGGAAAAACACAGGGTACTTCTGTATTTGTGCAAAACTTCTGGTACCAGATTAGCTCATTCCTTCCCCACCCAGAAACTTCCAGAATGTATAAAAATGGATGTTAGCTATGTTTACCCTTCTGGACAAAAGATCCAAGGTTTGTGGGTTTGACAATGCCAGCCATATAGGCAGAAAAAATTTTAACAGCAGAGGGTGTCTCACTGAGCCACTGCACCACTGAGCCACTGCACCACAGGCCATCAACTCAGAACTCAAGGTAGGTGTAAATGACTATTTGCTGACTGAATACTTTTAGTTTTGTTTCCTGCTAAATTATATGTGTATTATGGAGAAAATAAAAATGTTTAATGACAAAATGTAGCGATATCTGTAGATTACCCAGCAGTTAAAGCCACAATATCTTCAGCCACAAAAGACTGAGTCAGTGATGCACAGAGGGTAAAGTGCCACAGCTGATGCCACAGTTAAAGTGAACAGGTACCTAAGTGATGTGTGCCTTCCGAGGACAGAAGATTCCCTCCTGTACTGGGAGCAGCAAACTACTGTTTATTCCCCTTTATACAGATTGGCAAAAAATACTTATCACTGCCAGCTACATTGGTGCCTTGTGTGAGAATATTTTCTAAGGCTGGTGAGGTTATCAGCAGAAGGAGAAGCCGACAAATACCCAGCACTGCTGGAAAAAAAAAAAAAAAAAAACTTTAATAAAACGATTTAATACGTTGCGTGTTGTGTATTTTATTTTTCTGTTATAATGGACACGAGCAAGCCTCCAATACACACTCACCCACAAACAAAATGAATAAAATCCCATCCCAAACACAATTCTCTCTTTAGTAATGAAGTAAAAAACAGAAAGTCATTACATTTCTGCTTATGAAACAGCACATTTTCATTTCTCTTTAATAATAATTATCATCTCATCATCATTGTGATAATATGTCTAATTTGAACAACACATTTTATGAATACACTCATTTGGAGACGGCTTTGAGAATATAGGTAAATATCATTAATATTTTTTAAAATTGTGGGGTCAAGAGGTAGTGTTTTACTCATTTCAATTCATCGCCAATTTGAAAAGTAACGGCAGGTATATTTATTGACGTGGAGATGAGATTGACGTCACGAGAGAGTTGTGTCAAATGCTTCATGACACCAACACTTCAACCAGCCCAATCACATTAGTTGTGTCAATGCTTCTGAAAGCTTTGCTCTGCTCATGGCGACATTGTATTCACTTTGGATTGGAGCGTTTGCCAAATTAATTGCAATGTAAACATTATTAAGTTGAAAATGTGTTATACAATATACAATATAGTAATATATAACACATAGGAAAGCAAATGCAACTTAATTTAATTTATCCCACGTTGCTAGTTCTTGGCTCAAGTCCCATGTGTATTGCATTATTTCCAAAGATTTCTATGGCTTCTGTACAAACTATCTGGAGCCAAAATGGTTGCCCTTTGTCCAAAGAGGTGCCTATATATAATTCATAATTGTGTGATTAATTTATTTTAACAGTTCATTCAAACACAAATTATGACTGCATAAATTCGTTGGAAAACATTAGGAACAAACATGCTATTTATTTTCCAACTGGCAAAAAGGCACACCACCCAAAACCTTGTCGTAGGACCTCTACTAACCCTCAAACATGTCTGCCCTCGGAAGCAGGGAAGCCGGTGTAGGTAAGGCACCTTTTATTCAACGCATGCATGATTTACATTCCTTACACTGCTAGACATTGTACCAGATTTGTTCGTGTATGTAAACCTTAAAAGAGAAACATACATAACGAAGGTCTATTTCAAAATGGGTGAAAATCGAGGTATTTTCAATTTCACTTTCTTAAGCTTGCTCGCTAGCATTTAGCGGTAACATTAGATAGCTTTGGAAGGGTTCTCGCATTGGCAGTGTTACTGACTAGCTGCGAACTGATAGTTGTAATGCTGTTATGACGGTAGCTGCCTGTATTGCTGGGCTTACTTTCTAGCTTCCTACTTTCATTTCTGTGGCTAGTGCAAACAGCTATCATAAGTCAAGGGGGAGTAGAGTCATTGGTAGCTATAGCGTTAGTTAGCTATAGCTTGAAAGCTGGAGCTAACCATATTTCTAATGAATGGTTAACTCATTGCTCGTTTCAGTAGAAACTGTGATAAGTTACTCAGTTAGCAAGCCGACACATGACATGGCTCCTAGTTTTCTTGCTATTGCACATTTTCAGTTTGCTTGTCAAGTTAACAGGTCCTAAATTGATTGGCTAGTTTTCTCATTCACGGAAGTAATGTTGCAATCCAGGATGTACTGTTTTGGTGTGTGCTCATTGGATGAGACCTCTATCACAGAGCCACGCTGAAAGACCTAATTGGTTAGGATTCACGCCATATTTTTTTAATTTTTTATAGTTGAGGTCCGAGCAGGTGCAAACTTAGCAACGGCCTTAGTGAAGAACGTATCTGAAACACTGAGCATTTTTGTCACTTAATGTTTATTCTAGGTTCTGTTTCACAATCAAACATTTCATGAAAAATCTAATTATATTCATCACAATGATGGAAAAATGAAATATGTGACACTACCACTGTACCTTCTGCCATTACTGTCACCTTTTCTGCATCTTGTAATCATCATCATCATCATGTATGACGTTTATTGTGAGAAAAACACTAATGATAACTCTCTAACCTGTGGCATAGGTACTGGTCGTAGGATGAGCATTGCTGTTGTGCTGCTGGCAGGGTTCTTAGTAGCCACTGTGAGTGGCGATTCCAAAGCTGTGACGACAAGCCTTACAACAAAATGGACGTCCACCCCTCTGCTTCTGGAAGCCAGGTATACTTGGCTGGGTAACAAGAGACCCGCAAACGCATCACTTTGAGTTCCAGCAATCATTGTGCATCAAAAATATGTGGGCGCAAAAGTGTTTTTTATTATGCGGCTCCAATGTGCATTTGTCCTGTACAGCTGTACAAGATAGCAAAATAAAGTTGCAAATAGAATGTTGTGAGCTTTCAGATGCCGCCGCAAACCAGATGATAAATGGCATTGCTGCAACATGGTGACAGGTATAATAATGCTTGCAGGTAATCTCCTTTGCCCTTGTCTTACAGTGAATTCTTGGCTGAGGAGAGTCAGGAGAAGTTCTGGGATTTTGTAGAGCTCAATCAGGACATTGAAATTGACCATACTGGTAAAGGCGTTTTTTCCTCTTTGGGTTATGTGCTTTGCAGCCTTATAATAGATGATAACATGTACAGGGAGGAATATAAGGAACACTGCTATTAAAGCACTGCAGCTCACCATCAGATTCAATTGGCAACATAAGACAAAGATGTTCTGCAACATTCCTCTCTCTTGGCAGGTTTAATGTGAGCTCTTGTCAGTTCTCCTTTGTCATCTAAATTAAGATCAGTATTAGACACCCTCATTCAGACTGTCCGTATTGTTCTCTATTCTTTAAAAAAAATGTGCATGTAAAACAAGGGATGTGATTGTGTTCAATGCATCTATAGGCTCACTGTCTAAAACAGGGGACCAGGGTCTGCAGGTTTTTGTTGTTACTCAGAACTTAATTAAAATTAACTTAATTTTTGGTCTGCATCAGTGGCTGATTTCATTGTCAAAACAACCGCCATATTGGAATTGGGGCTAGGGAACGCTAGTTAACTCCTTGACGTCTCCCCACCTGCAGATACTGATCTGTCCTACTACCATCTGATCCTGAAGAGAGCCGGCCAGCTTCTCAGCCCAATCCAGCTCAGCCTGCTGAAGTTCTCCCTGTCCTTGAGGTCCTACTCGGCCACAGTACACTCCTTCCAGCAGGTCAGATCCGTGCAGCCTCCCAGTCTGTCGGCTAACACAGGGATGGGAATACAACTCTGAGTACACAGCAGTTTGAGCCATTCCAGATATCATTAGAAGCAGGGCTATGTACTGAACAGAACCCACCAGCAGGGGACCTCCTCTTCAGAATGCCCTGGGCATTGCCCTAGTAGAACCTGGAAAGCCTGAAAGTGTCATGCAGTGGGAGTGCCCTTTCTATCCCTGTAATAAACTCAGTGTGCATTGTACATTATACGGAATTTTTGATAAATAATTAGCATAAGTTTATGAATTATTGAATCTTTTTTTTTGTTTTTAAAGACGTTTAGCCAATAAAGTGAGAATGTAGTAATAGCCAGGTGATAAAACTTTCATTGAAGCTCAAGTTCTACTGGAAGCTCCTGTAGAGGTTATTTTGCTTTAAGTTGTAGCTTGGGATTCAAACCCCCAACCTCAGGTTTAGGTCCTATCTCCATTCGCACACCCACGCTCCAGTGCTGCGGGCGTGGCCTGCGAGCGTATTGAAATGGGCGCTCTGCACACCCTCTTACAGATCGCGTCCAATGAGCCCCCGCCCTCTGGGTGCCCGGCCTTCTTCAGTGTCCACGGCGAAAAGTCCTGCGACCCAGAGAGCTTGAAAGCCTTGCTGGAGAATGCCTCCGACAGGTACATTTAAACCCTCATTTAACTCTCTAGATCAGCGGCAACCAACCCTGTGCCTGGAGATCAACCGTCCGGCAGATTTTCATTTGAGCCCTGATTTGGCACACCTGATTCTGCTAATTAGCAGCACAGTGAGGTCTCTAGCTGTTGAATGATGTGTGTTTTGTTAACGTTAGAGTGAAAGACTACAGGATCTGCGAGAACGGGATTGGTTATCGTTAGTTTAGATCAATGGTGGCTGGGGTCTAAAACTATTGCTGACTATAATATGCGAATAAAAGCTGGCAGCATGTGGTTCCCCAGGACCAGGGTCAGCCATTACCGCTCTGAATATATATTTTCTTAGCTAATTCATTTTCTTAGCAGACTACATTATTCAGTCATAATGAATGTTCTTCCTTTGTTTAATCCCTTATTGTTGCTTCAGGGTTTTGTCTTCGAGCTGCTAATTATATTTCTCTATTTTATTACTGGCAGATATGCATGTCCCCTTTTTTAAAAGCATTGAAGTTTGTAAATGTGCTTTGTGGTATATAACGTTGTTGTTATTATTATTATTATTATTATTATTATTATTGCAGACACCACAATGTCATCTCACCTTCTCTGTCCTCAGGCCCAAGCCACACCTCTTCAAGGGGGACCACAGATTTCCCTCCTCCAACCCGGATGCCCCGATCATCATCCTTTACGGCGAAGTGGGCAGCGGGGAGTTCGCCAAATTCCACCAGCTAATGCTGGCCAAGGCCAACAAGGGAGAGATCACATATGTCCTGCGCCACTTCGTAGCGGTGAGCATCTGCTTTTCCCTCCAGAGTCTGTGTCCTGCTCAAAGAGGACTCTGTTGCACTGTGTGTAATGATAATAGATGTATTGTTTGCATAGCACCTCAGGTGGTGATAGGTGGTCAGCTTTCCTGATTCACTCTAAAGCTCTTTGCAGTCAGAGTGGCGCTCTTGAAAAATGCAGTCTGTTGTCGTTAAATGTTTTATTATGTACGTGGTTCCCACTTGGTAAATCGGACGCTTTTGTCTCTATCAGAATCCAAGCAGAAGCAAAGTGTTCCTGTCTGGGTATGGTGTTGAGCTGGCTATTAAAAACCAGGAGTACAAAGCTAAGGATGACACTCAAGTTCAAGGTAAATTCTGTTATTAGTACTCCTGCTCACTCACTCAAAACAGTGTAACTGTAATCTATATAAAATGCTAATTTGCGTCAGTGACCTGTAATGTCAGCCATATCGGAGTTTCTGCCAATTATAATTATTTGATAAAGACCAAACATTCTTTCTTCTCCTTCATATCAGTATGACTGATATTACTGTAATTTGATATGTAGGATATCTGGACCAGGTTCTAAAAACCGACATACAAAAATTTGTCTCAAACAACATGGCTACCATCAGCCAATGAACTTGCAGTAGGCACAGTTCTTCAAAAATGCTTATGCAATATTGAAAATTCACATAAGGTCACTATGTTATTATTATTTTGCAGAATGTATATGAGTGCCATGTTGGGTCATTGCTATCTTTATTTGGCCGATAAGCCAAACAAAATACAGCATTGTTTAAAATGCTGGCTACCACTTTGACCTATGATGATGAACTTTGACATGTATTTCCAACTTAGTTAATAGAACTAGAGGCTATAAGATGAAAATTTTCATACCGTCAATACATTTTTATAGTCAAAATATATAGAATGCACAGAAATGACAGCTAACATCAACACAATGACCATGGCATTGATCTGTCCCTTTCGTCCTGTATTGGCTGGATGTTTATTGATGGCTTAATTGCGGCCGTGAGTGCTTGAACCCCGTAATTGCTACTTGCAGATATATTTTTAAAGCTTTCAGCATGTTTTTTAATCATTCAGGCGCTGATGTGAACGCTACAATGATTGGAGAGAACGACCCAGTGGATGAGGTCCAGGGATTTCTCTTCGGCAAACTCAAGTGAGCATCGACTGTGTTCCGCTCCCCGTGTGACCAGGCAGTTCTGGGCTCGCTCAGTTAATTTGACGTCTATTTTCAGCCAGGAAATATCATCCTTTTATATCCTCTCTTCATTGTCTTTTTTTGTGAATAACATAATTAGGGGAAGTTATGAACCAATTCGCTAAATTACACTATAATCATTTCTGTAATCATGATATTCACAGTTCCTCAGAAATGTTAGAGTCCCTGTGCCCACAGGCTGTCCCTTTCTCACATATCCTTTCATTTCGACTTCACTCGCTGGCTTTTTCTTTCCTTCTCTCTGTCATTCTTTCCTCTTTCTGCCTCACTATCAATTACCTATCTCCTTTTCTCGCGCTATTATCTTAATCTCTCTTGCTTATATATCTCATTACGCTCTTTCTCCCCTCCCCCGCTCTCCAGAACCCTGTACCCGGAGTTGAAGGAGCAGCTGAAGGAGCTACGCAAGCACCTTGTGGAAAGCACCAATGAAATGGCCCCGCTCAAGGTGTGGCAGATGCAAGGTGGGTTGGCCGGCCTCTTCGACGATGGTAGCAGTTCGGTACGGTACGACGTCTAATGTCATACGATGCCATAATTTTATCCTACGCATTGTATCATTGGCTCAGCGTGTTCCACACTAGGCAGGCGAACTAGAAGCATTAAAAGTTTTCATACTGCCGCCCTTGCTCTTCACCATCTTGTCCACGCTTTTTTGTTGTTGTTGCTGATACCTGTCATTTGTACCGACCTCTTCCTGTCTCTGTGACCTCAT
This sequence comes from Anguilla anguilla, assembly GCF_013347855.1. NCBI lineage: Eukaryota > Metazoa > Chordata > Actinopteri > Anguilliformes > Anguillidae > Anguilla > Anguilla anguilla. The sequence continues at coordinate 21,718,433 of NC_049206.1, read as the reverse complement.
CCCTGGGTTATGGCCACAGGAAAACACTTGGGCTCGTGCTGCTGCTGCAGCATAGGACTCCATTTTGGCTCTTTGTGCATTTTTGTCCTGCACTTTCACAACACTTGCTGCGTCTCGAAGACTCCTCTGCTGTGGGAAGTGAGAAGACGGGGACTTGGCGCTGCCGCTCTGTTATTAATTATCCTTGCCGCTGTTTGCCGAGCTTAGCAGGCGCCTCAGTGAGCATAACGTTTACGCCGCGCAGTCGAGGCTATTTCTGTGGCGTGTACGAGACGGGCGTTGATGAGCTTTCCTCATTTTCGCCTGCAGCGATGCTGTAATGTGTGCCTTTGCGACCGTGTGACTCAATTTCGCTGTGATTCTGTCACACGGTAGCCTACAAGCTGTCACTATCGCACGTCCTGGTCGTGTAGTTCTACAGAAGTTTCTGAAGTTCCCGTAGGTATACGTTCACATCAAAGTGTAGCAAGCTGTTGGCTTTTTCTTCATTAGCACGCTACGTAACGTCATCCAGCTTTTAGCCAAAGTCATATGTCGTCTGACTGTATACAGTTCATCTAGATTATGCGTTTGAGCTACTTCCATCCCATCATTAGCTCTTTTTGAGTTTTTGACATCTGTTTAAGATGATTACTGGAAACATCATATTTGAATGCTATTAGCATATTAAAGTAATGGAGATTCGTTGGCTGTGCATACAAGAGAAGACATTGCTGTTTCTGGAAATGTAAATATTGCAATTTTGTGTTTCATGTGTTGAAAGCAGCTTGTGACACTGTGACCGTCTCTGAGTTTGTCTCAGTGTCACTGTGACCGTCTCTGAGTTTGTCTCGGTGTCAATGTGACCGTCTCTGAGTTTGTCTCAGTGTCACTGTTACCGTCTCTGTGAGTTTGTCTCAGTGTCACTGAGACCATCTCTGTGAGTTTGTCTCAGTGACACTGTGACCATCTCTGTGAGTTTGTTTCAGTGATACTGTGTCCATCTTTGTGAGAGTGTCTCGGTGACACTGTGACCGTCTCTGTGAGTTTGTCTCGGTGACACTGTGACCGTCTCTGAGTTTGTCTCGGTGATACTATGACCGTCTCTGTGAGTTTATTTCAGTGACACTGTGACCGTCTCTGTGAGTTTATTTCAGTGACGCTGTGACCATCTCTGTGAGTTTGTTTCAGTGATACTGTGTCCATCTTTGTGAGAGTGTCTCGGTGACACTGTGACCGTCTCTGTGGGCGTGTCCGTGACATTATGACTCCTCCCCCTAGACCTGAGCTACCAGACGGCTGCGCGCATCCTGGCCGCCCCCTCGGTGGACGCCCTCACGGTCATGAGGGACCTGAGTCAGAACTTCCCCACCAAGGCCAGGTACTGCCCAACCCACCCCCACCCCCGCCACCACACCATTTCCTAATGACATCGTACTGACAACATACATGTACCACAACTTCAGCAGAAGAAAGGAGCAAAAACAAGCTGAAAAACAACATTAAAACTGTTGAACGTCTTATGTCGTGACCTAGTGGCTTGAAGACGAATATAATTGCAAGACACTGAAAGAAAAGGTGATGGAGGAGTGGGGGCATGGGGGAGTTGGGGAGTGGGGTAAAAGTGTCTTTAATTAGGGGTGTGTGAAAAACGGTCTGTCAGAAGCCTCAAGGATGGTTCAGAGCTTCAGTCCATCCTGGCAAAAAGAACTGTCTCACATTGTGAGCACCTTTGGAATCTTAAAGGAAAATGAGGCTCTTTTTTAAAAAATACATTAAAAAAGTGCATAGTGCATGTAAAAAAATAACTAACATTACATTGTCATACTAAATTAAAGTTGCTTGTGTGACTCCTCAACAGGTCACTGCTGTAGTATTAAGAAGGTTGGTTTGATAAATGACGGCGCTGCGTAATGAATATTGTAAATATGAAAAAGGAAATTGGTTTCTGTTGTATGCATGTGTCTGCACTATTTTTGGCTTGTGTAATCATAGACTATGCATTTTCATGTGCACCTGCATGGACTAGTAGTGTGCATTTGAGGGAGGCAGTTGGTAAAAAATTCTCTGTTAGGAAAAAAGCCAGCAGTGCACTGTAGTGGTTTCTTCATTAAGAATGAGTTCATATCATAAGCTCAGTGAACTATTCTAAATATAATGGTGACATCCATGAACAAAGCCTATATTATCTCCAAAACCGTTATTGGCGGTCTCATTTTATTTATGTGGTGCTGTTCAATTTATTAACGGAATCTTTTTTCCCCTCTCTCTTTTTTTATCCATTTTAGATCCATAACAAGAACCGTGGTGAACTCGGAGATTCGAAGGGAGATAGAAGAAAACCAGAAAGTAGGTGTTGACAATTTGACTCGCACCTGCCGACTGCGTCTCTCTCCAAGAACATCTCCCAAGTTCTGCGTCGAAGTGCCGCTAACGCCCCGTTTTTTCCGCGCGAGCGAATTCTGCGAACGCATCTCAGGTTGAGTTGTTGGGCGCGCGTGAGGGGGAAAGCGACAAACTTCTTATTTTTGGGGACGACTTGTTAACGACGTCAGCGCCGAAAAGCAGTCCGCTCCCCGGGAAATGTTTCATTCTGAATCGTCGGCGAAACGCCTCATTGTTTTTCTCGCCCCCCACCTCCCCCCCCTCCCCCGTTCGTTCCGAATTGCCTAAACGTATATTAACTTTGGTCCCTCGGAAAACCTAATGGCGTAATTACGGTGTTTGCGATTCGTTTCGCATTTCGGTCGCCGTCGCGGACGTTGTTGTCGGTTATTGATCGGAGTAATTTTGCCTCACCTTAATGAGAAGTTGTAATGCGTCTGTTTTTCATTTCTGGATGTAATTGCGTGACCCGACGCATGACAAATTGCACGCTTTTTCTCTTTTCGGGCACATTCATCTTTCTGTAATATGCAGACGTGCGAACTGACTGATAAATAACAAAAGAACTAGGAAAATGTGTACCTACGTGTACTTGTGCAGTTTGTGTGACGTATAGACCTTTTAGGCTTGTGTTTCGTATTCTAATTTCACATACGTCCTCAGTAATGATCATGTTGATTTTCAATCATAATTTTTAATCATGTTGCCATCGCCTAAAGGCATGTAGACTGCAATTGAGAAGCATATTAGGTTAGATTTATTGCCAGCGAGATCATTTGTTTGTTTTGGAATTTGGAATAACATTGTATGCAACGGAAATACAAAAATTGGACAAAATAATATTTTCCTCAAACGTTTAACACGTTTACAAATATTGGCTAGAGTTTTCATGCTTGAAGAGAATAGGGGAGTCTTGTGAGATTTTTCATTTGCAGTGATGCATTTTGTATCATTTTAGTTTGCAAAGGACTGAAGATGTATTCGATTTTTTATTTGATGTACATGTATGTGCATGAAATCCATTATTGTTATAATGGATAAGGGGTACAGTGAATATATGGCGTGTGTGTCGGGGGCAGGATATCTGATTGTGGTGTATGAGTTTTGATATCATTGATTGCAACATATGAATGAAATTAGTGAATATTTTGAATAATGATTCATCCGCATGGTTCTTCCATCCTCAGTTCTTCAAGGGAACCTTAGGCCTGCAGCCAGGAGACTCTGCCCTCTTCATCAACGGACTCCACATTGACCTGGATGTGCAGGACATCTTCAGGTAAGGTCTGGGCCACAGGTCCTCAGGATTGTGTGTGAGTGTGAGCAAGTGTGTGAGCGAGCGTGTGTGTGAACTTGTGTGTGTGTGTGTGTGTGTGTGAGCGAGCGTGTGTGTGAGCGAGCGTGTGTGTGAGCTTGTGTGTGTGTCTGTGAGCGAGCGTGTGTGTGAGCTTGTGTGTGTGTGTGTGTGTGTGAGAGTGTGTGTGTGTATGTGTGAGGGATTGTGTGTGTGAGCTTGTGTGTGTGTGTGTGTGTGTGTGTGTGTGTGAGCGAGCGTGTGTGTGAGCTTGTGTGAGCGAGCGTGTGTGTGTGTATGTGTGAGAGAGAGAGTGTGTGTGTGTGTGTGTGTGTGTGTGAGGGAGTGTGTGTGTGAGCTTGTGCGTGTGTGTGTGTGTGTGTGTGTGTGTGAGCGAGCGTGTGTGTGAGCTTGTGTGTGTGTGTGTGTGTGAGCGAGCGTGTGTGTGAGCTTGTGTGTGTGTGTGAGCGAGCGTGTGTGTGAGCTTGTGTGTGTGTGTGTGTGTGTGTGTGTGTGTGTGAGCGAGCGTGTGTGTGTGTGTGTGTGTGTGTGAGCGAGCGTGTGTGTGTGTGTGTGTGTGTGTGTGTGTGTGAGCGAGCGTGTGTGTGTGTGTGTGTGTGTGTGAGCGAGTGTGTGTGTGAGCTTGTGTGTGTGTGTGTGTGTGAGCGAGCGTGTGTGTGAGCTTGTGTGTGTGTGTGTGTGTGTGAGCGAGCGTGTGTGTGAGCTTGTGTGTGTGTGTGAGCTTGTGTGTGTGTGTGTGTGTGTGTGTGTGAGCGAGCGTGTGTGTGAGCTTGTGTGTGTGTGTGTGTGTGTGAGCTTGTGTGTGTGTGAGAGTGTGTGTGTGTGTGTGTGTGTGTGTTCTGATAAGCTTTCTTCTCCTCAGCGTTTTTGATGTTCTGAGGAACGAGGCGCGCGTGATGGAGGGGCTGCAGAGCCTTAAAATCGAGACGCCCTTCATCCACGACATCCTCAAGCTCAACGTGCAGCCGTCCGACTCGGACTACGCCGTGGATATCCGCAGCCCTGCCGTCAACGTGAGCTCCCCTCCGCCTTCCACTGTGAAGTAGAGAAGCTAGGAGTCCCTCGCTCTGCCTTTGATTGCTGAATTAAAGAGTCTGGGCCTGGGTCTCTAGGTCTTTGATCAGTGAATTAGACAGTCTGGGAGTGGGTCTCTAGCTCTTTGATTCTGGGAGTGGTTCTCTCGGTCTTTGATTGGTGAATTAAATATTCTGGGAGTGGTTCTCTACATCTTTGATTAGTGAAATAAAGATTCTGTGAGTGGTTCTTAAGGTTCATTGGTTCGTTCAGGGGGTTTGTTAATTCAATTTGGATTCAATTAACATTGGCTATTTCTTAATAGCATGGCCAAATAAGTGCTAAATCCCCCCAATTCAGTTAGTGTGTGGGTGTTCCTGTATGATTGTGCATGACAGGTGACCCTCCACAGGTCCAGTTGCAGATTCATACATTGTTGCTTAAATTAGGCTAGGATCGACAGGACAGGCCTGTGTACGTTCTTCGCCAGCTTATTGAGTACCCTTTGGAAGTGTGCTTTGAAGCCTGTGACCTGTCCCCGCTGGCCACTCGTTCATTCCCTTCCCTTCTTCCTCCCCTCTTCCCAGTGGATCAACAACTTGGAGACGGACGGCCGGTACGGCTCCTGGCCCTCCAACGTGCAGGAGCTCCTCCGGCCCACCTTCCCAGGGGTCATCCGTCAGATCCGCAAAAACTTCCACAACTTCGTGAGTGCGCGGCAAATCCACGGGCTATCGTTTCGGGTGCTCGATCGCCTCTGCCTTTTTGGAACCCTCGCGTTATTTTTTCCAGACGTTCTCCTCCAGTCTGTAAAAATACTTTTAAAATGCAACGCGACTTTACTTGAAACGCATCTAGTTTTTCCGTAAGGTTCTACCTAAGGCCAAAGAGGGCACCGGACGCTCCCCGTTCTGGAATAAGGCTTTGTAGTTTTGACGCGGTTCTGCTGCGCCACGCCGCTATTTAAACCGGTAGCACAGCGCCCCTCGCAGCCACGGGACGGTGGGAGCGAAGCGGTGTTGGATCTCCTCGGCTCTCTCAGCCAGGCCCGGTCGGCTTTCCGAGGGTGTTAAATATCACTTTGATTTATTACCTCGTTATCGAGCGAGGCTTCGCGCGTCTCATTTTACCTTGACGGTTAGACGCCGCCGCGAGCTTTTCGCTGCTTTCAATTAAATATACTGCCTGAGCGTGTCTTCGGGCCGCGCGGTTTTATACGCGGGGGTAATTGTTTGCTCGTTTTCCCACGTTAAACGGGGATCGCGGTTTGCGAGCTGGCCCGTTCCGCGTTGATTTAGTTCTGTTCTTAACCACTTCTCTGTGTTGTCGGTACGTATCGGTGTGTGTGTGTGTGTAGTATATAGGCGTTGGTGAAACGAGTGTGAGCTCGCTGTGTTTCAGGTGGTCATTGTGGACCCCGCCCATGAGAACACTGCAGAGCTGCTGAGCGTGGCCGAGATGTTCTTCAGCAATAACATTCCGCTCAGGTGAGATTTGTGTCGACATTTCGCCCTGTTGCCTATCACCTGTTCCACATCTCTCATGAGTGTGTTGTGCATCAAGCCACGTTCAGTACCTGTTTCACATTCAACACCTGCTGCACATCACCTTTTCCTCATCCAGTACCTGTTCCATATTGATCGCCTGTTCCACATTGATTGCCTCTTTCACATTAATCGCCTGTTCTGTATTCATAGCCTGTTCTACATCCATATCCTGTTCCACATTCATAGCCTGTTCCACATCCATATCCTGTTCCACATTCATAGCCGGTTCCACATCCATATCCTGTTCCGTATTCATAGCCTGTTCCACATCCATATCCTGTTCCACATCCATAGCCGGTTCCACATTCATAGCCTGTTCCACATCCATAGCCTGTTCCACATTCATAGCCTGTTCCACATCCATAGCCGGTTCCACATTCATAGCCTGTTCCATATTCATAGCCTGTTCCACATCCATATCCTGTTCCACATTCATAGCCTGTTCCACATCCATAGCCTGTTCCACATCCATAGCCTGTTCCACATTCATAGACTGTTCCACATTGATTGCCTCTTCTGCATTTGTTGCCTATTCCGCATCCATCACCACCTCCTCATTCCTTGCCTTTTTACTCATCCATCACTGACTGTACCGCTGTTGTACACCCGTCAGTTTTCATAGGTTGCCTATCTCACATTAGCTGGCTGCTATACGCCCATCTGCTGTCACACAAGCCCTCCGGGGAGCACTGTCACAACTGCTAAAAGCAATTAGATGTAGGGAACTACACAAACCCAAGATTGCTCAGTCGTTAGGTTTTACACCATCACGCCAGGCAAACAGATTAGCCGCGGTAGTCCATCTAGCAGTGAGTCATCCTCACTTTATCTTCTCTCCGTCGAAGATAAACTGTCAGAAGTTAAAAATGGCCACCACTTGAGTCATCCAAGGCGTCTAACCAGTCTTCACATGAGACTGCATACCAAATGCTCGGATGCCCTTCCAAGTTGGGATAGACAGAAATAACCGTGACTCATAACGGACACGCTTTTTGGCATCCGGTCACCCCCTCCCTTGCGTGTAAACGAGTTCAGTGGCGGTCTGTGTCTTCAGGATCGGCGTGGTGTTCGTGGTCTCCGACGCCGACGACGTCGACGGGATGGACGACCCGGGTGTGGCCCTGCTGCGAGCGTTCAACTACATCGCCGACGACGTGGACAGCCAGCACGCGTTCGATGCCATCATATCGGTACGTCGGAAGTTCGCGTACCTCTAACTGCTCGCCCCTCTGTGAGCTAACCCATGTGCCAATCACGCTTGTGCACATCATAAGTGGGCTGGGCCTCAGAAGCCAACCACCAGTCTTGGACAAATTAGGGGATTAGCCGAAGTGTACTGCAACGAAACCATTTCAGGGAAGTGACAAGCATAATACTTGCACCATTAAGAACATAAGAATGTGTGCCAGTTAAAACCAGGCCATTCAGCCCATCAGCCTTGTCATTTCATCTACAGATGAGCGAAATTTGTATTCTCCCTACGTGTGTGTTGGATCCTGCGGTCTACAGGCACGTCTCCCAGGGTTCCCTGTGGTGACGCGGCGGGGGTTTCTCTCGTTGGCAGATGTTTAACAGGGTCCCGAGCGGAGGCAGGCTGAAGGTGGAGCACGTGGTGGGGGTGCTGGCGAAGAGGTACCCTTACGTGGAAGTGAGCAGCATTCTGGGGGCTGACTCGGCCTACGACAAAAACAGGAAGGTGAGCAGACAAACCCCACCTCCCCCACTCCTTCGCTCTCGCTCATTCGATATCAGGGTTTTTCCTGGCATGAGAAGGGTCTTTAGTGCTCCCCGTCATTGGGCCAGGGTTAATTTGGCTAACCCAATTGGATTTTGTGTGCCTCTGCTTTCTCCTGACACATCCGTTCGCAGCTCTGATTAGTAGGCGATAATTCCCGCATGCCAAGCCTGCCGCGTCTCTCTCTCTTTCTCTCTCGCTCTCTCTCTTTCTCACTTGCCCGCACGCTCTCTTTCTCTCGTGCTCTCTCTTTCTCTTTTCTCTTTCCTTTCTTGGCTTTGGCACTCACATTTTTAGGAAAACCCTGACTGTAACGTGCACTCTGTGTGAATTGCAAGTAGAAAACCAACTTGCTGTAAGTGTTATTCGTAGTTTTGTTCCAGATCTGGGATCCTCAGATGGAGGAGAATTTTTTTTTAACTTTAGGCAGAGCGAATGGGGGTTGATCTTATTGAGCTACACTCACAGCTCTCTGCTGCCCCCTCAGGATGGGAAGAGTTATTACGAGCAGACGGGGGTGGGGCCCCTGCCGGTGGTGCTGTACAACGGCATGCCGTACCAGAGGGACCAGCTGGACCCAGATGAGCTGGAGACCGTCACCATGCACAAGATCCTGGACACCACCAGCATCTTCCAGCGTGCCGTGTACCTGGTGATTCATCCCCTGCTCCAGCTGAAAAAATTCTGCAAAACAACTTCTTAAAGATTCTTTGCAGTCACTTTTTTATGCTTCTCCAGCAAGGGTGTCAAACTCAAGGCACGCAGAGCTGCAGTGTCTGCAGGTTTTTGGCAGCTAAATTTTGCCTCTGAAATTAGGTGTGAAGACTTGCTATACTGCTAAAAGTTAAGTGCTAATAAGCACCTAACACCAGCCAATATCGTGTCCCTCCAGACCTAGTCTGATAACCCTGATCTACAGTGCTCATTAAGCTAATAGATAAAGATTTAGACTCACTTTTTTTTCCAAACGAACTAGAGAGAAAAATAATACAAATTAATTTTGTTGTAAAGTATGTCGTTTCTAAGCGGGAGAGCTGGAGAATTAGCACTCCCTTTTGATTGGTAGTTCTCTAAACGGACGCACCACTGATTAGTTTAAATTTAAATCACCACTGTGTGCTACATAAGCTTTGGTTGCCTTCAGGATTTAATTAAAAAGAAAAAGAAGTTTCGTGGTCAACTGAGAGAATTTCTAGAAAGTGATACCATCATACCTGATGGGTGATGGAAAAAGGATTAAAATCTTTTTAAAGAAAAAGGAAAATTATTTCATTAACTGTTTACCTTCCAGGAACACTAGCCTGCTCTTCCTGGAATAATCCTAATAATCAAATAACTGCCACCCCTCATTCATATGTATACACACGCACACACACACACATATACTCGTACATTGGATCACACACGGGAAGCCCCCATTTTGTCTACATCAGTACGTGCATCAAATGGAATGATTGTACGAGGCTCCATTTCAGTTTTTTTTTGCTTATATCTCTGCTTGAGTGTAAGTCTTCACAGTGCTGCTCTGTGTCTGAATCATGCCCTCCAGAACAGCTAAACTGAGCCTTGCTTCCCACAGGGCGAGCTGACCGGCGACCAGGACGTGGTGGACTTCATCATGAACCAGCCCAACGTGGTGCCTAGAATCAACTCCAGGATCCTGTCCACTAGCAGGAACTATCTGGACCTCTCCGACACAAGTGAGCCCAGCCCCGCACAGCCACGCCCAGCCCAGCCCAGCCCAGCCCGGCCTAGCCTAGCCTCCTTTCTTGCATCCATTCAGGGGAAGGGAGAACCCATTGTCTGTTCTCAGTGCACTCTCCTAATTAAATTTCCCTTGTGCCACATTCATTTTAGAAGACTTCGGCAACAAAGAAGCCATTACATCACCCCCACCAGCCGTAAATTACTGTTCACTCTCATAAAAAAGATTTCATTTCATTACGAATTGCATATTTATATGAAACTGCTTTGTGTTGGGCCCGGGCTCTGGAGAATACAGAGCTCTCAGGCTTTAGATTTCAGGCTGAATGCAGCTGGCTTTTTATTTATATCACTTCATTTACAAAAGAGGGGGGAAATAATCATATGTTCTGAATAATACACAAGGCCCATTTCTTCAGTTTTTCATTCAAAATGGAGAAATGCTTAGAAAATTGTTTTTTAAATCAAACTGTCATCTATAAATGGCATGTAATGTTCTCTGTAATTTAGTAGAAATGCAAACCCGGGCTTTGATTAAATTCAACTCGGTGGTGTAATGCAGGGAGGGAAAGATATATTAAATCTACAAATGCGTGTTGTTTGTTCAGTGTCGTTTCAACAAACCTGTGTTTTTATTTTTAAACCTGGACTTCTTTGACCTCACCGTTTTACACCAGCTTTGGATTTTACACCCAGATAAACATTATGTGAAAACAGATGTTTTCTGTGTTGTCAGGCTTAAAGCTAAGCTTTATTCACTGTTGACATGTACCATGTCTAGAGTTGAAATCAGTTTAAATAGTTTCAAAAAGAAGGGTGAAGTAACATTAGGCTGTAGAAGAACACGACCTTGGTTCAGACCGAATCGGCAGTCGCATAAAGGATTTCTCGGCCTCGATTTGCAGACAACTTCTTCATTGACGAATACGCCCGCTTCCTCTTCCTGGACACCAAGCAGAAGAACACGGCCGTGGCCAACAGCATGAACTACCTGACAAAGAAAGGTAAGAAGCCAGCCGTCACCGGCCGTCGCGCCCAGCGTCCAATCACTGCGGCCCAGCACGTTGGGTGCACTCCGGTGTCGTCTGCTCGATAACAGAGGAACGGCTGGGCACATGCAGTTCCCTTTTGCAGCTGTGAGATAAAGTGAATTTCAGACTGAAGGGCACTGATTGAGTGAACCGGCAAACCTAATTTTTTCTCTGTAAAGAAGAGTGTGTCCCCCCCCCCCTCACCCTTTTGTGGGGCTTTAAAGTGACTAGTGCTCTCTGTTCTTCACAGTAGGACACTTTATTAACTTATTTAGCTTATTGCAGACGGCTGTCCGTTTTTCCAAGGTGTTGGTATTGGCAAACATTTGTTGGATGAATCCTTTTCCCTTATACAAATTTGTTTCTGAAAGCACAAATGATTATTGAAAATACTGGAGTCATTGTAGAGATCTCAGGTAAAGATTGGTTACCAACGAAAACCAGCAGGTCCTAATTGTGTATTATAATCATCAGAGTATATAGTACCGTTTGCTAGTCACTCTCTTCCTGTGACTGTCTTTTTCCTTCCTTTAATCTGATCTTTTTGATTTAATGTTTCCTTTTCTCTTTCTTATCCAATATTTTCCCCCTCCCCATTGTGTGATCTCTCCATTGCTGTTCCAGGAATGGCCACTAGGGATACCCACGGTAACTGTCAGCCAGTCTCTTTGCTAATAGAACCCATTGTGTATCAATCTGAACTTATTTAACCGTGATCAGTCATTTTCCGTTCCCTCAACGCTACATTTAGTTTGTTCAATCGCTTCTTCTTTCTTAACTCATTCACTAACACTCATACTTTTAAACATTGTTTGCCTGCATGTGTGTGCATGAGGTGCCAAGACCTTAGTTGATTTTAAAGTTTGAGGAGGGAGCAGTGCACGAATGAATGAATGAATCACTGCATTTATATAAGCACACTCAGAGTGCTTTACAGTGATGAGTGGGAACTCACCTCACCCACCACTAATGTGTAGCACCCACCTGGGTGATGCACGGCAGCCATTTTGCGCCAGAACGCTCACCACACATTAGCTAAGGTGGAGAGGGAGAGAACTTTTTTTTAGCCAATTATATTGGTGATCAATGAGCCAATCAGATTCTGCCAGCATACCCGGCCAGTATTTTACGTCAGTATTTTCCACTTGATTGGCTAAAGTAGAGCCGGCCTTTCTCTGTGAAGGCAAAGCTCCCGAAACCTGGGAGAAGCTCTCTGGTGTGACTGTTCAGCAACCTTCGGGTAACGACGTGCCTTGGAACCCAATCCCGCATATGTTTTCTAAACCGAAATTATTTGGGCTTGTACCTTTTTTTTTTTGGCCCCTAACCTCTTCACATTAATAACATTATCGTCGTCATGATTTCATCAACTTGTCATCATCAACTCTTACTCTACCCGGAGACCTCTTACGTCAGAGTCAAAATGGTCGGGAGTGGCTGCAGCTATCTACAACCTTAGAACCGCAGAGGTTAGAACCTTAGAACCTCACGAAGATTGATGGGGCGACCAAATGGGGTGTGAAACCAGAGGAACATATGCAGTTACTCCTTGGCAAGCGCCTTGTTATCACTGGTGCAAAAAGAGGTAGCGGATCACTAAAAAGGAAATGTATTGTTTGAAAAGCCAACGTAGAAAAAAAAAATGTTACGCATGAGGCCCACCCGTACACTACGGCGATCTTTAACTGGATGAGCCACCCAGCAGCACCCTCTGAGGTCCTACACATTGTACATTGAATGCACATGTGACATTGCATGAAGTGCCACTCATTCAGAAAGACTGCATGGAGGCTTCACATGGAACAGTCCCATGTCCTGGGTGTCCAGCATTCCAAGCCTTCGTTTCAGCTTTAACGCATGCGGCGTTGTTTTGTTTCCGTTGTTTGCAGACGACAGCTACATCCGTCCAGTGACGTTCTGGGTCGTGGGAGATTTCGACCAGCCTTCCGGCCGACAGCTGCTTTACGACGCTATAAAGCACATGGTATGCAGGGAATTCTGGGTTATATATTAAACGGTCGTTGGTGAATTTTCTTCCCCAGATTGCATTAGTCATAATTGTACATTTCATAATTGTGTATTATGTTGCTGTTGCTGTCAACATAATGTTTTAATTTGTGTGTGAAAGTTATGCGCAGAGGCTCAATCTGTTGTGTGTTCCCAACAATTATTAGTGGGTGGGTGGGGGAATGCATGGATTCATGTGTTTTTAATGTTTATTTAATGTGTGTAAAATAACTCAATCGTTTAGGGCATATAATTACATAGGAAATGTCAGAAGTGACATGTATTGTGAAAGTGGATAATTACCTTGAAATATTAAGTTTACAATAAAGAGAAAATTAGAATGGGAATAATTTTAATGTGAAAATTACAATGGGAATAATAGTGTGGAATTGAATGAAGTGTTCATTTAGTTTTCTGCCCCCCCCCCCCACCCTCTTCGTGCAGAAAACCAGTAACAATGTCCGCCTCGGCATGATCAACAACCCGAGCGAGAGCCCGTCCAACGACACCCACCGCATCGCCCGGGCCGTCTGGGCGGCCATGCAGACCCAGTCCGCCAACAACGCCAAGAACTTCGTCACCAAGCTGTCCAAGGAGGAGACGGCCGGCGCCGTGGCTTCGGGGACGGACGTCGCCGAATTCGCCGTCGGGGTGAGCGGCCGGCGAACCGAAACGCCCTCGGCGCGGTTAGCCCCCCCCGGTTAGCGTGGCCGTTCGTTACGCCGCACTGTCCCACCTGAAGTGCAAGTCTGACCTTCGGCCATTTTAGAGGTCTTGAAGAAAGTGGAGGAGTGACCGATGCCTGCATTTGCTCGTATATGTATGGCGTTGATGTTGAAAAGGCATTTTCTGAATGGTTTGTTGGCGGTGATTGGTTTGTTTTCCCAGGGAATGGACATCCAGCTGTTCAAGAGTGCGTACAAATCCCCTAAGGTGGACTTCCTGCTCTCCCACGCGGCTTTCTGCAGAGACGTCCTGAAGCTGAAGAAAGGCCAGAGGGCCGTCATCAGCAATGGGCGGGTAAGAGCGCGGCACACTGGCGCACTGGCAGAAAGACAGACAGACGGACGTAACCAACCGGCAGGCTTCTCGCAAAAAAGACCCCTCAGACAAACCCAAGGCGTTCCAACGGGTTGACTTCCAAATGAAGGACGTGCCTCAGATTAGATCGGCCACTTGACACTGACGAGGTGAACTCTGCGGCTCCTCCCTCTCGCAGATCGTTGGCCCGCTGGAGGAAGGGGAGGTCTTTAACCAGGATGACTTCCTGCTGCTGGAGAGCATCATCATGAAGACGTCAGGAGAGCGGATCCAGAACACTGTCCAGCAGCTGGGTGTGGAGGAGCACAGGTAGGCTGAGCATGGCTCCGTTTCACTTTGAACAGGAACGCTGCGACCACTTCCCAAAAACGACACTGGCAAACTTGCACATGGGTGCCGATCTTATGCCAGACTGTAGGGGGTGCCATTTTCCCTTGTGACTAACTTGGGCACTTTGAGTGGCCTGTATTCAATCTGAATCTTTAACTTTGATATGAAATTACTGTCTATTGAAGTGTTCAGTGCAGACACACTTTGGCAAGTTAATTTTAGTCATTGCTAACCTCAGCAAATTGCGTCTGTGAGGACAAATGCAAATATTGGGTTTCGACTGTTGAGTGTTGAGGCCCTGCAGAAACTGTAAGAACCTCGTCAGAAAAATATCTGGACACACACCTACTACCAAGTAGTCAAAACAATACAAGATTATTCATAATACTTAAATATGTATTGCACGTAAGTGGTGACTTTTAGAGTAATTTGTGGGTAAATGAAGGATATTCTGGGTTGACTGTGGAAGTGGACTCCCAGAGGGAATCTGAGGACAGGGAGTGCATTCTGCATTCAGGCCTGTTTCCATCGCCCTGGGCCCTGCCTATTGAAAAGGTGCGAAAAGCCTTGTCAGCCAGAGCAAAGAAATCACATTTTTTTGTAAAGATGGGGAAGAGGCCATTGAACTTCCTCCCGCCGCATTCTCTGCGGTAATTACAGGGATTTAACGAAGTCTGTCCGTCCGTTCGAAAGGAGGAAGGGGAAGGCTGTTATTAATTTTGCGTTCGGCGTGCTTTTTCTCCCTGGGAGAGACGGGCGCTGAGACTCTCTAAGTGACATGCTAATTAGCCTCTCCGTAAACTCTGGATGCAATTAGAGCGCCGTCACGCTAGCCGTGCCAGCCCTGCCATTTATCATCGCCGCGTTGCCACGTCACGCACACCCCCCTCCCACCCCGACAGCAGTGAAAATGCGTGTGTGTGTGTGTGTCTCACCCAGGGCCAGCGATCTGGTGATGAAAGTGGACTCCTTGCTGTCCTCTCAGCCCAAAGGGGAAGCCCGGATTGAGTACACCTTCTTCGAAGACCGATACAGGTACACCCCCCCACCCCCCCCCAAATAAATAAGTAAATGCCTAAATTGCACTCATTTCCTGATTGTTGTTCAGGAAAATTAACAAAACTTTACCTTACATGTAACTTTTGATATGTGTATATGTAAATATTAATGGCTCTGAACGTTGTGTACGTAGACTTGTTGTGCTGAAAGTTGTGTACATACAGTAGACTTGCTGTGCTGAAATTTGCGTACATAGACTTACTGTGCTAAAAGTTGCATACATAGACTTTGCATGCTGAAAGTTGCATACATAGACTTTGCATGCTGAAAGTTGCATACATAGACTTTGCATGCTGAAAGCTGCATACATAGACTTTGCATGCTGAAAGTTGCATGCACAGACTTTGCATGCTGAAAGCTGCATACATAGACTTTGCATGCTGAAAGTTGCATGCACAGACTCGCTGTGCTGAAAGTTGCATACATAGACTTTGCATGCTGAAAGTTGCATACATAGACTTTGCATGCTGAAAGTTGCATACATAGGCTTTGCATGCTGAAAGTTGCATACATAGACTTTGCATGCTGAAAGTTGCATACATAGACTTTGCATGCTGAAAGTTGCATGCTCGGACTCACTGTGCTCTAAGTTGCATACATAGACTTTGCATGCTGAAAGTTGCATGCACAGGCTTTGCATGCTGAAAGTTGCATGCACAGACTTTGCATGCTGAAAGTTGCATGCACAGACTCGCTGTGCTCAAAGTTGCATACATAGACTTTGCATGCTGAAAGTTGCATACATAGACTTTGCATGCTGAAAGCTGCATACATAGACTTTGCATGCTGAAAGTTGCATGCACAGACTTTGCATGCTGAAAGCTGCATACATAGACTTTGCATGCTGAAAGTTGCATGCACAGACTCGCTGTGCTCAAAGTTGCATACATAGACTTTGCATGCTGAAAGTTGCATACATAGACTTTGCATGCTGAAAGTTGCATACATAGGCTTTGCATGCTGAAAGTTGCATACATAGACTTTGCATGCTGAAAGTTGCATACATAGACTTTGCATGCTGAAAGTTGCATGCTCGGACTCACTGTGCTCTAAGTTGCATACATAGACTTTGCATGCTGAAAGTTGCATGCACAGGCTTTGCATGCTGAAAGTTGCATGCACAGACTTTGCATGCTGAAAGTTGCTTGCACAGACTCGCTGTGCTCAAAGTTGCATACATAGACTTTGCATGCTGAAAGTTGCATGCATAGACTTACTGTGCTAAAAGTTGCATACATAGACTTTGCATGCTGAAAGTTGCATACACGGACTCACTGTGCTCAAAGTTGCATACATAGACTTTGCATGCTGAAAGTTGCATATATAGACTTTGCATTCTGAAAGTTGCATGCACAGACTCACTGTGCTGAAAGTTGCATGCATAGACTTTGCACGCTGAAAGTTGCATGCGCGGACTCATTGTGCTCAAAGTTGCCTGCTCCCCGGTGCGATTCTACGCGTTGACATCCCGATCAGTGGAAAGGTGGAAGGTGCCCGTGTCACCGCGGCAGCGCGAATCTCACCTGCTTCCTCGCCTGCTATTTTCAGCCGCGTCAGCACGTCGCTCAGCGCACTTTCACACACGCTTCAGACGCCTTAATCACATTCAAATGCCACGGAGGCGCTTCTGGTCCTGTCGCCAGGTTTCGCTGGCTCTCACCTGACCTCTCAACAGGCTGTTAGGAGCCTTTGGCAGACGAAAGGAAGATGGGTGGCGCGTTCCAAATGGGAATGCTTTTTTTGTGTTGGCAGTGCTGTAATTTGCGTATGCGCTTCTGTAGCCGACGTTAGCGGCGCGAGCGTCCCATCGTAACGGCGTGTTTCGTTCCCTCTCCCAGCGCCGTCAAACTCAGGCCCTCTGAGGGCGAGGTGTATTTCGACGTGGTCGCCGTGGTGGACCCCGTGACTCGGGACGCCCAGAAGCTCGCCCCCCTCCTCCAGGTGGGTGTGACCTCAGCGCCCTCCCCTCCCCATCTTCCCCTTTTCGCTGTCTGTCACAGAGTCCAGAGGGCTTTCTGTTCTCTTAATGGCTCCAGCGCACGTCTGTGGTTTAATATGTCTGTGTTAATAAAGGTGTGGTGCTTGTGTTTGAATGGTGTCATTGGCAGTGGGGTCAATGTGTGTCTGTAATTGTGGGTGTGGTTGGTGGGTCCAGTGTGTGTCTGTAATTGTGGATGGGTCAGGGTGTCTGTTGTTGGATACAGAGCCAGTATGTCTGTAACTGGTGGTGAAGCTGGTTTTTTCTGTAACTGGTGATAGAGTTGACGTGTTTCTGTTATTGTAGGTGGGGCTAGTATGTGTTGGTAAGTGTTTTCCTCTCTCTCCGCGGGCAGGTCCTCAGAAAGCTCGTGAACGTCAACCTCCGGGTCTTCATGAACTGCCAGTCCAAGCTGTCCGACCTGCCGCTGAAGAGGTAGGCGCCTCGATGCGGAGGGCACAGCTGCGGGCAGGACTGTGCTCGCCTTCTCTCAGCTGGTCACTGTGCCCAGGCATGCCGAAGCCTGGCTGGGCTTGGGTTACGTGGCTCAGTCAGGTTTCCATGGTAATGCCGGAACTGCACCGTGTCAGTGTTTTGAAACTAACCTAGAGCATTGCGCAATGGGCTACGCGCTTTTTTAAAAATGAATGTTTTGGAGCGGTGCGTTTTCTTTTTTTTCCTCCCAATCTGGAATGGCCAATTGTATATCAGCACGCATTACTGCTGTCATATTATTACATCATTATTATAACTGGACCCTTGGATTTCGGCACGGGAGAGGCAAACGCATTCTCTCCTCTGAAGTGTGCAAAGTCAAGTGCCTTCACTCATCACTGCAGCCCGCAAGCTGGGCTTGCGTAGGGATGAGTCAGAAGACACTTAGTAAAGACTTTAGCACGTGCCACACCTTTTAGCACACGCAAAACTAATAACACAACCAATGATTGGTGCACAAAATACCATGACCAATCACTGGTCATGTTGTTGGTTTGTGTGCACTTGAAGGTTTTGAACATGCTAAATCAGGCCCTTAATGTGCAACTTAACAAGTGGACTTGCAGTGCTCCTGATTGACCAAGGGGGGGTTGCTGGAGAATGATGAAACTCCCACTCCTGTTGGCTGAACCTTCCCTATTGGTCCCTGGGCAGCCAATGTTCTTGGCTGATATCCACGGCTAATAGCTATGGCTAATATCTATGGCTAATCGATTGTATTGTCTGAGGGGGAAAAGCACTGGTACGCTGGTGCTGCATGTGATTTGTCGTCTCCTCTGCCCTCAGTTTCTATCGGTATGTGCTGGAGCCGGAGGTGTCCTTCATGGTGGATAACAGCTTTGCCCCGGGCCCTGTGGCCACCTTTCTGGACATGCCTCACTCCCCCCTCTTCACCCTCAACCTCAACACGCCCGAGAGCTGGATGGTGGAGTCGGTGCGCACGCGCTACGACCTGGACAACATCTACCTGGAGGAGGTACTGCTGCAGAGCACCTGCTGTGTGTGTGTGTGTGTGTGTGTGTGTGTGTGGGCGTGCACATCTGTGTGTCTGCGTGAGTGTGTGTGTGTGTATGTGTAAGGTACAGTGCTCTCCGCTCCTCTGCAGGTGGAGGGAGGTGTGTGTGTGTATCTGTGGGTGTGTGTGGGTGCGTGTGTACGGTACAGCGCTCTCTGCTCCTGTGCAGGTGGAGGGCGGTGTGTGTGTGTGTGTATCTGTGTGTGTCGGTGCGTGTGTGTATGTATGTGCGTGTGTAAGGTACAGTGCTCACTGCTCCTGTGCAAGTGGAGGGCGGTGTGTGTATCTGTGTGTATCTGTGTGTGTGTGTGGGTGTGTGTGTGTGTATGTCTGTGTGTGTGTAAGGTACAGTGCTCACTGCTCCTCTGCAGGTGGAGGGAGGTGTGTGTGTGTATCTGTGGGTGTGTGTGGGTGCGTGTGTAAGGTACAGTGCTCTCTGTGCTCCTGTCCAGGTGGAGGGAGGTGTGTGTGGGTGTGTGTGGGTGCGTGTGTCTGTCTGCGTGTGTAAGGTGCAGTGCTCTCCGCTCCTGTGCAGGTGGAGGGGGGTGTGTGTGTGTGTGGGTGCGTGTGGGTGTGTGTGGGTGCGTGTGTAAGGTACAGTGCTCTCCGCTCCTGTGCAGGTGGAGGGAGGCGTATCTGCGGAGTACGAGCTGGAGTACCTCCTCCTGGAGGGGCACTGCTTCGACGTCACCACAGGGCAGCCCCCCCGCGGCCTGCAGTTCACCCTGGGCACCGCCTCCGACCCCGTCATCGTGGACACCATCGTCATGGCCAACCTGGTGAGACCCGCCGCGCCTCCTCTCCTCTCCTCTCCGCCCGCCCCCTTTTACCTGCCCACCCGCCTCCTCCTCCTCCCACGCTGACCTCCTCCGCTCTCTCCTCCGTCCCTCAGGGCTACTTCCAGCTGAAGGCCAACCCCGGGGCCTGGGTCCTCAAACTGCGCAAGGGCAGGTCGGACGACATCTACAAGATTTACAGGTGCGGCTCGCTCCCTTTCGACTCCCGCGAACCCGCCGGTGATGTTTCACCAATCTCACCGTTCTAGAACTCTCCGGAATCCCAGAAAGCTCGCACGTTTGGAAAAATGAGCTCATGCACTCGCGATCTTAAAGCTCTGACGGGTAGTTTCAAAGCGTTTGAATCACAGTGGTAATGGTAATACTGTTCTCACTGTTATTATTAAACATTCTCCAAACTGTCACTGTAACGTGGCTATTACTGTTAATTTCGTGCGTCGCTTCGCGGAGCTGTTGACAGAGAAACGGGAGCGGTGCTAAAGTGCTGGCGGAGATGTCGGCTAGCCGTAATTGGAAACGCAAACGTCAATTCGCGAAATTAGCAGGCGCGGAGAGAGAAACGCACTGCACTTGTAGCTGTACCGAAAAGACCCACGGAACGACCCCGTAACGATCTGAAAACGCGGCGTTACCTTAAACCGTACGTCTTACGTCGCGCCAATTTAAAAAAAGTAAATTAGCTCGGGTCATAACGCCGCGCTCGCGGCGGCTAACGGAGGAGGGGTGTGCTGCTCTCGTTTCGATCGGCGTTCGGGGATTGAATCTGTCTTCCTCTTCGCCCTCCCTACCCCCCCCACCCCCCGCGCGCCAGCCACGAAGGGACGGACTCGCCGAGCGACGCGGACGACCTGATCGTGGTGCTGAACAACTTCAAGAGCAAGATCATAAAAGTCAAGGTAAGCACCTCGAGGCGGGAAAAACGGAGTCGTCCATAAAACCCGGCGATGCGGGCGGCGGTGTGTCGCGTTTATTTTCAGCAGTGTATCGTTTTTTTAAAAAATTTTTTTTATGAAGTCGGAACTGTACGTGTGCGCACACACACCTGCCCTACCTCGCTGTTCTTTGGGAAAGTCTGCTAAAGACTAATTGTGATCTTTTTTTAAAAATGTATTTTTTTTAAAAATTTTATCGCCTTTCTCGGCACCTTCCTATTCCCTCAAGGATACTGATGTCTTACAAGAGAAATGTTTGCTAGTCTGTGACAGTCTGTCCAGGCTTTCCCAGTTATGTAACCAAATTTAGTGTTCGGTATGGTTATTTCTTCCCAATTTAGCAGTCTTATCCAGTTGTGTAAAAACACAACTTTTTACACAGCATTTACTTTGCATCCATTTATACAGCTGGATATGTTACTGACTCAATGCAGGCCAAGTACCTTGCTCAAGGGCACAAGGGTACCTGGGTATCGAACCTGTGACCTTTAGGTTACCAGACCAGTTCCTTAGCCGTTATACTACACTGCCGCCCATTTCCAGCGGAGTCCATGCCCTTGTGTGACCTCCTACTTTTGAGTACTTCCTCATTCAGTGAAGACACAGTGATGGCTCCGTGGATTGGCTGGTCTCCATTAACGCTGCGACAGAGCAGCGGTGTGTTACTGGAACGCGTCCTGACAGCAGGGCCGTAGCTCTGTGACAGGGGGAACCCTTGGGGTTCGTTTCGGGCGAGGGGGGGGACCGTTATGGCGGGGGACGGGCTGTCGGGTTCGATCCGTGTCCTGGCGATTGGGGCCGCGGTTTTAGGTCAGCGGGAAAAAAGTTTTGCCCGTGCTGGCCGGGGACGGGGCCGTCATCGATCGGTTCTGCTGGATCGAGGCCTCGGGAAAGTCATCTGGGAAACGTCCCTTTTAATTTGGGCTCGTCCCCTGCTTCAGTCCCTCCCTTCGACGCCGCGTGGCTCGCGTCCACAGTTTCATCCTCTTTCTGCGGTGAGGAAGTGCTCGATCCCCAGATTCATTCTCATTCTGTACTGAGCAAGCATTGTAAACTCAGCTTTACCCGCTTTGTGTGATAATGAGCAGGTGTTACATCCCCAGCTTCAGCCTCTTCCTGTAATAATGGGCAAGTGTTACATCCCCAGCTTCAGCCTCTTCCTGTAATAATGGGCAAGTGTTACATCGCCAGCTTCAGCCTCTTCCTGTTATAATGAGCAAGTGTTACATCCCCAGCTTCAGCCTCTTCCTGTAATATTGAACAAGTGTTACATCCCCAGCTTCAGCCTCTTCCTGTAATAATGAGCAAGTGTTACATCGCCAGCTTCAGCCTCTTCCTGTTATAATGAGCAAGTGTTACATCCCCAGCTTCAGCCTCTTCCTGTAATATTGAACAAGTGTTACATCCCCAGCTTCAGCCTCTTCCTGTAATAATGAGCAAGTGTTACATCCCCAGCTTCAGCCTCTTCCTGTAATAATCTGGACGTGTTGTTTCCACATCTTCAGTCTCATTCTGTGATAACGATTGAGTCGTACATCCCCTGTTTCAGGCTCTTTTTGAAATAATGGGCCAGCCTAATCCCAGCTTCACTCTGTGTTATAATTGGCAAGCCTTATTTCCTTTGCTTACCCTGCAGTACTATGTTGTACCTGTCCTCCTTATCAGACTTGACTATGACGCATGTCATAATGCAGATGCCTCAACGAGACTCACATGGTTTGCACAGTGAGACAAATGAGGGGTATGAACAAATAAAATAAGGAGGCCATATCTTACGCAGTCTTTAAAGGGGCAGTGAGGCGTTCCCGTTTTAGCACCTGTTCCCTCACAAGGTCTCGCTGTTCTCTCAGGGCCTCGCTGTTCCATCAGGGCCTCGCTGTTCCCTCAGGGCCTCGCTGTTCTCTCAGGGTCTCTCTGTTCTCTCAGGGCCTGTCTGTTCTCTCAGGGTCTCTCTGTTCCCTCACAGGGTCTCTCTGTTCTCTCAGGGTCTCTCTGTTCCCTCAGGGTCTCTCTGTTCTCTCAGGGTCTCTCTGTTCTCTCAGGGCCTGTCTGTTCTCTCAGGGCCTGTCTGTTCTCTCAGGGCCTCTCTGTTCTCTCAGGGCCTCTCTGTTCTCTCAGGGCCTCTCTGTTCTCTCAGGGCCTGTCTGTTCTCTCAGGGCCTCTCTGTTCTCTCAGGGCCTCTCTGTTCTCTCAGGGCCTCACTGTTCTCTCAGGGTCTCGCTGTTCTCTCAGGGCCTGTCTGTTCTCTCAGGGTCTCGCTGTTCCCTCACAAGGTCTCGCTGTTCTCTCAGGGTCTCGCTATTCCCTCAGGGTCTCGCTGTTCTCTCAGGGTCTCGCTGTTCCCTCACAAGGTCTCGCTGTTCTCTCAGGGTCTCGCTGTTCCCTCAGGGTCTCGCTGTTCTCTCAGGGTCTCGCTGTTCCCTCACAAGGTCTCGCTGTTCTCTCAGAGTCTCGCTGTTCTCTCAGGGCCTCTCTGTTCTCTCAGAGTCTCTCTGTTCTCTCCGGGCCTGTCTGTTCCCTCAGGGTCTCGCTGTTCTCTCAGGGTCTCGCTGTTCTCTCAGGGTCTCTCTGTTCTCTCAGGGTCTCTCTGTTCTCTCAGGGCCTCTCTGTTCTCTCAGGGCCTCTCTGTTCTCTCAGGGCCTCTCTGTTCTCTCAGGGTCTCTCTGTTCTCTCAGGGTCTCGCTGTTCTCTCAGGGCCTCTCTGTTCTCTCAGGGCCTCTCTGTTCTCTCAGGGTCTCTCTGTTCTCTCAGGGTCTCGCTGTTCTCTCAGGGTCTCTCTGTTCTCTCAGGGCCTCGCTGTTCTCTCAGGGCCTCGCTGTTCTCTCACAAGGTCTCGCTGTTCCCTCAGGGTCTCGCTGTTCTCTCACAAGGTCTCGCTGTTCCCTCAGGGTCTCGCTGTTCCCTCATGGTCTCGCTGTTCCCTCAGGGTCTCGCTGTTCTCTCAGGGTCTCTCTGTTCCCTCAGGGCCTCTCTGTTCTCTCAGGGCCTGTCTGTTCTCTCAGGGTCTCTCTGTTCTCTCAGGGTCTCTCTGTTCTCTCAGGGCCTCTCTGTTCTCTCAGGGCCTCTCTGTTCTCTCAGGGCCTCTCTGTTCTCTCAGGGTCTCGCTGTTCTCTCAGGGCCTCTCTGTTCTCTCAGGGCCTCTCTGTTCTCTCAGGGTCTCTCTGTTCTCTCAGGGTCTCGCTGTTCTCTCAGGGCCTCTCTGTTCTCTCAGGGTCTCGCTGTTCTCTCAGGGCCTCTCTGTTCTCTCAGGGCCTCTCTGTTCTCTCAGGGTCTCTCTGTTCTCTCAGGGCCTCTCTGTTCTCTCAGGGTCTCTCTGTTCTCTCAGGGCCTCGCTGTTCTCTCAGGGCCTCGCTGTTCTCTCACAAGGTCTCGCTGTTCCCTCAGGGTCTCGCTGTTCTCTCACAAGGTCTCGCTGTTCCCTCAGGGTCTCGCTGTTCCCTCATGGTCTCGCTGTTCCCTCAGGGTCTCGCTGTTCTCTCAGGGTCTCGCTGTTCTCTCAGGGTCTCGCTGTTCCCTCAGGGCCTCGCTGTTCCCTCAGGGTCTCGCTGTTCCCTCAGGGTCTCGCTGTTCTCTCAGGGTCTCGCTGTTCCCTCAGGCCCTCGCTGTTCTCTCAGGGTCTCGCTGTTCCCTCAGGGCCTCGCTGTTCCCTCAGGCCCTCGCTGTTCTCTCAGGGTCTCGCTGTTCTCTCAGGGCCTCGCTGTTCCCTCAGGCCCTCGCTGTTCTCTCAGGGTCTCGCTGTTCCCTCAGGGCCTCGCTGTTCTCTCAGGGTCTCGCTGTTCTCTCAGGGCCTCTCTGTTCTCTCAGGGCCTCTCTGTTCCCTCAGGGCCTCGCTGTTCTCTCAGGGTCTCGCTGTTCTCTCAGGGCCTGTCTGTTCTCTCAGGGTCTCTCTGTTCTCTCAGGGTCTCTCTGTTCCATCAGGGCCTCTCTGTTCTCTCAGGGTCTCGCTGTTCCCTCAGGGTCTCTCTGTTCTCTCAGGGTCTCTCTGTTCTCTCAGGGGCTCGCTGTTCTCTCAGGGTCTCTCTGTGCTCCGTTTCAGGTTCAGAAAAAGCCGGACAAAATGAGCGAGGAGCTCCTGAGCGACGGCACCACAGAAGACGACTCGGGATTCTGGGGCTCCCTGACCAGGTGGGTGCGCGTCACACAGGAAGTACTCCCTCACTTGCTTTGCCCCTCCCCCCTTCTCCTTGAGTCATTGTCCACCCCAGCACTCTGTTGTGTCAGTCTGGATTGTTGGCGCATACTCATTCCTGTGCATACTGCCTCTCTAGAGTTCTTGAGAGGAGAACAAGTATTCAAGCATGTAATATCAGCTGTTTTTTTTGGCTATTTTGTTACTATTTGTATTTTTGTTTGTCAAACCGAAAATCTGTTCTTAAAAAGTGCCTTTGTTATCTTCTCTGCAGAGGATTCACAGGGGGAGCAAAGACTGACGAGATCAAGCAGGAGAAAGATGACGTCATCAACATTTTCTCGGTGGCGTCCGGACACCTGTACGAGAGGTTTCTCAGGTGAGACCACAGGGGCAGTTAATAAGCTGGGCCAGTTTGGGTTGTGGGGCAGTTGGCCTGGAGGGGTAGTTTGGTTTTGATGATTTTTTCCAAAGTGTTTTTACCAGCATATTTCAATTGTAAAAATGTTGAATGAATCTGCAATAATCTGTACAATTTATGTTTTGTTTTCACGGTTGACTTGCAGGATAATGATGTTGTCAGTCCTGAAACACACAAAAACACCAGTGAAGTTCTGGTTTCTGAAGAACTACCTGTCTCCATCATTCAAGGTAAACAGTTGTGCTTGTATCACATAAAGTTCTAACCAACAGTCATTGAAATTGCTTTAACTTTGTTTGATTGATCCTATTTTTACTCTTGACTGTCGCGTGTTCAAATCCTGAGTGGATTTGTAGTCTTTAATGAAAAGAATTGGGGGAAAAAAATCTAATTATTTAAATAGCCAATGAACTGATTTGAAGTGAATACTCGTACTTTTCTTTGTATATCAAAGCATGCTACCTCATTTGAAATAAAAAATGTGGTGCACTGTGCTTTGGCAAGTGTAGCATTTGGTAATGTTGACTAACGTTCTATGGTAGCATGGTGAATCGAAGCGTAACTTGTGAGTGACAAGTCCGCTTCCCTAACGTCGGACTGCACTGTCGCCCGTAACGGTGCGGCTCCTTGCAGGAGTTCATTCCTCACATGGCGGAGGAGTACGGGTTCCAGTACGAGCTGGTCCAGTACAAGTGGCCGCGCTGGCTGCACCAGCAGACGGAGAAGCAGAGGATCATCTGGGGCTACAAGATCCTCTTCCTGGACGTGCTCTTCCCCCTCGCCGTGGACAAGTTCCTGTTCGTGGACGCGGACCAGGTAGGCCCGCCGCCGCCCAGCCGTCGGTTCCGCTCGTTCGCTCTCGGTCACCTGACATCGCAAAAGGCTTATGGGTCAGGGTGCAGCGGCTACGGTCTTGGACGCTAGCAGCGCCCGCCCTTTTTACATTGACTCTCAATGAAATCACAGCGTTAGCGATAGCCTGTCTTCTCAAACGGCACTTGTAAAGAAGAGAGCTATCTACAAACCATGTTCGTATAGGAAATATGCAGCACTTCCTGTTTATTTTAAGGTCTTTTAAAGAGAGCTGTTGGCTGAATCCAGGGCGACTGCAGCAGAGCACTGATAATCACTGGCCCACGCCCACGCTCACCGCTTCTGCTTATTGGACGGTTTTGCATGACTTTTCTCAGGGTCGGAGTATTTCTCCCCTTTTTTTTAAGGAACGTGGTCTTCGTTCCTGCAGTCTTCTGAGCTTTTCTAGCCTGCTGGGTGTAATAAGCTGTCGCAGGTGTGCAAATGTCATGCTTCCAGTGATTGTGCTGTTGACTTAGCCTCGAAGAAGGTACCGTTCAAGCATAGGGTGCCATTTTTTGAATTTCTACCCAGCTATTCGGTTGGTTTTTTTCATTTTTTATTTTTTAAACTTGTTCATGTGGATTGCATTATGTTCTGTGCAGCGCTGTGAGCTTGTTAGAGAATGTTCAGGTCTGCAAGGTTACCTGGCAGCCAGCCATTGGGAATTGTCACAGTTGTCAAATGTGCTGCTCCCAACCTTTTTAGAAAAACTTTCTGCATAACCTGCAAGGTGTTAGAGTGAAGTCCTCTACTGCCCTCTCAAGGCTGCTGTGTGAAATTGGCTTTGCTCTCTCTTATATCCGCTTGAGCTTATGGTTTTGCACATAAAAAGGGGACAGGTGATGAATTGTAAGCTAAGCTGACGTATTAAGAAAGGCAGCTAGCTGGCAACGGTGGATTGAGCTGAAGTTCTCAGAGAGCAGACTCGACCCGCTTTTCTTGCTCTCCGCAGATCGTCCGCACCGACCTGAAGGAGCTGCGAGACTTCAACCTGGACGGGGCGCCCTACGGCTACACCCCGTTCTGCGAGAGTCGCAGGGAGATGGACGGCTACCGCTTCTGGAAGTCGGGCTACTGGGCCAGCCACCTGGCCGGCCGCAAGTACCACATCAGGCAAGGGCGCGTTCCCTTTGACCCCGCCCATTCCCCTCTCTGACCCAGTCACCGCTGGTTCCCGGCCCTTTCTGCCTGGGGTGGGACCCAGTGTGACGTGCTACTGCTCCTCTCATTCACAGAACTCCTCTCTCACTCACAGGGTTCCCCACTCACTCACAGGGTTCCTCACTCACTCACAGGGTTCCCCACTCACTCACAGGGTTCCCCACTCACTCACAGGGTTCATCACTCACAGGGTTCCTCACTCACTCACAGGGTTCCTCACTCACTCACAGGGTTCCCCACTCACTCACAGGGTTCCCCACTCACTCACAGGGTTCCCCACTCACTCACAGGGTTCCCCACTCACTCACAGGGTTCCCCACTCACTCACAGGGTTCCTCACTCACTCACAGGGTTCCTCACTCACACAGGGTTCCCCACTCACTCACAGGGTTCCTCACTCACTCACAGGGTTCCCCACTCACTCACAGGGTTCCTCACTCACTCACAGGGTTCCTCACTCACTCACAGGGTTCCTAACTCACTCACAGGGTTCCTCACTCACTCACAGGGTTCCCCACTCACTCACAGGGTTCCTCACTCACTCACAGGGTTCCTCACTCACTCACAGGGTTCCTCACTCACTCACAGGGTTCCCCACTCACTCACAGGGTTCCCCACCCACTCACAGGGGTCCCCACTCACTCACAGGGTTCCTCACTCCCTCACAGGGTTCCCCACTCACTCACAGGGTTTCCCCACTCACTCACAGGGTTCCCCACTCACTCACAGGGTTCCTCACTCACTCACAGGGTTCCTCACTCACTCACAGGGTTCCCCACTCACTCACAGGGTTCCTCACTCACTCACAGGGCTCCCCACTCACTCACTCACAGCCCTCCTCTCTCACTCACGCCCTGCTCCTTGTCTCCCCTCTGATTGTGTTTCTCTCTCTCCCCCTGGCAGTGCCCTCTACGTGGTCGACTTGAAGAAGTTCCGCAAGATTGCAGCCGGCGACCGGCTGAGGGGACAGTACCAGGGCCTGAGCCAGGACCCCAACAGCCTGTCCAACCTGGACCAGGTCAGTGCCTCCCTTAATGGACTGTTTCTGACTCAGCCTGCACCATGGAAACAAGACTACTTCGCTTTCACGGCTGTGTAAATCATTATGCTATTCTACAACTTGTGGTTGCGCAATGTCTTCCCCAGGGTTCTGAGCATAACCGTGTAGTGCTTTGTGAGCTCGGGTGTAGAGCTCAGTCTGGTATTGGCTTTTGAAGGAGTCCTCAGCTTCGCCAGCAGGGGGCGGTAGTCCTGGAGGCCGCAGCATCGATGTCACGGTGGTGTTTTTGTTTCTTTCTCTTCTGCCAGGATCTGCCCAACAACATGATCCACCAGGTCCCCATAAAGTCCCTGCCTCAGGAGTGGCTGTGGTGTGAGACCTGGTGCGACGACGCCTCCAAGAAAAAGGCCAAGACTATCGACCTGGTAGGAGATATCTGGATCTGGTGTTTCTGTTTGTGGGTTTGTGTGCACGCACACGCGCATGTATTTTTGCGTACATGCTTGCTGCTTGTGTGTGTGTGTGTGTGTTTCGGTGCGGGTGTCTCTGTGTGTGCTAGAGTGTGTGAGCACGTGTGTCTGTACTCGCACACACTCTCGTATCTGTGCATCCCCACGTGTATGCATACAGGCTTGCTGCTTTTTTGTGTGTGTTTGAGTGTGTCTGTGTGTGTGTGTGTGTGTGTGTGTGTGTGTGTGAATGCGTGTGAGGATGTGTGTCTGTATGCGTACACGCTCATGTATCTGTGCATCCCCACGTATATGCATACAGGCTTGCTGCTTGCTTGTGTATGTGTGTGTGTGTGTGAGAGAGTGTGTGAGTTTGAGAAAGCTTGGGGTGGGTTACTGTCACATTATTTATAGCTAAGCCGGTGCCGGGGGGGTCCAATGGTTTTTCAGCACCGCGCCGGTTTACCCCTGAACCAGGGAGAGCGTCACATTGGGCATAACAAGCATTTATCAAAGACCTCCCCGGCTCCGCTAGACCTGGCAACCGGAATAACAATAGGCGCTATGCCGGAGAAAGAAAAGGGGGGGTTTGTCGGTGCGGCTCGAACACAGCGGCGGCGTCCTTTGCTGAACCGCGCGGGACGGATGGATGCAGCTCCCCTGGTGTGTGTCTCTCCGCCCCGCAGTGCAACAACCCGCAGACCAAGGAGCCCAAGCTGAAGGCCGCCGTGCGCATCGTGTCCGAGTGGAGCGACTACGACCAGGAGGTGAAGAGGCTCCAGGGCCGGCTCCTGGAGGAGAAGGAGAAGGAGAAGGGCGCCGGCGCCGCCGGCGGCAACGGGACGACGCGGGACGGAAAGACAGGTGTGTGTGTGTGTGTGTGTGTGTGAGGGGGTGAGGGACAGGTGGAGAAGGAGAGGGGGAGGAGAAAGGGAGAGACAGGGAGGGAAAGGGAGAGGCGGAGAGGGAGGGGAGGAGGGGAAGAGGGAGAGGGGGAGGGAGAGCAGGAGGGAGAGGGTAAGAGGGAGAGGGGGAGGGAGAGAGGGAGAGCAGGAGGGAGAGGGTAAGAGGGAGAGGGGGAGGGGGAGAGTCGCATATCCAGAAAGTCTATCCTGTTGTCGACACCTGCGTCACGCACTCTCGCCGCTCTCTCTTCCTCCTCCAGATGGCGGAAAGCACACGGAGCTGTAAGCTGTGGCGCTCTGGGAGAAGACAGCACACGAGCTCTGTTTAAAGAGCTCCTTTCTGGGGTTTCGAAACCTTTTCCCAGAGCACAGCCCGCGGTCCTACTGAAAGACTTGACACGACGCTGAATGCAAATTCAACTTTTCTATGGGAGAAGAAACATTGGGATGGGGGGGAGGTGGGGGTGGGGGTGGGGGTGGGGGTTTAGGAATATGAGAGGTGGTAATCTTTGGTGGGGGGGAGGGGGGGTGATTCTGGCTGTTTTGGTGTTGCAAGGGGCGGGGGGGGGGGTCATTTTGGTAATTACAAGGGAAAAAGTCAAATCTGCCGAGAGGGTTCTCAAGGACGGGTAAATTGGGACAGGGAGGGCGCCTTGCTCTTCACTCCTTGCCTCTAACCTGTCCAAGGAGCTTCAGTGCATACGTACGCCTTGGGTGTCTGATCTAGGGGGTCTGATCTCGGGGGTCCGCACCCAATAGACCAGCAAAAAAAAAAAACTGAAGCCAAAAGCCAGAATCGTAAGTCAGTCTTGCCCAGCAGAGCAAAACGTTTGAGGTTCTTTAAAACAAAAAAAATATATATATATATGAAAATTCATAGGGTGCATTATGAAGAACAGGCCTCTTCTGTTTCCGGTGTCTCTTCGGGAAGCAAAATGGCGGCCCGGTTTCAAACAACTCGTCTATGTCGCCATCGCCCCAGCCCGAGCCGCCTAGCATTTCAAAATGGCAGCTCGTGCCCTCGGCCGCCTTCGACACCGGCTGCGAATCTGCATGCAGTTGGCGAGAATGTGTTCGAAGCGACAACAAAAAAAAAGAACGCGGAAGGAATCCCCCCCCCCTCCCCCACCCGTGGTCGTTCTGTCGCTGTGCGTAGCGACGTTGGCCCGAGGCTGGGGAGGGCGTGGCTCTGGAGGTTTTACCATGTTTTTTTTTTATTTTTTTTATCCCGGGTTCGGGCCCGGCCCCTTCAGAGGAAAAGGTTTGAGTCTCAGGGAGGGTGGTCGTCCTCGTGTCTGTGGTGGGTGGATTAAAATAAAAGCCAAAAATTCAGAGGGTTTCACCGAGGGTTTCCTCCTCACCAAGGGTCAACAATGAGAAGAATTCTATGTTAAGCAGACTGTTTAAACCTATCCAGCTGCTCTGAGCACCTGTCCATTTGGACTGAACTGCACACAGATTTCTATCACTGATCGCTTCACGTGTGTGGATCTGCATAGATTCCCACGAAATACAGCTAGCCTTGAAGAACAGTTTTATATGAGGTAGATGGGTTTGTTCTTCAGGGAGGCTGCCTCTTCTTGCCCTTCCTGGTTTGACTGGTTCGACACTGATAAGGGTACGAAGTTCCAGCGCACAAAAAATTGGGCGAATGAGACCGAATTTAAAAATGTTATCAATCGACGTCATTGCACTTTAAATTATTATGGATTGCGTTCTTGGCCGCAGCGCCGCGTTGCGAATCATGGAGAAAATTATTTTGTGATGTCATTAAGCCCCCGCCCGCACTGCCACGGGACAGTTGCAGTGCGGCTGCTGTTCTGCTTCTTCTTCAGTCTTCACGGTCATTTTGAGCAGTGAGTTGCGCTCCGGTGTTCGGTTAATAGAGCTAGTCACGCGTAACGACAAAGGCGAATAGCGCGTGACTGCTATTTAAATCCAACGTTCATTTTAATCTGTCTTTACAACGGCGCGTTTTGAAATCATGGAAACTTCGCCATTCTCCGGTCGGTCTGGAAGCAGCCGCCGCGCTCTTTCAGATGCGTACGGTGGGCCAAACGAAACGGAGCGCGCAGCTTCCGCAGGCTTCTACCGGCTGTTTACTGACGTCTCCACTTGTGATCGGTCATTGTTGTTTCTCTGTACTTCTTTTTTTTTTTTTTAAATCAAATAAAAGTAATGCATTTTTGACATCATTGGATGACTTTAGTCACCCGTGGATTTTTGGCTTTATGTACTGTTAACTGTGGAATATAAATATTTTTTAATTAAAACACCCATGTACCAAAACCGAATGTGTTTTTATTACATCAGTATTTATACAGCATATGCATTTTCTTTTTTCGTTTTTTCTCGCCGCTGGTAATTAGTACACAATAGTTATACTGTACCGACCACTGTTACTTCGTTTTTTTCCCTGCGTGAAATGAATTCTTATTGGTCATCTTGGAGTGGAGTCCCTTAGTGTTCCCCAATGAAGCACGGTATTGAACGCTGTTGTTATATAATCCTCTAAAGCAGTGTCTCCATTACTGTGGGTGCTTTACATCGAACGCGATAGAGATCTGTGTATTGAGACATGCGTTAGTTCAGTTTCCACTGTGTTGCTTTTTTATAGGAGTTGGTGCTCGATCTGATATTGGTTCACTGCTTCCTGCAGTACTGTTATGTGAACACATGATGGCAGCATGTGTCCATTTTTTCATATCTACAGTTGAATCCCAATATTATGTCAAGTTTGTTCTGTATTTTTTCCTGGTTAGATTTTGCAAGGCTTATTTTACTGATGAAACGGCCAAATATCAGTCATACACTTGAATATCTTGTGCCAGCGAAATAATGTCAAAATAATTAACACAATGATACTTTAAATTGGATTTTTTAAAATGCTGAAAGCAATTAAGTGATATTAATGCATACTGAGGGTAGATTTAGTTTGGCTCGTTTGGAGACCATGTTTATTGTTGAATTAGCATGGCATTTACATTTTAACCAATCAGCAGTGTTACTGTTTAGTGGACTACCAATAGGAAGCAAATGTGGATATCTATACAGAATGCACAAGCTGCATCAGAGTTTAGAAATGGCATGCTTTAGAAAGAATTTTATTTTCCTGTTTAACTTGAAACAAGTGTGTCCTTATCTTGGGAAAATAATTTTTTTTTCTAATTTTCTTGTGATAATGGGATTTTCACAGTTTACCAACATACAAGAAGTTAAAATCTGATTTTATTGTTGGGAAACCATCTTTGTGTACATTATGTGCATTTTGACTGGGGTATTTGGGCTGAGATGTATATATTTTTTTGAACATGCACATGCAACGTACAACACACACGGTTCATTTAGCCTGCTGCACTTTTACGAGACTGGATGTTTAGTGGAGCACTTCAGATTGGATACAGTTACACTCCCCCTGCCTAAGATTGGAGCCTGTAGCCTCCTGGTGACCGATCTAAATCACAAACTGTAAAGTGTAACGCTTGGCTCTCTATGGCCTGGGAACCTAAGCAGTTAGCAACAGCAGGGCTTTAATGATGGTGTCTGTCAATATCATTAAGAGCAGGGCAGGGGAGCCGGGTGCATCGTTTACATGGAGACGGTCCTTTTAGCCCCGATCCTCCTGTTTTCTTGCCCTCCCTTGCTCTCTCGCCTCATCGTTACCATGGCTACTCCCTCCACCATTGCACACCCCGTCTTGGGAACGTGCTGGCTGTCCCCTGCCCCCCCACCCCCCCCACCCCCCCCGGCTTGTTTTCATCTGTTAAAGGGGAGGCGCATTTGCATGTGGATGAGTTTGTCTCTCCCTCCCTTCCCCTCTTCCTTCTCTCCTTCCTGGTCATGTCACCACGGAGTGGAATCCCCAGATGAGGGGTGGGGGGGGGGGAGGGTGGGTTGCCATAGCGAACGGCCAAACCCAATCCTCCAGAAAGACGAGTGAGGTGGTCTGACACGGTTACGGCGAGGTTATAAGCCCATAACGATCCGTCCCACACACCTGCCGCCGGTCACTCATTGACTCACTGATTACGAGCCTCCCAGGTCTGTTGTAAAACCCGGAGACGTCGCTGTACCGTCTCGCCGCCGCAGTAGCAATGTGGAGAGAGTGGCCCCGAGGATTGGGATGCTGTCGTTATGCTCTTGCACAAAGCAAATTCTGCCAGTACGTAAGAGTATTGTGAGAAGCCAGGCCACTAGCTAGGGATACGTATCTGGAATGATTTGGAGACTGGATTTAGACCTGCAACTGGAAGGTCGCTGGTTCCAACTGCAGGTGGACTATTTCTGTTCTGCTGCTCTGGTCTGGTGTATTGTTCTGTGTAGTTGGGTGATGCCTGTTCAGCTCGGGCGAGTGCCTCTCAGCAGACATTTGTCCGCTGAACAAACAATGCATCAGGTATGTGGACGTGTTCTCCCCCCCCCCCCCCCGTGGAGAGCCATGAGTGATCTCTGACAAGCTCCTCTCCTCCGTCTCCCTCTCCGTTTGTGGCTTTCATCTGTTCTCTCTCGTTCCCCGTCTTCAAAGGGAGGGGATGTGGATCCGGATCGATCCCGGAGCTGAGCAAAATAAACAACCACTGCCCCCCCCCTCTGAAGATTGTGCTCCTTCAGTGGCCAGTATCTGTCCACGGTCTTGCTCTTGTGTCCTTCCCTCTGCCTTCTTTTTTTTTCCTCCCTTCACCCCTCTTTTCCTTCATCCCTGTTTCATCATTGACCCCTATACTGTCAGGAAGGACAATTACAGACATGGCACTGAAAAGCCAGATTTTGCTCCTAGTCTGCAACGGCACAAGATATTATCTTTTCAAAAGTTTCAGTGTCTAATCATGCCATAAGCGACTGATCCAAGAGGAGGTTTTGCATGTTTCATGCACAGCAACTGAGGATTTGAATTTTCTCAGCTGTCCTCAATTAGCCTTTCTCTTTCTGGCCCAAACAACAAGCAATGTTATGACCAGGTTTAAAGATGTTTGTAGAAATGAATCAAGTAGCCTACAGTGCAAGGGGTTTTGCTTTAAAGTTCCCACATTTTGATTTCTTTCAGAAGTGTCATTTGCATTCCTTCCCACTGGGTGGTGCTGTTTATCTACAATATGCTAAAGAGGAGTGAAAGGGAAGCCAAATGACTACATGTCCATAAAACTAAACCGACACAGCATACAGGTACATTTTATAATGAAAGTGAATTCCATTTTTTTAATTTTTTTTTTTTTTAAGTGCTTACCCAATACCTATTAAAAATGAACAACACCGCAATGCTGGGACTGAGCCCCATTCTGCCTCTAAGCATCTCACTACTCAAGGCTAACATTTAAGGGAAAATTTTGATGGCTTACTGACCAAATGACTGACACATAACCACTGCAATGTGGCAGTGTTTTGTATATTTAGCGGCTCAAAATACATTAAGCTCTTTTTTTCGCATAGGCGTCCATGCAGTAAATCGAATTAAAATGTTCATATTTCCAATGTACTTTTCTTGGAACATTTTATATTTCCATATACATAATAATAGGGATGACATAAACTAGCCTATTAGTTTCGTTATATTTCATTTTATCTGTATTCCACAGTGACGATAGTGTATGATGGATGTCTACCCAACTATAAATAGGCCTATGAGTGCTTTATTTCCGGCTGCCGGTATTACATATGAGATGACTTACCCATTCTCTATTTTTGAAATAGTGGCTAACATGTAGTATGCTGTACAGGGGGTGAAAGTGTGAATAAAATATTTATTTTGGGTCACAACTTTCTCATCGCCTTCCGAAGCAGCTAACGGCTCTATCTGTCAAAGGGCCAGTTCCATTTGTCATTGACGTGGCAAAAACAACAAACATCCCCCCCCCCCCCCACTTCTGGCTATTACGTCCTTTCACTTGACATAAGGTGGTGAAGTTGAAAGCGTGATAATCCTCCTATTTCTCTGAATGTTCTGCTATACAGCTAGACTGTTCTGTCCGATTAAGGTTCCTCCAGTGGGGCACTGTCCAAATGTACAGCATTAGACGTATCGGGGAAGCGCCAGGGGCTGACGTGATTTTGCGATGTGGGATGGAACACTTCTTAAAACACGGGCGTTGTTTGTCCGTTTCAATGCACTATATAGTAGATACATTTTGATAAAAATTTGCGAGGCATGACCGATGCCTTAGTTAATCCACTGTATAGGGAACTAGTGAAACATTTGAGGAACAACCATGGACATTTCAAGGTACCTGAAACGAGGCATTGTGTTGGTGCATGTCAAAGAGAAGGCGTTTCAAACTTTTTGGCGGTTAGGAGTATGCTATCATTTTTATTTATTTATTTTGCCGCAGTTTACCTTTTTACCTTTTTTCTTAAACCCCCACTGCTATAACATCCTGGCAAAATTTCGCAGAACGGTCTTCATCCTGGTTACGTTTTATTTTCCGAAAAAGCTGTTCATATGTCGAATGAAATAAGATGACACCTGTTATTCCTGTCTGTATGGTAACCAGAGTATCCAAAATAAGCCCTGTAGATATGGATTATCCCCGTATGTCACATTATTGCTCGGTGATATAAGCTTTTTTGCAAAATATCTCATTGAGTATCACAGTCTCAGTCACAGTCACATTCCCCTCAACGATTTTCTCTGCAACATTTTTTTAAATGCATCACAGTTTATGTGGCTTCCTTTATCCATCAATCACCTTATCCAAGTTTTCCATAGGTAAAGAGATATACAGAAGTCGCACCAAAACTGAGCTTAGGTTGGCAAGTTAATGATGACTGGAGATTCCTTGCAAAATGAATATCTGATTATGATGAATTATAGATTAGCATATAGATGGTGGATATTTGTAATGATTACATGACTCAATATAATTTAATATAGGATGAATATTCCTCATTTTATAGTATAGTTATAGAGCCTACTGGCCTATTTGTGTTATGATTATTGCAATGTACTGTTTACATGATTCAGAACACTTTCAATTTAAGTTAACATCGGAATGCTAATGTGCAGGTGAACATTTGTTGTTTGGGCTATCTTCGATCCCTCAATCACTGCAATAAGCTCCCTCTCATTGATTCAGGGAACGTGTGCCTGATGTTGAAATCTTCTGTGTTTTTCACTGAGGGAAATACTTCTCACCCCATTGACCCACAGAGGAAAGAATCTGTTTTTTTTTATTCCTTTCTTGTAAATGTCACTGGATTTTTTCTCTTTTTTTTTTCTTTTGCGGCGGAAGGAGTGACACGCTGGTCATTATGCTCAAAATCAAACTGTCTCTCTTTCTGACAAGGTCAAATGGGGTGTAGAGCGGGAGATCTGGCCTTGATGTTCAGTTCCTCCTCCAGGTTCTTTTCTTCGCACTTGTCAGTGTGGCTGCACTGTCCCCGTGGAAGCCCTGCAGACACTTTGTAGTCATCCTCAGCTGTGTCACTGTGCTTAAGGGAGATTGAGTGTCCCTTAGCATGCAGTTCCTGGTGTTTATTGAAGACACATCCTTCCAACTACCAACAAACATGTTTTGTGGATGGTGGTGATAGTTTTTCCATTCACTGTAGTTGGGGAAAAAAGGAAGTATCGATGGCATCTTCACAGAGACACCTTACAACTCCTACAGCCAATCAGCTGACCACGGGGATTCTCTGAGAAGTTTCACCACCTGACTATCTTTAAAATGGCTTCAATCAAATCTCTCCTGAGAGGAGATGATTTTGGTCAAAACTGCAAGCATGCTCAATCTGGAAAAAAGTGCTTTGACGCAATCAGATATAACAGATAACATTTTTCTTCGAAGGACAAAAGGACAAAACATATGAATGCTAAAAGTAATACACATACAGCTCGATTAACTAAGACCTTTAGCAAAACTTTTCAGTACATGCAAAACCATTCAAAACCAGCACATGAAAAACCGATAACAAGATTGGTTGGGTTATTTCGTGTGTGCAAAAAGGTTTTGCACATGCTAAAGTAAATCAAGCCCATATTGCACTGCTTTAAGCATTCACCATGTTACTGGCACAGTCAGAAGTCAATACGCCTAACAGTCTGGTTATTAATTGATAGCATGTGCAGCCATTTTCAAATAACAATTCTGACACTGAATTACAGCTTGAATCCACGTTGCACAAAGCAAGGTAAGGCATGATTAAGGTGCCTTTGACTGATCTGGTTTCTTGGCCATTTCTTTCACTGCATTGTAGTCAAGTGCTATAATGTCAGGTTTTAACCACTGATGATGTATTGCACATATCACTCCTGTTCACACGCACCTTGTCCCCCAGTGTCAGTAAGGCCTAGCTCCTTAGGGCACACTGCATCCACACCAGGTTCACTGTATTGTGTCAGGTCATTAGAATTAAGCAAATACCTATGTTACTGGAGACCTTTTTATGAACTGTCATACAAGAAGCCACTCAGCAGTGTCATTTTTCTGTTAAACTCAAATTGGGGCACAATCTGGGTATTCAAAGGAACAGTGAGCAAGGATTTTCTGAATCTCTGTGGCAAACAACAGATTTTTCACACTTATTTTGTCGAGATAGAGACTCTGAATCTCACTTTTTTTTCTGCAGCTCTCCATCAAGCATTCAAATAATTTCCAAAAAAAAAAAAATATATATCCAATGAATCTAGTATAAGAAAAGAACTTGCAATTGTGTGAGTTTCTAACAGACCATGCAGCATAACTAATTTCTGAGCAACACATTCTCATCCCAACTCGTCAAATATTTCAGTTTGGACAAGGGTTCTTCTTGTCACTATTCGACGTGGTGGATAGACTTGGGCGTCTTCGGCTGACGAGTTAGGTAGCCCATTGACTACTAGGCTACTGAAATAAACTACGTCACCCAGCATGCATTAAGCTAGGTTTATGTTGATGTTTTTAAAATAATTTTCTGTGTAGCCTATAGTATTAAAATGAAATAATGTCTGGCATATTTCGGCATATGTGTATGTGATTTGAAGTAAGTAAATTTGAATAGGTCACAATAGTATCGATTGTCTACAAATAGGAGCTCTGAATTTGCGCTGAAGTTCAGGCTACTATCTGTCCATAGTGTCAAAATCCTCCAAAGTGGTAATTTAATTCAATGGGCTACCTAACTCGTCAACCGAAGATGCCCAAGTCCATCCAACGCGTCTAATAGTTATGAGAAGAGCCCTTGCCCAAGCTGCAATATTTGACGAGTTGGGAAGAGAATGTGTTGTTCTGAGAAAATGATATGGTTGACTTCCATTGTGGGTTGTGCCATGTTGCATGTCAGTCTCCCCTTTTGTTGATTCCTCCTTTGCCTGTTTCCAGGTAAATAATTATTTTCATGGAGGTTTCAAACAACCAGCACTTGACCAGTCATTCATGAAAACAGAAAACAGTTCTAAAACAGAATAACATTCATCTTTGCCAGAACAATTCTAACCTCATAAGTACACAAATAATGTTTTATAAAGAAAAATGAGCTGAAGCAACATTTGCATGTTGATCTTCGAATGTTCGAAGTTAATGTGACTGTGGGTGGACATGAATTAGCTCACTTTTTGTTGTAATAGCAGTGACCCAATAGTGTGACTTCAGTATGAGACAACATTTGAAATAAAGTCACAAGCAGGTTTTAGTACAATGTAACCATGTGCTATGTACGACTGTAGTTACAATGTAATTACAAATGTATAAACACCAATTAATGTGAAGTGGGGCCAATAATTCTCCTTAAATGATTGTCTTTTCATATTTTTTATTTTCTCAAAACTCATCCACAAGCTTCAATTCACAGTTATTAAGCACACTAAGATACACTAAAGTTTTGTGATATTGATATTTAAAAATTGACAGCAACATCAGTGACAGGGTGCTGTATTTGAAGGTGGGTTTATTTGGCTCAAAGTCAGTAGGTAAAAGACAAATTCAGGGCTTCAGAGCTGTTATTCTGCCAAAGTACACCGTTCGACCTGTCTCGCTGTGCCAAATAATGCGCCGGTTTACTCGATATGTCATTTAAGATCCGAAGGTTGCGAGTGGGAAGGTGCCATCACTCAAAGGAGAAGCCCAGCCTAAAACGGCAAGCACCCGGCTGTTCGCATGAATATAAATGATGTGTATAACACCGGTAACCCCAGAAACGGGTTCCCGCTCGGTAAGTAGGCAATGTAATGTGTCGGCTTGTGATTCCCTCACCGCTGTCAGCCGGTGAGGACAAGCGGGAAAGCCGCGGGGGGGAGGCGGCGGACGGACGGACGGACGGACGGACGCGCTCTCCTGGGTTCCGCTTGTGTTTCGCACGCTTGGAAGGCCGGGTTGAAGACACGCCGAGACAGCGGCGGGTCTCTTTGAAGGGTTCAACCGGCACATTTCTTTCTTTTCTTTTTTTTGGTTTTTCCAATAGGCAGTACAGTTAGAGAGGTTGGCGAGTGTGTGAGTAGGACTGGTCTTACAGACTGCATTGGGAAAGCATTTATGGGGGGGTGGGGTGAAGGGGGGCATGTTATATGTCTACCCCCTACTGGCGAGCGTGTACACAAGCCCTGTTAAAACATTCTTTCAGCAGCAGGATTCCCAGAATCTCACCCACAATTCAGTATTCTTCGTACACTTGAAGTGCTCTTTCAAGTAGCTCCAGCCTCTGAACATGGATGTTTTTAACAAGGGGCATTTTCAAGGTAGAATACAGTCCATCTTGCTCTCAGCACCAGAATCCACATTATACAATGGATAGTTCTAGAACAGCTTGCTGATTGGTTCTGAAGTATTCTAGCCATGCATATATTCACAGGACATTATGGCTCAAACAAAAAAGTAACGGTGATAATTCTCTACATCATTATGAGCTATGAATTTTTTTAAAGTAATTTACTATATTACTATACAGTGGTACCATAATGATGCACAGGTTGGACGGTAAACAATTTGAACAAAAGGTTAAAGTGATCAAATCCATTTTTATCAAATGATTCTCATGAGTCTTGGCAATCACCCGCAATTTAGTAAATACACTGGCTGTGACTGTTCAAGTCACTCTAAATATGAATGTTTTAACCAAGGCAAAATTAATTGAGCCAAGTAAAGATGCAGCCCACTTGGTAAAGTCGTCATTGTTATAAAGCTTGGTTTCTTCTATCAAGCCTTATTTAATAGCATATTTCTTCTGTTTAAGGTACTGTGTGTTTGTGTGAACATTTTTCAGTCAGGCCCTCCTTTTGTAATAAGACTTTTTTTTTTTTAGCCCCCCTCTACGCATCCTGCAGTGTGCCTTTTCCCTTCTACCCTCACTTTGCTACACCCCCCCCTCCCACCACCATTATAAATAAGATTTTGTTCTTAATGACTTTCCTGGTGAAATAAAAATAAATAAAATAACACTCACACACACTTTCCACCCCCACTGGTGTATGGTGTATTGGAGACTGTCACAAAGACAAAGCAGAATTCCCAAGCTGCCCCCAAAACTTTCTCTGAGCTATGGAGTTCAGGACAGGTGAAGGACAATCATGTGTCACCATAGCGGGAAGCGCTAAGCCATTAGCGATGCACCTCGCAGCTTCTCAAACACCAGCTCCATTAAGAGCTGACGAAGTGTGATTCTGATTGGCATTAGCTTATTAGAAGGTAAAAGCAAATTAAGGAGAGATGCATTTAGTAAATAAATAAATAAGCAAACCAAATTAGCATCGATCAGCGCATCCCCGCGAGAATTCTCCCAGCGTTTGTCGCCGGCGAGGAAACGTGCGCGCTTATCAAATTCGCGCAGGAGCGAACCGCGGGCGGACGCTCCGGCCCGGTCGCGGGGGGGATCGAGGAGGCGGACGAGGAGAGACGGCCCCCGGAGATGAATGC
The DNA here is from genome assembly GCF_013347855.1 of Anguilla anguilla. Taxonomy (NCBI): domain Eukaryota; kingdom Metazoa; phylum Chordata; class Actinopteri; order Anguilliformes; family Anguillidae; genus Anguilla; species Anguilla anguilla. Next base: position 21,677,333 of record NC_049206.1, on the reverse strand, counting down.
CCCGACATCGACCCTCACGCACAGGAAACCCACCCACCCGCTCCGGAGTCGCGTCCGCCGCGATCGATGCCCGTGACAAAGACCTCAGCCTGCGTTTGCACACCTCCCCGGGTTTATGGCTTTGTACCAATTGGCCCACCGCCTTTCCCCTTTGCGATCAGAGACGCCGCGGGAGTGACAGTTAATGGCAACCACCGGCCGCCGGCCAGGCAAACATTTCAACATCGCAAATGAAATATGGATTTTTTTCGCCCCTGGTGTTTTCTGTTAAATCCGATGGATACCGGGAAGTAGGTATTATGTGACACAGACATTTTATTTATTTATTTTTGAAACTGGGTTGTATTTGGAGGGTAAACATCATCTCTTCCTAAGCGATGGTTTCTTCATTATTGCAAGGCTATCGAAAAACAATTTTCTATCGTTTGAGGAGAATGTCAGGTGTTGAGCGAATGAGATTTTTCCTGTTCATGAAAAACAGCATTGTGTAGGAAGAATCTGCTCCCTCAGCCCCTGGCTACTGTAAGTAACAGCTTATGTCATCCTGAACATGTAGAACACATACAAAACCTGAGTGTGATGTATAATATCCCACAGCAGATTCCAACTGAGAGAATGCACCGTTTGACATTGATTCAAATCAGAATTGGATCCCTGCATAAATGCATTATATATTATTGTAGCTTCTATCTCTTATATTTGGAGGGGTAGTGTTATAATAATTGAGAAAATACATTTTGATATTTAAAAAAAATCATTTGGACATTTCCCCATTATAATTATCTCACGTTTCACCCAAGTTCAGACAGAGGCCAGCTAATTTTCAATCTTGGTTTGGAATGCACTGTATTCAATATGGTATGGATACCACTGGTTGTAAATGAGTACAAGTGAAGTAAGCAGGTGACAGCACTGATAGAGACTGACTTGGTGTCCATTACATGACTTTAAAAATCCTGACTCCCATCTCACTGCAGCCATACCACCACCATGTCCCTTCCTCCTGCTGAGCAGCTGAACCTAAGCAAGTGTGGGCTTGGTTAGTATTTGGATGGACACCTCCTTGGAAAGCCCCAATGCAGTGATAGGGATACTGTGCTGTAGGAGATTTTTATTTATTTTTTTTCATTTAAACAATCTTGAAGCACAGGTTAAACAATCTTGAAGCACAGCCTTTACTGCAGTTTATGCTGAAAGCTAAAATGGTAATTAACAGAGTGCTGTATATTTTTTCATCACTTAGTAATCAAAACATATGTGTCTTAATTGAATTTATTGCTTAATCTCACTAACAGGATGTGAAGAAAGAAGCTGTGTGTTTACCTGCTAATTGATTATTCAGATCGTTGGCGCCCTTGTTAATCAAGGAAAACAGGTTATGAGTAGAGACCAATGATTAGTTTAATACTGGTAATACCATTGTTCTACACTTAATATAAAAGTAGGTTGATCTTGTTGTCAATCTAAAAGTGTGTGAAAAATGTATTTAGCTGTTGAATTACCAAAAGATTTTCTCCTATGAAGGCTTGCCCCCAGCCCCCCCTACAGCTCTCAAGGCTAAGCTTCAAATGTTTCAGTCCTAGCAATGCCCCTGCTTGTTACTGGACAATTTCAATATCTGCCTTAAAATCTCCAAGACTTTGACATTTGCATGTTCCATTGTGATTATGAGTCATTACATGATTAGTGATTGATGATGTTTTTCTCGCAAGGACTGGAACCTGAGTAATGTGCTGATTAGCCGCCTCCTCGGGAAGTCTCAAAATATACACCAAACGGAGTACATTACGACCTGGAAATCTCTCATAATTACGGTTGTATGCTGAATTACTTAATGTTTGTTTGTGTGCCTGTGTGTGCGCGTGTGTGCTTTCCAAGGCAACACCAGGGTGATTTAAGTGTTTCTCAAAGTCAAGTGGTAAGTGGCTGTTTGGCATTTGCTGGTTGCACTGTCTGTATTCCTTCTCCCTCTTCAAAGCTAATTTTTATCTTTTAATGAAATGCGCAGGGCTTCCTAACCTGCTTTTAAAGTAATGATGAATGGGGCTGTGGGGGTGGGGAAAGACAGGGGGTGTAAATAAAGCCATCATTCAGCCCTCGCTCTGACAACCTGGCTACCACCTCAGCCTCCCACGAATGCATCAATCTGCCACTAAAGCACAAAAGCAACTTTGAGGTGTCGATACCCCTGAGATTAATCGATGGAGACTTCTTGCTGATGACCGTGGGTTTGATGGAGCGAGCACATTCAGAGCCGACTGAACGCGCCTGTTGCACGCAGTAGCCATTCCCCGCTACGAAGAAAACCAGCAGGTCAGACAGCCCCCTCGACTGGCCAATTTATGCCAAAGGACTGGTCGCATTAACACAGTCTCTTTTTTCATTAGCCTTGCATGTTATTATCTTTATATAGCTCACATTTTACATGATCAAAATCTAGGTGTTACTTGATTTTATTTAAAGCGTGCAGGCACTGAAACATTACTACTTAGTTTGTGTACCATATACGTGCCCACAGATGCCAGGAGAACTGGAAGTCCAAGTGCACTTGACCCTAGCATCACCCAGGGAGGGACAATGGCAGTCCTCCAGCAAAGCGTCAGCTCCAGACCAACAGACTGTTTAGCAGTCGCGTTCTTGCTTCTGTGCCCACCCATATCGACGACGAATGTGGCAGCAATGAGAAGGGCTGTCGCAAGAGATGTCTAAGACTGAGTATCAGTCACAGTTTGTAGCATTTGTAGATACAGTAGCTAAGCGGTACCGTATGTAGTTGATCTCCATTAAAAATGGAAAGGGTGTAATTACATCAGTTCAATGCCAATTCAATCACAGTAGTCTTGTTAGCGATGCAAGGGCTACTGGCTAAGTAGCATCCAAATTCGAACTGTTTTGGAACCTAACGTATTATTATTATTATTATTATTATTATTATTATTATTAGGACTGCTTGCGTCTGTCAGTCTTCACTAGTGAGTAAGTAATTATCCTGATAAATGAAGGGTTTTCAGGAGTGAAAACTTAAAGAATGTGTGGGTGTGGTTTGGTGGAGGGTTTGAGGCTTTGGCTGGCCGTCGATGGATCAGGGGACGGATTCAGAGCCTTCCCCGGCGTTCTGCGGATGCAGCGCGCCCGCTGCCGACATCCTAAAGGTTGTCCCGGAGATCTAAGGGCTCGCGGATTTGCTGTCAGGTCGGAGGCAGCCGGCGGTGGATTTGTGGTCCCTCTGGGAGACTGATGGGGAATCAGGACGGGCCGAGACCTCCCTGGATAATTGAGCCTGGCTGTCAGACGGATCTGACGGCGGCCAGGCTCCCCGTCTGCGGATTAGGCAGTGACAGGACACCGCAGACCCGGCTAAAGCAATCTAGAGCAGCCGTCCCCGACGCTGCCGCGCCGTCTCCTGCGACGGCTATCTCCGAGGGCTGATTGTTTTGAATTCTATTGTATGATTTACCTAAAAGCTTGGGCGGGTGTTATTTTGCAGATACCGTGTCTCCCTAACTAGACACCTCATCCCTATGTACAATGCAGTCCTGGGTGCGAGCTAATTGAGATCGATAAAATACACCACGGCTGTTTGGTTTCCTGCTTTCATTTTGTGACCATTAGGACTGGAGGAAGTATCATTTTCACGGTCTCCCTTCCTTACCTCACTCAGCTTTAAGGGGAAAAAGAGCTTGCCTCACATTTTATTTGTTTAATATTTATTCATTTGGCAGAGGCTCTTACCCAGACCGAGGTACAAGGCCATTAAGACGAGACGCATTAAAATTCATATCGCAGGGGAGACAAAAAAGTACCATAGGCGTGAAACAGCCAGCGATGCAGGAAAGGAGTATTGAGCTGAAAAACACTGTTAAAATATAACCATACTACAGTAACTGCATTGGCTCATGTGTAGTGCCTAACAATTATCTTTGTGAGAAACATACCTGCATCATATTAATGTGCTGGTGCGGCCTAATGATGATCTAAGAGCAGTAGAGAAGCTAATTATATCATAATGTTCATGAATCATGTAGTGGCAAACGATGATCCATAACAGCAATGCTAATTTGCCTTATATATTGCTACTGTGCACAGGTATTAACAAGGATTCGTAAGAGTTTTATCATGCTATTTACGATTTCCTGGAAGGAGGGGGAGTGATCAGACAACGAGGCACTACTCATAGGGCTATCACACTCCCGTTGAACCGAATGCGTTTGAGTCAGAGAACGCATCTGAGACGATCTTCAGGTGTGATGTACGTTTCAAGGGCCAAGTGAAATTAAAGTGATTATAAAGGTAAAATGGCTTCAGACTGCATTGTATGGGGTTAATATGGTATGCATAAAGCATTAGCTAAATGCTCTTCTGGCTGAATAAAACAAATCCCTGCAGCAATGCTCCAACATCTAGTATAAAGCCTTCCCAGAAGGTTGTTATGGCAGCAAAGTCTGGACCGACTCCATATTAATGCCCTCAATTTTGAATGCGATGTCAGGTGTCCACATACTTTTGGCCATGTAATGTACGTTTTGGGAAGTGGGGTAGTGATGTGGTCCTGACCCCACCCATACAATCCTCAGGTTTCTTCCCAATACAGATTTTATGTCTGAATTGAAATGTGTGTTATTATAGTTATTGACATTACTTTGAAAAGGTGGTGAATGTGTAATGGATACATCCATCTATAATAATTTATCGTTAACTATTTTCAGCCTCTTTTTTTTACAGTCACTTTAAACTACATTATTATGCCCTACTGGGTTCACAGATTTGTTTTGCATTACACAACAATTGTGGATTATAAAAAATGCAATGATGGTACATATACATGGTTTATACATTATTTTGTCCAGTGCGGTCGTCTGTGAATGCAGTCCTGGATGTTTAATAAGCCTTTGGAGGAGACCACTAACAGGAAGAGAGCTGATACTCTTGTTTGCTGGCCGTCCCCTGCTTCAGTGCCCGTGCCAGGTCTGTGTGGCGTAAAGAGAAATCTCAAGATAAACATTTGCAGCGTAAAAGCAAAGTTACTCCCTTTTAAGCATATACTCTCTTTAATGTATCTGTACCCAGTCCCCAAAATCTGAGTATATATATATTTTTTTCCCTGAGAAAACATTTGCATTGCTTCACCCTGTCCTTCTAAGAAGTGATTTATATCTCAACGGGACTCACTTGGAAACAGAGAAGATGAATAAAATAGTGGTGGTGTGACTAATTGGCCGGCGGGTGAGAGAGGACGTATTGGCAGGTCGACGGCGGGGGAGTCTGGCGCGAGAGTTTCCGTTACGACAGAACGATTTCCTGTCGGCCATGTCGCTGTTGCGCCGAGCGCCCCCCGCTGCCTTCGGGGCGTCTCTAAGCCGGGACCCCGGTTGCCGTCGGCGGCGAGCGTCCTTCGCGGTCGGCGTGACGAAAGAGCCGCGTGCTTCCTGACGACACGTCTCCTGTCTCAACTCAACGGCGAACATGCAATGAACCAAAGATGCTGGGAGGGGGTGGCTGTATGTTTCGCATGGTGTGAGATCAAAGCTCTAAAGGGATATAGATTTTGGAGCGGAGTTCTGGACTCAAATCAAAGCGTTAAAATACCATAATCCTCTGCGACCTCTGACTTGAATTTTCTTCGCTTTGTTTTGGTTTCCTCTTGGGTTGTGATTTTAACCATTCTTCATTGAAACTCATGCAGATGACCTTCTTTGTTAACATCAATAATATTGAATACGCTGTTTGCAAAATACATGTTATATACTGTATCTGCCTCTTTTCTTTCTCTGTCTTCCTGTCAGCTTTGATGGGATGTCACGATCTGGAACACTGACGCTGAATCAATTTCAAATCTAATATAACACCTCCCAAGGTTTGCTTGTACAGTATCGCTGGAGGGTAAAATATCATTAGTATCCAGCTCATATTTACAATTCAATAATTTCGATGAAAATGTAAAAAGGAGAAAATGCATTATGCATAGTTCATGTTACTGCGAAAAACATTAATACATGTTTAATAGGTACATAGGTACATAGGCCAATTTGTAATGCTGGTAAGATTCTGATTGGGTTGTTTTGGATAGGTGTGGTTCTCCCCAGCAGATTTAGAAAGCCGTGAGAACACGGCAGCCATTTTATGTAGAAGCATACAGGGTGGCTACGGGCTATAATACTGAATGAATCCAGCCAGTGGCTGGCAGAGGGGCAAACCGAATAGTATGTGGATGTGTCACTGGTCTTCACTGTGTCACAGTTCCTCTAAAATGGCTTCCCTTGGTATATTTACCTTCAGCATGATATACACTGCTCTCCAAAAGTATGATAACTTTAGAGTGAAACGAGTTATTTTCGCCGTATACTTAATTTTTTGGATTTGAGACAAAAAGATGAATATGAGGCAAAAGTACAGACCAGTTTTTATTTTATGGTATTTACGTGCATATACTGTTTTAGAGAAACAGATTTCTCTCTGATTACTGAACTTTTGGAGGGCATTGTAATTAAGAAACAAGACCAGGTCAAAACCTAGTATATGACTGGACCGGCCGACCAATGGTGTAACGTCATAACTCGGCCGACCAATGGTGTAACTTCATCACTCAGTGACTCAGTCACAGACATTCGCTTTTCTAGGGCTGGCCCCTCTGTTGCGGTCCAGCCAAAAAATGGCTGAACATCATGGGAGCAAAAACTATGTTGTCTTACCTCGTCAAACCGCTCTGGCAGAGGAGAAAGTGGACCACAGCTTAGCCTGTGCAAAAGAATCAGTATCTTCACCCAACCTCAATCAGTACATTTTTGAGGAGAAAATGGAAATATGAATGTATTCGATACCCATTGTAACATTAGGAGCACAGCGCATCGGGTGATTGTGGGTTTAATCTAAAGGCTAAGGTATATCTGATTTCCCTGACTGGCTTTTAGTAAAAAAGGAAACATTCATCTTTCAGCATTGCACCGGGGCGATGAATGGGAGGGGTGCAGGGGGCGGAGGAATCAGCGGGGTGTTCAGTTGACTCACTACATCACTTTCAATTCCGAGCCCTAATGAAGTTATTACGCGCCCTTATATCCATTCTGCGAGGTGCCGCCCAGTGGGCAGTATTTGGGGAAAGGCACCGAGGCTTGCCAAATCCCCTTAGTTAAAAAGCCATTAACCGGAAAGGCGGGAGGATCTCCAGATAGCGGCAGCCCCTAAGGGACCAGGGGACGGGTGGCTGCGAGAGGTGCTGAACACCTGCCCGGTTCGCCGCGCGCTGAAGAGATTAGCTCCCCTCTCCTCGAGCCTTTAAAGAGGGGCGGAATGAGGGGGAGGGGGGGGGATCTGACGAATAATCGCATTTAGAGGGAGGCCTCTGCCGCAGCCGGCCAATCGGGGCCGGTGTTTAGAGCGTTGTTGCTACCCAGATCTTGCCATCTGGAGCAAGGAGTCAGGTGGGTCCGCATTTGTTTAGTTAACCTCATTAAGATGCCTGTTAAGGTCTGAGTCAAGGGCCTCTTGTCTCTTGTGTGAAGCCAATTCCAACCTTCCTCATGACCCCTCCTCCCCCACCCCAATCCCCAACACGCACTATATTTGTGCTTGAGCTCAGTGTTCCTCTTCTATTATCCAGTGTCACTCTGTCGTTTCTGTCAGCAAATATGAAAGCGGTTATCTGAATCAGACGCGGCTTCTTTCAATTACCGCCGCCTCCCCTTCTGCCATTCAGAGCGACGGGGATGGCGGTCAAGTAGCCAATCCGCTGCCTTCAAACGAGGGCTTCTCTTTGTTTTTGGTCTTCGGTTCTGCTGCTGCTGTTGTTGTTGATTCTGAGCATTTCAAAAATTGTCCTCCAGGACCAGGAGGTTTTAGTTGATTTGGCTCTCGCAAATGAGCCTTTTTCGGCATGATTCTAATGAGCAGTACGCCAGCGGCAGCGTTCTCTGCGTGAGTCATATCTAGGCACTTCTGATTTTTGAGTATCTCTCTTATTCTTGTGCTGGTGATCAAAGCTTGAAATACCACAGGCTTATAAAAAAAATTTTTTTTTAAATGAAAAGGGAAAGGGGAGATAGAAAGTACATTCCATTTTGTTTTACCTTCATGTTCTGGAATCACCTTTTAAATGTAAGGTTTTTTTCAGTGGCATAAGAGAAGCAAATAACAATATGAGAAGTCTGTTGGACGGGAGCTACACAGAGCTTGCATTTTATTTATTTTTCATAGGCACGATCCAAACAGCTTGTTGAGTAGAATAAATGATGAACCCAACCTGCTCTCACAACACGTACCGTTCTCACTGGGATAGCCTGGGATTGTCAGCACTGGGATTATGGTTTTAGGAAAAACATTGAGATATCAGGATAGAAGTTAAGGCTGCTTAATTTTCTCCTCACTTTCGATTAGCTGGCAATTTTCTCACGCAATGCTAATTTTTTCAATATCCAAAAAAATTCAATTATCTGAAAAACATCTGAAAGCTAACGTAAAGATGTCTGATTATTTACGGGGGACTATGAAAAGCTATATTTATGATTTATGAGGCTGGCCTGTGTGGTGCCTCCATATTACGACCCTGTCTGAAGTGGTGAAAGAGGTCTAAGATGTTTGAGAAGGAGTCGACTGGGATGACTTCCTGTAGCCTCCTGTGCAGCCTTTGCTGTTCTCCCTGTAGCCTCCTGTCTAAAACAGCATTCACTATTCTTTCTGCTCTAACCCTACCCCAAAACTCTGCCAGCCAATTACCATCTCCAACCCTACACCTCCCCAAACTTCCAACATTCTACCCCTTCAAATAACAGCTGCGAAGCCACAATCTCATAATTCAGATTTCAGACATGGAAATCCTCTTTCCTTATCTTCATCCCCTAATAAATGTGTCCACTGCTTTCTTCATTGGTGGGAGCAGTGAGCCATAAGGTCAGGGGTCACAGGCCCCAGGAATGGGTCTATGGGCATCATCACCCAGCTGCATGTTAAAGCGTATGACTACATACACTGCCTTGTCTCTCCCCAGAGGGAAAAAAAAACCCTGCTGCGCTATTGTTTAGCCACCCTGTTCCACAGCGGCCCTATAAGATAAGATTTGCAAACATGTCTATGAATAGTGTGTCTGAGAGACTTTATCTGCTGTGCAGTAATTGGAGTCTGTCTGTGTGTATAAACCCTGGCTCCCCACCAAAATGATGACACTGTTTACTCATTAATACATAATTCAGTACCATTTGTACTGAGGTAAAGCGAAGGTAACCACATTGGGGTCATTGCAGTGATGCATAAAGAGAGAGAGAGAGAGAGAGACAGAGAGAGAGAGAGAGGGAGAGAAAGAGGAGGAGCGAGAGAGTCTCTCTTGAAAGAGAGTCTCATATCCTAAAAGGGTATCCTACTGAAAAAAAATAAAATAAAATATATATATATATATGAAGGACCGTGGGAGTTCAGGTACCTTGAGATCATTAAATGAGCGCTAGTAAAATAGAGTGGATTATAGTAATTAAATAACTCTCAACAATACACTGAGGCGACTGGGTTTGGAGACACGACTCTGAGCCAAGATCTATATTATCACGGATCCTACAGCAGGATTTATGGCGGGACTACGCAGGCGGCGCTGTTAATTTCCCCCTCTTTATGATTTTAATTAGCTGAGTTCAGTGAAATCACAGCCATCTCTCTCTTCTCCTCGCAGCTCTGCCAGCTTAGCGATTTGGGCACCAGATCTGTACACATTTACAGTGCACAAAGGAAAGTGTATTTTCAGAAGTTGCTGGGGTTTTTTTTTTCTTCTTCTAAACCTTGTTTAAAAATACATCGGTTCGTGCGCAACTTGAGGCATCACAAATAATACAGTATGAAAGATAGCAGACAGAAAATATTCTGTTTACACCTGCACGACTCGCCACCAGTCCCCCAATGACCCGAAAACAACTGTCTGCGAAAACAACTTTTGGGGGGATTTTGTCAATTTTTCAAATTCAAAGCAGTAACAATACAGCCTATGGGGACAGCAAAGAAAGAAGCATAACACAGTTTTGTGAGATATGCTTCCAAGACACACTAACCGATTGGTGAATGTATAATAAAGTAAACACATAGAATTCTAAGTTTTCACAGGATCGTGGGAGTTTTAATACTTGTAAAATATGAACCTCTTTCTAAATCATGAGATTTTGGACCGATTTGGAAGTCATAAGGTTGCTAATTTTCTTTTTTCAGGGTTTTCTCAAAATGATGCTGTTTTTTTTCTCTTTTTTGCGAGCAAAGATAGCTATAGGTCTTTTTATCAGGAACTGGTAAGCAACATTGAAGTAATACATTTTATTAATGGGTTTCCATTATTATTAAAACATTAATATAAAAAATTAACTCAAGTAATTCAGAAACTTACTTTATGAAATGATGTATGCAAATATAATGATGGTAAATACCAAAGACTAAATATAAGGTAAGTACATATATTTGTTATGTACTTTTAATGACACAATAATTTTATACTTTATTGTGATTTTAAAGAAAGGATTTTGAAACACCAAGCTTGTGATTTGTGAGAGAGTCCTCATCACCATCATGTCTGAACCATGTTACCATGTGACTATTTTCATTTCACAGAAAATGTTCACGATTGAAGCCTAGGAAAACATAATAAATGAGGGGCTTACCAAAATCCCTGTGTGATATAGGGACATGATGCTCAAGCTGTAAATAACAGATATATCCGTGCAAACTGCCATTTGCATGACCTTTTCTGTCAGGCATTGCAAAGGTCAGGCTGCCACATTTGATTTAGTGGGCTCACAGGACCCTCATTCCAGCTAAACGAAATGAAATAAGTTGATACTTGACACTATTTTCCATATAGTTATCTTTTTCTTAGCATGCTCTCTTCCCTGCTATTACGATGAAATGGGGGAGGTGTCTGTTGGGTGTCCTAGCTGTTGAAGCATGTGAATGGCCTGTGGTGTGGAAGAAACACAGTAGCCTTTTAGTTTATTTATTTGTTAATTTGCTGGTGGCAAAGAAAATAAAGTTGCTACAATGATAAAGCCTGGGGACTGCTGGTTGGCTCTTCCCTGTGTTTATATTACCTGATTATTATTGTTATTTTTTATTCCATATACAGTATAAAAATTTATATTTATGTTTATAATTGTGAATAAATCCTATAAAATGAATGTGCTCACTATATCAAGTATAGCCTCTGGAAACATAATGGCATAGTGCATTTCCTTCATTTGTTTTCCTGACCAAGATCTCCTTTCCTTGGTGTGTACAGAGCACTGTCAAAGGCAGACGGGTAGTTTCAGCTACAGTAATGGTGGAAATGATGTTACGCTAAATGGCAGCCTTACTGCGCATGAACAACTCGATTCTGGAGAAGCAATGCCAAAGAGCTTAGTGTCATATATCAGAAAGACATTAAAACTGGACTGATTCTGCTTGGCCTGCCTGCAGAGGACTTCTCCTTGACCCCTGAGCAGAACAAATGAATAAAAAAATTGTTGCTTTTAGTAAGGAAGCATGTTCTGTTGCAGTGGATCAAGGACAGCCATCCCACAGTCACATAGTGGTACACAGAAACATTCAGGGTATTACCTTTGCAGGCCCTTAGTACCACCATAAAGGGCAACATTAACTTATATCTCAACATATGGCAACCCCTTTTAGATAATTTAAGCCAGGCAGGCAGTCTTGCTGTTGAAGGGGAAACCAAATCTGGAATGACAATGCTCTGATAACCCTTAGTCAATGGATTTATGAAATGGTGGTGTACTCAAACATCTTAATTCTTCTGAATTATGGCTGATACAGTTATGCTTACTTCATTAGTTTTGTCCACCCCTGTGTACAAAATGTACTATAAATGTTGTATATGTGTTGCCATGTTAATTACTCTGTGAAAACCAATACCATATATTTTCTTAAAAACATTCAGCATGTTCCATTGCTTACATTCAATTAAAAATGTCCAAACCAGGGGCAGTTGGATGACTGATTTGGTTAAGGCTCCACACTGTAGTGCATGGATGAATCTCACCGCCTCGGATCCAATCCAGACTGTGCCAGTGCCGACTGTGGCCGGTAGCTCCAGTGGGTGAGGTGCGATTGGCCATCTCGTCACCCAAGGAATGGGAGAGTTCTGTTGGATAGTGTTCCACGTGCATCGCAACCTAGCAAGTAGCAAGATTTACTGCAGTCAAGCATATGAAAGATCACATGTGAAAGGTCTTTTGTGGGAGAACCATGGATGTCTCCACTCTCTCCAATTGGCAGTGGGGTTTGTGGAAGTATGAGGTCGCGGCAGCAGATTATTGGCCATTCCAAATTGGGGTGGGAATGAGATGTAATCAGCCCCACATGTGCTCGGCACCACATTTATAAAAAAAACAAATAAAAATAAAATGCCCAAAGCCCTATACCATTAAACAGCTTTGCTCTTCCCTATATGACTGTTTGCCTAATTTGCCCAAATTGAAATCATTGATAAGGATAAGGAGAGTACAAATCAGTCATTTGTCATAGAGGAATGTTTGCTCCAAGCTCCAAAACTCTCGCAGCACAGTTCTCACAGCCCTGTGGTCAGGGTGCAAAAAGACAATCGAATCTGGGATGTCTAGACAACTCAATGTTGGGGAAAATCAAATAAGGATACTGCAGGCATTTCTCTCTGAAAGCTAAGTCGTCACGGGGGAGACTATGAAATTACACTAGTGTTATAAAATAAGGGTGTGCCTGTGTGCTTTGCTGATGTAAACCAAATGATAATTTGCCGATATTGTACTGTATAGTAATCAAAAATGGTATGCACTCCCTTCAAATGAACTAAAAATTAAATAGAATCAAAATAATTGCACATTATTTTTAGAGGCCTGAAGTTTTGTGCTCTAGTTTTGGACAGGCTATAAATACTTAGCTTAGTCATGCTAATATGCATTGAATTATACAAAATATCCTTTGAAATACCATTCAAAATTATCATTGCTCGCATAATTCATGTTTAATTGATGATTCAATGAAGACACTTATTGTCCATAATCTTTAATATTTAGCTTCAATATACTTCAAGTTTTGTGACTGATTATGACTGATATAGTGCCATGCTGATTGTAGTAGCTATTTGAACTCTTATTTATTTATTTATTTGTAGTTCAAGTATTATTCAGATATATTAACAGAATTATCCTTATGTGTGAATCAGAAATGCATAAGAAAATGGCATTTTATGCTGAGAAAAATGTGTCCATTTTCATACGGCTGCGAAATGTGCATTTGCCTCACCATTCTACATACCCACAGACATTCTATCAGAGATAAGAGACTAGTATCATCAGGACTGATAAGCACCTAATGTGTAGTTTATTGCATGCAGACCCCCAACGCACAGGTCACTTTCTTCCCCATCTTCACCTCCTAATAACGTTGATCCACCCCTCCGCCCACCTCCCCTCCTCTCCCCCAGCCTGACATGCATCTTCTTCTTTCGGCCATCTTGTTTGCATTTTTATCGTTTCTATTTTCGAGCGGCGCAAAAGCAATTTGCCAGCAGGTGACCTTTGGTTCGTGGCAGATTGGTGGGGGAAAGACAGAGTGCTCGTTGGAGAGTGTTAATGGATGGGGGGAAGGGGGGGATAAAGGGGAGGGAGGTGATTTAGGAGTCCAGAAAAAAAATATGCAAAAGGTGGGATTGAGGTTGGGGTTTGGGGGAGGCGAGGGCTGATCTCTACTTGCCACTTTCACTGCAATGGGCTAAAATTCCTCCCTGGGGAAGGGGCCTGGTATTTGGCACGCTTTAGATCTTGGAGGAGGCACTGCTGTAGCCTTTCTGCTCCTCAACGGCTCACTGGGGATATCTGCAATGATGTGGAGCGCTGGGGCTTGAGCCTGTGTGCTGTGATTCACTCTGCCACCTCATGCTTGGGTTTATTAAATCAGTTACCGTACTGTACTCCATGCAGATCGCGCACATTTACAGCAGGCGACACCATTGTAAATAAAAATATTGACTTGGTGACTTGTAAACAGTTTTCAGACTGCAATTCTTATTGTAATTTTAAGTTTTGTTTCTATCAGCGCAGGACTGGTGTACTTACATAGGTCTCTGCAGAATAAATTATTTATGGACTAAAATGACAAGCACAGCTTGATGCATTCATCAAACTTCAAATGCTTTACAAACAGGGTTGTCTGGCAGAGAGTCCATGGGGGTCCCTGTAGGGTAATTCCCTTTAACTGGCCTTAGCGTTGCCAAGGTAAGGACGGTTTTAGTCACCCACTTTGTCCCTGTCTCTGTCCCTCTCACTGCTCTCAAGTCGATATAACCAGTCATGCTGGCAACCCCATCTTTGACCATGTTGTTATGAGTCTTTTCAAGTTATTAGATTAGTTATTTAGTGTGTATACCTCCACCGCTGGGCCACCAAATGTGTTTGAGGTTCAAAAGCCAGCAACCACTACACATACAAATTTCAAACCTCGAAAGGATGGATCATAATGGATATAGCATTGTGGGGTCTATGATCTAACACTAAAGAACTTGTCAATCTTTGAAAAAAGGAAAAGACTGCATATTCCTGAACTTTTTTCATAGTTGTTGAAACATTCCTGAATGCAGCTGTTCAAGATGTAGCAGACTGAAGGAATCTGCCATCCATAATGACTCTAAAAAAGTCATGGTGGAACTCGTATCCAACATTACGGAACTGCCATAACTGTCTCATCCCTGTTTGTTATTGTCATTTTGGTCGTTAACTTTTATTAGGTTTGTACCACTAGACCACAGAACTTCATTGTAACTGGAACAGCTATCAAAATTTGTGAAATAGGAATTAGCTGTTCCAGTCATAATGCAATTATGTGGTCTAGAATTGGTTTAGACTCTAGAGGTTTAAACTCCAGCAAAGCATGCTGCAATTGACCATCAGTGTTTTACATTCGGTCCCTCTTGTAAAAGAGATTTTGATTTCAATAGCATTTTTTTTTTCTCGTAAAACATAGCATAAGTAAATACAGTTACAGGAGTTACTGGTAGCATAGATTTGTATTCCAGAAAGTTACTCATCGGAGTTAATTATAGACTATCCAGGGCCAGCATTTCCATTTCCATCACATCACAACACATTTCCATCAGAGCAGGACAGAAACGCAGCATATTGGGAAATGTTGGCCGTACAGCTAGACACTGAGGGTTGAGTCACCATGTATAAACCACAAGACCAAAGATCCATGGAGTGCACTTCACTGTACTGGATGAATGCCTCCCTAGCTAATCTTTGCCTACTTAACAACATCCAGTTGATGATGTCACAGCCTGCTCACAGCTACTGCAAATGTGTGCCAAATAATGTCTAATAGACCTACGAGCCATGCTCCCACTCACTTATTAAAGTGAGTGAAACTTTTCTAAAGCATGTCCTTGGCCTATCAGCTGCCAGAGCAGACTTTCTGGACAGAAAAGATATGCACTCTGTTGTCCAGCTGTGGAACAGCCTCCAAGAGCAATTTGTTGGTGACCATCAATGACACTCAGCTTCAGGTCTACAAATGCTAAGTGCATGGACATCTTTCAACTATGCCACGATAGGACATACTTCTAATCTGTGATATTTCCCATGAACTGTTTCTGAGTGTCAGTGATTCATATTTTTGGTCAACTAGAGCTACTACAATAAAATAGTTATGTCCGGTGTGGCTATAGTTTATATCTGCACCTCATGAAAAAATTTCAGTTGGGAAAAAACAGCACAAGATCTGAACCTTAGCTGATGGGCTATGGATTGAAAATAAGCAGCATCTGACAGAATGTGTTTCCGAGATTCATCAGAATCAGGCCCTCAAGGGCAGCGCAGAAAACCATGGAAACGCTGGTCAAAAGTGACAGGAGAGTGGGTCATTGAGCCTAGAGTCTTCTGGAACTAGAGTCTTCCTGAAAAAGACTACTGATTGTCTGTTCAAAATGTCCTCTGACCACAAAAAAGATAAAATATAAAAGTAAAATGGCCCACTTTTCTCATCTGGTTCTCCTGACTGGTAGAGCAATGATGGTCACGAATGTATGAAATGCATGAGGTGACGATTAGCCCTTATGTCCTGACATGCTGAAATGGACACTTGCTGAAGTATGCAATCAGAGACATGTCATCGAGTGATCAGCTATTCAGTTGATGACAATCCTGTGTCGGCATTTCCCTTTGTCCCCAGGAGTTCCTCTGAGTAAAAGGGTGATTGCTGGCTCTCGGTGCACCCGTGTAATCTTCCAACTCTGATGACACCATTCTGCTGAGCATGATGTGAACGTGTCCGAGTTCATGAGGCTTTTCTCCACAACTCATTGAGCTCACTAAAGCTTTACCCCACAGTGTATGGAGGCAGTTGCATCTCTCTTCATAAAAATATCCCTTCTTTGGTATAGACAAGTCTTACTGGGCAGAGGAAAGCAATGGGCTGAAAGAAATAAGTAAAGAAAGAAAGAGGAAAGAGGAAAGAGGAGGACAGCTAGCCCCACAAGCTTAAAGCCCTGAAAATCATTATCTAAACTGAGATAAAGCAAACATGACATGCCTAGCAATCAAATGCAGCAGATAGTGAGTGCCTGTCAGATATTTCTCTTGAAAAAGTTGGGGTTCATTTGATTGAATCCTGATTGATCAAGACAATAGGAACAACAATCACTCCGCCCTCAAATTAGGACCAGCCTGGGAATATTTATTTAATTTACAGTAACAGATATTTGTAGACAGTTGATGGCAGATGACTAGACCAGGGCCAAATATGTATTTTTAAAAATCTGAATCAATTGTTAAAAAGAATTTTCAATAAAATATGTTACGAACCAAAACAACAATACCACTGTCATATTTAAACATTTGGTTCCTAAATTAGAAAAAGATTTTTAAATGTCAGTAGTCTGTTGGAATATTGCAGGTTTCAAAAAGGGTTACATTATTTCAAATAATTATTTCAACCAGGTCTGATATTGGGCGATAAGCGAGGGGAAGAGATGGATAGATGTTGGTCTTGAGAGGGGCTTATTTTCAAATCTGAGCAGTGAGATTGCAGTTCTGCCCTTGAGCAATAGGTCAGTTTCCACAAATGATTTGTTGACTGCGTTGCTTCTGTTAAAATATGTCTCCTTGACTGATCACACGTTGGGGTTGACACACAGGTTGGATTAAAAACAATTTTATTTGAGCTGTGCTGACAACGGGTCATTTTGAGTTCAGAGTTAAGAATGTACTCATTTATCTACACTTGAATATAAATCATTGGATTTACTTAATAAAATTATGGACAGTGGTTGCACAAAATATTATTTAGTACATGTGGCTACAACTGATTAACTACTTATCACAAATTAACAACAGATTAAATAAACGTATCTTTTCCTTGTTAATCTAGCTGACTTTAATTTAAGTGTAAAAAAAACAAAAAAAAACATTGATTTCTACAAGTTACAAATGCTTTATAATACTGTGTGCAACCACTGTCCATAAGTAAATCTAAATTTAATCTGGACTGGTTGTCAATCCATCACAGACACACACACCATTCACTCATACAGTAATACCTGCAGGCAATATAGAGTCTCCAGTTAGTTTAGCCTGCATGTCTTTAGACTATTGAAGGAAACCAGAGGAACCTACATGGACATAGTGAGAACACACAAACTCCACCCAGAAAGGAAATAAATGAAGTCATAAACCTTGCTGATTTCTCATTTTTTGAATGCAGAAAATAATTTGTAAGTAAAACAAATTAAAAATTTAGTAATGTCAACAGAAAAAAAACCTCAAAAATGAATAATTGGATTTACTTAATACAATTATGGGCAGTGGTTGCACACAATATTATTTGGTATATATAAATTCAATTTCAATTTTAAGTGCCTGTACAAGTACTTAATCAGTTGAATTCACATATACTTAATAATACTGCATACAACCACTGTCCATAATTGGACAGTGATATGAATAGGAAAAATTAAGTGATACAAATTTTATGACTTTTTCATTTTTTTCTGCATTTCGCAAGCGCGATTGAGCACATCCTTGAATGCACTTAATTGTCAGCTTTTCTTTTACTTAATTAAGTTAGCAATGCCTCAAACTATTTTCCCTAAACAAAATCAAGTAAAAACAGAAAACCTGAGTAATGATTTGAGTAATGAACACAGAAAAACATTTAGTAATATGAACTGTACCAATATATATATATATATATTGAGTGTCAGATTAATCAATCATGAATTTATCCATGTGATTTTCATGAGAATAAATGATCATATATGGGAATGAATATAAGACAGTCCTCTGTAGATTGACTGGAAACAGAATCTCCATTTTGTTACTCCATCACTGCACTCCCACTGAAAACTGCAAACTTAGTTTGACTTTGCTTCGCTTCTTTGCATCAATAGCCTGACACAGGGAAACACGCTCCAAAAGAATGCATCACATTTGCAAAAGCCATGAAAGTGATGGACGCCTCTCTCTGATCACCGAGGATAAATCAGCTGGACGTTTTATTGTTTTAATTCCCTTCCTCCCCACGCCTGATGCAGTGCCAGCTGAAAATTAAGTAGATTACTGCTAAAACAGCAGCGTTGGATTTATCGGAATGAACATTGCAAGCCTTTCAGTGGGCTGTATTTTCTAGTAACTGATGCCTGCCTGTGCCGAGTTGTGTGTCACATTAAAATCCTTCCCCCGGCTCAATATTAACGGTGGCACTCACTTTGCATACTGATTTATACGAAGAGGCTATTTTAAAGGCTGCATGATTATTTATGCTTTTATTGTATCTAGCTTTTGTGCTCATACTTTTATGTGTGCATCAGAAGTTAAGTGATATGCATTTTAGGCATGTGTGTGTGTGCGTGCGCGTGCGTGTGCGTGTAAAACTCAATACACATATACAATGACAATAAACTTGGCAAGTCCCTTGGTCTTGTAATAGTACATATTTTATTGATTTACAAGTTTTTCCCATCTACTTAAGAGCAGCTTGCCGTTTAAAAAAAGTTCTGCACACGCACGTGCGCATATGTGAAAATAACAAAGATGCAGTGGCACCCCCGTACAAGAATATCCAAATACCTCTGCTGTAGCCTCTCACTGACGGCCGACCATTGTCTTTTGACATGTAATACTGTCACTTCTCTTGTAAACACTTGCCCTTCGGGTAACCCCTCAGTTCATTACAAGAGGATGCCGGTGACATTTATATGGAGCGATGCTTCCTTTGTAAAACACCCCAGTTTATATCCGTGCTTCAACAGCCTTGCACTCTGTGAAGCGTCAACGGAAAACCTTAAATCATCTGCAGAGTGTGCCTCGGTCACACACAAAGAGAAAGAAACGATTTATCAAAAAGTTCCATGTGCAATAAGATTAAAAAAATACATTCTCTCAGGCTTATATTTCTCTTTGTAGGTATAATTTCAAGTGCAGTATAATATTTCCCATATCTAAAAAAGACATATTGTACATTTCAGTGGTTACATAACTGCAGTGATGTTAGAGGGCAATTTATACCAATTAGGGGAATGATTTCTTGTTCTTGCTGATGTTTTACTTATTTCTGACTTACATTTTGTAGAACTCTTTAGATATCCTAATAGATACGTCGACTGAGGCTGTTGCTGTTGCTACAGGACTATTACAGCTAATCGGCAACATGAATTACTTGTTTTTATCTAAGAGAATGAGAAAAACATCGATTTTTATCGTATCGCAATTTAACGTTTTCAGCAGAAGGTCCGACTGGAAAAAAAGAATGTATGTGTAAACAATGCCTGTGCTCTCAGCACTAGAATTAACTGAGGTAATGTAGTGCCACTAAACCGCAGTTTCAGACGTGCTTAGGCCGGCTGGTGGCTTGGTGGCTGGCGAGTTTAATGGCGAGCGTGGAACGTGATCACGTCCGCGAGTGACGACGCTCTGCGGCGGTACGCGCGGCTCACGGTCCGTGTGACCGTGGAGGTGTGTCCCGGTCTAATTCTTCACCCGTGAGCCCGCTGGGACGGAGCCGTTTCCCTTCCGCAGCTGATGGGATTCGCCGCCATTCCGTGTCATCGGCGAGGCGCTCTCGCGGGGGCGAATCTAGCTTCAGAGACGGAACGTTAGGCCTCCCGCACAACGGCCGGGCTAACTGGTGGGGATCATCTTGAAAACGCGTGGAACGATCGCCCTGCTGAAATGAGGGGCTGTACGTTCTCCGCCCCCAGCAGGTGTGCGGCGAGTGCGGAGGGGCATTGAGAATGGGAGGGAGCGGGGGGGGTGGGGGGTGGAACAGGAGACGTGCATTCTGTCTGACTAGCTTCTGGCATTAGCGGCCGCCTCGTACATCTCTTAGTTACCGAAACGGCGGGGGTCGTTAAAACAAATAACACGCCGCTAATGGAGCCCGCGCGCCGAGCGGCTCCTCCGCTGTGCCATGAATCAGTCGAGCCGCACGCTTTTTATCACGATGCAATTGGATTATCACCCCCCGTTGACTTTCGTAAGCGGATTTATTTGCATTCCACTGTCCGGTTTTCACGAGATGCTTGAAAGTCAGAATGTGACCGATTTCTGTTTAAACAGCCCTGTCCTCCCCGAGATTTTTAATGGCTTCCCCCTCTCTATCAAATCCACTTTGGCCATTTGAAATAAAGCACCCAAGATGCATCCGGTAGGTCATGAAGTCTTTATAGTAATAATACAGTAGGTCTTAATCCATTAAATAAAGACCTGAATTCTTCGTTCCGTGTCTTTTGGTGTATAACACTGTACACTCACTGTATGAATTACACTCTGACTTGTGGAGGAGAGGGGGGCACCAAGAGGCCTCAGTTCTTTTTTGGGAGGGGTGGTGAGGATGAGCTCCCTCCTGGCTCCTCCCTAGCATGGTGAGGAGCCAGGAGGTGAGGTAGATATGACTGGGAGTTCATATATGACTGGCATTTATTCAGAAATATAATTTATATATGACACGGACCAATGGTAGTTTTTGACACAGGGTGTGGAGTACTCAAAAAAAAAAAAAATTCTGAAAATGACATTTTTATAAGGTTGTTAAATTACTTTTCATCTGTGTACCATAGTCATTTCGGAAAAATGATACCTTCTTTACCAGACCTATAATTCAAATGTCTGGATGTCCAATTCAACACATTTTTGAAAAAAAGTGACTAAAGATAACATTATTTTTACATTTTGTCAACTGTGGCCCCCGTAGAGGCATTCCTGGAGCTGGAAAAATGACCAGTGGTACCCTCAGTTGGTGGACACCAGATGTCACAGACTTGCTATGTTGCCACCTCTTGCTACTGTACGTTCTGTAAAGTATGACCATGTCCTGCAGTCCCGTCTGGGTCTAAGAAGCAGGGGAGAGAGGGCCAGAGCTCTGAAAAGACCCCCAGTGTAACATGGTCCATCTCATCCTGGTTATATTCTGTCCCATCTCCTACGAGGACTGGCTCCCACGGTGCATGAGGGGCGACATAGCTCAGGAGGTAAGAGCGGTTGTCTGGCAGTCCAGAGGGTTGCTGGTTCGATCCCCCGCCCTGGGCATGTCGAAGTGTCCCTGAGCAAGACACCTAACCCCTAATTGCTGTGGTGAATGCGAGGCATCAATTGTAAAGCGCTTTGGATAAAATTTACCATTTACCATGGTCTCTTAGATAAGGCATTGCTTTGCATCTGATCCATTTGGACCTCCCCTGTCAAAGTGTTGGCGCATTTAAATCCATCGTGCCTCATGCCCTCTTGGCTCTTGGAAACTCAGGATCCAGCTCAGAGTGGTGTCATTGGTGGACAGGAGGAATAGCCGCACAGGTCCAGGGAGGAAATTAAATGATGTAGCAGCTGCACTCTGCCTAGAACTTTGCTACAGTATGCCACTACTCATTTTAACCCCCATAGAGAGGCAGTAAGGGTGGCACAGTGGTGCAGTGAGTAGCGCTGTCTCCTCGCAGCGAGAAGGTTCTGGGTTCTGGGCTTCTGTATGGAGGTCGTAAGTTTTACCGGGTAATTTGGTTTCTTCCCACAGTCCAAAGACATGCAGGTAGGCTGATTGGAGACTCTAAATTGCCCATAGGTATGAGCGTGCGAGTGAATGGTGTGAGTGCCCTGTGATAGATTGGTGACCTGTATTCCTGCATCTCGCCTAATGCACACTGGGATAGGCTCTAGCATCCTGACCAGGATAAGCAGGTATAGACAATGGATGGATGGCAAGAGGCAGTACAGATTAGAGCTTGAAACAGGCCAAAAATTTCAGCCCGACCCAACATGAGCCCACATTCTTTTCAGCCCGAGCCTGACCAGAGCCTGTGTGTTGCAGCATTTTGAAAGCCCGACCCAATTTGAACCCAACTGGAAATGATACAGTTGATATCTGGGTCAGATCAGTGCATGGTGCATGGCAGCTGGCTTATGCAGTGTACCATAAGTTGTAATGTTAATGTCCTTGTTTTACAGCTAATGTAGGCCTACTTAAGCAGCGTATCACCAAAATTCTGTTTATAATGCGTGCTTTTTGGCTTGTTTTTAACGAATGTACTTCATAAAAATCAGTCACGGTTGCATTTTTTTTTTTGGCTTGTTTTTTTAAAGATGGCTGTTTGTAAATGTAACAAGCGACCTTTTGTTTTCACATTTATGGTTACTATCATTCAAGGACACGATCTTGCTTATTAATTTAGCTGTTCTCTCAGTCTGAAATCACTCTACTCCCCGCTTATTCAGGCTTGTTTTCAGCAGTGAGCTAGCATGCATATTTGTCTCCAAAAGTTGCAACACCTGGTATCACATTTAGCCTATTTGCAAAACCAAGTAAAAGTTTGTCCAGACCTCAAATTTTCTTTTTTGATAGCTGCTGCCCCACTTCATACTCCCCTGACAATAATTGTTTTCTCCAAGGCATCTGGCTCTGAGGCATCCTCTCTGTCACTCGCATAGCTCAGTTTACAATGGTTTGCCTGCAACTGCCACCCAACGTGTGCAGTGCTTTACGCTCAAAAATTTAAAGGGCCCAAACCGAACCTGATATAAGATGACAGAATTAGGACCCTTACCAACCCCAACTGTCGGGTTCTGGTAGGACTTCATCGGGCTCAGGTGGAAAGTACAAGCTCAAGTACAAATAGTGAGCTGAGAACCTCTCTCATTGTCTGTGGAATTGACCAGGCCCTCAGTGCTGCTGCTTTCTCCTGGTCTATTGCTAATCTTGGGCTGACTACAAGCCCAGAAGAATGCGTGTTGTTTTTAGGTGGTGACATTTTTTTTAGGGCTGAGGTGAAGACTAGCAGAAGTGGTCATCTCATACCCGTCTCAGGTCTGCAGCAGGGGTTTGATCGTGGAAATAATTCCGATTAATATGCAACACGAGCTGAGTACAAACTCTTAAACTTGTGAACATAGCATGTGACTGAGATTATTCCAAACGGTATGACATTGAATTGGCATAAGCCTTGATGGATACCCTGGTCTCTGTAGTGAGCTTGAGTTTGGAATGCCTGCTGCGGTGGTGGATAGCCATTCCCACCTTCAGATAACCGTTTTCATCTCCTGTGTCTTTTGGATTGGATTGGCCTTATCTCTGCGCTGCTCCAGGTCTGCTATTGGACGATGGCACGGCCTGTATCTCCACAACTCATGCTGCCAGTGCCCGTCTGACAGGAAATATTGTCTCCTGGCCTCAGCTCCTAGGGGGGGGGGGGGGGGGGGGGGGGGGTCAGGCACAACAAGGGCACTGGGGGCTGTTCACCTTCACCATTGCCAGGGGGCGCTCTCTAACAGCCTATCCCCAGCACACGCAAAGCATGTTGAGAAAATATTTTGATCTTGAATTACTATGAATGGGATGGTTTTTGTAAAGGGATTAAAATGTGTTGGAGATTTTACCAGTTGAAAAAGGGACGTAGAAAGTAATCATGTACCGTCATGTACCGTCCTGTTCTCTGCACTGAAACACAGTTGTATGCAAAAGTAGTAGGGACAGCCACAAATTCTTGTTCTCTAACACATTAGATTTAAAATACAACAATGAATGTGAGGTTAAAGTGGAGTGTCCGCTTTAATCCGAGGGTGTTTACATCCATATTGGGCAATTTGTGTACAAATTACAGCCCTTTTTATGCATTGTTCCCCAATTTTAGGGGAGGAAAAATAATTGGACAAATTAACATAATTTGAATTAAAGTTGTCATGTTTAGAACTTGTTTGCAAATCCTTTCAAATAAAACATTTGATCACATTACAATAACCATCTTATTCAAAATAATTCAAGAACAAACCATTTCCTCCACATGCCTCCACTTAGCTAACAATAATACATCTGATGAATAGCAACAAAACACCCTGTCAGAACTAAACTAAGTAGGCTTTGTTTGTAACAATAGGATATGTAATAGTCTGGATTGCTACAAGTTCTGGCAAGTATATCACAATGTACGATGTATTAGAGTGGTCATTAATTATTTCCACAAACACAAGCATAATACATTTATTGCATGGCACATTATATTAGTATTAAGCGGGCAGGAGTAGATGTCCAGTATTATTTAGCCCAGTAGGTGTTTTAAAACACTAAAAAAGTTGTTTCACCTCTGATTTAACAAGGCCTGTCTATTTCCTTTCCAAGAGGGATCACAATTAAGGTATAAAGATGGCTTCTCTTAAACACATGTTTTGTTTGTAGCGATATAATCTGTTTACACGTCGACCGTGATCCAGAATCGGTCCGAGCCGCGTCCCAGGCGGACGGCGCGTTTTCCGTGAAGGTCAGAGCGCATCAGTTTTTTTTCAGAAGGCGCGGGGCGCAGGGGGGGGGGAGATGGTATCGGCTCCTCTCCCAGAGAGACGGACCGGCGGACCAGCGGCGGTTCAAAGGAAGCACCGGCTGACCTTTCCTCTTTGTGTACCGGGAGGTCCGGAGAGGACAGCTCGTGACAGGGCTGGCTCATTTTTTTTCTGCTCTTTCGGTACCTCTTTCAAGGCCGTCGCTCGATAAGGTGTCACTTTTGCTTTGATAAAGGGAAGCCATTACTTCCCGCCACACAAAAAAAAAATGCAACAGGTGGCTGAGGTATTTATTTATTTATTTATTCCACTTCAGCAGAACAGGAAGCAGACTTGTCATGAATGACAAGGAGGGTGTGGGAGAAAGATTGCTGTACGAGGCTCCAAAAGAATTACACGTGTAAGGTAAAGACAAAGTAAATCACAAAGAAAAGTAATACACGCTCTCGCTCCCAAATGCGATGATTTATTGTTCAGTCGTGGATACGTTTCTACCGCACAGGTCTTTGATCGCACCGACCTATCAATTTCAGGAGTAATAGCAACACGTAAGCATCACTTCCCCTTAGAGGAAGACGAGACTCTAAGCCTTGTTGCATGTGTCAGAGGGAGCGGTCTGTGATGGCGGCTGCATCAGACGCAGCGCTCTGCTCCAGTGCTGTGCTGACGCTCAGCCGCACCTGTGCCTGCACAGCCCTTCAGTGCCAGTAATTAACAATGCGTGTCATTTAAAGTAGGCTACCGTACCCGTGAATTTACTCACTAGCTTTAAGGACTGGCGCCACACTTGGCCGCCGTATGACCGTCAAACAGTCCATTATCCGCAAATGTGGCATTTTTTGTTGCTGATACGTTCGTTTGCCGGTGCATTCGTTTGAAACGCGAGCTGCCGCTCGTTCCCACGTTCGCACGGTGCGGTTAATCGGCCCAACGCGGGCCCGCGGATTTTATTGCGCTCCGACTGTTGCCTTTCATTCCCGGGCCGCACTTGACATTTAATGATTCGTATTTGCCCTGCGAAGAGAGGAGAGGGAGAGGAGAGGAGGGAGCGGGCGCTCCGCAGGTGGCTCGGGAGCGCAGAGGAGCGCGCCGTCATTAGCGCCGTCTTCAAAAACCGAGGACAGGACCGTCTGAGGGGCTTTTTCCGCTCGCTCCGCTCTCCTCTGATCTCTCTCCAACCGACGCGGCGGGGCTGGGCGGGTCCTCCGGGGGGGGGTTTGGGCGCGCGCTCGAAACGAGCGGCGGACAAACCGCATATCAAATCGTTCCTTATTAAATCATTTCACGCCCCCGCGAGGAAGCCCCCGGACGAGTGAGACGCGCGGGGAGAATCGGCGTTACGCGCGCCGTTCGTCTAAGGCGATCAATCGGGCTCCTCGTTTCGATGCGGAGCTCCTTTTTTTTTGTCGATCCACGAACGAGATCTGTTATTCGAGTCGCAGGGGCCGTTTCCGACGGCTGTGAATAACGCCTTCCGATGCGTCGGGGGGGAAACGCCTCGCCGACGCCGCTCGTTATGGGATGGCTGGTTTCCGGGAGGCGTAGGGGGTACAGCTGGTCGGTCGCCCTTTTGGAGTGTGGCGCGTCGCCGCGAGTGGATGTCGCGTCTTGCTTTACTTCTGGCATTGCGGATGCCTTTTGATTGTGAAGATCCAGGTTGTAGTTTTCCCTCAGAACCAAAGAGAGCAGCAGTGTTAACATCTGTGCCTTTGTAATTGACAGCTAGGCTGAAGCTAGAGACTGCCGCGTAGCCTCCTGCCTAAACTGTATGGATAGGTTAAATATATAGTGGGTTGAATGAATGCAATTTAGCAAGATCGCTCTCCTTGATTATTAGGGTTCACAACAACAACAACAACACATAATTAGACTGTAGCCTGCTGGGTTTGTTTGATCCATTGATGCAGTCCCTCGTTGTAATTCTATTCCCCTTTTCCAATATGGCAACCCCTTCCAACTCTGTTGTGGGAAAAGGGTACTTTGAGCCAGCCTTGATTCAGCTCTGCAGTGGGTAAGCAGCCATGCTGTACCAGGTCATCCAGCCATGACCATGTCAGCTTGGAGAAAATCAGTCTGGATATAAGATAGTAGCACGGGAGTGCCCTGAAGTACCACTGGAATTGTTTGTTCAAACAGATGTCTTAATTAAATAAGCTTGATTGACATATTAATTGAGTAAATATCTGTATTTGACATCTCTGAAAGTGTTCTGCTTGAAGGCCTCTGAGATAGAACTGTACTATTGGATGTGTATTTTGTACTGAGAAAAGGCAATTCAGCATTTGAACTGAGGAGACATTTTCTGTTCAATTAGCAAATCATGTAGGGGCCTATGTTGGCCATACGGATTTGAAAGCTTTCCATGACACAATGTGCAATGTATATGTGCAATGTATATTTGTGAAAATGATGTGTTTATCCATGAAAAAATCTCAAGGAACACACGGTAGAGCCTTGAAACTGCTGCTTAAGGCGTTTTATCTCCCCCTTCTTGATATGCTGCGTTTCGCTGCTGATGCGGCAACGGGCGATGCCCTGCCGACGCAGGCGAAATCCGCCCGTGAAAATCAATAAGCCGGTTATTGCCTTGCGGGGCCGGGCATGATTTAATAAATCCGGGAGGGGGGCGGGGGGATGTGGGGGGGAGGGGGGGGGGGGGGGAGGGGTTACCGAGCCGACACGGCTGCATCGCGGCGAAAGAGGCACGCGGGTCTAAAACCGTCGGCGTAATGAAACACCAGAAAGGGCCACGGGGCCGCTCCCGTTCCCCGCGACGCGCGTGCGGAAAAGCAGCACGCGCTCCGACGCCCGTCCCCGGACTCAAAGGGGGGAGAGCAGCACGCGCTCCGACGCCAAAAGAGCCGCTGGAAATTCACGTGGGAAGGAAAGGGGGGAAAACGAGGCGATGCAAGTTGACGTGGGAAGGAAAGGGGGAAAACGAGGCGATGCAAGTTGACGTGGGAAGGAAAGGGGGAAAACGAGGCGATGCAAGTCGACGCGCGGATTTGACCGGCGCGTGGG
The DNA here is from genome assembly GCF_013347855.1 of Anguilla anguilla. Classification (NCBI taxonomy): domain Eukaryota; kingdom Metazoa; phylum Chordata; class Actinopteri; order Anguilliformes; family Anguillidae; genus Anguilla; species Anguilla anguilla. Next base: position 21,649,572 of record NC_049206.1, on the reverse strand, counting down.
AGCGCGTCTTTCGCGTCAGCGTCTCCATGTGGTCTGGCGCGGCGTTGCCCGTCTCTCCGACATCCGTCACGGCGGGCGGGCCCTTCTGTGCCGCGCGTTGAGCAGGATACGGCTCTCTGCCATCGCTGCCACGCCCTTCCCCGTGGCAGCACGGATAGGTTACTGCGTGTGCTGAAAATAAGCAATGGTATATCCTGCTGAGAAGCACTGAATGGCACAGCTTCAGAACCATGAATGCGTTTGGTTTTTCCGGAACTCTCTAATGATATGCACTTTTGTACGTTGCTTTGGATAAAAGCGTCCGCTAAATAAATAAAAAGTAAATAAATGACTGCAGCTGTGGAAATGACATCAACATACACCAATTTTAAGAACCTGAATCCTTTATTGATTGGAAATGTATACTTACATTACTGTAGAAACTTTTAAACCTTTGTTTAATTTAATAACTTATTATCAAATCAGGCATATCATGTATAAATTTGTTTTGTGTTGGCTTTCTTTTGGCTGTCTCGTAATAACGTTAGATGCATTGCTATTAGCAGCATGCCTCATAGCTTTGAAGCTATCATAAACAAACATTAGCAGTAGACAGCTAGTCTTCCTCTTACTCTATTTCATTACATGCTAAGGACTCTCTATCTAAGCCAGCAGTGTAGCTGATTCCGCCCCCTCAGTGATTGCCTTTACTGTGGCAGCAAGTAGAGCTAAGCTGAAGAACAAAAACACTGATGAATGCCACTGTACTGTAACCATTTTACAGTAAAGGTGTTATATTCTTTCAATGCAGTGGAATCTTCAGATTTGTAATGACTTTGGTAGGGAAAGTAGGCATGACAGCGTGCAAGACATGCTCTGTGTTCCTTTTTTCTTCTTTGTAATTAAGAGAATAGGTGGCAGCCCTGAATCCCTATTACCAGCCCCCATCCAGACAGTGTTGACAGTTCAGAATTTCACTTTATATTCTTCTGTTCCTATTCTGTCATTTTACAAAACGACATGATCAAAATTGCACTTTATTCTCTTATTTTCTGCTTATTTTGTCACCCCATGTGGAAAAAAATAGTTTAAATACATTTTAATTATACTTCAAGTATTCTGAAGTATAAAATAATATACTTCAGGTGTACTTCAGCATATTATTTTTTCACATGGGACTTTACAATGACATTATGTTTAGAGAATAATACTTGTCTGTCACTTTACAATAACATAATGCTTACTGAATAAAAATATTTACAAATAGTAAAGATATCAGCGATAATAATTTCTAGAAACATAAGTGGCCAATGAAACTATAAGGTTTCTGTTCACATGAGGTATCAAACAAGTGTCGTGAAGGTACGGTATCGAATTAAACGTTTTGGTATTGGTATCGAAATTCTAAATATATCCAACCCTATCTAACAGTAATGCAAAGGCATGTCTGTAATTAGTCTAATTTTGATAGAATCTCAGTCTTGCCATTGATGTGACTCATTTCTCATCTTTTGCACCACTGCTAACAAGGAGCATGGTAAGGTGTAATTGCGCGTGCCACTTCTAGTTTCATTCTCAGTCCATAACACTGAGATTTGCATCTCTAAGGTTCTGCCCTATCGGTAATTTGGGTTTGGTACTTTGCGCCATGTTACCGCAGTTACCACGGTTTGCTTGGGATTTGGAAATGCGGCCTTCTTGTTAGAAGTCCGGCTCTGTTAAACAAACGACCTGCTACTGCACCATTATGCTGTTTTTCAGTGTGACCCTCCCCAATTAGGAGATAGACCATAACAATCATGCGCTAATGATTGTGGTGACAGCACAGCGACCATTTTACGGCAGAGAGTAATGGTTTTCACACACAACATTAATTTCGACAATCTAGTCATTTTCCTGGTTTGTCCATGATTTCCACATCCGCTTTTTTGTGAACCAAAGCCGACCCCTTTTTGTACTAATCAGAGAAAATACTGCAAAAAAACATAGTTTGGTACAAAATACCCCCAAATTAAATGTGTCAATTGTACCAAAACTTCAAAATACTGGTCCAAGAAAAAGAAAATACAACAGAAATACAATACAATGAAAAACATTATGTTGTATTTGTAAAAAGTAGAGGATCATACATTCCTTCCATATAGCTTGTTGGCTGGATAACTGCCAGTAACCCATTAAGTCTAATTTTCCTGCATAAACACAATATTTGTCCATCCTGCTCGATTGGTAAGGTCTGTGGTATATGACTAACTCCCCTAATGTCATGCCATGTATTGTAAAGCATGAACATATTATTGTCAACAAGCACACATTGCCTAACAATATGAAACTATGCTATAGGTCTTGAAATAGAAATAGTATTGACCGGTTTTGCACAACCACTGTTGCACAAGATAATCTTAGACCATATAGTCCAAGTCTTTGCAACTAAAGCTAACGGGAATTAGGTATATCAATAATGCAGATCACAAACGTATCTTTTTGATAAACATTTATCAATTCCAACACATAAAATTACAATGCATGTTCATACATGCTTGCAGGTTGCACTGATATGCCTAACCTACACGAAGGTAAACATGTACATGGATTAGATCAGTATTACAGCCATTCTGAGTTGATTTGACTTTTATAGTAGTCTCCTATCTTAGTCTCTCTTAGTCTCCTATGAACCTATGAACAGTTAAATTAACATTGAGCATTTTATTGTGTTAGCTGAGTAGAAGATAGTGGGAATCTGAATCCTATCTGGTCTATGTCTCCCCCTTTGTCTTCTTTCATTCCTACTGAATAAGGGAATATGCGACCTGGTTAGTCCAGTGATGCAGTATCTTTAAGTACATTACTTTTCATTAAAATGCAGATGTGAAGCCAACTATGTACTGTACGGAGGGAGGGCTCTCAAAAACCCATCTTTGTCTTTTCTTGTGTCGCGAGGAAGCGAAACCGGAGAGCTCTTTGAGTGATGAAGACACCAGGGGTTCGCAGTCACTAAAGGCTGTTTTCTTCTCATTGGAAATCTAAATCCTGCTGCCCTGGAGCTGCAATCTAGGGTTTCGTTCTAGAGGTTGCGTACAGCTGAAGTGGGGGAGGGGGGGGGGGGGGGTGGGTGAGTGGAGGGGGGTTGGCACTTCCAGCCCCTAGTGGCCCCCCATGGTAGGCACCGGTAAAACTGCATTGATTGGAAGAGTAGCTCTACTGCACTGAGAAGAGGAGTGTTGCCACTTCCTGATGACTGCGCCTCTTCAATCAGTGTCCTGCACCCGGCTTTCAGCGGTGAAAGTGATTGGAGGGGGTCCTACGCTTCCTGCGATTCTCTGATTGTAATTGCGGAGAGCGCGGGGGCTGGTGTAGAAATGAGCCTGTCATGGGCACAGGACAATTATCATTACGCTGTAGCGTTAAGTCCCAGAGACTGTAACCAGACTGCTTTCAGTTTCAGGAGAAATATATACACCAGATTAAGGGCTACCACCGACATTGCCTGTATGCATGAACACCGTATCATCAAGAATAAATTGCTTTACACACTGCGCCACTCATTTAAGGTGAAATGGCTTATTTTTATCAATTGCCTGGGTGGTAAATGGAAATACCTGGGTGGTAAATTTCTCCTTGCAAGCCTGCCAGCTTGTGTCATTCAGCCACTACAGATGATTCAGAATGCTGCTGCCCGACTCATCTACAACCTTCCAAAATTCTCCCACGTCACTCCTCTGCTGCGATCGCTCCGCCTGGCTACCGGTCGCTGCCAGGATCCGGTTCAAAGCCCTGACCCTTGCCTACACTGCAGCCAACAGGACAGCCCCCATCTACTTGCAGGACATGATTCGATCCTATGTGCCTGCTCGACCACTCCGCTCTGCAGCAGCAGGGCGCCTTGTACTCCAGCTTCTCCACCCTGGACGTGGTGGAAGGAACTCCCCGTCCCTCTTCTAACCTTCCCCTCACTACCCATCTTCCGTCGTGGCCTGAAGACTCATCTCTTCAGACTATACCTGGACTAACTACCACCACGCTGTATATTTCACTCTAAATCCCCCCCCCCCCCACCCTTTCCATGACACTTGTTACATGTTGCCCCATCCCAGCACCTTTTGGTCATTTGTATTTGTCCTAATACTGTAGCTTATTCTTCTGCCTAGTTGGCTTTGCAGGGGTTAGGCCTGAATAGTGTTCACTGTATGAACTAAACGGTGTTCTTGTCTAGAAATAGCTGTACAAAATAAGTATTGTACCTTATCGAACCTGTGTTTAGTAGTTGTCTATGACCATGAAATGCACTTTTTGTATGTCACTTTGGATAAAAGCGTCTGCCAAATAAAATGTAATGTAATAATGTAATGTAAATATAACCATAGATATTCCATTCAATGACCAGATATTCTGATAAATACTAGTGTTCTGGTTTTTTGTCTCTCTGTCAGTATTCATGGCCCAGCAAGGTTAACGATGGAACATCCATAAGGACAGCACTGCAAACTTTTTGACATAAAAAATGGAGGAGAAGAAGAAAAGCTGACAATTTCCCTTTGGGATATTCTGATGTTATAATTCAATATGCATATAGGTTCTACAGAACTGCAATGTGGAAAACTGCTCTTCTAGCTGATACAGAGATTGCAGGTGCTGGTTTGGGAAGTGGGCTTGTAATGAAAAAGTTGTGAGTTCAATTCCCAGCAGGGGCAATGCTGATGTGACCTTGAACAAAATAACCATCCTGAATTTTATCAGTGCATATCCACTTGTGTATACAGGCAGTATGTAAAAGAGCAATCCATGTAAGTTTCTTTGGATAAGAGCATCTGCTAAATGTCAAAGTGTAATAAATGACTTCAGTAAAATAGTATGGAAAGATGTGAAATTGTGTGACCTTGGATAAGGTCTTCTGCTAGGGAAATATAGTACAAATGATAAACAAGAAGGCTGTTATTTTGATAATGTTTTTCAGTGTATCAGTGTTTTGTAACATTGAAAAGCTCTGTCATTTGAACTGATTTTCCAGAAATCTTCATAAATTGCCTTCATGACATTTTACCAAAAATGATTCTCACATTGGAGGTTCTATCGGTTACAAAAAGAATGCCCTTGATTTGCCAGGCCTTGCTGAAATTCCCAGCTTCAGCTGGACTAGTGTAGCCATATCAGATAAAACACTTCCTGGGAATGTTAACTTTTAAAGCTGCAGGATTTCCTAAGTGGCCAGTTATTAATAAGGACTTGTGTGAAACTACTGCTAACTCATTGCCTGCTAACATCTGGTCTTCCTTGTTGAGACTCTATTGATCTTTCCGCCGGTTTTTCCACCAGAAAAAAAGGACATGTATATGAATCCATTGTTCTTCCAGTTTGAATAAGTTTCCCAGAATCAGGAAGGAACTGTGAAACACACTATGTTTCATTATAGAGGCCTCATATGGTTAAGTGCTTTAACCTTCGTTGGACCCCATTTGGAAACAATTCTGTGGTAATACCTGAGAGAGTACGGACAAACTTCTTCATTAAGTCTGCACGGTTATGAGCTATATTTCTATGTCTCATTTCTCTCTCTCTCTCTCTCTCTCTCTCTCTCTCTCTCTCTCTCTCTCTCTCTCTCTCTCTTTCTCTCCATTTTCTCTCTCTCAGACAATGTTCCACACTGAATCATCACAATCTCTCTGCCATTAAAATGTGCCCTGCTTGTGGCTGTTTGACCTCCAAAGAATAATTTCTTTGTTACCAGAAAAAAAAATACTTGTTTCACTTATTGAGAAAACAAAGTTTTTATTGCCAATTGTACAATAATTCAAATAAAACATGGTTGTGAATTAAAGTACGGGAACAGCATGGATATGGATTTGTAGGTTTTAAAATTTTAGGAAAGTATAATAAAGAAAGTGCTATCATAAAACTCCACCAGGTTCCACTTTTTAAAGTTTTATTTTGTATATACTGCATACAGCTGTTATACACTATACCCAATGGTTAAAAATGATAATCTTACTGCATACCCCTAGGACCTTTTATCTTCTGGGAACAACAATTCCATGGTACATGAAGTCTACAGTAAGCGGTAATGCCAAAACCTGACAGCTTTAACAGGGAAATACTGGCCAGAATATAAACGATTCATGATGTACACAGTGACTGCTGCCACAGATTCAGGGTGTACATGATGACTGCTGCCACAGATTCAGGGTATACACGGTGATAGCTGCCACAGATTCAGGGTGTACATGGTGATTGCTGCCACAGATTCAGGGTGTACATGGTGATTGCTGCCACAGATTCAGGGTGTACATGGTGACTGCTGCCACAGATTCAGGGTGTACATGGTGATTGCTGCCAGAGATTCAGGGTGTACATGGTGACTGCTGCCAGAGATTCAGGGTGTACATGGTGACTGCTGCCACAGATTCAGGGTGTACATGGTGATTGCTGCCCCGGGCTGACATGGAGCAGCCACCTGTTTCTGGTTTTCATCAGAGATGTCCCATGACAGTCGGAGTGCAACCCCCCCCCCCCCCCCCCCCCAACATTATGACCATATGCTTACCATGGAGGACTTATGAAAAAAATAGCTAGGACCATAGAGAGATTCAGGGGTCCTTGTGGTCCAGAATCTTTTTAACTTTCGCAGCTCAGGCCGAGGTTTGAAAGTCAGAAGGGAGGGAGGCTTTTTTGGTAGGGGGCCTCAACACAAGCAATTCCGGCAGAAGTAATTACAATATAAGCATCGCTTTCTAAGCACGCCCAAAGCAAACATCATCATCACTCCAGTGACAGTAATTTTATATCATTATTGAATATGACTGGGTAGGGACATTAGAGATGGAACATTAACTGCCACATGCTGCTTCCAAATGGTTTTGTAAAACAAGATGTGATTTCTTTGTTATGATTTATACCCCTTTGAAAGAATCAGGGGGAAAAAAAACACGAAAAAAGTAGACTGCTTCACATCGCTCTCTCTCTCTCTTGCTCTTCCAGGACAGACAGCTGACTTTCGATTAACCAGGGAAGGTGCTCTGGCCCAATGAGAGGAGGCACACCCCATTGTGTGTATGGCATTGTCATATCACCATACCTTTCTCTTGTCTTAGTGGGCCAAACTTCATGTGGTAAGTTAAGGGTTTTAAAGGTGACATCACTCAGATCAGTCAGCCATTTTGAGCTTAGGAACCAAGCCACAGACATCAGATTACTTTTATTGCTGCGCTCATATGTAATTCCGAATTGTTTTTTTATATTAATTAGAAACAAACCTACAACACAATATGAATGAATATTTTGGCTCTGCTCAATAATGTACGTACTTAGCATGCAAGTGAGGTTTAATTAAGATTCCTATGATTGATTTTGCATCTAATGCCTTTAAATTGAGCTGGTTTAGAATGTCTTTGCTTTTATTTACTCACCCTTCTTTTTATTTGACCGAAGCAGTGTCACTGAACACAGAAGAAGTAAATCACATCTTCCTCGCAGTTTAGCAAGCAAGTATGAAATCCAACGCAAAGTGTGTCATTACTCAGTGAATACGACTACTGACAGTTCACTTGAGGTAAATTAATTTCATTTCCTCAGTGAGCTCTCAGTTTAAACAGCTTCTGATGCTGTAACTGATATGGTCTTCTTTTTTCTGCCAGGAGCTCGTGAAATTGGATGGACAGTGAAGCACTCTCAAACTTGGCCTTTTTGAATATTTATTAGTCTATCACTTCCATCAAAAAAAGAAAAAAACCTGTTTGTATATTGAAATGTGTACACAGTTCTGTTGCCAGTTTCTTTCCTCTTCCGGAAACAATTATAAGAGATGGCGGAATACCTTGGTTGATTAAACGAATTGTTGGCATCTGCAGCATATGACAAAACATATAGCTTAAATGCCAGTTCAGTATGCAGTTCAGTACCTCCACTAACCACAAGGTATTGAACTGGAGAACCAAGGCTGGATTTAATCAGCATTTGTCCTTAACTGTGACTTCCAAGTAAATGTGACTTTTCATTTATGTTTGCTTTACAAACACAGTTTGCCACGCTTAGTAATTTCTAAAATGTCCTGACCAAACTGCACTTGTGAAGAAAAAACTAATACTTGGAGTTATTTGTAAATCAAAACTAAGGACAAATGTTAATTAAATCCAGTTCGGGCCAAACTGAAAACACTAAACACATGGTGAAAAGTTGTTTTCATAATCAAATCTAGCATCATATTTCAGATCCTGGGCCTGTCTGGGCATTATTATGCATTGCTACACTTCCTCCAAGTAATCCAATAGTTCAGATCAACATCAGTCTCCCACTTAGCCGATCCCCAGCACTTATTATTAAATGCCAATTGACTTTGTTCATTAAAATGAGATTGATTTCTTTTCCCCTGCTTTGTTTTGTTTTGTTTTTAGTTGAATTGATATTAATCTCCTTTTTTAGCATTTCTGCCAATAAAAGACGGGGAGAATAAATTAAAGAAAATAATGAGCCTACGGAATTAGATTATTAACTTGATTTACCTGCTCCATGTAATGCAGTTAAATGCAAGCTACGAAATAAAAAAAATAAGGCACTATGAATCATAATTTACAACTTCAGTTTTTTTGCTTAGTCACGGGAGAATTAGTGATTAGGTACAACAGGACACCAGGGAGAACCAGAAAAAGGCAATTTTTTCTCAGTTCAGTAAATCAGTAAAAATAAATCAGCAGGACAAAATGAGGAAAGAGCTCTTGCTACCTTTTCAATGTCTTTCCCCTTTTCCCAGACCAAAGGCCAATAAATCATCCCCCTTTTGTAAAAGAGAGCAATCTGTTGTCTGCTGTGCTTTCCATGATTTTCACTGTGCTTCAGCAGCTTTTCTTTACCTTGTTTTGTATATTCCGGAGAATGGTGGCGTCGAGTGTGCATTCGTTTTGGTACTGGCTATTTAGCCCTCATCGGATTTTAGAAATATTTTTGATCATCAGTAGGCTTACTGACTGTCCACAAAATAATGTAATCTAACAAAGGCCTTGGTTTTGTGTCACTAAAACTACATTCATTTTCTTTGAAAGCACAGGCAGAAAGGGCAACTCAAACAGTTTATATAAAAAATAAATAAATAAAAACATTTATTTGTTTTTTACTGGATTTATCCAGTATGTTTATTGGATAAATCCATGGTCACGCTATTACTCAGAGGTCCAACAGCAGCCTTATGCGGTTTCTGTACCGCTGCTATAGTAAAACCAACTGTCTGAACTTCTCAGCTGGAGAGTCTGAACCCTGTATATAGTGTGATCATAGGCCCTGTTAACTTCTATGAATAGCATAGGCTAGTAAATGCTGCACATGTAAAGAAGCTTGGTTTGAACATTCTGTGGCGTAAAGTCAATACCACTACTACTATTACTACTACTACTACTGCTACTACTACTACTACTACTACTACTACTACTACTGCTACTACTACTACTGCTACTACTACTACTACCATTACGACTACAGTACTACTACTACTACTACTAATAATAATAATAATAATAATAATAATTGGAAGATAAAGAGGAAATTTCAAAAAGAAACTTCTTGTTTTATCAGAGGTGTTGCTGAGTATATGTTTGGTGAGCCATGCTGTGTTAGACCTGAAGCTTCCTTTGTTTCAGCCAGTTTAATGTTTTAATGTAATGTAATGTAATCATATGGACAGCAGAGGCCAGTCAGAGCTCTGTGAGTGAACATTCACACAGTCGAGAGAGAGAGAGAGAGAGAGAGAGAGAGAGAGAGAAAAAGAGAGAGAGAGAGAGAGAGAGAGAGAGAGACAGAGAGAGAGAGAGAGAGAGAGAGAGAGAGAAGAGAGAGAGACAGAGAGAGAGAGGCGCGTAGGCCTGAAATGAAAGTCCTGTCTGTGGGGGTTCTTCAGGCCGTGGCCAAGGTATAATAGTGTTGACATAATGGAATCTTGCACATTTAAAATAGAGCTGAAGAGCAAGGAGTAATATAGATATATTTTTACAACATTAAGGGTGATGATGAAGTCAGTATCAGGGTATTGTGCACTGGGTCTTGTATTTTCAATGACAAATATTAATCCAGGAGTTCTGGCAGATTTTAATATAGACCTCTTTTTTAGAATTAATGAATTTCATCATCTATAACCCCTGTGGTCCTATTTCAACATCTAACTACAGCCTTCAACATCTAACCATTACCTTCTGTTTTAACCATTCATCTCGCTCATGCTCCCATTGTTGCTGTAACAAAGCTATATTAACATCTGACGGCCGCCCAGCTGCAGTACCTTCTGCTTTAACTATTCATATTCCCCATGTTCTCATTGTTTCTGTAACAAAGCTATTTTAAAATAATGAATTCATATTGAATAATTAGTAATAAATAGCATCTCTTGAATTACTCTGTTTTCATAACAACCAGGTGCGTGTCTGACTCAATGGTGATGTCAGCCTTGTCCTAACTGTTTTGTTCTTTGTCTCAGTGCCCAGGAATTCCTCAGAAACCCCCAAAAACACCTCGAACGTTGCATCTGTTCTGGGACATTGGAGACAACTTGAGTGAGCTAGAGAAAAAGTTTCTCAAAGACATGTATAGTTGAAGGATACATTTTTTTATTCACATTTTCAGATGTTTTCCCAGAATAACACATACAGAATATAAAATGTATTTCCCCTTTTTCTCTTTGAGTGTTCCCTCTACCCCAACCAGCCCTTATACTGTACGTTACAAGGGTCCACACCATTTAACAACACGATAGGGTTAAACCATTATTCAAATTGTGTTTATAAGATTAGCTAAGTCTAGCTCTGCGTCATTGCAGGTCTCCAGTGTAATACTTTTAGCTGTGTTGATTTTGGCTATTCACAATCCTAGCATAATGATATCCTGAAATTGGATTAGCCACTGTTTTACATACAATTCATGGAGTCGTAGCCAATGCAATGCGATTAATTTCTTCACTGTTGTCAGACCTGCAAGCCAGATCTTTCCATTGCCTTTTGTTAATTGGAAGTAAGATAAGTTGTACGATTTTTTATAACATTTAAATGTTGGATTTTTTTTTTTTTCAAAATACAATTGCTTAAATACATCTCTGAAGATGGCATTGTTTTATTTTTTGTTGTTGTAATTTTTACCAGCTAAACAGGCAGCTCCACACATTATAAAAGACCTCTGAAACAGTATCTTGGAACTACACAACAACTTCAGTCGAATTTGGATGGGCTATTATATTAGACATTTTATAATACCCCCTTCATTTCTGCACTTTGTTTGCTCAGTAGACATGATTTGTAATAAGTCCTGTAGAATTCATAAGTACTGTCCGTTCATGCCCATTAATTTTGTTGCAGAAACTGTTCAGAAACATGCAACCTCTTGGTAAACATCCAGTTTCCAAATGCCTCTACCAAACTGAAACCATGTCAAGTGGGGTGAGGCAGAGGCGGCACAAGGTGAAGTGTTCTCTCCCCTCCACAAAGCACGCAGAAGTGTTCCTTCGGCCAACGGAAGATAGCCATGAAATATTAATAGCGCAGCGCTATCTGGGCGCTGCCTATGGCATATTAATTTGACTGTTTAATTAATGGCCTGTTGAACAGTACCATTAGTGCTTGTTGTGCATTTGGCCTGCTAATGATTTGCTCTGTCTCCAGACATTGTGGTCCTTCTTCTCTTGCATGGGTGTGGGGTTAACTGTGGCTGCCTGATCTTTGCTTGTACTCCTGTCAAGGTAAATTGAATCCTTTCATTTCACTCTTTGCGTGTTTTTTTACGCATGTGTTCAGTTACGATGACCACAGCACATTGCAAAGTGAGGCCTCGCGTAATTCTATCGATTTTGGATCGATCGAATGGCAAAAAAGCACATGCTCAGCACGTTCAGTCATTTTTATTTTCATGGGTATTATGTATTGCATCTGTATTGTGTAGTAATAATGTTGCTATAGTGTGCGTTGACAGAAATGTTGGGCATTCATTTGTGAACAAAGCAATTTCTATTGACTCAATGGTGAGGTGTTAGCCTGTAAGGTCAAAATTGTGTCATATGCCTAAGCCTTTTTTTCTTTAAATGATTATATTCAGAAACACTCTGAAGCTACAGCACAATAACCTAGGGCTCATCTCACAAAAAAAGACCATTACATATGACACATATGAATACAAAGATAGAGAACGTGCAACACCAAACAGGCTCCTGAAATGTTTTAAAAATTCTCTTTGAGTAATTATGTCTCAATAAAACTGAAAGTCATTCTTGTAGGGCAGGTGTGATGTAACCCTGAAGTTGTAGTAGAATATTTTGCTGAATGCGAGGGTTCAAATTTCATCAAAATCATTTCCGTAAAATGAATAAATACATTTGTAATCTGTGAGTGAAACAGTCATATATCACTTTTGTGGTAAATTAGCACCTGAGCAATATGCATCGACCATTGTTCATGCACGTAAAGGACTGTCATTCACCCAGTGAGCATTAAGTGAAAAAGAGCTCTTTTTTTCGTCGCACATGTACATGCGTGCCATTTGAGGGGACAGCCGTGGCAGTGGGATACAGTGGAGCGGTAATGATTTATGTGGGACGATGCGTTTATGCACTCGAATGTCAGCCTTGTATTAACAGTTATAATACTGACCTCTTTATCTCCAGTATGTGTAGCCAGTGGATACTGGAGGACGATGTTGTAAAAGTCTTGCTTATATAGCAGTAAAATCAGTAAATAAGTACAAGCAGTAGTGCCAAAGAAAAAAAGAAAACAGAAGACCAGCTCCCTCTTGGAGAATTGGTAGAGAACTACCAATAAAAAGAAAATAATTATAACTTCTCTCTCACTCTGTTTCTCTCTCACACGTGCTCAAGTACACAGACACGCACACGGCTGTCTTGATAATGGAGTATTTTAGCGTTCGCTCATTTTACGCTGTTCACATCTTATTTACATACCCGTACAGCGGGGAACTCATTTTTTTAGAGCCTGTCCCGCACTTGGTGTGTAGCGGCCAAGATCTGCCACCCTGGCTTGACTAATGCTCAGCGGTTCCTTAGCATCGCGCCTATTTGCGAAATGTCACGCGCGAGATGCGCTAACTAGCCCAAAGGGACCGGGGGAACGAGCGGCGTGCTTTAGCGGTGCTGCGCTGTTTATCTCAATGTGACGAGCGCCGCTGAAGGTGCTGCGCTAAAGAACGCAGCAACGCGGAAGCGTTCCGTCGACCCTGAAATCTCAGAGCGCCAAACAAAGACTTACGCTGATGACAACAACAGCAAGTGCGCATTATCCTCCTAATTAGATCGATCTGACATCCAATTTAGGCCGATGTGGCTGCTTGCTCTCGCCGTGCGGAACAAAGCAGACTTCATTAAACTGAGGCCTCGATGCTGTATACAAACCTCCAAAGCCACAAATACACTTGATAATGATGCAAACGTGGATAGTCTCATTAGGGAAAAGTATAGTATAATGGTCAGGACCCTGGGTAAGTAACTCCATAAGTAGTTGCAGGTTCAAATCCCAAGTGGAGCACTGTGGTTGTATGCTTGGGCAAGGTACTTGACCTGCACTGCTTCAGTAAGTATTTATATAAATGGCTCGTGTGTCAAAAATAAAACCTTGGTAAATCACACCAGATTATGGTGTCTGCCATCAAACAAACAATTACATGTAATGTAATATAAAATATCAGTTCTCTAATCCAGGGCTACAGAATTGAACATGGAAGGACCCCGGAAGCTGCAATCCAGCAGAGCTTGATGATGTCATTCACAATAACTCTCAGAACAGTAGTATACATAGTTCAAATAAAATTATTGCACTTTGTCGACAATCTATATTACAAGTGCTTTCCTATGCAGATTTCTACTCTTCCTTTTTTATGTGCAGTACGGTTGCTGCTAAATAAGGCCAAGACACTATTTTTAACAAAGTTAATTGCTTTTATTCCAAGACACTATTTTAACGTCGTTAATTGCTTTTATTCATTTGGTGTATTCATGTAGGAGATGACAGAAGCACAACACATTTTTTGCCCTTCAAACAAGCCTTCTTCATTGTAATATTTGGCTTACAAGTCAAGCTAAATTTAGACCATATCAAATGAATACTAATACATCTTAGGTAAGTGAATCTATATGAATCAACATTTGCAATGACATACTAATGAATGGATAATATCAAACTCTGTAGTAAGGTTGTACTAACTTGTTTGGAGAGGCGGATTGGTCTCGGCTGGGCCGGCTGGTGGAGAGAGCACACACACCTGGGTTGCGTTGGCTAATCATCCCTGGTGCTTAAAGGTGCGCTGCTGTCCAACTGTTCGGGGCCTAGGCAGGGAGCTGACACCGAGAGTGCGTTTGTTTCTGGAGAGTTGTTCAAGCAAAAAAAAAAAGAAAGTAATCCTCAGCTGGGAAGGCTGGAGGAGCTGGAGGCAGCAGGAATGGTGGGCAAGCTACAGGCGCCGCATGGGAGGGTGGTCGTGCCGTTTAACTTTCTTTTGTCTTTTGTTGTTTTAGCTTGTTGTTTTAGTTTATGGTTTTTTTGCCCGAAACCCGTGATGGAGAAAGGTGAAGATGGTTAGTTTATTTGATTTCATGTTTGTGTGGGTGCGCTCTCTCTCTCTCTCTCTCTCTCTCTCTCTCTCACTCTCTCTCCCTCTCTCTCTCTCTCTCTCTCTCTCTCTCTCTCCCTCTCTCCATGAGGCAACCAACGGTTTTCCCCGGCAATATTATTATTATTATTATTATTATTATATTAAGGCAACACCATACCCATGGTTTGCTGTAGATAAGTGAGAATTCACAAACAATAAAACAAACTGCAATAGGCTCCGCGTTGGGACAGAAAATGCTTGTGACCTGAAACGATGCAAAATTTTCGTAGGACAAATGAATGAATAGAATCAGGGAGTGCTTGGCCTGAATGTGACCCATGAGCCTTGGGAGATTGTATCCCTGGCCTTGGGCGAACTGTCAAATATGTATCACCTTGGAGACACAGAGCTGGCCAGGCGTTCTATGCCCGGTGATTTCTTGTGAAAACAACAGAGCTGTCTCAGAGAAATGTGACCCTGCCCTCAGAATGGTCACTTATGGAAATAAACTTGTCTTTATCCAGAGGCTGAAACTGAGCAAGTGTGCGAGAGAGAGAGAGAGAGAGAGAGAGAGAGAGAGAGAGGGAGAGAGGGAGTGAGAAAAAGAGAGAAGGGAGTCAGGCTACAGAGCTGAGAGGAAAATGGGTTGAAAAAGAGTTACCGCGTATAAATTACAGAGAACAGCAGGTGGCATTTAAATTAAAGCAGTTCT
Source organism: Anguilla anguilla (assembly GCF_013347855.1). Taxonomy (NCBI): domain Eukaryota; kingdom Metazoa; phylum Chordata; class Actinopteri; order Anguilliformes; family Anguillidae; genus Anguilla; species Anguilla anguilla. The sequence goes on along the minus strand of NC_049206.1, from coordinate 21,634,328 downwards.
GTAGGACAAGGACTGATCTCGCAGGGCTTTTTGAATGGGCACGGCTGCGTGCCTGGTGGCATTTCGGCTGGGAGTCCCGTGTAGCCATGCAGAGCTGGTCATTGCTTTGTCCGCGGAGAGTGGAGTTTAGTCAGCTGGATCCCGTTAGCATGCGCAACACCAGAGTGGAAGTGAAGTGAGTGTATTTTCTGTTTGAATGTTACAATTGTCAAGGAAACAGGATTTTTGTGAATTGGAATAAATTGGATTTTTGCAACCTTGCCCCAGAGTGGTATTTTACTCACAGATTAAATGAGTCATATTTAATTTAACCACATTTAATTTTTATAAAATGTTTAATTAGCTTTCAAGATCTTCATTTTTCTTGGAATAAGTCCTTTATCACAAGCAGGGTCAATGATTGAATGATAAAAACATAATTTGCATCATTTGTTATTTTTCTTAAAATGCTTAATATCTGAATGCTGCTTGAGAAACGTTATGCGCAAATTTTCATATATGATTAATTCCTAGAAGAATCTAGACTACAACTTCTGTGGACACCGCTCTCCAAGTACTTCCAGGAAATGTTTATCTCGTCATATGCCCCACCATCTCTGGTGGCACACACTGCTCTGGTCAGTTTAATGGCTGCGTTCTGTGTAAGATGCCCAGATCTCTAGCACGATTGAGTGCACAGAGAACAAAAGTGCTTTGGAGAACATGGCGGCTAGTATAGTCTGACAGAGCTGACACACAAGAGTGTTAGGACGGGGCTATGAAAGTGATTGAGTGCTACAAATTGGGGAATAAATGAAATAATTTGGATAAGTGTGCATTAAAAAGATTCGTAGGCCTGCTGGAGGCTAGTCCTGATAGCTTAGTGTTCTAGTGTGTGGGCGGGCTTTGCAGTCTGATATGAACTAGGCAGGCCCACAGGGCGTGGCTTAATTACGTGTGAAGTTGCCTGGGGATGGGAGGGATTTCAGTAGGCAAGCCCTGACCCCACCCCCACCCAAGTCAATCAGGTGTCCTCTGCCTCAGCACAAGCTACACATTTATACTATGCTCCTACTCAATGACTGTGAAAGAACTGGACGCGACATGGATGTGCGTTGGAGGAGAACGCACTCATCTCCCCTTTCCCATAATGACAGAGTGGTCAGCATGAAACAAGACTAACTGGGAATAAAAAATTGGATGGGAAAACATAGGAGAACAACTTAAAAAAAAGGATCGGTTTTGTTCTTTTATTTCCTGTTATTTTTCGTGACAGGAAAACTGAGCTTGGCTGTGTTCAAGCTTATCAAGGTATAAGTACATGTTTAATAGAAACGTTTGTTTGAAATTGGATCTGAAATGTTGTTGGGTGTTGAGAATTGCGGATGTAATGTCTTGTATCAGCTCAGTTGAAATAGAATTGCATGGTATCCATAATTCAATTTGTCCATATTCGCCTTCAGGACAAGGTGCCTGCCTGACGGTGTTCCGTGACCCGCGATGGCATATTACACCGGAGCGACAGGGAGTGAGGACTTCTAATGCTCCAAGGAAAGAGCTAACCGAAATTGAATACGAGAGAAAAAGATTTGGAGGCCATGTTGTTATATTCCCTTTGCTGACTGTATACCGTATACTGACAGACGGTCGTACTCAGCATACGCTGAACAGAGAAATTGGGTGAAGGAACAACAGGATTAAAGTGAATTGGGCAGCAGAACGGATACGGTTAGCACCATTTTCAAAAAAAAAAGCGAGAGGGCGGAGTTCAGGAGGTGAGGGGGGAGAGTTAGGGGAGGAAACCGATATCTGTGAGAGTTCCTGCTGCCCACGTGTTTGCCCTAACGGTTCTCGCACGCTCCTTTTTAAGCGAGCGTCCAAACGGAGGAGCGCCCAAATCAGCCGCCTCGCGTTTATCGCCGGGGCTCGCATGCCTTATTCATGAGCCCCGTCCCTCCCTCCCCCCTCCCCCCTCCCCTCTCCCCTCTCCCCCCTCCCCCCTCCCCCCGCCGGAGGAAAGGGTCCCGTGGCTGCGCCGCGTCCCAGTTAAGCCTTGATCAATAATGCAGGCCGGCTGAAGCCCGGCGATTCAGGTGCACCGGCGGCTTTACGCCTCTCAGTGTCTGCGGGGGCGGAGGGGTTGGGGTGGTTTGGGAGTGTGGGTGGGGGGGAGGGGGGAGCGTCGGCACGGTGACAGCTGGAGCAGGGGAGGACTGAGGCGGACGTGGAGGTGGGAGGAGGGGGGGGGGGGGGATGCAGCATCGTAGTCAAAGCGGTGTTTATGGTTTATGCAACTGTCTTTGTAACCCGGAGAGATGCGGGTTTGAATCCCAGGTGGTGGATCAGCTGCAGCAGCCCTGCGCAAGTGAACTGATTTCAAGTTGCACTGGCGATCCCTCTGTGTATGTTTTTATTCATACAGCGGTAGAACTATAACGCTGAAGAAATCTCACATGATAAATGTCCGTCCGTATAAATGGAGATTCGGAGAGTGGAACTGGAAAGGGAGGTAGGGCAGCGTTATTCTGAAGTGGTGCTGAATTTTATTTGAATGTACTGTATCATTAAAACAGACTTATTTCGCCTTAAGCATTTTGCTGCGGAGGTCCCAGTGACTGAAAGTGGATTTCAATGAATAATTTACAGACAGAAAAGCTTGCCAGTAAACAGTATAAATTCATTGCCAGGATAAATCTTACCACTGCACCTCCTTGCATTAGCCGTGTCCTTAGCGCACATGCTTGTTACACAACCACAGAGATGGCTCAATTTGGAGTCCCAGGAATTATTTTTTTTGGAATAAGATAGGTAGACGTATCCCCGGACAACCACACACTGTCGCACATTATGTTTTACTGGTGGTTCCATTAAGGCCAGCAGCGACTCATTTGACGGTGAGTGCCTCTCTATCCATGGAGCCAGCAGATGTGTCTCTGTATCGGTGGAGCGTGGCACCTGGCAGCTCTACCCCATCGCCACTGAGAGCCAGGGTTCCGGCAGTTTCCGAGCCCCCGGGGGGGCAGTGAGGACGGAAGCGGCAGCCCCTCCCGCCGCCGCGCGACGCCGACCCCACCCCCCACACCCGCGTTGAGGCGAAGGTTTAGCACCACGGGCAGTTGACCCGTTCGTGTCTGTTCGAGTTGACGGACCACTTACTCAGCTCTGTGGTGCAGAGAATACAAGGACATTACAACAATTGCTGTTTCCCAACACTATTCAATATCACTGAAAATGATACAGTATCACCGTACAAAACAAAAAAAAGCTCAAAGACATCAAATTCGCTTTCAGTGAAAAAGTGTTGCTGCCCCGTCATGTAAATCCCTCCTTTTGAACTTACACCCCTAATGGTGTAAGTCATTTAGAGGACAGGCAAATAATTTACCGTGCATGTTATTAAAACCCACTGCTGGATACAATGAATTTCCTCATTTAATCTTCATTTTCGACTAATTTGTTATCTGTGAGCCGTGGCGCTGCCTTTGCTTGGGGTTATTAATTTAGGAGCGAGAGCGCTAGCTTCGCTTCCAATTTCATCCACTCTTTCTGTTCATTACTGTCGGTCTCTCCATCATCCTCCAAAGTGTTGTTGTTGCCTCAAATGTGTTACCTTGATTTCTGAAATCTTAATGAATAAGCCGATAAATAAATGATGTTTTCCCCCCCACTCAGTGTTGTAAGATGGGATACTTTTAATCAATTATTCAAGGCCGTCTAACATATTCATGATTGTTTGTACAGCAGCGCACCCAGTAAACACAGAAGACAGTTGAAGTATTAAACATTCATCACTGTCAATGACCTCGTGATAACTTCACCTGATGGAGTTCCGACCTGGCCAAAACATTATCTTTGTCAGAGCCAGTAAATTGCTCTTGGGAGTATTAAACTTTAATGGCCATGTTATTTACTGTTATTTACAATTGCGTGATATTTATTGTAGCAAGGGGATTTTTCCCTCCTAAAATGTACCTTTTTTGTCTCCACCTTTCAATATATTTAAATTTCTGCTTATTTCTACATTTCTGTATTTTAGAGTTCACACATGTAACCGATTGCAAATGAGCTAGCCAGTTGCTAGCCATTTGTAGCAGTATGCTGCGCTAGGCAACACCATATATTACAGGTAACTGGAGCTTGTTGATTTGGGAGGTGACAGCACGGTGGGATGGAGAATCGTGGATCTATGCCAGGCAGGAATGGCAGTGTGAAGGAAGGAGCTCATTTTGACGGGGCTGTCACTCCCTGGGCGGTCTTCTGTTTGGATGGACTCACTTGTCAGACTCTTTACCTGGCGATACTTTGAGCCTGACTAGGGTGACACTCTGATTAAGAGGTAAGAGCGCCCAGCTTTGGGTACGTTTCGTGTAGGTTTCACAGAACTGCTCACTCGCTTCATTTCTCTTTCTGCCCGCTGTCTGTCTCCCTTTCTCTCTAACTTTTTTTGAAATACTGTTTTCCTGCTTCCCTGAATCTTCTCCACCCTATGTCACTTTCCTGTTCACCCCCCCCCCCCCCCTTCCCCTGTTGCAGACCTGCTTATTCCACAGTGGTGTCAGAAGACTGGAAGATATATATTGAAAAATGGAAATATTTCAAATGGCTTGTTTCCTAGCTATGAACAGGACTGGGTACATTAGTTGCTTCTGCTTAGTTCAGCTTTTGCCTTCTCATTACATTGTGCCCACTGACTTTATGATGATTTTTAGACATTTTCTTTAGACATCCTTGTTTCTTTGGTGTATTCATCTGAATCTTGTACAGTGTGTAGAGCTTTTGGTATGTGAAATGCACTTCCTCAATAACACTTTATTATTATTATTAGTAGTAGTAGTAGTAGTATTAGTAGTAGTAGCAGCAGTAGTAGTAGCAGCAGTAGTAGCAGCAGCAGTAGTAGTAGTAGTAGTAGTAGCAGCAGTAGTAGTAGGAGTAGAAGTAATAGTAGTAGTAGTTGCTGTAGCATTATTTTTACAGTGCTAGAGGGCTTCAGGTCTTCAGGGGTACAGGGTCCATTACAAGCAATGCACTTTCATATACTTGGTCCATGGCTTTTGATGTGAAATTTAATGTGCCTTTTTAGACACATCCAGTCTGAGAAAACCCTGCAAGTAAATGGCTGTGATTTTGAGAAGCAAACCCCTATCACATAAAACATCAGCAAATTGTTTTATGTAACACATTCCAAGTGTTAATGGCTTTCTCATGAGCAGCCTTTGTGTTTTACATAAGCAGATGGAAAACAAGCTCTTAAATTCTGGAGTGAATAGCAAAAATGTGAATGTGTCCCAATGCACTGCAAAGGGTGAGAAATGCTGCAATGTCACAATTTCGCAGAAATATTTTTTAAAAATGTAACCTCTCCATTTCCATTCAATAAATACATTTATCCATCTATCTATCATTGAATAATTTAATTTGCTTTTGACATTAACCAACTATTATAAAATATTATATATATATATATATATATATATATATATATATATATATATATATATATAGAAAGAAAGACAGATAGAATGCAGGCCAAACATATTAGGCTACCTGTGCTAGGTAGAGAACAATTCAGTTAATATTTGCACATTTATTGAATAGCAAACCAAAATACAAACATTTTTTTCCAGTTTACCTACAATAACATTGCTGGTCTAAAAGGATAGACACACACACACACACACACACACACACACACACACAGTATGTCTCAAAATGCACACACACACACACAGTGTGCATTTTAGACATGTCATATACACATTTTATAATGCATGATGACCATTCTTAAAAAAAAAAAAAAAAAAAAAAAAACGTTTCAGATATATGACTTATTTTGGGCTCAACAGATGTGTTATAATTTGATATTCAGAATCAGTGACATTGAGTTATACGACTGAATCTTCCACAGGTCTCAGGTCTGCTCTGAATTAGAAGACTTCATCGCAGTCTGACAGCATGACGAATCTGCAGCATCTGCTGTGGCCTGACAGAGATTGATTGGCGCTGGATATTTCCTTGCTGGTCTGATGGCTGATTTATGCCCGAGCTCGCTGGTGATTGCATAAATGCCATAAAAACGAAGTAATCACAGCTGTGCTCGGGTATGATAGGGGAGGGACCAAAGCAACCAGAACTGAAGATGGAACAGACAAGTCCCCGGACCAAATGGCAACGCTCATTAAGGTGAACCAGAGGCAGTGTCAGATAAATCTCTGAAGTTCTCGCATTCTTGTCCAAACTCCTCAAAAAACAACACCGTATCATGAAGGTAAAGTCATGAAAAGATAAACTTGCATCTATATTTTTCCTGTTGCTTACACGTGAGCCTTATGGTGGTCGGCTATCTGTCGTCTGAAATGCAAGTTCTGTTCCAGAACATTCCTACTGAATGTTTGTTACTGTGGTTGCAGAGCCAGAAGAGGTGTGTGTGTGCAGATGAAAATTAAATGACTTTGCATAACTCATAAAATATGCATGCCTGCACAAAGAGAAAAAAATTATAGCAGTTTTTTGGTGGCCGAATTACATTTAGGGAGCGGAGGTGTGTACGGGTGGGGGGGGTGGGGGGGTGTTAGCACATCAACTCATAAATAGTTTACTGACCCACAGATGATTCATCAAGTTGCGTAAGATAAATTATACTTCCAAGCTTTGCCTTATTGCCCTTTCCCTGGAGAGTGAATTGAATAAAAGATCAGATATGAAAATCCTGTCTGTAACCCGGAGGTTTATCCCCAATGACACCTGCTTCGTGCTGTTCTGGTCTGATATGATCGCAATTGAATTCAGTGTCACTAATCCTACTGACACACCGCAGGTGAAAATTGAAAAGGAAAATAGTGACTGAAACGGAAAGCCCACCCTTGTACACGCGGATGTGATGCCCCCAAGCCCGCCCCCCCCCCCCCCCCCCCCCAGCTATATCAAGCCCTCCTTCAACTTCCTTGTGGCATTCCAAATGCCTAGAGCAAAGCATTAACAGAGCTGCACCAGGAACAGAACATTATAATTGGTTATGCAGAATGATTTATGGAAGATTCAAATGGTTAATAATGGTCATGATCACCCTGTAGTACACATTATAAAGGAAAACCAGTTTGAGAACACGTGAAAGCAAGCCTCAGGGGATGGCTTGCTTACTGGTCAGCCAGTCTGCTTTTATGACAGCTTATTAGCCACACAAAGCCGGCCATGCATTGTAATCCACAGAGGGATTGATTTAAATCATTTAAATCTTCTCTCTTTTATATGAAGGTTTATATTGTACTGGAATCCATGATGTATTAAAAGTGTGTCTGTTTTCCACAGGGTTACACACACTGGGAGATCAGGACCTGACCCTACAATCAGTAATGCCAAGACTGTGGAAGGAGGATCAGAAAGAGATACTCTTCCTCTCCGGCTGCTGTTAATTGTGCTCGTTCCCTCTCACAGCCAAGGGGAGCCCTGCCCCTCTTTTTCTAAATTTTTTGTCTGGCCCTATACGGACTCACGCGGGCCAGAACACTGATTGCCGAATGATTCTGGCACGGGTCGGGCCTGCGTTTAGAGGGGCTGTCCTTAAGTGATTTGTGGCGCGTTTGGTCCTCGATCGCAGAAACTTACACCTTTAAATCACCTTCCATTTACCCGCGCATTACTCAAAACGGCCTCGGAGAGGCACAGAGTGGAATGTAATGCGCGTACAAGACTAATGGCCGAGCGATGCAGGCGGGCCAATACTCCTGCTAATGCATGTAGCTCTGATGGATGGCTTTCTGAGTATCTTTTTTGCGCGTTGTCGGTGGAGACGCAGCCGACCTGTATTCGCCGGCGTGGTTTTATTAAAACGGCACCTCCTGCTTTTGTTTGCTCTGGCATTTCGGTTTGAAACTGGGATTTCAGACATAACCGAGAGGGCTCTCGGCAAAGTGGTTGAAAGAAGGTTTACTTATCCTATAAGACATAAAAAAACAACTATTGTTCTCTGCGTTCGGAATTTGCTGCTGCCCTGTCAATAGATTGCAAACTCTGTAATATGTGTGTTCATATTTGAAATACCGTCCCTCCTAAACCCTCTCAGGTCTGTTTGCTGGTAGCAGTACCAGTATAGAACCTCACCGTCACGAGCACTCCAGGTAGCACGAGCAGGAGCTTCATCGAGGAACGAGCCTCTCGCCATCAGCCTCTCCGCCGCTCATTGTCACCTGCGTCCGCGCGAGCTAATGCTTTTAGCGGCATTAGCCCTGCGCCCGCGATCCCGCGCCGAGCCGAACGCGGCGGCCGCGGCGGCGGCCCCGTTAACACGCCGGAGCCGAACGCCGACCGGCGGGACCGGATTGAAGGGGGCCGCAGGTGTATGAATACAAAGCAGGGCAGACCCCGCGCAGCGGCGGCGGCGGCGGCCTACCCTGAATCCTAATGGGGAGGCTCGCCGCCACGCAGGAGCAGGTTGATATCGCGGCTATCGGGCGAGAGGAGGAGCAGGATTCGCCTTCGCCGGTTGGCTGTACTGAAGCTGCCGTTAGCATAATCAGTCAGGCCAGTTTAGGGGCCGTTCGTTCGCAGCTGATTTCTTCTCTGTTGATCCCGCCTGATGACGGCGGATCTTCCTTTGTGCGCGTCCTATAATTTCAATTAAAATTGAGTGGAAAAGCGCTTGGATTTCAATCTGTTACAAAATCATAAAATGCCTTGCCAAAATAAAATGATTTGATGTGCTTTATCGGTAATGATACCGCACTAAATTAGAGATAATGTACTGCTAGTAAAAAAAAAAAAAAAAAAGATTTGCTGCTGATGGGTGATCCTTTCTGGAATTTGGCAGCTTGTTAAATCATGAGATCATCTGATACTGATTCAGGCCCAGTATCAATTGAAGGTGAATTTGCTGTCCGCCTTGGTGACTCCACGGCCTATTTAACAGGATGCTGACTGCATGCCAGTGCTTTGGTGGAAATGGGGAACTGTTTGGGCCTGGGACTTGAAGAACTTGAAGCCTGGAAGTGAACACAATGTCAGTGGCTCCACTGATGTGATTTTGAGTCAAGAGGCAAGGGTTGTTCAGCGATTACGGTTGGTTTGGATTTGGTTTCCTGGGTTTATTTATGCAATTGATCTTCATCATTATTTCCTGGGCAGTAAAGTATAAGCTAGATGATGTATGTGTCTGTAAGTAACCTCCCGCTAATGACTTTGCAACACGACACTGACTGTTCAGCAGTCATTGAATTAAAGGACGCTCTTAAACCTCACGCTGAACGGCTCTTCCTCCTCTAAATCTGCGGAGATAATCTTTCATTCATCCCTGCCCTCTCCCCACAGACACATTCCTCTCTAATAATTCTGCCTTTTCTTGCCTCCGAGATGAAAAGCAACAATCAGGCCGGCGAGAGGGAAGAAAATGAGCGTTTAATCCAAGGTGCGAGGGCGTACGCGAACCGTCTAATCAGGTCCCGGCGAGCCTCGCAGATAAAGAGGAGTGTGAGCACGGCAAGTTTATTCAAACTGATGAGGCGGTGGGTTTGGTAGGGAGGGGGGGGGGGTTTTGGATGTGGGCACCATTGTGCCATCTGTGGCAAATGAAAAAGGAGCGGGGTAGGGGCTGCTAACGCGTCCGAGAGAATGGCGGTAAAAGCATTACCGCCGCGCGAGAAAGACATCGCTCTTTACGGTTCTGAAAGACAGGGAACCCTCCATGCTCTCCGCACTGTAATCTAAATGCTAAACCGAAACCAATCTCTGGAGAGAATCGGGTCCACGTGTGGCTTAAAATCACCCGGGCCTTTTGAGAGAGATGCAATAAAAAAGGCAATAATTCCCAGACGACGCTTTAAAACATTAGAAGGAAAAGTAAGCGCGAGTCGAAATTAAAATGTCAGCGCACGTACCGGCTCCCTCAGTACCCGAGAATCGGTTACAGCCCCAGACGTGAAGCACCTGTGCTTTTGCAGGAGTAAAACAGGCATTACTGCCCACCGCAAAAATTACAGGGTTATGCTCACAGCCATTCTTCTGGAGAAAAACTGCTCACCTGGAGCTCGCTATTGCAGAATTTCGGCTGGAGTTAGCGAAAGGCCACCTTTGGTATGTGAGCAGTCTCCCACCTCACAGGCGGAGCACATGCATTATGCATCGCTCAGGTGTGAAGGAGCTTTATTGAAGCAAGCCCTCTCCCACAGTCAGGGTCCATGAACACTTACAGCATACACAACTAAGCCCATGCCCACCCATCACTGCGAGCACTGATGCAGCGGCGTGTTTTGTTCACACGCAGGGGAGCAGCAGTGTAGAATAATGGGTAAGAAACTGGGCTCGTAACCTAAAGGTTACGGACTCGATTCCCAGGTAGGACACTGCTGTTGTAGCCTTGAGCGAGGTACTTAACCTAAATTGATTCAGTATGTATGTCCTGCTGTATAAATGGATACAATGTAAAAAAATGAAAGAAAAAAAAAAAAGTTTTGTAAGTCACTTTGGATTAGAGTGTCGGTTAAATGCCAATGATGTAATATAATGTAATGGGAGCACAGTCACTGCTACCACTGATCCAAGAAATTCGATCGATAACAATTTCCGCCAGCTCCCAATTTCAGCACAAGAGTGCCCCTCGAATTTAAGGACAAAAGGCAAAAAAAGCTAAATTGAAGGGTCACCTTTAAAAAAAAAAAATGAGCACGGTATTTGTGAATCGGTTAAATATGAAAGACCCGCCAGCACCTTCGGCTGTCGGCGATCCATTGAGCAGTTTTGGAAACCCTGACAGAAGCCAAAAACCATCACGGGGGAATCAGGGGACTCGTTATTGGCCCCCCCTCCTTCTCGTAAAAAAGTGAAGCCGGTCTGCCGGATTCCAATAAACTGCAGGTCGATTGGATGAGAAACTCTTGGCAGGTGGCAGGTGCCACTGAGAGACCCATTACTACGGCAGCAGGGATGGAGACAGAACAGCACGCCTTTCCCATAATTCACCTGCTCTTTGGGATGCAATAGACTAACTTCAATGACAGTATATTCTTTCACTTTGGAAGGAATATTTAAATGTGGAGGTGGGGGGGGATAACACTCCGAATCTTGTGAAGGGTATACAGGCGGTGGGTGTCTTGGGAATGAATTCAAGATGGAGGAAGGCGAGGTGTTTTTTCTGGTCAACAGTGTTATAGAGGAGGCTGGTGTAGACTGACCTGAGATCAGTGGTAACGACATCAGAGGTTGCACAGAACATTGTTCTTTTCCGTGTTCATCAGGAACATACACGTGTGAACATCGCTGGCTTTGTTGTTTCAGAAGAGGAGTGGGTGCAGACACAGACCAGTTTGGCACCACAAGTCCTCCTCCTATGCCAACTCGACAGGTGCCCAGTGCCTGAATTTACTGTATCAAATAATTTGTCAGAGACATTTAAATTCCTGAAAAGAGAACAACACAAAATCAACATTGCTCTCAGTTCATGTCGGAGAAAGTGAGTGCATCAATGGGGCGACATAGCTCAGGAGGTAAGAGCGCTTGTCTGGCAATCGGAGTGTTGCCGGTTCGATCCCCCACCCCGGGCATGTCAAAGTGTCCCTGAGCAAGACACCTAACCCCTAATTGCTCTGGTGAATGCGAGGCATCAATCGTAAAGCGCTTTGGATAAAAGCGCTATATAAATGCAGTCCATTTACCATTTAGTCCATTTCAAGGAAACGTGAGGAAATCTTGTTCGCTGCTTCATTTGGATGCGTAGGAGGATAATGTGTAAGGAGCACAGTGTGTGTTTGATTTCCACATGGATCCACCTGCACCCTTGCAACTCTAACTGTGATGAGATATTATTGTATTTTCTACTTAATAGGCATTTCTGACACATGGTTGATTTTTATCAGTACAGGGAAAAGGAGCTTAACCAGTTTCAATCACAAAGTCTGAACAAATAATGCTCATATGGAGGTTTTCCCTGACACCTATTTGTGTTGTAATCATTGTCAGGAATGCTTAGTATCAGGAGGTGGATAATCCTGTGGGGTGGCCATTTCCTTGTTTCAAAACACAGCGAATGGAAAATGAATTATAGATACAGTATATGACAATGCATTAATATACTACTGAAACCATTCAAATGAAATTAATAATCATCACAATATGAACCATATTAAACTACAATGCATGTTAGAATATGCAATCCAAAACATTATAATAATTTGTTTTGGATTGTAGATTTTTAACATGCATTGTAGTGCAACCTTAGATGGCACAAGCCAAGTGTTTACAGTAGAAACAGAATTGCTACAGAGGTTCACCCATTAACTGCCATGGCTGAACATTTTAAAAAATCAAGCCGTCAAATATACAAATCATATTAGTTAAATTGATATTTAAATCTAAATTCATTTTTTTTTTTTAAACATACAGACTGAACAGACTGAAGTTTCTAGAACATACCCTACGCGTAATACCTCTGCTCTGTTTTTCCTCAAATGCGAACCAGAGAAGTAGCCTGCAGGTTCCCGTGTCAGCGGTGCTAGCTGGTTGCTCATGCAGGGTGGTGATGTAGCTGACAGATTGGAGGCTGAATGAGCAGAGGGGCTTTGGCAGTCGCTGTGGCATCAGCACAGGTTCAGCGGGAGTTCATCACGTCTCCTCACCCCACCTCCCCCACCCCCACCCACCCCCCCACCAGCCTTCACGCCATTAACCCTTCCTGCAGCACTTCCTGCAGAAGTAACGCGTCAGTGCCAGTTCCGTATTTCACACATTAATTGCATTTCCCTCATTATTTCAGCTCTGATAGTGAAATCATTGCAGTTTATGCTCTTATCAATGTCTGATATTTCAAAATAGATAATTATCCTTCAGGGACATTTCTGTTTTTTCATAAGGAGTGCAGCACAAGGCTATGGAACTCAAACACTGAGTTTGTCTCTAGCCAGATTGTTAAATCTAAAAACATAGAGCTTCACCTCACAAAATACAAGAACAAAAACCTCACACTATGCTTTTATTAGCACTTCCATTAGAGTACAGTGATGCCTCATTACAAGGTATTGTCTCATTTTTAAATGTATTTTGTCACTGATTGGTGATTGAGGGACCAAGGGATTAATAGCTGTATTATCACACCACAGACATTAAACCCTGAATTTGTTTTAGACTGGCGCTACACTTTTATACACAGGGAGAAGCTCTGACCACAATGTTACGCCAGTGGTGAATAATTTAGTTTTCAGTTCTGTCTGAATTCACACCTACAGTATACCAAGATGAAAAAGCTGGGTTTTTGTTGTTTTGAAACAGCATCTTAAGAATTACAGAAAATGCCCTAAACAATAATTATATAGAGAAGACTAATCTTGTCATGGTTTTGGCTGATGCCACCATTTCTTTTCCTTCCTGCGCCTTTTCTTCAGTTATTACGGCCATTGGTTTTTTCATGCACCTTTTCTTCAGTTATTACGGCCATTGAGTTGATTGAATTATACACGTGCAAATTTCCTTTTACAATTTGCACCTGTTGGTGTTCTATTTAAACCCTGAGCAAGCCGATAAGCTTTGCTTCAGTGTCACTTATGTTGCACGAGAGCCGGTATTCTGTCAAGCGAGGTAAAGGTAAAGGTAAAGGTAAAGGTAAAGGTAAAGGTAAAGGTAAAGGTAAAGGTAAAGGTAAAGGTAAAGGTAAAGGTAAAGGTAAAGGTAAAGGTAAAGGTAAAGGTAAAGGTAAAGGTAAAGGTAAAGGTAAAGGTAAAGGTAAAGGTAAAGGTAAAGGTAAAGGTAAAGGTAAAGGTAAAGGTAAAGGTAAAGGTAAAGGGCTGCGATATTGGATTGTTGTGGCTATAAAATTAGCACAACAGTCTTTAGCTTTTTTAGATTGTTGGCAACAAGTTAGTGCCACAATCTAAGCTCAGTATTCTTTCTTTAGGGTTTTACTTTTTCAGCCTCGGTTCGAGGTCTGTTTTCTTTGAGTTGCCCCGTTTTCTGCTCCGGCAGTTTTGTTTTATTTTCATACTCCTTAAGCCTTAGTTCTTTTTTACCCAGTACGTGGGTTGTGTAGCGCTTTTCTTTGGGATACTCTCCCTAAGGAGTATTGTTTTCCTTTCCCTTGTCTCTTGAGACCTTGTGGCTATTTTACCTCTGGTTAATAGCTTAAAGAACCCCCTGTTCAGTTGCGGTTGGTCTCCCAAAACTCCAACTCCCTCACAAATCTATATCAAAAGTATGTGAACTTTTCAAGTTCCTAATTATGAAAGATATAAAAAATGGAAAGAACTTGATATAGGCCAGGTTTAAAAAAAAATAAAATGATAATCTGAATCAGAAAAAAGATGCGGTAGACCTGTTTCCTAAATGTACCTTTTCATTCAACTGTTTTATGACTATAAATTTTTTATTCAGAATTTTTTCAAACACCCCATTGCTGGTACCCCTCCATAGCAGTGAGCAGTCAAACATAAAGTTAATTACAGAAAGGAATTGCAGTGCCTTGTTCCCAAGTTGCCGACCAACGCATTCTGTGAGAACTGGTGTTCCATACACTCTGCTGTCAGAGAATCGGAAAGGTTCCTAAAAATCATTGCTTCACAGATTACAAAAAATAAAAAATGTGTTAAAAAGATGCCATGGAATTAATTTTATTTTGAACCTGTAAACCTGTTAACCAGAACATGTCAATAAGCAGTTAAATGTTCAATGTGAAATCAATTTTAACAAATTACTTTTGATCCCTCTTGGACTCTAAACTGTTGAATTAACACTAATCATTTTGATGAGTAGCAGAAGGTATTGACAAACATATATTCTTTACAGTCTAAGCAATGACAAAACAATAATATACAGCGGTGAGCCTCACTAGGGGGAAATATATGTCCCTACGACAAAGCAATATCTGTCAAATGGTTAAACATAAATCCAAAATATTTCAAATATAGTTATGTTTGCTGAAATAAGTTCACTTTGTACTTCATATTAAATGGCAAGCTGATTTTATAGAGGTGGAATGCAAACTGTACAAAGAGTTACAGACAAATTTGTGACTAAACAAAACTTAAAAAAAGAAAAAAACCTTGAAAGATTTTTAATATTGTCAGTGCAACGGCTGTATTTCTGACTGCAGATTGGCAGAATGTTCTCAACCGCAGCCTTTGCTTGGCTGATCATTAGTGATGGGCGGGTGGAGTGCTGAGATTATGCAGTGCCACAAAGTAGGCAGATCCTCAAATGATATTTGACAGTCTGTCACAGAATACATTTACAACCAACAGCTTTACACACTGAATGAATTGCTCAATGTGAACATCTTCATCATTGCAAACAAGAAGTTGTTCATTATTTTAAAGGCGGATAAACTTCGCTGGCAACCTCTGTGGGTGAAACTGTATATCCTGTGGCACTGAGCTCCAACCCCTTGTGGAGAAGGAATAAAACATGAATGAATTATATGCAGGGGCGTGGTGTGAGTTTGACATTGGCTGTGACACATTTACTTCCCAAAGACAGTTTGCTGATGAGTATGAGTCCTCAGGCTCCTCTCTAGTGAAAAAACTGAGTGAACTTTTATGAATGTACTAGTCGATAGTCTCTTGAATGAAGAATGAGAAGCCGGCTGCGGAAGGACAGGGGAGTCACTGCATTGATGACATTGTTTGTCAAAGACCTACAAGAGGAGGCGGAGAAAGAAGACAAATTGCTTTCATCTCACAGAACAAGGCAAAAACGATTGGCTCGGTCTGATCCCACAAATGATGGCCGATGGGGTGGAATCGGGGTGGGGGAAGGGGGTCCAACCATCAGACACGGGAGCGTGAGTCGGTGGATGGAGATGAAGGTGTTGCCCCCTGTATGGTGCATAAGCCTCGTTTAGTCAGATCGTGCTCTGGAATTGTCATTCATATTATTTAATCTCTGCCCCAGTCTAGAACAGAGTTTGCTGGGGTTTCCCATCTCCTCCGAACCCCCATGGACATTCCCTGAAACAAGAAATTAAAATGTGACAGGAAATGAATATGCAGCATGTTACATCAAGCATTTCTCACAGCAGTTCAGACCACACTATCTGTGTGTTCATTGACTTGAAATGTTATTTCAAGGTTTATCAAATTTAAAATATGTCTTCTAAGACCATTATTCCCAATATAGCACAAAAAACCTGTATGTAGAAAATGACAAAAGAAAATTTCACACTTTAAATGAGGCAGGTTTCAAAAAGGCTTTATACAGCATATATAATTCCTTCATAAATATGATATAATGGCTTAATAAATACATAAGCAAATGTGGTGCTTCATAAAGTGTGACATAACTTCTTATGCAACATGCCAAATGTGATGTAACCAAAAATGTCACCTGGCTGGTGGTTTAACATTATAAAGGGTGACATAAAATATGCATATGTACTGTATGATGCTAGGTTAACTGTGACATACCTCATGATGTGACTTGATGTCTTGAAACAATTCAAACCAGCCCAAGGGAAATTAGTTAGTACTAAACATCTCTTTAAAACAAAGCCTTTATGAGATACCGTTCATTTAAAGGGTGAACAAAATAAATAAATTGACAACTGTGAATCTCCTAAATGGCATCCAGCCTAAAATACCTGTCAGATGTTCTCATCGGCAATGAGAGGAAAATATTATTTCGCATAAGAAACAAAATGCCTTGACACAAAATGCCTTGACACATTATTAGAAATGATGAAAGGATTATATGCTTTTTTTCCCTTCTATGTCTGTCTATCGCACCCCTTCCGTTACAATCTTATCACCCACTTTCATTAATCGTGCTTATCTCCAAAACGGGAGAGCCCACCGGATGCCCCTTTCATTCATGACCCGGCATTACCTGATTAGTAAGATTAGGCTATTTGCATTTTCACTAATGAAGTGGGAAAACATACACCATGGGGTGAATTGCTTTTAAAAGCAATGACATGCATGTGTGTGAAATGAATGCAATTACATTTTCACATTTCATATTTGTCCTTACACATCGAGATCTGTGTTGAGTCCTCTCCAAAAGTGTCTCCTGGAACAATGTAAGCAGGTGTGCAAAGAAGCACAGCGTCTTTGGACCTTTTTTAGTGGATGAGCCTTTTAAGAACTCATTTTTTATATTGTGAATGTGCAAAGAATAAATAAATAAAAAACTCCAAAATGAAGAACAATAATAACAGCGAAACCTACTCTGAATAAATCATATATGCAGAAGGCAGTTTGGTGAAGCACTCTAGCTTGTAAAAAACATTTCTGTCATTAAAAAGCATTTCTTCATACGTGCCTGAAGGAGCCATTTCAGATTTGCGCATGTGTGCAAATGTCTTTTTGTGCATTTATGAATTTCATTGTGTCTGATTGTGTGTGTGTGTGTGTGTGTGTGTGTGTGTTTGGGTGGGTGGGTGTTAGGGCTCCACCTACTAGGACTTTCAGCATTTAAGTAATATGATTAAAATTGTAATCCAGACATGATAGGTGGTTGGTAGTTACAAAAAAAATCAATGTAACCAATTCAAAGTTAGTAGAACTTTTAAGGGAATGTAATAGATTGCATGTAGGCTGTGTAACATCTTTCACCTTAAAGCGCTTTGCATGGGGTTATGCTTAAGCAAATACCCAAAGCTTGAATACAAATGTGTATTCCTATGCTGCATAGTGCTATATGGGTGCTATCGGCCACTAGTACTCTCATAAGCCTTCAGGTCAAGCTGGGACATAGTGCTTTGACTGCACTTTAATGTAAAAAGCACAACCTGAACATTGATAACTTCAATGCGTTTACTTGGCCCAGGCTACAACTTTCAGCCCACCGCAACCGGCACACATCGGCCTCAATCCCTCCAGCAGTGGAGGCCGCCCAGTTTCGGGTTCCCCTCCGCGGAGAGGAACCGGAGGCCCTCTGCCCTTGCTCGCGGCAGAGGACACTGCGAGCCACGGTGGGAAGCTCGCGGCGCGGAAAGGGAGAGGAGCCGGCCAATAGATCACTGTCTCCGCCTCTCGGCGCCGTTAGGGTGCGGGCGCGGGCCGTGACATTACCGCGCGCGTGGGTGGCGTCGCCCCGGGCTCTGGCGAAGGGAAACGCTTTTAAAGAGCAATCCGTTACGCTGACAAGCCATTTAAGCAAAGGTGCCGCTACCCGCGGTTGTAATTTTTCAAAGAAAAAATGAACCACGCATTAACTGCATGATTCCACAGACTCCCCTTAGAGTTATGGGGTGCCGTACGATTGGTCAGGGTGTATATCTGTCTTCCACACAAACATAGATATGTGCTGGGGGGAGGGGGCAAAACTAGGTTAATTGTGGTTTTCTGAGTAAAGGTGTCCAGGAGATATTGACTTCTTCTGGAGTGTTTTGTATTTAGTAGTCCAATGTGTACCCCACTGTCAGCTCACCTCCTCGTAGTGCATGAAATAAATCGACTCACACATGAATGAACACTGTGCATTTTCAGTTGCCACATCTCATCTTAACACGTCCACGGTGCTGAGTTGTTTCGCCGTAGGAAATGGATGAGATGCTCCCAGACAGGATCTGTCTTGGGGATGTGAGGATTAAAATTTTCCACCACAGACATTTGCTACACATCTTCTGCCTGAGTGAACACATGCCAGAAACAATGCAACATTTAACAGTTTTTACAATAAACAGCATACATTAACCAAAACTCTGAGAAAGATGTGGTATTCAAGACTCCATGAATGATTGTTTTTTCTCTCCTTAACCCTTGTGTTGAGTTTGGGTGAAATTGACCCATTTTAAACTTTTAGTAAAAGAGGAATGATACTTTTGAGAGGTTATTATTCCATGTTTCTATGTGTAGTTCATCATCTGCATTTCCTTCATATCTTTTTTATTTATATGGTTTCTTTGAATGTAATAATGTAAAGCAGGGGTGGTTCTAGAATACATTGACAGGGCAGGGATTTTTAAATATCAGTTGATTGAGCATGATTGGTTACCATGGCATGGGGAGGAGCCAGGAGTGTTTGTGCGTGTATGTGTGTTTGCGTGTGTGTGTTTGTGTGTGGTACATGTTTGCATAAGTTAAATTATGCTGGAACGGCCTGGAATGGTGTTCTGTAAATAAATACGAATAAATTCCTACATAAGTGACCTAGTGGATTATCCACCGGCCTCATTTAAATGTTAATGTGCATTTGGAATCTAGATTGACAGCCTGGCGAAATTTTGCTTGGACTGGAGTACATTAATTGTACGTCCATACTTGCGTTGTTCGTGCAAGCCACTGCTATACCTGGTGTATGTCATTGATTTTTAGATGCTGCCTACAAAGAATAACTAATTTTTCTAGAATCCTGAGGTTTCCAGACAGTGCGCTAGTGGTTTAGAATCAGTTCATTGAATTTCATGTGGGAAAATTCAGAATCATTGAAAATACATATTTGTCTGTTGTTCATTATTTATTTTTGCCCAATATTCAATGTTTTGGATATTTTGGTCATCATATTATTAGCAGTGAAATGAAAAATTTTGAATGTAAATAATCATGGTCAATGAATTAATTGCTGAAAGTCTTCATTTCTGCATATTCACATTTTGAAGTTGTGTCAGCTGACTTACTCATTTCAATTTTTACCAGTTTATCTGATCTGTCATGTGTCCTCTGCCCTTCTGGTCTATTGAGGTCGGCCATGTGGGAGTTTACTGTAAATAAATTTGTACTGGAATTTCAACAGTTTCAGAAATAGCAATGAGAATCCAATTTTTCGCACGCACTAGCCCATTTTGTCCCCTTGCCAGTTCACTCAGTCGACAAATCAGAAAAAGGGATGCAAGCAATTGAGTGGATTCATTAGCTGAGGCAGGTGAAAGAGGTTTAACAGCCCAATTTGCATTTGCTCAATATATCGTAAAGGTCCAGAGCACATCATCCTAACCAATTTGGTAACAATTTTGAGCTAAGATGGTTTGTACAATCGTGTTACATTTATTTTGTTGTCCACACCCTCTCCCACCACTGCTGCACTTTTGTTTTGACATGCCAGATATCAGGGCTCCAGTTATTGGGCCTACATGACACCACACCATGAAATAGCCACTTACTGTCATCGAGCTGCAGGCCCTGATGTATTTGCAGTGCTTTAATGGACTGATCACAGGGAGTTTTTCCTTTCCTCTGTCACCTGGCTTGCTTTGGGGGGACTAGGGCAGAGTTGAAAAATATTGCAAGAATTTTTTTTGTAAACTACCAATCTGGTCTCATAACCCATTGGTATCTATTCAAAAAATTTCCAGCACCCTAAAATTCATACTTATCCTATGAATGACTCCTCACATCACATGACTTAACGAGTTTCTCTGAATCTGTACGAACCAGAACGAAAATCTGGCATTTTTTTCACCAGTGAACCAATAAAGGTAAACCAACATCGATATAGAATTTCAAATGTACATCGATAGAAAACGTTGTTAGCTGCTGCTATGACGGACTCTAAGAATCCTAGATACAATGAAACAAAAAGGCAAGCTGACAGGTCTCGTTCAGTGACTAGAGGCAACCTTGGAATCGCTTTTCCTTGGTGGTGTCAGCTGAAGATCACCAAGGAGATGAAAAGCAACACGGAGTTGGCCTGTTATCTGTTGGACCTGTAAGTAACGTTACTTTTAGCTAGCCAGTTATGTTAGGCAGCTAGATGTCAGAGGCTCTGTAGCTTTTGTATCGATTTCTGTTCTCCAATAAAGATGTGTTCCCCCCATGTGGGAACGGCTGTTACTGTTTATAGTTGCAACTTAGCTATCTGGGTAATTCACCAGCATTTATTTCAATTGGGAATTGAATTAGGAACATAGAACATTAAGAAGAAAAAAATATCTTTGAGGAACTACAATTCCCATGATTCAATGTGCTGTCTGTATGTGAAATATAGACCCTGGAAAAATCTGCACCAAGTCAATGTGACGTCACCCATAGACTCTCCATTGACTTGGCGAAAAGCTCTGATGGTTAGCTCACAAGCTAAATGATGTGAGCAGTCCGTCATTTGTAGGATAAGTATGAATTTCAGGGTGCTGGCAATTTGTTGAATGGATATGAATGGGTCGCGAGTCCTGGTTGAAGCTGCACAATACAAATAAAATTCTGGTTGACAAATGATTGATTGACATCTGTTTACCTTTATTTATGCTTCCATGTGAGAGTAATTTTTAATATGACCCATTAGATCACAAATTTACTGCTGAAGCCATGCAATTATCAAGGTCAAAACTGCATCTACTCTACAGACCTTTAGGCAGCTAATTATTTAATACATAACGAGTTGTGCATGAATTAATTATGCAATAAGTTTGTTTGAAGTGAGAACCTCATCCTATAGCAGCATGCAGTGTGTTCTGCTGATATTTTAATTTTTATACTATTTTTTATAAAATTATCCTATACATTGATCTAGAGGGAGACAGAAATCTTGTTATGACCTATATTAATATCCAGTTAAAGGCTTTTCTGCACAAAGCTGTTTTCTACAGATAGCAGAGTCCAACAATTCAGAGTGCTTAAAGTGACATGATTTTCCATTATGGAACCTGATGGGTAATAAACAGTGTAGATTTGTTCTTTCTGCACAAGACACAGGATATTATTTTCCCAGCTAATAAAACTGAAAGTCCTTGCTCGTTTTACCTGCCCATTTGTGACTTAATTGGTCTTTCTCCCAACACAGAAGTGTAAAAGAAGGACGAGGCCCTCCATTCAAGTCGATACTGCTCTAATGAGCCATGTTCTCCTTGATAAATACCACCCTTTACTTTGAATTACCCAGACCCATTTCTCCCGACACAAGCGTGCATAATTGGCAAGCCTTTCAGAACTTTGTGTACAATTTTGCTCAAGATTATCTATTGTGGAGATATGCATGCATACACAAGAGCAATGCATCAGAGTGGAGTAAGCAGTTACCAGTTAGGGTGACAAAATTTTAAATCATCTTTGCTTGTCTCTTGCTCTTGTTTCTTTTCACCTCGTTGATTTTGTTTGTGATGCCAGTGGAGTAAGAAAGGAAGCTTGTTCTGTGACACGGAGGACTCTTTCATAGAAGAGTCATCTCCGTCATTCATTACTTTGAGCCTTTTGCTCACAACCAGATGCTTATTTTGAAACCCAGTGTAAATACAGTGTAAATAGTAAATATATTTATATATTTTTAGCAAGATTATGGCCTAGATTCATTCAACATTTGTCCATAATTTTGTGCTTCTTATGCTGTTTTTTTGCTTAGGTGATTAATGACAGTATGAAAAAAAAAATTGTATTTTTTTGTGATTAAATGGTATGCTAGAAGATACCAGCCAGCAAGTTTCCATCAAAGGGGGTAACTTATAAGTCTATAACCACACTGGCAAGACTGTAAATATATTGGCCAAATGGGTACTGTAGAGAGGAGGGTAACGTATGCTTTCAGCATTGCAAGCAAGACTGAACACTATGAACTATGGGTGAAGTAATGGGTCAATTTAAGTCAAATTACTTAGTAGTTTGGTCTTAATAACCGAAAACAGCTTTTTATTTTCTATGCAAAACAAGGTTCTTCTTTGCTATATAGGAAATCAGCTATCTGGTCTGCAGTGTAAATAAAGCTTGGCCACACACCTGGTTGTCCTCATCTGCACCGTCTGCTCCATCTCGACGTCCTTCTCTCGGACCGCTCGTCTGCTTCCCAGTCCGTCCCTGTTCGCCCCTCTAATTGTCATGTATACACTGCCATGGTGCAGATTTACTGCCGTGGTGCCCTTAATTTAATTGGAAACTGTGGCGGGGGAGAGAAGGGAAAAAAGGAAATAAAAATGGAACCAATCTTTCTTCAAACTGGCAATAAAATTTCTCCCGCCATGAATTATTCATCGGCCAGATGGATAGGCCTGCAAATAAAGTGTCGAGGAGGACGCCTGTAGTTAGCTCTAGTTTGCATACAGATGCACTGTTTGCACCTTGGGGCAGGCTCATGCATTTCCTGCCATTTGTTACACGGCCTCTCTTTGCTGTTGCGTAATGCTGCTAAAGTTTGTGCGCGCTGAAACAATACTTCTGCCGGCGTGAATTTGCAGAACTTCCTGGTAAGGGGAAAACTGAACATTGAAAGTGAAGACTTTAGACCTTTGTGGACAGTTCCAGAAAATTCTAAATAACTGGCCTAACAGGTGAAAATTATTCATTCAAATTATGAATTATTTTTAGTGCCCCAAGGGGAATTTGTCATGGCATTCCAATGATAAAATGGTGCAGTAATATCACCTTTGCTGCAACTCTTTTCACAAAATGCAATGGTACCCTGGTATCATATATATACATATACAGAGTTGCAAGAAAAGTTTGTGAACCCTTTGGAATTACCTGGATTTCTGCAGGGGTGGCATGGTGGTGCAGTGGCCTCTGTTGTCACACAGCAAGAAGGTTCTTGCTTCGAATCCCGGCTGGGGCCTTTCTGTGTGGAGCTTGCATGTTCTCCTCATGTCCGTGTGGATTTCCTCTGGGTACTCTGGTTTCCTCCCACAGTCCCAAGATTTGCAGGTTACGTTAATTGGAGAGTCTAAATTGCTCCTAGGTGTGTGAGTGAATGGTGTGTGTGCCCTGCAATGGACTGGTGAACTGTCCAGAGTGTATTCCCACCTCTCCAAGTATTTGGACAGCAACACAATATTTGTTATTTTGGCTCTGTGCTGCAGCACATTTGATTTAAAATGGAATAGCATGCAGTTAAAGCACATACTGTCAGGTTTCATTTGAGGGTATTTACATCCATACCGGGTGATTGGGCATCAGTCATGGGTGGAGGGTCTTACAATTCAGCAGAGACCCAATGAAAATGCAGTCCAATGTAATCTATGATCTGGAAGAATTGTCCAACAAAATATTCAACCGGAGAAAGTAGATGGAGTCTATGGCATTGACACCACTGATTTGCACACTGAAGGAAGGCTAATGAAATCGCCCCATGTTTCATTGTACAAGTATTGTCATTTGGCTTGGTTTGTTGTGCACATTTTATGACTGTTTCGCATAGCCTATGCCTAATGACCCCATTTACAACGGTATAAATTAATTACCAATCTACTTTAGCACCTTGGAGAATTCCATTTAGGGACCAATGTCCAATGATCTGTAACTGACCATTATCCATATTCTGCAATGTTGGCTACAGTCCATGATTTTAACTAGCATCTTACAACAAATGGGGTCTTGGGAGGAGCAGAAGGCATGGCGCCATCTCATGATTACAATAAAATGCTACGTTTTTAGGTGCAAAACATAATGTTCCAGCCTTTGTAAGAGATATTTTAGCAAAGGAAGCACTGAGTTTCATAGCCTGTGCTGCATTAGTTTACATTTGTGGCCACACCTCATCTCAGATATTTTTTGTTTTAGATGGGTCTTGCTGTCAAATTACCTTGGAATGTACATGTAAAGTAAAAGGCTGGTTTTTGGAACAATTCACTTTCAATGATGGCCTGTAATGACAAATACATTTTTGTCACTCACCCCAAAGAAGCATGGAGGAATGCTTTAAGGAATATACATTCTTGTGCATACCTAACATGCAAATGGTGTCTTCCGCTTCCTCAACTGTAACAGCTGCTATGGTCATTGACAAGTATACACTTTGCATAGCTTTTAAATATCCTGTGCCACATTAGCACCAGGCTTCAGGTTGTATATAATAGGTTCATGCCTGGCATTGAGCCCCATTTGCATAAATGTTGGTCATATGGCACAAAAATGTATGAAGATAACACAACATCATGCATAACCACACTGGCGGCACACTATGTTGCTGGTCCCCTGCTAGCACAATTGTGTGTGCTTGCCACCCACTATGGGTGCTTTGTGAAAAGGAGGTATTTTTTCTGGCATTTCTAACAGTTTAACAGGTGCAAAAGCATTGCAATTTTCCAACAAAAGAAAGGTGTGAGAGAACATTTATATTTGTGTGTTGTTCTTTTTATAACCATTAATGAGTGCTAAGGTTTACTCCTTTTTCTTAGGACATAATAGAAAAATTGTTGTTTTTTGCCAAATCCAAAAATATCATGAGAAGCAGGAGGCCTTCTGAGTGTTCAAGGTCTGGTCACCTTGAACACCAGACCTGAAGGCTGTTACCCATCAAAGCTTTTCTGTTTGTGATATTTGGGCGTGTAGTACAATAACCTACCATTACTGGAATTATCTAAATTTGTATCTTTTTTGTAACAAATCCCACTGTTGTATCTGAGAGCAGCTGGATTTCTTCCCTTGAGATCTCAGTAAAGAGAAAACTTTGTTTCATTGCACTCTGCCTTATGGAAATCGTTTATTAAGGAATACAGTTTAGTGTAATTTCCATGACATTGGGCAGTACTCTTATTCTGTACAGGTTGGTGGAGTGAAATTTCATGAATGTGTAACTCACCAAATTCAGTTAAGAAAAGGCTAACAATTTTATGATTCAAAGTTAATGACAAGTATTGACTGAATCCAGGCTCCAGTGTGATTAAAGCTTTCACACCAGGGCAATATGAAGTAAGATGATACGAAACTCAATGAATCAGCCAGTGAGCTGAGCCTGTTGTGGTAACACCTGAGCTAGGAATATGGGAGACGTTTCCACTCCTCCCCCTCACAGTGAACACAGAAAGGATATAAAGAAAGAATACACAGGATGTATAAATGAGCATAGGACACTTCTGTTGTGTGTATTTGTGTGCGTGTGTGTGTGTGTGAGAGAGAGAGAGATACAGGGTGGGGCCTGGCGAAAAGGAAAACAGACAGATGGTAGGAAGAGGAAGAGATAGCATGAGAAATGGCACAAGAGAGATGAACAGTCTAAGAGAGGAGACAGAATGTGCTGTGGAATGCGGTAGAGAAGGTGACAGAAAGAGGGGGGGGACTGTGCTTTTGTTGCCTCTCTCTCTATCGGGACATTAGTGTATTTACAGAGAAAATGCTGAGGCATAGAAAAGCAGGAGAAGGCATTTCCATAACAACAGCACACCTTCAATATTTAATGAACTTCATCTTGTAGTTTGTTCTGAAATAGACCCAGCTCAGCCATACCTGCAGCAGATGTTTCACTGGCCTGGCTGAAGGACCAGCAGCACTCAAACTTTTGAAGGACCCCTTAATGACCCTGTTGCTCTGCCATGGCTACCTTGAGGTCTCCTTATACAGCCACTAGGAACAGAGACCACACTAGTAGGCACCAGGTTGAATCAGAAAGGAGATCTGTTAATTCCACAGTAAATAGCAATAGAGAGACAAAGAGAAGGTATACGACAATCAGAGAAACAAAGAGCATCTCCCAGTTTAGTTTAGCTATGTAATGTTATGTTGTCTGTTATTGTTATTTGTCACATTTATAAAAAATGCTCTGCCAGTAACATATTATGAAATTTTATTTGAAATTGAAAATGGAAAGGAGGGACTGCTGGGTAGCTCATCTGGGTAAGGCGCCATACTGTAGTGCAAGAATGAGCCCCACAGTCTCTAGATTGAATCTAGACCATGCCAGTATCAACTTTCACTGTTAGCTTCATAGGACAGTCTGTAATTGCCAATTGAGTCATCCAGGGTATGGGAGGTTTCAGTCTGTTAGAGGTCCGCATTTCATCGCTCTCACTTGACCCCAGTTAGTTGATCGGGTGCCCATAGACTGCATACTAAAGCCACTTATGAAAGGTCTTCCTCTCCCCCCCCACTCTATGAGAGCTTGGATGTAGTGTGTGATGTGAAAAGAAACTGACTGGTGACATCATGCGTTGCTGAGGAAAACCATAGATATTGGCCCTACAAATAAATGCGGCCGCATTTGTAGATAGTTGAACATTCCAAATTAGGGTGAGAACTGCACATCAGCCCCACATCAGCGGCAGAAAAAGGAACAGCTAGAAAAAAGAGTGAAGATTCTGTTGATAAGAAGACCACAAACCACTTAAAGCATAACAATAACAATATTGTTATTTATAACCTTTTGTTACCCAGATATTTTATCTGGATATATGTATGACCATGCCCATAATATATATATATATATTATATATATATATATATATAAGAAGTAGAAATGGAGAGAGGAACAAAGATGGTAAAAAAACACATTGTGAGAAGTGGGAAGAGAGGGACTGGGAAAGAGAAAAGGAGAGATGTGAGACAAAAGTTCGAGAAAGACAGCACTGGGGAGGAGAGCGAGACAGACTCATTTTTGTTCTTCTGAGTGAGTCAGGGATAATGTGTTCCAGAATATTAATTTCCTGGCTCCGTCTCCGGTCCCGCGCGGTCCGTCGGCAGATGTCGTCGCTTTCGCAGACGGAACGAGGCGAGAGAGTCCGAAGCGGGCGGCGAGGAGAGCCGCGCGGCCCGGCGTCTCCGGATCTTCAAATCCCACCAGCAGCTGCGCTCATCATTCGGTTACTTCAGGAGATTAGGGCCGAGTCGCGGGTGACGTGCAATGAGGAACCCGGGCCAAACGGCTGATGAGCTGGAAGCAGGGTGCCTGTAAGGTGATTAACCCTGTCTGCTCAAGCAGGTGACGGACATGTTGATGTTGTAATTGGGAAACGCTCCCGTCCCTCGGTTTTAAACGTTGGGTCCATAAACAAACGGACTACCGTCTTTATTATCACAAAACAACGCATTGGCTGATGGGGGAAACTGAGCAATCGTATGCTACATATTCGCATGGGTGTTTTGACGCGCATGCACATGCATTCGTCTAGTACCTCATTGTGGAATGTGCGTTATCAATATTCTTTTTCTTGTTGTGGTCACGCAAAGGGATTTAACTTACTTTGTGACTGATGGCAATAAAAGTGCTCGAGTCAGCATCAGTGACATTTCACTTTCTGAGTTAATACGATCGTCACACGCGGCGCGGCAGCCCAGGGGGGGTCGGAGCGGTCGGACACGGGGAGATACGCTTGATCCGGCGCTGACCCGGTGATTTATTTAAACCGGAGAGCGCGCTAAATCAAAGTGCGCCTTTCAGCAGGAAGTCTTCGACCTTTCGACTCCCTCTCTTTCCCTCGTGACATACATACATCTGCGACTCGAAATTTGCGATCCCTGTAACAGAGTTGTTACTCCGGCGCATCTGGGAACGAAGGACAGCGTTTCTTGGCATGTGCGTAGATGGTTGGTGCGGAAAAGAAAGAAATAACAATGTAGCATTTGTTTCATTACGGTGATAAAGCTGAAGACAGGTCCCCGTTAAACAACCGTAAAGCAAGGACTAATGCCCCAGGAATAAAAGCGGACCATATGTTTCCTTTGCGAGGGGAAATGAACAGCTTCGGGCCTGTCATGCTGTAATCCTAAAGCAGGCCGTGACAGGGAAGGTGGAAGAAAGCTGGCAGCTGCAGTAGCACTGAAATGAGGCACAATCTTCAGAAAAGCTCTTCAAATTGATGCTTCGTATCGTCACTGTTTAAGGTCAGGTTTGGACCCCGTTGTGTTCCTTTCTCTTTATGAGGGAGCTGTTTGTACTGCTCTATGGCCTGGTGCTATGCAAGGCTCCTCTGAGTCTGTGGATTCCTGTGTTTCTGGTCAGACGGTGTCTTACCAAGTTTCTAGCTGATGCTCAATTGTTATGAAATCACTTTGCAGGAGGTACATTTTTTACATTTTGTTATTTCAAAGATAGATTGTCTTTGACAATTCCATGAATGCATTGCTCATACCTTGTGTGGCTAGATTCATTCCAGGTTTACTGCGTCGCTTTCTGTTTCTCACAGACTTTCACAGTACATTTCTCATAGACGTAAAGCAAAATTCAAAAGATTTCTCTATGGAAAATGTATTCATAACTTTGAATGGTGAAAAATTGATAAAGAGAACTGTCTCAGCACAGAAAGCAAATAATGAAGAATGCACTATCATCACTGCCTGCCAGCCAGGTAACATTAGCTTTATACAGAGACCGTATTTTGTCTGCAGTTGTCTGGCAGTGAATTGTTGTCCATTAAGCGCCGTAAAGAATCATGATCTCACCTTATTTGAGTAAGTAAGACAAATTACACAGTTAAGTGCCCAATCTGTTAAAATTCAGCTGTACGATCGTGCAAATTTAGTAACATGGTCTCCTCCACTGACTGGACAGGACTTTCAAGACCAATTACTTTTATGTGAAATAGAAGATTGATATCTTCACCTTAGTTGGACCTTTTATGCTCATTCTTACAAACAAATGATGTTTGGATTTACCCATATATCGATGAATCTTTTTTCCACGTCTCCTTTTTTCCCTCCAAATTTTAAATATCCAATCACGTTTCTGGGCCAGCTTCATTGCTGCGACATCAATCATGAACTTGGGTGAGCAACTACTAGCATGCACCTCCCCCCCAAAACATCCGTGAAAAATACCCAGAGTGCCCAGCTGTCACTTCCTTTCAGCCTGGGGGCCACCTCCTGAGCTGTGCAGTCATTGTGCCAGAGGACTGCGCTGCTTAGGTAGCTGGTGGCGGCAGACAGATGAGAAAAATGATCCAGAGATATTCCCCCATGTATCTTGCTCTCCTCTTACCTGAAGGTTCCCCTAGGTGGCCCATTCCGGGAGGTTATTACCGAGTTAAAAAAATAAATAAATCACTTCCATCGGGATGCAGAGGAAGGGGTTGACTCCAGGCCACGGGAAGTGCTTCTATACAGAGAGCCAGACAAGCTGACAAGGCAGTGGATTTGTAACCTTCAGTTTAAAACAGTTAAGAAATATCAAAGCTATGCTTATTAGGATTAACAAATACATATATGAATGTTTATTAATGAGCCGCTGCAAGCAAGGCTTTAAGTTTCCGGGCTGACCTGGTTACTGTGACGAGTTACCCACAAGTGGCCAAAACTGTTCACCCTTCAGTCACTTTCTTGGCCTTTGATTGGTGATTTCCTGGAGTATGCCCCACCCTCTCACAGCTGAAAATATGCAAGTCAAGGTTGAAAAGGCAGTTTATTGAACTAACAGTATTTAATTCTATCTCATCCTATGTTGTTCTTTCTTGATGGGGACTTCAATATTTTTACATATCTGAATTTTTAGGAATATGACTTTGTGGTCCACCAATGAAGAGCATGTTTTTGGTCTCACATAATGGAAAGACAAGATTGCTCCACTGAATTTCACATCTGTCTATGAATGTTTAATTATGCTTTGTACTAATGATTGAAAGGGCACAAAGAAAGCAATTTGGCTGAAGAATCTTTGACAGTTTGTTTTTCAGTGCGATTTCCTTCTTGGAACAAGCAACCAGGGAACCAGATTGTTTGAGCGGAAATTCAACGAGAGGAATGTGTAATTAGCATTTCTGTTGCTAACAGGAATTCATTCGGTGGAACAAGTACTGAGCACAGTTTGTTATTCTGAATTTCCCAGACAGAAAGAGCTTCTTTTTAAAACTTCCATGTTCTGTTACATTTGAGTCTTCTTGTCTCACTGGAAATTAGAAGACAATTAATACAGCCATGATCCAAGGACAATT
Organism: Anguilla anguilla; assembly: GCF_013347855.1. Lineage (NCBI taxonomy): Eukaryota > Metazoa > Chordata > Actinopteri > Anguilliformes > Anguillidae > Anguilla > Anguilla anguilla. The sequence goes on along the minus strand of NC_049206.1, from coordinate 21,603,952 downwards.
TCAATTACCAGCACTTTCAATCAATGCCAAAATTAATTAATACACACAATAATTACCACAATTACTGCATAAAATTATAGCAATGCTTACTAAAGGGCAAATGTATGAGTTGCAAGCCGATTTTTCTGAAGGAAGGGCAACATCAAGCATTGGACTGTTAATGCAGGCACTTGTTTGAAAAAAAATCTGAAGAAAGGATCAAATCAATACCACAAATTTCTCCTTTCACTCATTGGTGGCTGCTGTTTTCTTTTTTTTTCTTTTTTCTTTTTTGTTTTTTTCTCTCTCTTCAAAAGATCCTGAGCCTCACTTTTAGCTGAAAAACCTTTTGCTGAAAATGCACTAAAGTCCGTCAAAACAGCAGAACTGCCAATACGCAGAAGCGTGCTGCTGGACGGACGTCTGAGCAGTGCATTAACTAACAACACGCCCAACCCACGCTGAAAAAAAATAGCATTTATAAATGACCTTCCTTGTAGGTGCCTTTTGTTTGAACCAAATTCAATTGGCTTTCCCCTCTAATGTTTGAGAGGCTCTTCTGGTAAATGGGATTAAGCTTGAGAGACAGATTCCTTTTGGGTTCTCTGTTAATGTGATGGATATGTTGTGCTTGCTATCCTACCAGTATTTTTAAGAAGTTTTTTTCCACATGCTGAACATATTTTTGGGGCGAGGTAATCCAAAAGCGAATGGATCCTACCGGATCAAAAATGTTTTATACACATGCAGATTTGGACAAAGACAAATATTGAATGAATTCAGGCCATTGTGCATATCTGTGTGTCCTTTACTCTCCAAAATAGCTATACGACTATATCCATATCCGACTGTTTTCTCTATATGAAATCTTGCTTGTCTAGCACAACATTACCGAACTTTGGAACCATACATTGATTATTTCAAGAGCCAACTTATAAGGCGTCATACTTTGCCTTTACTTTGGGAAGTTTGAATGTTTAGGTACAACTTTATTTTTAGCTGGGGTCATTCGTCGTACCCTCCGACTGTGCAGACATCCATTATTGATACCCTGAATGTGCCCAGTATCCTGACACGGGGCCGTCCCATTTTCCCCGGCTGCCCTACTTCCCAAAATCCTCAAGGGCAGCCTGGTTGCCGCAGTTGGGGAGACCTGCTATATTTATAGCCCAGCCTTTTCCCTCTAGAGGGGTGTTAGCTCCCTTCATTCATCTGTAAAAATAAATAAATAAATATAAATCCGGGATAGATTTGATTACATGTGCCGCGTGGTCACCTTCACCTTCCATTTTGTTGTCCCAGCTGTTTAAATGTGTGTGTGTGTGTGTGTGTGTGTGTGTGTGTGTGTGTGTGTGTGTGTGTGTGTGTGTCTTTTACATAAAGATGCTTGTGATTGCACGAGCAGCAGCGTGCTGGAACATGGGGGCAGTGCTCATTATTCAACGTCAAGGGATACGGGCACGGAATAAATGGTGCATGAAGTTAGAGTGACTAAACCGAACGCCACCTGCAAACTTTAATACACCTGTAGGTCTGACAGGAAAACGAGCTCCGTCGCTTTCAGTGGTCCCAGATATAAAGTATCTTTGCAAGTTATGAAAATGATCAATCCTCCGTAAAGTCAAACTGAGTATTATTTGGGTTCACTGACAGAAACTCAGGAAGCTATTACTGCATACAAAATATGCAGCAAGAAGAGGAGGACGTCATTTGTCAAAGCAAATAGACAAAAAATGAATGTTAAAAATGGGGTGCCCTTTAACACTTCACTGAGGCCTGTGCACTTGAACATACACACAGAATATACCTGGTGAAACTCTAGAAGCAACATTTATTTATTTATTTATTTATTTTGCTATTTTACTCCAACTCGTGCAAGGCGTGCATTCTGTTGGTCATATTTTCTCTGTCAGCGTCTGAGAGACTTTGATTATGGGTAGGCTCTGGGCTCTTAATGCTTTCGGTTATAAAGAGTCTACACTGAACACAGCTGAAGCTGAACTCCCCATCACAGCTTCCTTGGCCCCGTTCGCCTGCAAACAATTGCACTGTTAAGGCCTGTGTATGTAGCGGGAAGTGGAAATAAGAGTGGGGGTGGCAGATTTTGCACTTTTTTTGGGGGGGGGGTAATTCACTCAGACACACTTTATCACATCAACTCTCCGCTCAAGTCACTCTGGCAGTACGTCTGTTTTGTCTGTCTGGCGGAAAAACCCCGAAAAGGATTGCTAATGGTCATTTACACCGTACGCTAACACCCCAGGCAGTAGTTCAGCATTTCTCGCTCAGAAAGCCCCATTTTATATTGAAGAAATAGAGCAAACCTGAAGTCTGTTTCATTTACAATGTCCCCCTTACTTTGGACCGGGAGAAAAATGCATTTCCGCCGGTGGATTCTGCGGGCCCCAGAGGTGCCGTGATGTACGACCCGCTCCGGAGGAAGCAGATGGAGGCAGCGACCACGGCTTGCTCCAGTCGCTCCGCCGAACGTGCGCCACCAACGAACGACCGGCCTCGACCGCGCCGGGGGGAAACGACCGTCTAAACGGCCCGACCGCGGCGCACCTCCCGCGAGCTGTTACCGCCGTCTCGGTCACCACGGTTACGCAGAGGGATGACCACTTGTTTTCCAATCACGTTGGCTGGAGTGTCGATTTTTGAAAGGGTTATGGCAGTTGGGAGGAGGGGGTAGCAAATACAATGCAGTGTAAAAAAAATATATAATTTATAAGTCATTATCATTTATCAAGACAGTTTTGTTTTCATTCCAGTGTCTGAAAAAACACAACTTTGATACATTATCAAATTTTCAAAGCAAGATTGTAGGAAATGTGATGTGCAAATGTTTATAATAAACAGAATACCGGCAAGTCACACAGTTCTATAATTACGCAGGATATATATTTCAGGCAACATTCTCAGAAACAGAAAGACAGAAAGTATTCAAAAGAAACCTTTATTAAATTGACTGACTGCTATGTATTTGCTCCTGAATTCAAAGCTATGCCTGATGATGAATCTTACTGCTACAGACTATGGTTTTGTAATTTCCTGCTCCAGAGGATTTGTTACAATTTCCTTCAAGAAGCATATTTAATCTGTAAAGCAACTTGATATAACATTGGATTACCTGATTAAAGGTGGGAGTGACAAGATTTGATATCTGTCCAAAATGGCTACACTCACCATTTATATCAAGTTAATCCCTATGACAATCTTGATACAGTAAGGTTTATGTAGAAAACTAGTGCATAAGGTTTCATTTTATTTCAGACCATGAGCCTTGACACAAATTCTGTTATGAAGTGACAGAAAATGGGTTTTGCCAAGCACCCATAATGCAGTTTTGACTTTCTTGCCAGTTTTGGAAGCAAAGATTAAGCTGTCCTAGGTCTATTGAAGAGATCAGGGAAGAAACTGTATATTTGAAAATGTAAATATTTTGGAATTTCTTTTGGAAAATGTTGGAAACATGATATTTGATTCTGTGTTCCTCAGTGAAACCATTTTGCTTTTTTATTTTGTAGAACTGACATTTGAGGAGCAAATGCTACATTTAGGCCAAATGTTCCATTTAAGTGAATTATGCAAAGGATCAAAACATAAATGTTATGAAAACCATGAGACCATTTTTTTTTTTCAAATCTGGAAACAATGGTCAAATCTAAAGACTCTAACATTTAACAATCACGCTTTCAACAGAAACACATCACATGTATGGTCCTATAAGAAAACTGAAGCAGCACACACTTTGCTGCTCTTAAAGTGTTTTTGAGCTAAAGTTAATCTTGGGGTTAGAGGCTCTCAGCGACAGCGAAAAGTGTCAACTTTTAAGCCAAACAGCTGGAGCAGCCACTTCCTGAACGTGAATGCCGGACCGGTGACTGCTGGGACTTATCTGTGGGGAATCGTGAGTGCTCGAGCCAAACTCAATCAACTCTGGCACTATTGGAGAGGTTATGTATGATAGCGTCCGCCAGGGCTGGAATGACAAAGGCGCTCGACAGAAAAAACAAAACGCTTCCAGAGTTCGACTCATCCCCGAGTGTAATCACAACCCGTGGACTCGCCGTGATGAATCTCGACTGGCCAGTGCGGGTTTGATTAATACCCTCTTTTTCGGGGCCCAAAATTACTCTCTACAAAACCCATTCATCAAGCCAGGATACCAGGCCTTGGCAGGGCCTCGGCCAACCATGGTTAAATCACTCACGTGTTTGACAGGAAACAAAGGACCCCAGAGACGCTCTGAAGGGAAGGAGCGTTGGAGCCGCCTCTGTAGCTGCGGCGGCCGTTCGGGGCTGTCCGGCTCCAGGGACGTGGCTGACCTCCTCTGCACGCACCACACCGTCACAGATAACGCAACGCAGCGGTGGCATTACATGCCTCTCTATCTCAGGAATCTGTTTCTCAGTGTGCCGCCTCACCAAATTCAACCGGAATCACGTGCGGGATTTAGCACGGCGGCTAAAGCGTTCGGCACGAGGACCCACGGTTTGAACCTCAGAGAAAACAGCCTTAGGCTCTCGGGTTTCAATACCGAGCCGGACCATCTTCCAATGCCGTAACGGTTGACATTTTCACCGTAGATTTTTGTCGTATTCGCGGTTTCGGGTGTTGGAGATGGAGCATTCTCATTGTGTTCTCTGTTCTCCACTGCTGCTACAACAGAATTGATTCTAGGTTTTTTTAATCAAGAACCGCTCCGTGTTTCATGCACTCCAAGAACACTCGCCTCAGCTTCCGTGGACTACTCTACCAGCCACGGGCAACTACAGTGTCCTCAGCGGGACTAAAATTGCTTTTAAGTGCTACCTGTGTAACCAGCTAGAATCTAAAAAAAAAAATTATCAAATGCTACAAATAAAAAACACCGAGATTCATTACAGGGAGATTTTTTTTGCACCTGCAGGGGGGGAATTAATGCACTGTCGACTATCCATATTGGCCTATTTACTGTGGTGAATAGCTGAAATTGCATTTATTAACCAAGAAGATGTTTGGTGTTTATTCAGTGAAAGATGATTCCTCTTTATTCAGTAGAGACTTACAGTTCAATAAACAACTAAGAATGCAAGGCCTCGACAGCTTCTCTTGTTGAGAAAAGTCGACACATACAGCCTGAATACACACCGATGCTTTCTTTTTTTTTTTTAACCAAAATCATTCTGTTGTGCAACGCATACTGCATGTATTCCTGATTACGTTTTCAAATAGTTTTCAAGCCCAAAACTGTCAAATTGTTCTAATTTATTATTAAAGTTCCCAGTAAAGTATTGTGTCCGCATCAATAATACATAAGCCTGGAATTTTAGTCAAACGCACTGAAATCCTTCATCCTTCCTGATACATTCCTAGCAAAAAAAAAAAAAAGAAAAGCACACTGGTGTTGTTCTAAAATGTGATTGTTTTTATTGTGCAGTCATAATGAAAACATTTCAACCACACACGTCTTCATTAGGTAACTAACAGAACTAAAGAGGTAAATTGACTGTTAGGAAAGCATTAAAAGAATTATAAGAATAAACTTGTTCAAAGTATTTCACCATGGTCATATTTTTCAAACCTGGAGATTGCTTATGCACTATAATGTTTAGCTCTTAATTTTGACAGGATGACAGTAATGACAGGAGCCAAGTCACATTGTCAGAAAGGCAGAGAATGGTCAGACGTATGATGCTAAATGCAGCTAAAAAATTGCAGTAATTGTTTGTGTGTGAATGCCAGTAAACCTTCACTCGAGATGGCTGGATACACAAGATAACTCTGCAAGTTATTTACTGTCACCTTGGTCGTACGCGCAACAGTTTGAAACTCTAGATGAAAACAGACCAGGTGGAAGCAGGTCCATTTCCCAGGGAGATGAGGAAGTGACCCCCCCCCCCTTCCGCGGCAGTGAGCAGGAGACCGGGACGAGAACAGGCGTGCCCCAGCGTGAACTCTGGTCTGTGCGGCGAGCTCAGGGCCTCACGCTGGGCCGGCTTTAATAGAGCCTGTTCTTACGAGCGCATCAAACGGGCCAGAGAGAGCACTGCGACGGGGACACGCCCCGTCCGCGGCGAAAGAGCGGCCTCGTTAAAACCCGAACGCGCAGCCCGCGCGCTCAGCTACTGAGCAACGGGTCATCCCAAGTGGACAGGAGTTTCGGAACCTTTACCTTTTTCTCTTACTGAGATTAATACTGGGCTTCAAATCACCCTTATCTATCTGTAGGTTAGTTATCATATTACAGTGAACGGGAGGTAAAAATCACTGCTGTTCGTGAACTTTGGTTATTCGAAGCTGGTGTAATACGCTCTTTATGATTTGTATTGTGTGCACAGAAACTGAAAAGGCATTGACAGCACTACCTCAGCTTACATACTGTGCATTCATCGGAAGAGACAACAATACCATCTTCGGGTGTAAAGTAGCCTCTAAATGTTGGCTATGGAAATTTCCGAGTCATAAAAGTAATTGTACAAGAATGAACATGTCAAAGCGACAGATTTTAACATTTCTAATGCGTAGCATTCGGTTTAAATCGCTGACAATTTAAATCTCTTTTGTCTCGAAAGGATGGTTTTATCTCAAGAGATGCTGTCATTCATACTGTACCAAGTGATTATCAGACAGACAGGCCCCATTTTCCATCTCATGCATTTGGTGTTAAGAGTAAGCTTTCAGTAAGATTTTCATTTTACTTTAATGTAGCTATGTTACATTTTGTTTTTTTCTTCTTCTTCTTCTTCTTCTTTACTGGGTGGGGTAAAAATGTCATTTTCTGCAATGCCAACAGTTGTGTGCAGAATTTATTCAGAAAGAAAAAGTGCAAGAGCCTATAGGATACCAAAAAAAAAAAAAGAATGACAGCAGAATTCAGTGAAAGCCCTCACAGTAACTCATATGTTAAGATTTGTAGTTATTCACATGCTCATTGTCTTTCTCATTGTGTTTGTGAGTCACCATAGTCTCTCTCTCTCTCTCTCTCTCTCTTTGAGCTGTAGGGGTTTAACATGTGCATTCCCATTTAGTATGTGGCTGTCAATGGACTCGACAATAAACAGGGGAGCATGCTGATGAGCTTTTAAATATTCATGCAATTTTAATCTAATAAATGTAAAAAACAAACAGACTGCAGATGATGCAGGCATGCTTGTTTACTGAGTTCAGTGCCCTTGTTAATTGCTTTGCTTATTGCCTCCTGGCTGTGGCTGTGTGAGAAATATTAACAGAAATATTACCTGTCAGGAGGAGTGTGAGAAATATTACTCAAAACGACAACATATCTCCCTGTAATTTAACCTCTGTGAAATTAAACTTTGGGGGTAAACTCTCTGCAAAGCTGTGCTGTTGCTTCTCTTTATATCAGAGAGTGCTCTGACTCTCAACCAAAAGTGGTCAAAGCTGATGGTAGTTCACCCCTACAGTCCCGTAGTTTTCACATGTGCAAGAAATGTTGTGGGAATTAGTTTGCTGTTGTTTTACTCTAGCAGTGTAAAATAACTGCATTTGGGAAGTTCTATTTTCCTGGTCAGCAGTTCTCAGTCCCTGGGAAAATATGGGCTACATGTGCCCACCGGTTATCAATTATTTATTAAAAATAGTAATTTAGAAAACCTTTCATACAGAAATACCATTAGACATTACAGAAAACATAATAATGTATACAAGTATATTAACTTACTTCCCACACACCACAATATTTTGGGCTGCTCCATTTTATGGATTAGGCATCACAGGTTGAGAAGCACTAGATATTATGTGTGATATGGGTTGCTACTGTGTACTTGTATAATGAATAATCATGCAATGCATCTTTTTGTCTCCAAGCCAAAAAAGGTTATCTGGTGTAATTTACTGGTCTGGTCTGAGCTAAGTACTTTTTATTTGCATTTGAATCTATCAATTTTAGGTATTGTACTTTCATGAAAGTACAATCATTTTATCCAAAATTCCATCACATGCTGTTTAGAAGAACATTAATTTCATTTTTCTTCAGTTTCAGGTATGCAATTCTTTGTTCAGACACAGCATGTCTCCAGGGGAAACCAGATTAAATAACGTCCATGATTCCAGTATTCTTTCCCACCAGAATGTAGGGCTTCTGTCAAAATCTGGGCTTCTTTTTTTTTTAGAGAAAGCGAGGAAACAAGTAATAAAAATGCAGGCTGCAATGTTCCAGTTCCCTTTAGGTTTGGGTTTGAGACAGGTCTATGTCATCAAACGGCTGTGAGTGGGAACCCAGAGAGGCAGCACATTGATGACCTGTCCCACCCTGGGTACGAAAATGTAACCAAACGGCGAGTGATTGAAGTTTGAACCCCCCCACCCCTCAAAATGCTGAATATACATGTAAAATACTGCATAGGGAAGCTGGTAGTAAATCATAGAACAACCCTCCCCAAAATACAAAGGTACACAAAAGATAAGTACAGGAAACTTGGAAAACCACGCACCCCTTCCACCCACACCAATAATCGTTAATAAAGAGTTTGAAACATATTAAAAGTACAACACAGTGTTTCTGCAACATTTGTGTTAATGCTGCCAACGATTACAGACATAGTCTGAACATCATGATAATATTTGAAAGCTAAAATTAAATATAAAATAAACCATCATACCTGTCGCTTGAGGCACCCATGATAAAAGCTGAATCTCCACCTTCCTGCTAGAAGTACACAGAGCCAGGAGCTGTGCTTTATCTTAAGGCAGGGGTTGGCAACCCTGGTCCTTAAAATCAGCAACAACTCTAAACCCCAGCAACCAGGTGAAGCGTAATCAGCTGATTCACTTTATCAGTTGCCGTGAGTTTTGAGCAATAATGAAATGAGCAGCCTCCTCCATGTTAGGGAGGAGGCCTAAGGTATGCTGCTTTATTCGGATTTAAGAGGCAGGTTACACCGTCTACGCTAACCACTGCGCTAACGATGAATTCACCTGTAGCAGAGCAGTTAGGCAGCCCCACTAGCGGATCACAAGCAGCGTGGTACTGGTAGAGTACAAGCATAGAATCAGCTTTTAATCCAACAGTGAAGGGTTCTGGTGGTTCCGTAATGACACGGGGAATATTTTCCTGGTGTGATTTCGGTGCACTCATATCCTTAGGAAGCAAGACTAATGCCGGTTGTTTATTATTGGTGGTGAATTACCCCATTTTTTCTTCACCCCATTTTAAATAATTTCTTCCCTCCTGTGGTGTCTTCTAAGATGATAATGCCTTTTCAGTCACCACATCTGAATCCATTTATGAGATATTCTGGAACAACCTTTGTTTCGTTTGCCAGTCAAAATTATGAAAAAATACGAGTGGCAAACAGGTAGGGATCCAAGGCACTCTTGATGGTAAAGTCAAAAGCCTTTATTGAGACATGGCAAGAAATGTATGTCTATGTATTAAAACATTTCATGCCTTCCTGCGAAAAAAACTCAAAATGTATCATGTCTTCATTAGGTTATTATCAGAATAACACAAATCAGCATAAAAGGATGGATTATCATAATAGGTCAGTATCATTATCACATGAAATTACATGGTTAGGTACCTCTGAAGGCGAGTTGTCAAAAACTTGAAAATTAGAAGTGGGTGCTGTAGTTTTTATGAGTAAGAGCACGTTTAATTCAGCGCTACACACGCACAGCATTACTCAGAGAAACCAGGGGCCTGTTTTGTCGAGGGACAATCAAAACCAGCTCTTGTTAAGTTGCCATGGCTACTGTATGACATGGGGGTTGCATGATTACCTCCTCTCCATGCTGTTTGTAGACATTTTTCAAAAGGGGCACTTTTGACACAGAGCAACATTTGTTACCGCCACATCAGGAAAGGCCACATGCACAGATTACTTTTCTCAGTGCGCACGTTGCTTTAGATTTGACTCATAAATGGCGGCATTCAGTATTTCTTGAATTAGTTGAGCTTGCCCTCGCAAGAGGTGATCGCCAAAATCATCCAATGCACTGCAGAATATTAATCCCGATGCTATGTTTAGAATAAAACAGGCCATGTCTGAACATTGTACCCTTTGATAATAATGTCTTTTTCATCCTTATTTTATCTAATTTATTATTTTAAGTCAAGGCCCTCCTAGCTGATATGGAGGTCCGTCTGCAGGAGCTGCAAAACTGCACTGCTTTGTTAAAAGAAAATTACTCTTGATTATTCATAGACATTAAACGGGACACATCTCTACATAAGGTAATTTGTAAGAAAAAAAAACAATCTCAAATTATAATGAAGAGCATAACCATATCAGAAGCTCTTTATCAAATGTTCCGCTAATTATTCAGTGGCTTATTTTTCTAAAGGATGTGGTCCTGTTCGTGGCGCAGTTGGTGTAAGGGAGATAATTGAAGAGTTTAACAGGACCACACCAGATTTACTGTAGTGCTATAGGTTCTGCGTGGTGCCAGATTGATGTTCATTTCTAATTTCCAAAGAGACTTAAATTGGCCTGGATTGAGTGGGGAGAAGGGGGGGAGGGGGGAGGGGCGTTGTCGATCAAGGTTTTAGCATTCAGTTCAAAGCAGTTATTGCCATAACTTCAAATGAAGGAAGACACACAACAGACATTTAACACGCAGAAATAAAAAATGCTAAACTGAACCAGAACGTCTTGCAGAGGGGCCGCGGACCCCAGATCGCGGTAATTAACGCGCCCGCGTTCAGGGAGGCGAACTAAGAAGCTTCCTGCCTGCTTTCCTTTCGCCGCGCGGGATCAGGCGGTCCCCGCGGACCGGCGCGGTGAATTCAAATCAGTTTAAACCGATTTCGTACGGTGCTGTCTCTGCCAAAATACGTTTACGTCCCTGTCAATCATCTGCGGCGGAACAATCTGCATTTTTGCTGATGTTTATCTGCGGCTGGGGAAATATGCAAACCGTCCACCATGAACGAATAAGCAAACGGAAAGACTTGTGGAAGCGCGCTGTACGTTTTCCTTTCAAGAAAACCGAGTACGCTCCTTGTTTGTTATTTGAATCACGGCACGTACAAGGACGTAAGGAACAAACATCCACGTTCAACCAAGGCCTCACGAAGATGAAGATGAAGACGTTGATGAAGATGCATTGTCAAAATGCTGTCAGCAACACTGAACAAGAGGAGTTTACCACCATCTTTACTTTTCTTTAAATCATAATACTTTCAAAGGTCCTAAAATGTGACCACGAGGAGGAAAGTTAGATTTGTGTGCAGATAGTATGTTCCAGAGAAAATGTTTTATTTTTTTCGCATCATGTATTGCAGATGTTTTGCCCATGTTAAAATGGTTGACCGAGCGCTCTGATTTTAAATGGCACTGAAGCTCGATTGTCAGGTTTCAGCTGAAGCTGCGCATATCCTTTTGAAGTCTGCATTTCACTGAGCAGCACATGCAACAGCTCAGATGCACTCTGTAAACACACAGATTCGGTCCAAAGTGTCACATCCCATCAGCCTGCGGGGCAAATAAAATGAAAAGGCAAGCTTGTGACAGGTCTGCGTAGTATCTCTGTCCTATTTCATTGCCTCCCTGCAGTAAGACATAGAAAGGCAGCGAAAGCAAGGCGGAGAGGGGAAGAGAGGAGGGCATGACGGGCCACATAACGGGACACTAAGCAGGGTCAACCCACCGCGAAACACATCACCACACGAGACTGGATGGCTGGCATCTGTCAGGCCACACATCACAGGCACTGTAATCCATAGGTATACGATGTCTAGATCAAACGCTCGCCAACTGTCTAATATGGTATCCTTGACAGAAAGCAAAGCAAGTTTTCCATAGATAATTTGCTTGCATTTGTACCCTCTCTCTTTTTCTCTCTATCTCTCTCTCTCTCTTTCTCACACACACACACACACACGCACGCATACACGCATGCATGCAAGCACATGCACACAAACACACGCACACACACAAGTGCGTGTATTGTTATACATTCAGTCATTTAGTTTTCTCACTTTGTATAATAACGTATATCCATATTTCATAGTTTCATGCAGATTTTCAATTTTGACACCTACCCAGATATTCATGAAATCTTTGCTTTTCAAGGTCAATGCTGAAATGTTCACCATAGCCATAAAAGCCTGTACTGATATTGACAGCTATGGCGGCACTTTTTTTCAAAGCCTTACTCTCCTCCTTTATCATTCGTCATTATAGACATGGATTCCACGTGAAGCAACGTGCAGAGAGATCACGTGAGTAGCACAGTTGCATTCAGTGACATCCCATAATGTTTTTACAACAATTATCATGCTACAGCAAGGGCTCTTTCCCGGTAACTGAATAAGACAAGTTGAAATATGATTTGACTCCTGGGTATAGAGCTGACACCGTGAGGTAAATCGCTTTTGAATCACGGGACTTCTGTTCTTCATTTCTAAGGCTCTGTCAGTTTATGGCAAGTAGGCCGCTTCTCGGGGTCTGAAGCATTTCTGCGCTCCTGGACCACAGAACTTCAGAACAGACGAAATGCTTCCACAGTCCAGGGCAGAATCAATGCCCTCGAAAGGTCAGCCGTGCCGACTCCTCCTGTTTTGGAAAAGAGCAAATGGACATCAGGGCACAATGCCGAAAGAAAACAAAACACAACGAAAGACAGGAGGACAGAAACGCTTTCGCGCGGCATGGAAAATCGAGCCACGCCGGCGACTAGACGGGCTAAGTGTCCGGTGCCGTGGGGCCTGAAATCGGATAGCTCTGTTAGCTACGCACCCCGCTCCCCTGGTTCCAGCGCTCTCCATTAGACTCGATTTGGCCCATGCCCGAGAGGTTCAGTTACCTTTCTTTTGTTTGAGTTTCGCTGAAACCAACACTGTACATTTTTTTGAAAAGGCCCTGGCTCTGTGGAACCTTTGTGGGGTAGCGCGGAGTGGTAGTTTGGGAGCTTGACTAATTAACTTGAATCCCTGGAACTGCTGAAGGCCTTTGAGCAAGTGCAAGTTGTTCTGCTGTCATGTCATTTTGGAAATATAAAATGATAATGATTATTAATAATTACAAGTTTTAAATGAACAGTGTCTGCCATCACACAAGGCCAGGAGCCCTAAGCATTCTGGTAAATACTGCACAACTGAATGCTTTGCCTCAGTTTTATTTTACGGAAGTTTTTACCTAACTACTAATAGTAACTATATAATTCTGATTTTATTTTCATACGGACGACCACTATAGTATATGTTCCTCAAATGCTCCTGAGTCTGTTGCCTGATTAGAAATTGACTTCCAATCTCCAGAACTAAGTCCAAAATCTATGGATCAAAAAGACAGAAAAGGACAGAAAATGGGCAGGTATATCATATCTGATCCTACACCTTCACCAAGATTTATGATGCAGCTTTTGATAAATACTAATAAACAAAACCATATATTTCAACTGTCACCTCATCAATGTCCCCCTCTGGGCCTTTAATAATCAGATCAAGTGCTGGGAGGAACTCAATTTCAGTCTTCTTCTGATATAAATTCACTGTCATTGTAACTTGTCATTGATGCAATAATCAGGCTCCATCAAGTGCACTTCCATGTAGGGACATAATATTTTGGCTTCGCCAAAAAGATAACCGTTGGTGCTAAAAAAAAAAAGGCCTATTAAGCATTTATGAGAAAAAAAATTGTAAATAAAAACCTCACAGGACAAATCTTCTGGGGACCATATTGCCAAGTAATGTCTGGGCATATATTTATTGTTGGTTGCGGTTAAGAGTCACATCTTAATCTAAGAAAGACTGACACTGGAACACAATTGAGAAAAGCCCATATTATACAGAATATGATCTGTTTTGGATGTACTATCCTTTTCTTTAATCCAGTGTGTACAGAAAGCTGCAAGACGGTTTGAAAAATGGGATGCAATCTGAACTTTGTACAGCATGGATTCTCTGCAATTGCTCATTAATGAATTCTGTACCAGAGGTGACCCTGTTTCTCCCTCGATGTTTGTGGTGGCACCAAATCCTGATACAAGGAAACGCATTGTCCCAGGAACATTTTTTTTTTAAACAAAGTGAGTCTTTCAGGATGTGGACAATGTCTGTTTCCAGGGATGTGGTTTGGCTCACAGTGTTTTATGGGGAAGGTTCCAGCAGTTTCTGAACTGATTAAAACTAGATTGACCACTGGATACTCAAAACACAGTCTGTGAATGTAGTTATGCATGCAGTCGGGAATAGCCGTGTTTCACCACACGGCATTGATCCTAAATGACAAGACTTACAGGACCGGGCTGTTTAGGGTTACTATCCTGAGTAAACCTAATGCCATTTCTGGCTGGCCTTCTGAAACAACAGGGCTATCCCTCATTGGACTTGCGAGCAGGGTTCCCCCTGGTGGAGAGGACAAATAATGGCACTCACAAGATGGGAGATAATGGCTTCTGTGGCTTGAAGAGCCTTTGCACTCAGAAGTGTTAATAGATCCTAGACCCTTAGACCCTGGGTTGTCCAACACAGAGAGAGAGAGACAGTGAGAGAGAGAGAGAGAGAGAGAGAGAGAGAGAGAGAGAGAGAGGAATATAGAGACACTGAGAGAATGCGGTTATCATTACAACTGAACAGCACTACAGCATTTTTATTTTACGACTATATACTTCAACAGTATTGCATTTGTACACCACTACAGAATCATTATATCACTGAAATGTATTTCTATCATCATTATACCTTCAGATAGAACCCTGTAAATTCCAAGGTCTCAATCTCATGAAATGGCCCTCTTCACAAGCAAGATACAGATGCCCGGCTTTACCGGCTCACTGACTGATGAGGAAGCTTGGCTTCCTTTCAATAACAGATCAATACAAATACACTCAGATCAAAGCATTGTTTTCCTCTGGAGATTGCACCTGTGCACTCATTGTTCTGTCCGGGGACTCCAGCCTCTATCAAAGCTGGCCAAACGACAGCTGTGAATCTTTGTTTGCTCTTTTAGGCAAATTTGGATTCAATCATCGACAGTCCTTAATGTTGACTTTTTCTCATCACAAACACTTTTGGAGAGTTAATTTTGGTGATTGCTGTAGTCCCCAAACAGTGAAGTTGAATGAGAAGCAGTACAACAATTGCATCTCATTGTATCTCAGGATGCCAAAGATAAATGTTGACTGAATTGAGCGTTTCAACCCGGTGTCATTCTCAACTTGTCATATATTAACACTTGGACAGAAGCCCTTAATGTAACTATAGCAACACAGAAGGAGTCCTTTGGCGTCAATGTTTGATGCCCTAGCTATCCCCATAGACTTCAGTTGTAATCCTCAGCGTCTTGTGTTGATGCCAGGGGTAGGGTGACAGTTTGCACAAAATCCCTTGTTCAGTTTTATAAAATCATTACTTTTGCATTATATAGTAATTTCAGTTACGAATAAGATCTCGCAGGACACACCGTTCCATTTTACCCTGAACGTTGATATAACATGTTTGCATTTAGCATCAACACAAGATGGGATTTCTAGGGTTCCTGAGGGTTCCTACTGAAGTATATGGAATGCCTAGGGCATCAAGAATTGACGCCAAAGGACTCCTTCTGTGTCGGTATAGTGATGCTGAAGGCTTCAGCCCAGGCGTCAATATATGACAAGTTGGGTATTAGACCACGTTGAGCACTTTGCCTCTCCTCAGCATCAGTAATTGCCTTGCTCCCATGGATGAAGGTCCCTGGAGTGACTCCTAAGACAGTCGGCTTTCCTCGTAAGAGTAATGATGCATTGGAAAAGGTCTCTGACATTTCAATGATCTGGCAAAAGCCATTCCTAATCAGACGCAGAGCTCAGACCTCGGGGCATTCCTTTGTTTCCTAAACACCGTGCGCTTGGCCCGGTGTCATGTTTCTGCTGCTCCGCTTTAGCGAGGCCCCGAGTTGATTAATATGGCCGTCAGCGCGCGTCACGGCGATTGCAGGAGCAGGGCCGAGATCCGTCCGCTCCGGTACCACCTGACCCCCCCACCCCGCCCCCGCCGCAGACTTCCCCCTGTCACTCAGTTCTCCGCGACACTCAGCCACATTTGGAATACTTCGAGTGATTGCCCCGACAGGTCAGACTCCCAAGAGACAAGCTGCCACCTGCCGAGCGTGACCAGAAGATGTAATCATATGAATTCTCTGATGTTTTTTTATTGGACTGAGCATAGATAGAAAGCGAACTTAACGTGCTGGTATTCGCCATCTGAATGTGTAAATTTGATTTCTCAAGATTCAAAAAAGTATTACATTCAAAATCTGCTCTCATTGTCGCCCACCATGCACTTTTAATCACAGCTAATTGCGGTACTGTTGAAAAAGCAGGTCTGCAGCTAGCTAAAATGGGCAATCTCAAAAGATCTCTTGTGAGGAATTCAAACATGTCATGATTAGTCTGTCTGGAGTGCTCCAGTCCTGATGTTTTCATAAATAAGTGCTAACATTACCGACTAAATCAAGTAATCAAAGGCAGTAATATATGCATTGTCCTTCAGCCCGACATTGAAGGCTATTATTTAAAGGACTGCTTTACAATTAAGCATTCTCTGGAACTCGTGTGTGTGTGTGTGTGTGCGCGCGCACACCCGCTTGCGTTCCTGTGTGCATGTGTATATATGCATAAAATTATGTGCACTTGTGTGTGCGCGGTGTAACTGAGCAAAAGTATGCGTATGTGTGTGCGTGTGTGTGTGTGTGAAAGAAGAATCGCTGTTCGATGTGTGCTGTCTCTTCATTGGAGGGTTTGCGAGGGCGCAGAATGAACAGCAAATGGGCAGATTATGCAGAGGAGATTCCTGCTAAATCAGATCTGATACGCTGCCTCACGCTGTCCACTCCAATACATCGGCTCTTGTCAAGCCTGCAGCCTGTTATTGCACCTCCTTTTCTACCCGAGCAGCGGGCTTATTCTCTCGCACACAGCAGCCGGAGAAGCACTCATTTAAACCTCGACAGCGAGGCCCGCGCTGCATATTTAAAAGACCTTGTTGCATACAGATAAGGTCAGACATCAAGTCCTCATTCCAGAGACCGAAAACACAATTTTCACCGTTAAGCTGATGTCATTACTTCATTACAATTTCATCAGACTGTTCTACATAGCAGTATTGCAAATCTTCGTTTCTTTCTGTTTTGCTTTGCTTGTTCTATTTGTCATTGATTTCATTGATTGTTATCGATTAAATGTAATAGATGTAGACTATTTAGAATATTTGGAATTTGTGTGTTAGTTTTTGGTTTGTGTTGTTAGCTTGCATTTGCGTTTTTGTGTTGTTGCATCTTTACTTGCTGGTCAGGGAGTCTGTTGTTAGCCAGGTGACTATTGGTCATATTAATAAGGTGAATGCATGTATGATTCTCCCACATTGTACATCACTATAGATAAGAATGCCTGCTAAATGTATGCAATGTAGCGTAATGGGAAATCAAGGCCTTGTTGAAACACAAAATGTGAGAACTCATTGCACGCCTAATAGATTTAAACCAATCATTGTGATTCGTTGCAAAGAGAAAATGATTTTTATTGGTTCAAATAAGTGTGATTTAACAGGTCATTGGAGCCCAATCCCATCACGGCGTTCAAGAGACCTCAGTCTCGCCGTCTCATCACTGCATTTTATCTTGTTGGACCGGCGGCTGCTGGAGTCACTTTCTTGGCAAAGCGTCGGTCCTTATGCTGACGTCTCCGAAGCGCCTTTGTAGCTGCAGCACGTTCTGCGCAGCGCCACTCCCTGCGACCACCTGCAGGCTCAGACATCTGTGCGCTCGGCTCCCTCGCTCATTTTCTTCTTAGCATTTACCCACGCCGCTCCTAAATGGCGCGCGGCTCGAATACGCTTATATCTCTGGAAAAGATCCGGTCCCCGTCACGCGAATTTCAATTCGGCTGTTTGCAAAAACAATAACGGCTATTTCGTTAACCACGCAACGATCTATGGCAAGAAGTTTTTTCCGGTGCTATCTCGGACTGCGGCTGCCAAAAACCCTTTAAGTCTTCTTACGGCGAGCGAGCCGGCCTGAGTGAAACCCGAAGCAGAAGCGTACTTATATTAGCATGTTGACATTAATAATAAAAGCACGGTGGAGCAGGGCGGAAATGAAATGGGATATATCCCGATCGTTATCGGCGTTCGAGCTACGCCGATGGGCGAGGCTGTGACCTGCCTCTTGGGAAAACGGTGTTCGGAGGTCCCTCGGGCGGGGTGCCAAATTAAACCCTGATCCTTTAATTTGTTCGCAATGTGAGAATGATTCCTATGAGCTATTGCGCGTCATGCGTTTGATTAAATTCTCATTAGCCCGCGCTTCCCCGCCCCCGGGATACCAGCGCGTCCCGGCGTTCCTTTCCCTGCCCGTCACAGACGTAAAATCATAAAGGAAATACTTTTTAAGCCGATTGGGAACGTAGCCTTAACCGTTCGCTCGTTGCAGTGGTCGAGTGTCGAGAGAGACGTATGGTGGTTTTTGCACGAGAAATCAAGAAAACAAAAATGACCAGGCCTATTTTTTATGATTCGCTCATTAAAATTCAATTCTCTTTCATTTCTTTGCATATATTGCATAACCGTTAAATTGCTGAAATATTCGATGGCCTACATTTATATCATCCCGTGTTCCCTACTACAGAAGTAAAGTACATGAAGCTATAATCGAGTCTGTATTCTGGATAATGTGAGCTCCTTACTTTTCCAGCAAACAATTGCGCCACTACATTTTTGGCAGAAACACATCCGCATCCACAATGGCTAATTAAGACAGCTTGCGCGACTTTCATTCTCTGTTCTTTGTCTATCCAGGGAAGTTGACAACCGGCCATATGGCGTGAAGCTGAAATATTTGGACTCGTTCCAGGTAGCAACAGCTACCGAAGTGTCTGTCCATGTGTATGTGTGAGTGTAGGTGTTTCTGTGTAATTGTGTCTGCGTGTACACTGGGTGTGTGTTAATAGGAGTGTTCACGCGTGTGTGTCTTTACAGTATGTGTGCCTGTGTGTCACTACGTCTCTATGTGTGACTGTGTGTGTAGTGTTTGAGTGCATGTAGTGTAATTGTGCATATGTATTTTAATTTTGTGTGAGAGTGCATATAAGTATGTATATGCATTTGCATGCAGGTCTCTCTGTGTGTATGTATGTAAATGGGGGTGTGGGGGGGGAGTGAGAGAGAGAGAAAGAGAGAGAGAGAGAGAGAGAGAGAGAGAGAGGGAGGGAGAAAGAGAGGGAAGGAGGGAGAAAGAAAGAGAGAGAGAGTGTGCGCTGCGGTAGAGGATCTTTTCTCCATTCTGGATAAATATGCAAATTCAGATCCCCATCTGCCCGGCAGCTGTACAGATCTGGCGACGCAAACAGCGGTGAGCAGACGGACATCCTCAGAACAGAGGCGAGGCACAAAGGCGAAACGTGGGCCTCGTGCGGGGGGCCCTGCCAAAACAATCCAAAACAGATCCAACCGAGATAAGCCGTCTGTCACTGCCTCTACCCCCCCCCCCCCCCGCCCCCCTCCCCGATTATATCACACAAACAACACTTCCAATTATCTCGGAGGCGTAGAAAGAGATCAATAAAATTGATCTGCGAGATTTTTTATAATTGCTAAAAGGTCAGAGGTTAATTAAGTTAACCTGCTACGTTAAGATGTCATTAACGCTAAGAGCGAGGCTTCCTCGTCTCTATTTGCAAGGGTAATTGAGTGGAGACTTTATTTTAGTCATTTAACTCGCTGGCGATATGTAAAAATAAAATTAAATATTTCTGTATATATCATGGCTATTATGGGCAAAGTGTGGAGCCTCAAATTGATCACATTTAAAGACATTTTAGATTGTTTATCTAAATTTAATAAAGAAATGTTGAAATGGCTGAGATTATCTGAAACTGTCTGAGGGCAAAAGAGGCACCATAGAGTGCAATGCTTCTGCACTAGATTGCTCCCTGGTATCTGTCAGAGATAAGTGGCTTAACTTTGATGGCCCTGATGAAAAGAAACAGCATTTCTGATGTCATCTCTATTTGTAGAAAGTCTTGCTAATGCGATTCTCCACTCCATTTTCGACAAAATGTTCCCGGTACCTACAAAGTTCTAAAAGAAAAGTTTCAAAAATGTGTCAGCTGACGAGACACTTTTACTCACATTTAAGCCACACAAACTGGCTTTTAGGGAAAATATATATATATATTGGCTGGGCTGCCACTGTAAATTCATGTTTGATTTAAATAAAACTGCACAAATTCACTGGAGTTTTATCAAAAAGTAATTTTATTTTGTTAAATTGCACACCAACATTATTTACATGTAAAAGGTTTTCTCCCGCCTTGATTTTATGCCCCTCCCCCACCCCCACCCCCTACTTATTGCCATATTTTCTTTGTTTTCACCTGGCGATTTAAAATTGGAGCACTTTATATGTATGTTAAAATAAATATATGCTAGCCTTTAGTACGTTTAATATTACATTTCTGTTCTTTAACAATGAATGATAATTGGCAAATGGAAATGATATTTGGAGCATATTGTTTCAGAAGGCTTATGTGCCCAGACTTGAGGTTTAACAGTTGCTTTTATAATACCACGTGCATTTACATTATTTGTATTTCAATTAGCAGCTATTTTAAGCCTCATCTCCTTCACCTTTCACTTCTAGGCTGTGCCTATATTAGAGTAAATACCACTGCATGCAAATGCATGGGGATAAGTGGGGGTAGAACTTTTAATATCAATCTGAAGTTTTAAACTGCCATTTTTAAACAGCCAGGGCATTTCATTGCAGAGGGACGAGGTGTGCCAGTCTGGGCACCTGAGGTGTCACACGGAAATTACGGTGTTTTTCACAGCTATGAATGATGCGCGCAGTCTCCGTACTGTGAATTCCTCCTGCACAGTACCAGCTGGGAGATTAGGCACTTGAGAACCGCTGAGAAGACGTGGCAAACGGTGATTGAGGACTGGTTTGACACACGGCACTTCTGTATCGCTGCTTGGCCTCGGTACAGCACCTGTTTTCAAGCCTCGTCTACATGTAAAATAGGAAATGCGTGCGTGCGTGCGTGCGTGCACGTGATTGAATTACTACCAAGAATCTGATTATTACTAGGTGATATTTTTGAATGTCGTACAACCCGGTAACCCATGCTTAGGGGAAAAACAATCAGTATGTTTTAACTATAATAGGCATGATATATTAAACTCCATTTCTATTTAAAAAATTTTAACATTGGACGACAGTGCCAGGGAAGTCATGTGCCATGTAGGGGCCCAAGAATCCTTGCCCGTGCAAATGTCTCTCTGTCCCCTCTGCAGAATTTGTGCTTTACGTATTCTCTCGCTGACCTACCTCGGGGGAGCACGCCCATTCAATCCTACCCTGCGGGCCCCTAGGGCACCCAGCTCAGTTAGGGAGAGGAGCTAATGTCTGCAGAGCAGGGATTTGTTCAGTCTCTAAAGCTGCGGCATGAGGGAGGGCTTACCAGGCTGTTGGTTTGCGCCGACCGTCTCGCGATCCCAAATGAAGCTCTAAGGAGATTAGGCACATTGTGTTCTCACAATTAAATACACCGGGATGAAATTAAAATGTTCCTTTGCTGTTGTTGCCGTTATTGACTAAAACCACGGCTGGGATTCAGGTCTTTACCCCATTTCTCAGGGGGAAAGACGCTCAGTTATAAGGGAACTTAATGTTCTGAATCATTAAGTACCAGGAAAAAAAAAGAGTATGAGATTTATGAAAAATACAAAAAAATATTACAGCGTGCATGATCTTTCCCAGGATAGCTCTAGAAAGCAAGTCTGAGGAATTAGGCAGCAACCAAGAAAGTTACTTACTGAAAGGCTGCAAAACGTGTAGAACGTAAAGGCATTAAAAGGATAAGTACTTAGGGTGTCCAACTTTCCCAAGGCTTCTGTGCCTCACTCTGGCAAACCTTCAGGCAGAATTAGTTCATATCCTGCATTTCACACCCGTTTTGTTTCAATTTGTTTAAAAAGGGAAAAGGCCATGAAGGTGATGTTGAAAGCGGACATTGCCTTAAATTGGTTATTGATTGAAATTTTAAAAGCCTTAACTTGCGCTACGATTGATTTGCCTCGGTGTCAAGCGGGCGTTCATGCTATACACTGTCGGCAGAGGTTGTTTTGGGGGATACATTTAATTTTTTGCAACCTAATCACGTTCGCGTCTGGAGCATTGCTCCTGTTCTGCTCTGATTTAATGTCTTGTATCAGACCCACAGATTAACATTAAAAGTACAAGTGGCAAGCAGGGAATACATTATAAGCACAGCCCACATTAAAGCCAGAAAGACTGCATTACAGCTAGGGATGCAGCCCACATTACTACTAAGAACACAGATCACATAGCTAGGTATGCGGCCCACATTACAACTAGGTTCACAGATCACATTACAGCTAGCGATGGACCGCACATTACAATTAGAATCACAGATCACCTTATAGCTAGGAACCCAGCCCACATTACAACTACGATCACAGATCATATTGTAATTAGGAACACCAACCACCATACAGTTAGGAACACAAACTACATTGCAGCTAACACACACAGTCAAAAATGCAACTAAGAGACACAAGCCTTATTAGGGACAGAAACACAGAGAGCATGACATGCAAATGATGTATTTGTCTTCTTTATTGTTTCCTTTATGAAGTGAAAAGTGGAGGAGTTCTAAGGACACCGCACCATACTTGAGTAGAGAGTGGGATTGGCAAGCGGCCAAGGCTCACGATCACAGTGGCAGAACCACATGGGCAGGAAATCGCCCGGCAACAGGGGCCTGCTCTCCGAGCATTAGACTGGGGCCCGCGGGTCACAGGGCACAGGTGGACGCACAGAACCGAGCGACCTGGGACGCCATTACGGCTCCTCCTCCAGGCGCTGACTAGACACTGGCCTGCGGGCCCCAGCGGTCCAGGGGCGCGGGAGCAGGTGGGGGAGTGGAAGTGGTTGCAAACACTAGCCCAGTGGGCCTAGGCTGGGGCGCATTTACCCAGAGGCAGATTCCCCTCTTTCGACCAGCTTTCCTAGAACCCTGAAGGTATCGGTTGTCGCTCGCTAGCGACCCGCGATGGAACGAGAGGCCAAGAGGAAACGCTGTCAATCACAGCAGCGCCGTCGCCCCAGAGCGATGGAGGGGCGGGCCCAGGCTGTGCGCAGGTGCTGAAGACTTGAAATCCCTCACCGTGCCTGTTTGAATGCAGTGGGCTCCCTGGGCTGTTATGGGCAGGCAGGGGAAACTGACACGCATTGATCCAAAGCGTCTCTTCCCATTTCACACTATGCCTGCCCACTTGCTCTTGCTCTGGGGCAGATTTAAGTGTAGAGCAGCTGGGTTTTTTTCCCGCACTTTAGGATGAATTGCATTAAACCTTACTGTATTTCTGCATTTCCATGTATGTACTATTATCACTGCAAACCCGTCTGCATGCTGTTTTAACTATAAATTTATAGTGCTCCGGTTTTATAGTGCTTCGTTCAGTGCAGTTGAATTTTACTGGACTGACCATGGGTGACCGACGATCAGAACAGTGTGAAACGAATCGGAAGAATCGTACTGCCATCGTTAAAGAAATATGTAGAGCAATAAAGTTTTACTGTACGTGTTGTGTTAGGTGCTGTTTTTATTTCAGGTGCTAAATTTTCCATAAAAGCGTGCCGCATCGAATCTCCCTAATGCTGATTCTTGCTCCCTTGTTAGACCTCCAGCCAAGAGTGGAAGATCTGCTCTCAGTCCATTGTTGGGCATATAGGACCGGGGGGCATTCACAGTACGGTCAGCTTTGTGTGTTCCTCTCCACTAGCATCTGTGGCAACTGCTTCTCATGCCTTCAAATTAGTCAGATTTACTGTGTTGTTTCCCGGCAACCAAGACCAAACCATCAAACAAACAAAGAGATGAATGTGGCTGTGTATAGGAGCCGTAACTCCATGTTGCCTAAAACAATAAATGGATAGGCTGGTGTTTTTCTGTAGTTTTTTTTTTTTTTTTCAAAGTGCCCCCAGTCCGATATTTCTAATGGGGGGGAAAATTGTGCCCACGTAATTTTTAACACATGTGTGGATTGCTATGGCCTGACTTGAAGCAGCTGCGGTCTGATTTTTCTGTGTGTGTGTGTGTGTGTGTGTGTGTGTGTGTGTGTGCATTTATGTGTGCGTGGGTGTGTGCATTTATGTGTGTGTGGGTGTGTGCATGTGTGTGTGTGTGCGTTTATGTGTGTGGGTGTGTGCATGTGTGTGTGTGTGGGTGTGTGTTTGTGCATGCGTGTGTGTGCTTGTTTGTGTGTGTGTGCGTTTATGTGTGTGGGTGTGTGCATGTGTGTGTGTGTGTGTGTGTGTGTGTTTGTGCATGCGTGTGTGTGTGTGTGTGTGTGTGCTTGTTTGTGTGTGTGTGTGCACGTGTGTGTGGTACAACCTGCATTATGCCGCTAGTGCTAAGTGACACACATGTAGAAAGAGGGCTGAGTTGGCTCCGTGACCAAACACAAGACTCTATGCAAGCCCAAAATCACATGTCCACTGATGTCATGCATGGTAATCTGTGAGGAATTGTGCTTTGCAGCAAATGGAAAAAATATGATCCAATGCAGAATGGCCCAGAGAAAAGAAAAAATAAGGCAAGAAATGATCTGAACCCAAAAATGGACTGTCATAAATCATACAAATAATGTTAAAAATAAATGTGCAGCAAAACAATCTATAAAAATGTACTCTTGCGTGTATAATTTGAATAATAAATCTTACTGCATTAGCAGATAATGAACTCTATTTTATAAATCTTAGCATAAGCATAGCAACGTTTTCAGTTTTAAACTGATTTTGGAGAGAAACTCCCCCATTCCCTCAGACCCCTCTGACAAAAAAAGCCTTCACCCTCATTAACATAAATAATAACAACTGCAAACCTTCACTCTTTCATGCCATCTATTTCCAGACTCTCTCCCCTTTCCATTCTCCACCTTAAACTTTCACATACAATTGCATTATAAAAATTATTTATTTTTATTGATGTTCAACAGTGACAGATTGCGAGTGTAATCTCGATCCCAGATTTAAACGATCAGATTTAAATGCATCAATTGTGTAAATGGAGTCTATTGAAAGTTTCAATTAATCCCTTTGTAGAGCATTTCTTTTATGTGGAAGTTATTTGTACTGACATACTAATCAAACAATGTGGATAGTTCCCCCCCCAGTTGTGTGTAAATGACAGTGAGCTTTCTGTTTTTGTCGAAAGAACACAATAGCTTGAATTGTCCCAGTGTTGTGGTCATGGAAACAACCAAACAACAACAGTCACAACATTCATTAGCAGATGTTTTCCGCGTTTTCACCGAAGATTTCTCTTTAAATTTTGGTTCATGGTACTTGTGCTTAATCTGAATTATGTCAGATTAATGAACTCAGAGGCTATGCATAAATAATGACTTCATATGTAGTACTCGGTATTTCTTTGTTCTTTTTGTAACCTCTCTCAACTGGTCCTTCGACCGACCCTCAATTTCATAAATCCCCAGACCCTCTCTGCTTCTCATTGCTCTGATTGAACCTTGGTGGCCACCAGAGGCACTGTGGAGTTCATGTCATTGGTAACTATGATCCCCTAGTCTGCAAGAGGAATATGGCTCCAGGCAATGTGGACCAGTGAAATTTTAAATGAGCCGCAGAATTTCTGATTTGGGCATGTGTCTTATATTCTTTCATACATTCGCCAAAGCTAATGCTGCTCCCTCTGGACATCTGTCAAGGGCCAGAGTTTGAATTTCTCCGTGAAACTGCTCCCTTCCTGGTTCACTGACTTACCTTTATTTCTGGAGCATGGTCTAGCATGAGGAAGGGGCTCAAGGGAAATCAAGGTTGTTCTGTCCATACCACGGTGAATGTGTGTAACATTATATTATATAAGCATTTATGCCATCATTTAGCTGCTTCTACAATGACTATGTGAACATCGTCCTATCATCATCATCATTATCATCGGTGCCATCATCACCAGTGTCATCATCATAGTCAACTGTAAATACTTAGTCATCATTTTTTCCCTTTATTATAAAAATAATTTAATTGTAATCATAATTAATAGGGCTTGTATGTTCACAAGGACTTTCCCTGAGAGATGGATCATGACTGTCATCATCATCGTCAACTGTACAGCATCACTGTGAGTATTCAATCAGATTTTTTTTTCCATTATAATTATCTCAATCTTCCTGATTTGTAAACATAATGACTAGGCTCTGAGTGTTCTCAAGGACTTTGCCAAACAGTCCTGTTAAAATTGGCTCATGGCTAGTATGACTGAATGGAGAAACACAGTCTTTAAATCTTGTGTTTGCTGCCTTTCCTTTTTTTCACTTAAGTACTACTGCACTCCATAAGTCTAATTCTGGCTTCACTTTTACTTTGCCCAAAGAAAACAAACAAGTGCTCACCAAGTACGGCATCTAGCATAATGATTAAGGCTGTTTAAAGTCTTGTTGAGGATTTGGCATAGAGTAAAAAGCTAAGCCCCTCAAACCACAATAGGGGAAGTGACTCATGGTCAATTTCAGCAAAAAAAAAAGCAATGCGCATAGATTTACTCTGTCAACATCTGGTACCCGAGCAGCCACTTTTGCCCCAATTTTTCAACTGACTCAGTGATAAATTATATCAACATAATAAGCAGCCTGTTAGGCCCTCAGAGCTGCCAAACAGATCAATGAAATTATTTAGACGGTTTTCGATAATTTTGTATTCAAGAGGCAAAATGGCGTATGGGCCTGTCCGATTTTTTTCCTTCCTTCCCAAAGTCTGAGCATCGTCATACATCGGACATGCTTCTGTGACCCAATATCCCAAACTCTCCCTGCATGTTGCACACATCTACGTCCTACACTGCAAGGGTGCCCAACTCTTGGAGATATACCGTCCTGTAGGTTTTCACTCCAACCCTAACAAAGCACAACTCATTCAACAGCTAGAGATTTTGAGCTGCTAATTAGTAGAATCAGGTGTGCCAAATTAGGGTTGAAATGAAAACTCAAAGGGTTGGTCAGCCCTGCTCTCCAGCTTTAACCTTCAACAAGCTCACGCAAGACCAAGCCTTGTTCTTGTGTTGGAAGTATTTCAGTGTTCCCCAGAGAGCCAAAGGTTCTGCTGATTTTTGTTTTCCCCTCAAAATCAGCAACTGATTTAGACCAAACTAGCCAGGTGAGGTGAGCTAATTGTGTAATCAACTACCTGAAGGTGCCCAACCTTAGTTCTGGAGAGCTGCAGAATCTGCTGGCTTTTGTAGCTACTTGTTGGCACTTTCTGGCAGTTTGTGACTGACGGGTGGTGAATGATGAAAATGTTCTGGAGGACAGTGGGGTGACAGCAGTGTGAAATCCAGCTAAGTTCCCAGGGGGTGTCTTTCGTGATTGTTTTTCTTCTGCCCCTTTCAAGATAATGAGCTGTAATTTGGTGCTACAGAAAGCTGGCATGGCACAGATGTCTGGATAATCAGATAATAGCCTACAAGAAGAAGTTCTTGAAGGTCAGCTGTGGTGGACTAACAGTTTTTGAAAATAATATTTTTTTAAATCTCTTTTCTGCTGGGCTTTTTTTTTAGTCCCTCTTCTGCCATGACATGTCAAGTGCTCATTCACAAAGACCCAAAGATGCCGTCCAGCCAATCTCTGCCCACTTGCATCTCAATCCTTTGTCCTGCCTTCTCTCTTCAGTGTTGTTTTCAACTTTATTTTGTTGTAATTTCATGCCCATAACAATGGCGTCTTTAGTGATGACATCAGTTTCTCAAACTGATCTAGATATGCGATCAAATGCATTTTGATCAAAGCCATTAGATAAACACCTCAGTTAACATGAGGTGAAACAACCTAATTTATTCCTGTAGCTGATAGAATATTACAATAGTGTATTATGCATACAGGTAGGCTATGTAGTTATTTCCATGAATCAAATCTGTCAAATGTCATGAGACATGATGTCACAGTTTCACATCATAAAGGTTACTATTAAATGCCAATGTGTCCATGATTGAGTGATCAATCAAGTTCAGATCATGAAGTGAAATCTGATTGAGTTTAGGCAGTGCACATTATAAATACAGAACTGCAGCTGGATTTGAGAAAGGCAGATTAAAGTTTATTCCTCAACCAATGCATATACTGTACATATGTGCAATACTACAGTACTACAGTTTACAAAGTGGGGAGGGGTGCTATACCTTTCCCAGATACAAACACAAGTAATAGTCTTTTAATTGGACAGGTAGATTTGAAGGAGTCAATATAAGGACAAATTTTATTTATGTGTTGCACAGGGATAGAGAATAGACTAGACTAGAGAGTTGTTAATATCCTAAATTCACCTACAGAGCTTGTATACAGTATTTCTGTATACAATGGCAGTAACGTATGTTAACATTTAAAATATTAAAAGCAATGAAAGCACTGCAAAAAAATTGTCTTAAGTGTTGTGAAAATCTTATTTCTTACTTTTTATTAGAAAATATATTATTATATTGCTTGACAAGTGAAATTCTTACCCCACTGGCAAATCCTGAAATGAATTTCACCTCATTGGCAATTTTTGTTATCTTATTTAGCAGAAATAAGGTTTTAAATCTAAATATGAGACTAAAATGCTGGTTAAGGTGACTTTTTTGCAGTGTAGATTATATATATAATATATAAAGTATATATTTTGGATAAATGTCATATTCTGCTAAAACTTGCCATGTATCACTTTCACATCAGGAAAGAAAGTCAGAAAGTGAAAACTGTTTTTTAGTGTGCATTAGTATGGGGTACTAGCTTGTCTATCATTGGAGGAACTTAATGGGGCTATTTCTATACATCAATGTACAGAGATCGTGAAAGTGGTCCAATTAAATGTCATTTTATACCTCAGGCCAACAAGAAAAGCTCATTGGTCCCTCCTATGCAACTCTCAGTAATGACTTGGAAATCAGGGTCAAAGGTTAGCATGGAGAGCCTGAAATGGTAGCAGATGTGTGTGTGTGTGTGTGTGTGTGTGTGTGTGTAAGAGAGAGAGAGAGAGAAAGAGAGAGTGAGAGAGAGAGAGAGAGAGAGAGAGAGAGAACAAGAGAGCAAGCGTTTGTGAGAGTTTGTGAGGGGATAAAGGTGCCCTATGCAAGCAGACGTAGAGGTTCTGTTCAGATTAAAACAAGAAAACATGGTGGAGGACCTGATTTTAAAGAAGGTCTTTATCCTGGAACAATTGACAGAATTGGAAGGGCCGGGGCAGCTCCTCACTGGATTGAAATCGATTGGTCAGGCGCAATCCAGTTCTGGAGTGGGAATTGAGCGTGGATAGGCCAATAGAAGACTCCAGAAATGGAATTGACCTGGGTGGCTGGAGCCCGACGGATTTGATTTGCATTGTGAGCACAATAGAAGAATATGGCTGACATTGCTCATCCCCTCCCAAAGTAATGCTGTAATGCTTTGGAAATATTGATTCCCAACATGTAGGGTCAGAGATCTATTTGAGCGTGTAAACACCAAGCACTGTCCAATGTGGAAGTTCCCGTCCAGTGTTTTTTCCTATTTTTTTATCAGTGTGCCAGCCTATTAGAACCAGAATATTTAAAACACGTTCCTTTCTCAAATTGTCATATCCCAACCTGGAATTCAAACTCGCTACCCTCACGGGATTCGGCAAGTTCCCTTGGTAGCGTGTTCGCCGCTCAAGAATTCAGCCACGATGGGGCGGGCGATTCAGAAGGAAGCCATCGACAGACAAATCCACATCCCTTGTTTACCATGTGGGCAACTGGGGAGCCAGAGGGGATTTGGGTGAAGGGGGGACGCAGGAATGGGGGCGGCGTTGGCGAGAGACGAAGGCTGTGATGAGGCCCAGACAGCATTCTGCCACACAGCGCTGCGACGGGAAAGCTTCCAGCTGCAGTAGGCCCCACACCAAGCCTGGGATTGTGCCACCACTTCCTTTAAGTAAGTGGCCAGTTGATTCGAATCAACAGCAGCACACTATTTGCACAAGCCCCTGAGGCCCACACAAACAGCCACAGCCCCTCTTATTCCTCCATCCGCTATTACATGGTTGTGAAGGGGACCACTGTCTACATGGCTCGCTGACTCAGCGACATGCTGGAAAACTTGTGTGTGTGTGTGTGTGTGTGTGTGTGTGTGTGTGTGTGGGAGGGCGGGGGGGGGGGGGGGGGGTCTGAGGTTTGTCCAAGGAAAACAGTGACCACAAATTGTTTTTTTCCTTTTACATCTCTTTTTTCTCTGTTGCTCGTAATCATTCATAAGAGTTTGGGCTCCCTGACTGGGCTCCCTCAGTCGTACACAATGTGTCCTTTCAGCTCGGCCTGCCCAGGAGAATCACAGATGGCATGTGGAGAAAACCCTGTCCTCCTCTAGTGCCAGTCCAGAGCACCGGGCCAAATCCCATAAGTCCTGAAACTGGTGCCTGGCCATTTTCTCTGCTGACAGACTCTCCACACCCAGACAAACTGCAACATGCACACAAGCATAATGAGGAAATTCACACCTGTACGTGTACACATACATGCACACTCAGAGGTATTCACGCACACGCGCGCACACACACACACACACACACACACCATAAAACTTGCAACCAAAGTGAACTTTGGTTTACTTTGCCCAGCATTCATGCATCTACCCTAGTTGTTAACATTGACTTCAGCTGATTTTCTAACTAGTTTTATTTCTTCTTGCCTTGATGCATGGGAGAGAAAAGGGACTAGACTCACTCAGATTTTTTAACAATAAATTGACAATGGACCTCAGTCAGCATCTTAAACAAAAGCTTTGCTATTCAATGGCTCTCAGACAGTATCTTATCCTCCTTACTTTATATTTACATTTGTAGTTACATTGGGAAACAAATGCTCTAAATCCCCTTGAGATAAAATTAAATTCTGTGTTTATGCAATTCAATGTGTTTTATGGAGAGTATACCTAATGGCATCTAACTTTGGCTAGTGCCAGAGTCTTCCAACATTTTAATTCAGTCACATGGCACAGTAGCTACTACAGCCTAAAGTGCCACACAGTCCTGCTTTCTGGCACCGACTTCATTACAAGGATGAATTCACACATTTCTGCTTGACTGACAATGAAAAAGCACCTGGAACCCACATCCCATGGCTCCTCCTAGTTCCAGCTCTGACAACCCAAAGGCCTCTTACAGAATGTGTTCTTTGGGTGTCGGTAAGCGATAGTCACTAAACCTTCAGAGAGACGCACTAAACTTTGTTTACTGTGTAGAAACGCAGCGTTCAGAGTCTCCTGTCTCCTCTCCTCTGCCGTTGTAAAATGTGGACCCAGAATGAATTTCCCCGAGGCATTCCTCCCGGCCCCGTGTCAACAGTATCGAGCGTGCGACATCGTCGCTGCCCGTCCAAACTGGGGAGGCCAGATCCAAACCATGCATGTAATGCAATTTAAATCTCAGCGCTCACTTTCAAATTGAATAAGGAACTTTGATGCCTGATGAAAAATTTGAAGCAGGAAATGCTTTGATAGGCAATACAAATTCCTAAAGGGAGAGGGGGGGAAAAATCAGTCTCAGGAAAAAGAAAAACAGCACAAAATTTTTCAAAGGAAGCCATGTGTTTGATTAAAATAAGAGGAAAACAGCCGAAACAAAAGGAGAGGCCTGGGGTTTGATGTGTATCAGAAATGAAAGGGAATGAGGTCGGGTTTCATAATGTCACAAGCAACATTTATTTCATTATATAAACTTGGCAGAAGGAAGGCAGTGTGCACCAAAATGGTAAAATTCAAGGCTGAGCTTGCATTCACTTATGAATTTTTAAATCCAGTAAGTATAAATAATAAAAATAACATTTCAGAATCTATCCTGGAGGACTGACTACGAGGAGGAGCACATGGACTTTCCTCTGGGCTGACGATCTGAGCTCATTAGAACTTAATGACTGTCAAACACTGATCAAGCTGGAAGCTCTACACTACCCCTTTCATCACTTAGTGAGCTGAGTTACAGTACTTACAGTATGTATTTACAGTATCTACTTACAGTATCTGTTAATTTTCTCATATATATGAAGGTGTCCTTTACAATGAACTATAATATTATAGATTTAACAAGTGGATCTGGTTTAAACAGGAACATACAAATTTGTCAATTATACTACAACTCCTACAATTCCCCTCTCATCTCCTCCACTGTTGCCAGCATGGTGATGTTGTTACTACAGTACATTCAGCAAGTTTTCAGAGCCATTTAGTGACATTGTTTCTCAAAAACGACTAATGATGAATGAAGGTATTTTTTTCTACACTACACAATAAAGATATGTACGTAATTACTGGCACATGAATGATAGAGGGTAGAAAAGGTAATGAGACCTGTCACTCACTAATGCAAATTTACGTATAGTGACCTAGCAACATTCTAGTGACTACTCTGAAGCTCAGCAGCTACTTTTGCAGAGAAAGAGTTGGTCTTCAGACTCTTCTCCTTTCTGTTTGCGTTTCTCCACTTTCCTCTCTACTCTCGTCAACTGCTCTACTGTAGATACTCTCTTCAACTGAAGTAAACATCTGCACAGTAACCTTTGACTTTGAGCCACCTGAAACTAGCTAGCTTTACAGCAAAATATTGTGTTTGCATGAATGTGTTATCTGCGCCAGGTTTTCAACTACAAGTTACATACCTATAGAGCTACCAATAGCTTGCTTGTACATGTGTGCCAGGCCCAGAGGGACTTTGTAAATACTAGCAGGTATTTCATGGTGTAAACAGAAACATTGACAGTCGCACATTATGATTTTTTTAAAAATGATAAAATTGCACAGGGGAATCCAATGGAAATGACTGGGATTGTGTCTGGGATTGCTATCCCATTTCCACCCCTGGCCAAAGACTACCCTATACACCAGCAAGTTTGGTATGCAATAATTATGGGACACTTATGGGAAAAATCAAAAGTACCAGTACTCCATACTGCTGAGTACTGGCCCAATTCAAGCATTGTTAAGCAGGAAAGAATGAACTACAAATACATGTTGGTCCTTAATATGAACTGGCAGCAGTAGGTATTGTGTGAAGGAACTGTTTCCAGGACCCCAGCACATTTATATGTCAGTGCACCATTCTGAATATGAAACTTCGAGAGCACTCTCCTTTCAGTAGAGAGCTGAGGTCTGGGCCAATTCTCTCATTGAGGAAAACACAATAATGCAGCTGGGCTGATGGTCATGTTGAATTGACTGGATCAGAAAATGACAACATATTCTTTCAGCTAAAGCCAACAGGAGCTCTTCCACAGCAACAAAGCTTCTGATTCCATGAACTCAAGACACACACAGATGCAAATGCACACACACACACACACACACACACACACACACACTCTCACACGCACATACATACACCATAGAGCATACATAGGAATTGGAGAGGATAGGAGGGGCCAGGAAGTGAAACCCAGGAAGTAACGGGAAACAGCCTCTCCTGCACATGCTTGAGGGCAAAAGCGCTTGCTGCCCATTGAATTCAATGTAGGCGTCCAAGGTGATTTAACAACCAAAAAAAAGACCTCATCCATTCCATTTTTTGTGAACACAAATTTCATTATGTGCAGCAGTTTCTGAAACAATGGTTATTTGATCCAGAAGTCTTGGGGAAATATTTATTAAAATGTGCATATTTTTATTACATAATGCATTTTTTAAATCTGCTTTTCATATGAAATGTAACGGTCGTCAATTGAGTTTCAAAATACCATAGGGAGGTTTATTTTGCCTTCAAAAGTCTGATATTCCCCATTCACTTTAGTGGGAGCTCCAATGTTTTGCCCTCAACACAAGCAGTACAGGCTTACTTTCGGGACTTCACAAGCTTAGGTTAGCTGAAGTCATGCTTGCCTGTCAAGTTAAATATGCATGTCTATGACATATTCGCGCACTCTCACACACACACACAGGCATGCAAACACACATGAACTTATGCAAACAGGCAGTATGTACACACAGTTTCCATTCCCATATGCACAAATAGTCATAGAACACTACATGTTGTTAAAAACATGTTGCAATTACATTCATGCAAAATAAAAGCCTGAAACCTCTCCATTTATATAGACAGTCATGCATGAATCCAACATACATGCTGAAACACAGGTTTACACACACACACACACACACACATACAGGGACATGAACACATGCATACACAGATGATGTTAAAATAGGGAAGCATATCTATTCGGAAGTCCTAGTCTGATAGAACAAGTAGTGCATGTTGTCAGTCCACAGTTCATTCTACCTCAAAAAATGTCTTTGCATCTGCAGTGAGAGCCATTCAACCTTTAACCGTGCTAGAAAGACACGGGGAGGTTGGGAGATGGAGAGGGATGCCCCTCCCCTGAGGTACCCTGTGAGTATGCTGTGGTGGTGTATGCCAGGCTGAAAATGCCATCACTAATTAGGTAACATCAGATTACAAATTAACAAGAGTCCCCCGAGCCATTCCGATACCCTTTTTCTGTTTCCTGTGCTTCAGGGCAGAAGCTCGAGTTTCACTTGAATACAGAAAAAAATCTGACTTAACAGCCACAAGCAATGTTATCACTATCATCATCAGTAGTTTACTGTATAGTTAGCATTCAACATGTATGTCTAATTGGTATTTGAACAGTTTTGTGAAAATAAATGACCAGGAATGTCTAGTTGGACTGTACAGTAAGTGGCACTGGCAAGGCTTATTCGCAAGTTTTCAAAAATGCTTTACGACTCTATTGCCTTTTCAGCACAAGATGCCATTTTCAGGTAATTTCAATGGCTGGAAGCCCTTTTGTATTGAAGCTCTCCAACAGAACATGGCCTTCTGTCAGAAAAAGGAGTTAAAAAATTAATAATTTATTCAGTTTATTCAGTTAGTCTGCCATTTTTTCTGGTAGGATCAACTGACCTGGGTCTTGAGTGCTGATCTGAGATACAGTTTCCCCTGTCTTTATCCTAATATTATCCATTATGAGCTAAAAGGCAAAACTGATCCTAGATCAGCACTCCTTTGCATATACTGGAGAGCGAGGCCCTTGCCAAACAAATGATCAAAAGGCCATTACCCTGGACTTGAAATGTACTGGCCCTCACAATATAATATTCCCCACCCCATCAGCCGTTCAGCATGATCTGTTATACACAATGAGAGAGAGGGGGAGTAATGTATCCTTTAATGTCAGAGAGGATTTTGTATATTTAAAAAGGCTTTATCCTGGGTACCACAGGTTATGGATTCACTTAAAAATGTAAATTGACCTCATCTGGGAAAAGTTATAAATGCATTAATAACACTCCAAGGACTGAGATTGATTGATGGAGTCCTGTGAGTCACGGATATGTGTACACACATCAACATAAACACACACACGCACACACACGCACACACACTCACATGCACACACACACTACTCTCCCATCTCCTTTGGGGGGGGGGGGGGGGGGGGGGGGTCCTCTGGCCTAATTGCCCCTATCACTCATTCCCACTGTCATCTTGACACAGTTAGGGCTTGAGTGTCCTTTAATGGGGGGGCAGTGAGATTTAAAACAACGCCAGAGCATGTCCTGCTATAAATCTGCCGTGGCCTTAGGAGGCAGGACGACTCAGGTGAATATTAAAATATATTTTCAAGTGCTAAAAGAGTGGATTAGCGCACTATAGACATTGTCCACACAGTAACACAACCTTTGTGCTTTTATTTCTCTTATACAGATTTTAGTTATTCTATTTATTTTTTTCCATAACATATAGAGTGATTTCAGTAAATTAAAGTGAAATGGTGTTCATCTGTCTTCACTTTAATCAGTTAATATGCTTCTTGTCAATTTGGGAAACATCCCTCTCTGAATCTGCATCACGCAGAAAACCGTCTGCCACATACATGGGTAGTGCTTTTAGCCTTACAGCTGTTTATCTTCTAATACCTGACATTTCTAAAGGAAGAACATTTAATCTGCTTTGTATGTCCAACCAAGCACTTTCTCTTGGTCTTTATTAGGCTTCGAAATTCCCTGTATTTGGATTTAAACCTAGTGTATGATCACTTCTGTGCCTGATCCCTTTGACAGCATGTTCTCTTGACAATGGACATTGTCGCGAGAACATTTCAGTTTGTCTGTGGACATGGCTGGTTCATGTGAAATGGTAACTGTGAATAAGGCCAGAACCCTCCACTTCTTTACAATTGCAATTTTATACAGATACTCTCACTGAACAGTGACCCACTAAAAGAGCAAAGGAAGAAGAACAGACGTGGGATTTGAAATAATGGACATTACATAGACTGGCAGCGGTAGTAGGAGTGCATTAAATAGGGTTAGGAAAACCAGGGGGTCAGCGACCCTCCTCCCTAGAAGAGGATTATAGCCACCACAGGGGAATATTCCACTGCTTCCTGCTCTTACTAGGAAGCCTGTTTGCAAGAGAGGATTAGCGAGGTGGGCACTGCACCACAGCATTGATACGTTTTCATTACTGACAGCCTGCAACAGCGGCTCGCCTCAAGACCATGACATTACTGCGCCCATAACACCTTCACACTGTAGCAACATGGTTTACACTGGAAGCAGGATGACAGGGCTAAACTCTATGAGTATATTATGTATGGCAGTGTATCATTTCCGCAATTAAGATGAACACTATATAAATCACCCATACACAAACACAATGAAGGGTGAATTTATAGCTGCGTGAGCTGGAATGAAACTGAACCGGAACAAAAGGCTGAGACACAGAACCGATGCCATTAATGTGTCTATGTGTATATGATTGTATTCTTGTACATGTTCTTTTTGTTAAGAGGCCTCCAAACGAGGAAGAAAATGTGGCTCTTATGATGACTCCTCGTGCTGACATGTTCCGTTTCATTTTTCTCATTAAATTTTTCTCAACTTTCATTTTCAAAATGTTCCATGTTGCTCCACAGCACGCACAGTCAGCCCCCCAGCCTGCTGAAATGGTGTTCTCTGCAGGACAGGCCTTATCCGGACTCTACTCCACTGCCCCCCCCCCGCAGATCGCCGCAGTCCCTCTCTCCTCCAATGGGAGCCGGCGTCGTCCGCGACCCAGACGCTGGCGGCCCAACGGACCGCGCGGGCGGCTCCCCGACTCGAGATCGTGCCGTCGTCGATAAATTCATTACGGACGGAAGCCCGTTGGCAGGCATCATTTGTCTTCTTTCTTTTTTAAAGCGATGCCAATACCCCCGCGGTAGAAACCACTTAGAGGGGCTTGCGCTGCCAGCTCTTTGATGCGGGGGTCATCCTTGTGGGATTTCGAGAGGCTGAAGCGGCCCACGTCACTCCCCAGACCAACAGGTGATATTTACATTTTCCTTGCGGTCGATTTTCTTTTCCGCGCAGATTTCCGCTGTAGTGACGGGAGACCGAGGCTTTATTAAAAAATAATGAAAGAGCTACCATCTGCTATCAATGACTCACTGACTTTAATGGATTACAGTGCTGCGGAGAGCCTTTTTGATTGGCTCTCGGGAGGCAGTGTTGATAGCAGTGTATGGGAGCTCGACCCATTGCAGGGTTCATGAAGCTTCATTCTCATATTACTAACTTACTCAGGCAACATAAATCCTTCCGTTGTTGTGATTGGCTGGTTAGTTCTAGTTTTGATTTAGATTTTCATCATTTTAATTTCACTGATGGCTTATCTCATGCTTGGCCCAGTGTCCACCATCCTAATGATATGTTAAACCATACCATCTCTCATCTTCCAACAAGCCATTGACTATTGAATGCGCTCCCAGTTAAACACATATAAGAAATCGAGGGTTTGCATTCATTACTGACAAAAAGAATATAGTTAAATGACTGAACGTTTGAAACGCAGGTTCAGACAGGATATGATGCAATCCTATGCTCTTCCCCTCCGTGCACACGGGCCAGCCTCTGAGCACGGCCAGGAATGATGTGTGTGACCAGGTGTGATCAAAGAGCAGAACATAGTCATAACAGCTCTGACAATCTTTCACTTACATCACCGAGAGCCTTCCTTTGCACTGCTGAATTTGCTATAAAGTAATTTGGAGTGCCCGGTCATGCGGCCAAGCAAGCTCTGTTGTCAGTTCAGGAGAGAGCAACCAAGCATGTGTCTCTTCTGAAGCATGTGACGTCACCTGGACTCACAGCCACGAGCTGGAGGAAGACACTTCACGTGTGGCTCAGTAGACAAGCTCGCGGGCACCCAGTCAAACAAAAGGGTTGCTGAGGGTGAGACGCCACCCTCCGGCTGACTGAAACCCTTGGTTGTGCTTGAGCCAATCAGCAGGGCTGCCGGCCACAGTCGGCGCTAGGATAGTCCGGGTTCGATAACAAAACGTACGCTAGAACAGTGCCTTAACAGGATGAGTCATCCAGCAACCCAGTTGCCCAACGACTGGGGCCATATTTTCACCACTGGATCTTAGTTCAGACGTTTCCTTCCCTACAATCTGAACCCCGGAGGACTGCGACTGCGTTGTTTGCAGGTTTAATTCAACTCGTATGCTGCACTGTCTGCTACGAATGGCCATGGGAAGTCACTTAATCAGAACTGTTGTTGCATAGACCAAGGAGGCAGCATCTGGGGTTTATGAATCCAATTTCATATATAATAAATAAGCAACATTCCCTACCCGGGATAACAGTGCCTGAGAAGCAGTGAAACATTCATAACTCATCGTATTGTGGCCATTCTCTGTATCCAGTCGAAGAAAATGTGAGACACCAGGCTGTCATGCGAAAATTAAAAGTATTACCATGTTTATAGATGCAAGATGAATTTCAGAATGTGCACACCCATAACAGGCTCATTTAATCTAGCAGTCAAGTCAAGTAACGGCCACAGGGTTCACTGAATAAGGGAATAAACTCAAAGAAATCCACTCAACTGAAGGTGAGGGGTCATTTTCTTTACTTCTTTACTTAACGGACATTTCATGCAAAAAAAGAGATTTACCGAAGAGATACAAGCGATTTAATCACACATATTGCACATTTGCTGGGTTGCCAACCTCGTACTGAAATTTTAATGTGTACTGACCTCGCATACCGCCAGCTGTTGCGTTGAAAGAAGTGTGGTTTGGCTCTCTTGATGCCTCTTCTGTGGCTGTAAAACTTGAAGCAAATTGCACATCTACTGGATGGACGAGGTTATGTGTGATAGGCTATACAGGCAACAGCCTCGCTTCCCCGTGTCGTTATTACCCTGCTGACATGAAGTGCTGAAGCAGTAATTCTCTGACCTGCCAATCGCTGTCTGCTTCGACTAAAGAGGAGGGTGTTTTTACAGCATCCAGGCCAGACTTGTTTCATTGTGCTGCTTTGAAGATTCATCTAGAAGTCCATGGAAAATCCCGAACAGATGATTTTTTAAAATAGATTTAATTCACAATGCAGAATCTAAATATTGTGTTATTATAGAGTTCCACATTCCATGATGTCCAAAAATGCTTTTCACATAGTTGTTTTACTGCAGTGAGCTGCAGGTATGGTGCCTTGGCTAAGCATTTCAAAGTTTCAAATGACTGGGATAAAATTATATAATCCAGGGGTAACAAACCCTAGGTCCTGGAGTGCTAGAGTAAGGCTGGAGTGAGATTTCTGCTCCTTCTAAACCACTAACAACATAATTGTTTTAAGCATTAGGCTTCATGAAAGCAGGTGACCACACACGGGAGGCACTCAGAATTTCACCCTTTAGACCTAGTTCCCTGTCACTGAGAAGGTGTAATTGTCAAACCCTAGAAGTAACAGAGGTTGCAAAATTAAGTGCGTCCACCTTAATTCCATGATAATAGACTCTTAATTATCCATCAAAATGTGCAATCAAGCTTGGATTAAACAGAAACAGAGTATATCTGTGAAATTCCAGGACCAGTGTTTCTTAGTGCTGTTCTGACAACACTCACCTATCATTCTTTCACATTGGTTTCTTCTTCACAGCAAGAAGGTCCTTTGCCAGGGCCTTTCTATCTGTTGTTCCAATGACCTTGGGTATGCACTTATTGTATGTCGCTTTGGATAAAATTGTCTGCCAAATAAATGTAATGTAATGTGTGGAGTTTGCATGTTCTCCCTGTGTCTGTGTGGGTTCCCTCCGGGTACTTCAGTTGCCTCCCGCAGTCCAAAGACAGGTTAGGTTAATTGGAGAGTTTAAATTTCCCCTAGGTATGAGTGTGTGAGTGAATAGTGTGTGCGCCCTACGATGGACTGACGAACTGTCCAGGGTTTATTCCTGCTTCTTGCCCAATGCATGCTGGGATAGGCTCCAACACCTCCCGCAACCCTGACCAGGAATTAGCGGGTATAGATAATGGATGGATGGATGGTTTCTGTAATAGCATTGTCTCCATTGAACTGGATGTTACCCATTAACTATGATAACTGAATGCAAGTTTGAGGATGCTCAAGAGAGTCTTAATTAAAATGAATGCACATTAAATATGAATCCTACTATTGCTGTCAAAACAAAATGAGCACAAGTGGCTCTGTGTAACTTTTAGGAACACGAGTGGTTTGCAGACTTAGTGTGTTTCTTTTTTCTCCACATGTTTTTGTGGACCCATTAACTATGGGAAGAATAAATCTTGTAGATCAATGTTTACTAGCGTTCTAAAAGCCTGAAAAAGTAATATTGTGACTTGCATCAAATGCATTTTGCATTTTAAATGAGCCTTCTGCTGTTTTTGCTTGAAAAATCAAGGGTATGAAAATATAAACGCACGCTTCAGTAATTCTGCAATTTAGGAAAGTTCACAACATATTAGCAGAACAGGGAGAAAACGTGCATCGCATATTCAATAGGCAAGGGACTTGTTCTAATAAATAATCTGGACATATAAATATGTTATTAATGTGAAAATAAGTCCGCTGCACAGGTGCTTGCTTGCTATTTTCTATGAGAGAAATGCATGTTTGAGCAAATAATAATTATAATTACCCTCCACCATCATCATAATTATCTGAAATATATCTTTAATTGGTTCTTTTCTCATTTAATTTTCTTAGCAGGGAGGGAAAGGCATACTGGTGAGCAGGTGGAAAAAGCCATGGAATTGGATTTTCTGATTCCCGCCTCTGAGGGTAACACAGCAAGCAGCGCAGTTGGAATTCAGGAGTTGTGCCATCCACATCAAATCTTGGGCCCAGATGTAACTCTGAGAGGCCAAACAATCTATGGCTTGGCTCGGCCTATATTGGCTTCCTCCTGTGATATGCGTTTAAAGCACGAGTGCCTAACCCTGGTCCCGGAGAGTGACATGGTCTGCTGGATAAAAGGAAAAGGAAAGAAGACCTGCATCTGCCACCCATAATACAAGCCTGGAATGAACTGAAGCCTCACAGCGCCCCCTGTGTACTGGAGGTGTTAATGCTGTTTTACACGTATGGTGCACACATTCCCCTTTGTACGACCCCTGTCTGAGAAGCACCACGTTCACATTTTACCTTTGTGACTGGACAGAACCCATTTGATGTACACATTGGGCCTCATTCGCAAAATCTTTCTGAAATTATTCTTACTTTTGTTGTTTAAAATGTTGCTATGACAAACCAAACATGGGATTTATGGCACTTGCAGGCCTTTGTTTTTGTGCATATCCCAGGTGTATGATGGAATTCCAACTGTTTGTAAATTTTATACGCAATCCTGTTCATGTAATTAGCATAAGAAAAAAGCCATGAACAAATACATACAAGAAAAAAAAAAATCACTTTTGAACACGAAATGTTCTTGGAAACGTTCTTACACACAGTTAACGATCCAATATGATCGTACACTTCTTTCATGAATGAGGCCCATTGTTTGGAACTGAAACAACGGCATTAATGGCCAGTGTTGGTCATCATACGAGCGAACAAGCGCACCACCTGTGCCTGTCAGCTTCTCTCGAACGGTGACTGTTGCTCAGGCATCGGCGTTAGAAGTAAGAACAGTCTCATCACAAAAGTGCTTTCACTTCAGTTTCCTTTTATTTAGTCACATTGTTTTCCCTGTAGGCATTCGACACAAAGCCATCGAACCGCCCCCCCCCCCCCTCCCCCTTCCCCTTCCCCCCCTCCCCCTCGGTCCAGCAGCCGTGGCCCAGGAAGAAAGAACCACCACAACGGAGTACATGGCACATTTTTCTGAACAAATATACATTCTATTTCGCAAAGCTTAGCCCACTCACTTCGTCTTCATTTATACTAACACTGCACTGTAGGGATATCACATCGTCTCCGGAGCGCTCTTGACATTTTTACACCGTTTTTGCTGAACTTCAGTCTGCACCTCCCTCATGCGTCTGCCATTGGGAAGAACATTAAGTACACTGCAGCTTGTTGAAGCCATTGTAAAATAACATGTCTTGGGCTTGTTATCCTGGGATCCCGATAATGACCTCTGTATGCCAGTGTTACCATATTGGGTATCTGGATGTATAACTCAGGAATTTCGAAATTGGTTTGTTTGAAACTCCAAGTCATAGGATATATACTAAATTCTATATTTTAGTTTACTTTTGGTGATTGGAAAAACCTGAGATAATCATCTGGAACAGCATAACAAACCCCAGAAATGTCATTTTGTGAAGGCTTTAATGAGCCACCATACTAAGTTAAACTAAAGAAGGTTTGCATTCTCATGGCCGCTGTCCATTGTTCACTGAATGACTGCTCTGCCTTTCCAACGAAATTGTAGAAAGACAGACAATACACATGCATCTAGCTGACAGACACGAGCAGGGTGTGGTCTGATGACACAGCCAATCAGAGACGAGGGAGACTGACAGGCATCACCCACTAGTAAGTTCTTGTGACTGTTCTCTCGTATAGCTGCACGGGGCTCTCACTGATACAAAGTTATACAACACTCTGATATGTACAGTAGAATCCTTTAACAAGGACATAGGGGAGGATGGCTATACATACATGAAGGTAAATCAACACGGTCGCTCTTCTGAGACCGAAGATAGCGACCAGGGAAGAAACGGTACACATCAATGCCCTGAAAACACGTGGGATTTAAAGAGCAGCTAACCGTATGCCCCAAAGTGAGTAAGGTCAGATATTCACAGCATATCCACATATGCTACCGGTCATACGTTTGCGCAACGTCGGCCTTCTAGAACAGATCGGAGGGGATATGGATGGAGATTTGGTCGTGGAACTACAGGGCACTTGGTAAACACCACTCTGGACAAAGAGATTCTTCTTACTTCCGAGGTGGAGAGAAAAAATTATATATATCAAGAATAAAACTGAACTGAATGGCTGTACATTAAACTCCACAAACAGTGATAATTCATATGTTGTTGTCGTTGTTTTCTTTTCCCCCAGATGCGTTAGTGGTGACCTAATGTAGATCAGTCTCTAGTTCTCCTTTTCAGTTTCAGTGGCGTTGCAGGTGCACGGACGGACGCCGAAGTGCTTACGGTACGATAACATTCAGGTCAGTTTGAATGGTGAAGCTGTTGGTTGGTAACGAGCTCTCTTTTAATTTCTCTTCCTCTCTCTCTCTCTCTCTCTCTCTCTCGTTCTCAGTCTCTCTCGCCCCTCCCTCTGTCTGAGAGGAGCGTGTTATACTTGTACGTGAGTCCCTTGTGTCTGCAGACTCTGTATACTGGTGAGGATCTTCTTTTGGTGTCCCACCAGAGTCACGCCCATGTTCCCCAGGTCACTGTGGCGATAAACAGGAGGAGAGATGGGGTCAGAGGTCAAATTCGAGGCAGAGAATGCGAAAAAAAAAAAGTATGCAATGTTGAAAGAATGAAAAAGAGGTCTGCCTCAACATTCCTTTTGAGGCAATATTTCATGTCTAGTTTAAAAAAAATGATATTCTTTTAAGGAAATAAGCACATAAGCACTTCAGAATGTTCTGTAATATCCTGCTGAAGAGCTGATCAGAGATCAGGAACATTACACATCAAAGTGTGGGATCTTGGGTGGCATATCCAGCTAAAGCACTGGTTCTTAGTGGCACACCTCATGGTCTGGAACCAAATCCTGACTTTGCCATTGGGGCCTAGGAGTCAAATGGGGTGGTTTGTACATATTATTGCCTGGGGAGGAAGGTTTTAAGTATACTCAAGGCAGGCTGTTCCCCATCTAATCTACAACTGTAGTTGGGCAGGGTCCTGCAGTCTGCCTACACAAGGAGCACGAGACGTGTTGAGCAATGTATCTCCAAATACTCAAAGGTCATTGGTAATGGAAAATGCTGAGTATTATTAAATATACATGAGTGTTGTTCGACTGCATGGTATAAGTCCCACCTTTTATATAGTCTTAAGGCAAACTACTACTGCTACGACGACCACTACTACTACTACTACTAATACTACTACTATTACTACTGCTCCTAATATTCATTCTACAACTACTCCTACTACAACTGTCTCCAGCTGCTACTACTGCTACTTCTACTACTTACTCTACTACTACTCCTACTGCTACTACTGCTACTCCTGAAACTACATTACATTACATTTATTTGGCAT
This sequence comes from Anguilla anguilla, assembly GCF_013347855.1. Classification (NCBI taxonomy): domain Eukaryota; kingdom Metazoa; phylum Chordata; class Actinopteri; order Anguilliformes; family Anguillidae; genus Anguilla; species Anguilla anguilla. The sequence continues at coordinate 21,559,543 of NC_049206.1, read as the reverse complement.
ATGCTTTTATCCAAACTGATGTACAATAAGTGAGCTACTTATTACTATTACTACAACTTCTAATAATGATAATAATAATAATAATTCTGCTGTCTGACCTGCTGTTGATGTAAATGACTGAGTCCAGCGTGACGTAGCCCGCGTTGGAGAAATGCTCCTTGTACTGGCCCATCTTGATGGCCTCCAGCCACTCCTCCACCGTCCCGCTGCTGAGCTCGGGGGTAACGGGGTCCTCCCTGGGGGGGAGAGAGAGAGAGAGAGAGAGAGAGAGGGACAGCATGCCCGATTAATTTTCGCCACACGCGTCGCAGAGAACTCCGCCCGCTGCACGTTTCAGCGCCGGACGTCAGTCTCATTATGCGCATAGATAATTGATTTTCTTTTGTGCGAAGAACTAAGTCTCAAAGCACAAAGGCAAACCGAGGCAGGAACTTATTAAACGGTGTCGCAGGAAGTCCTCGGACTGATCCTGATTTGTTAGCCTGTTGCCCGGCGGCTCAGGGGATCGGTGCCGCAGTGAGTGACAGCACACGGCTATATCTGATAAAGCCTCCTTTGAGCTGAGAGCACACATCTGACAGCTTTTCCTGAAAAAGCCCCATAAAGCCGCGGTTTAAGACGCTAATCTGGATTTCGGCCTTTCTCTCTTTCTCTCCAGATAAAAAAAGCAGAAGGTCTTGTCAGCCTCGCTCACGGGTCCGGAGGGAGAAAGGCCACCTGCCGATACGATATTTCAGAAATCCAATCGTAGGGGGCTTCGGTGTGAAGAATGGCACTACCACCTCAGTCTCCAGTCTGCATTTCTACATCCCCTCTATCCCCCCTCTCTCTCTCTCTCTCACTCTCTCCCTCTCTCACTGTCTCTCTCCCTCTCCCCCCCCCTTTCTCTGTCTCTCTCTCTGCTTTAATTGCGGTGTAGTTAAAGCTCATGGCTGAGGCGTTGTTCTGGTCTCACCAGACGGAGCTGTTGGCCAGCTGCTTCAGGCTCCCCGGGTTACGAATCAGCTTGTCCAGGGTGTTGACGATCTGGCCGAATTTGGGCCGGTCGCTGCGCCCCTTCTCCCAGCAGTCCAGCATGAGCTGGTGGAGCACCACGGGGCAGTCCATGGGGGCGGGCAGGCGGTACCCCTCGTCTATCGCCTTAATGACCTGCAGGGCGGCGACACATGAGGGACTGCATTGACACAGAGTGTAAACACTAGCAATATGGGATAAATTAGAGAGCAAAGTGAACACAGAGAGCGAAGAACAGTGAAAAAGAGAGAGAGCGAGAGAGAGAGAGAGAGAGAGAGAGAGAGAGAGAACAAGAGAGAGAGAAACACAGAGAGCAAGAAAGTGAGCCTGAGAAGATAATGTGATGTCTATTCATCATGCTCTTTGAATGTGGAAATAATGAGAGAGATACTCAATTTATGCAAAACACATTCCTGGAAAGACAATAAAGCTAATTCATTCATGCAAACAAAAAAAAAAACAGTAAATAGTGTGCAGTCGCTCCATGTATTCTGTATATGTGCTGTTTTTTTTGTGGCCCTGACAAAGACTATCTAAAGGATTCATTTCTATGTGCCTGAAAAGGAGTGGGTTGTAAATCTATGCGATGTTGAACATTAGCCTTGGGGACTTCTTTGGTTCTTTGCATTGGAGGCTGACGTCTCCATCGGCAATAAAAAATAAAATAAAATAAAATAACTCGGGAAACGGGAGCGCGCCGCTGCCCTGAGGGACTCGGGCGCTTCAGTACCCTTGCGCTCCATTACCTCGGTGATGAACAGCTGCAAGCTTTTACCTCGCAACGTATTTAAAATTGCCTTGGCCGAGCCCGACGCGGAGGATATTTTTCCTCAATGAGGGGAGAGACTCCCGCCTATTAGCATTTCACCATTTGTGTGCGGCCATTTTGACTGCCGCGTGTCGTTTGGCTGCGTTCCCCGTAGCGCCGGCTCTGGCTGCGGACGGGCTCCCCGGCAGACGAGAGAAACGTCGAGAGCCTTCCGCAGCGGCTGGGGGACGGCGGCCTGGAAACGCGGCCGCTCCGGCGCGCGGCTAATCGCTTCGCCTCGAACGTCTGAGCGCATCTGTATTCCCTCTGCTTCGTTTCCCCGAGCGCCCGGCGTACCTCGCCGCCGCCGCTAAGTTTTTCAATTATGGCCATCTTGTGAAGGAGAGGAGGCTAAATGCGGAAGGTGGATTTGCATATATATATGTGCTGATGGGAAACGAAGTCCTCTGGAGAAGAATAATCTTGCGCTGCTGGAAATTCATGTTTCAATCGCAGTGTAATGGAAAATGCATTGTGGGAGAGAAAATGCAATGTCTCAATGCTATTTAAGAAATTAATTAAAATGTCCTGTAGAAACTCTGTATACAGCTACTTGATAAAAATGTCAGTTTTACTAAAACATTATCAGTCATGGTTAGGGCCGTGAGCTTGACCTAATGTATTCTTTAACCTGTAGCTCCAACCTGCAACGCCAACATGCTTATACAGGACTTTCTGAAGTTGCATGTTTAAGCAAGGAAGGTGTTTCCATGAAGAGAACAGGTGATGGGTATTTATGTGCACTGTACTCACGTCTTGGTTTGACATCTCCCAATATGGCCGCTCTCCATATGACATCACCTCCCACATGACGATGCCGTAGCTCCACACGTCAGAGGCGGAGGTGAACTTCCTGTAGGCAATGGCCTCCGGGGATGTCCATCGGATAGGGATCTTTCCTCCCTGAAGGAAACGATTTTTTTGTTTTGTTATGGTTCTGGTTTCATGTACCTTGCTTTTTTATGTTCCTTGCTGCCACGCTCAAAGGAGAGAACAATCATTACAATTTTAAGATCCTTCCACAATAAATATGAAGACCTACTCATACGCAACGTGTTACACACAAACACACACACTTTCCAAAGCCACACATAAACTGACTGTCTAAAGATTAGACATGTATTTTCATGAAACTTAACTAGTTCTAGGTTCAGTGCTTGGGGTAGATTCTGTCCACTCAAACAGCAGATGCAAACCCCCATTTCCTGTTGAGCAAGTGACCCTACAGTTTCCAAGTGCCTCCCCGCTCAGCAGCGATAATTGGGACTCCTGCTGATGGTGCACTTTACACATCTGAGTGCACAGGCATGTACATGCTTATCAGCCATCCCAGAATGCACTGCCCTCTCTTGTTCAGGGGGCAAATTAATGGCGGTGCTCATGGTAGTGGGTTCGGTGGGGAGGGGGGAAATGGTGCTCAAGAGGACTGTAATTATGTCATACTGTGAGTATGGGGATTCGAGGCGAGCCGCTAACCGAACATTCCCGCTCCCGCTGCCTAGCACGCGCGCGGAAATGCACGCGCAACATGCTTCCGTCCCCACATACATACAAACACAAACGGCTACGCGCGTACACAGCCGCTAACAAGAGAAATGCAGCCTGGTAGCCTTTCCCTGGTCAACCGTGTGAATGGCACGCCTGCAACAGCACTGTCTGCCTTTCCTTCAGGGGGTTGCGATGAGAAAGCCCAAAGAGCTAACGACAAAAACGCTTCTCAAAGACTAGACCGCGCTAGCCTTTCTGAGGCTTCAATAGAAAAACAACACACTGGGCAAACGGGAAGGAGCTGGACCCTGAGAGGGCACGGTTTGACTGTCGAGAGGACGGCGGGGACTGAGGTCCTACCCTGGTGGTGTAGGCCGCCTCGGGGTCGTCCTCCAGCACCCGCGACAGGCCGAAGTCGGACACCTTGCACACCAGGTTGCTGTTGACCAGGATGTTGCGGGCGGCCAGGTCCCGGTGGACGTAGCTCATGTCGGAGAGGTACTTCATGCCCGAGGCGATGCCCCGGAGCATCCCCACCAGCTGGATCACCGTGAACTGGCCGTCGTGCTTCTGCGCAGGACAAGGGGGATCGTAATGAGGACGGATCATTCGGACCGAGACAGGTCCTGTCTTTATAGCCTGAAAATGATCTGTCACTCTGCGGTGCTCGGGTTCCAAGTGTACAGTATACAACTTCATTACAACTCCCAGGACTTACTCTGTATACATTATAACCATGAGAAAATAATTCTATATATCTTCCATGACCCTATCTGTAAAAAAACAAAACTACAAGCACATAAGAAGATGAGAAAAGGTGGATGGAAAGAGGCCATAGATCTTTTTGTGGTTACATGCATGCTGTTGTTTCAGCCATCACGAAAAAGCAACATTGAACATGCTAAGATATTAACTATACTAAAGCGCAGACTGTTTTTACAGTGTGCCGGAGGACCATGACGCATCGGATTCTGCAGTTATCGATATTCCGAAAATTAAACCTGAGATCCCCTTATTTACCAAAACAACCTTATCATTAAGATAAACTGCGAGCCCGGTGTCTGCAGCTCGAAACCCGCGCTGTAACATAATCCAGTTAAAGCACCGCTTCTTTCGTAAGGTAATATCGGTCTCCATCATACACTTCTGTTCCACGGTCCTTAAGTTCATTATGTCTCATTTTCTTAAATGTACGGTATTGATTCATGTCCTCTTCCTAACAACGGGCAGACCTCCTTTATCAATCTCGGGCAACACTACCTCTTACCGTAAAGCCAGGAAAAAGAAAAATGTTGTCCCTGAGAGTGATGCTTAATTGATTTGCGCCCTAATTAAACACGTGTATTCCGGGGGGCTGGTATATGAGCTATAGCCCATAAAACTGATACCGTAATTATATTAACTTTTTTTATGTGGGCGACGGGGAATATTTACGATGCGTCATTATGAAGTCCGCTGAGAAATCCGATGTAAAAGACCAGTGTTTTTTTTTTTTTTCTTTTTGGTCAGCTTTCATTTGCACTCGCATGCATTTGTAATTAAAGGGTCCCCACTTAAGAAAAACGCATCTTTGCTTTGCGTAATGAAATTACGCGGACGATTCATCCTCGCTGACAAAGAGCCGATATAAATCTGCTGGCCAGCGGCGCTCCCGTTTGCGGAGATGATGCTCCTCCTCCTCCTCGGATCCCGTTCGCCGGTCTCCGCGATGGCGCGCGAACGACCTCGACGAAGGGGCGCGGTTTTTGGGACCTACGGCGTGTGTGATGTCACCTAGTCGCATCGTCCGCCGACTACATCTCATTGATACAAAACCAGGTCTGTGTGGATGCGGGTGACTCACCTTTAAGAAGGTGTCCAAAGACCCATTCTCCATGAACTCTGTTATGATCATCACAGGCTTACCTGTAAAAATAAAAAAAATGCAAAATTATTGTTTTATATTTACACTGATGGCTGTTTGATATACTGGCTTGGGAAATATATGAGAAGACACCACTATGTTCACCTTTGAGTGTGGTTAATAACCTGAATTATTTCAGAAAGACAGCCAACAATATGAATGGAAGATAGGCAAAAACACCAGCTGGGAAAGTTGCACTGGATTACCTACAGTTTGCCGGGACAACAAATGATAAATGAAATTAAATGTGAACGAGCAAATGTGAGCTTGGGAGGCTGTGTAAATCTGTGGATCTCCCATCAAAATAAATGACAGCTGAGGAGCATTTCATTCAGGCGTCACTGTGGGGAGAAAGGGAGGAGAGAGAGAGAGAGAGAGAAGACCCTGGCCGGTAACCTTTCCTCCTCGCCACACTTCTCTTATTAATGATGACAGACTGACAGGAGACGACGACAGCCGCCGCTCCTCCGAGGCTAGCCGTGTCAGGAGGCGCCATTAATATTAATGAGCTGCAGGGGGCGGGCGGGAGGGCGGCGTGTGCTTTAAGAGGCCGCACCTGGGGGTGGGAGGGGCGCGCGGCAGATGATGGAGAGGCTCGGAGGACCCGCTCGAGGTGGAGATTGCGGTCGAGGAGTGGAGGGTGGAGGGTGCTTAACGAGACGGTCCGCAGCTGTAGCGCGCGGCTCCTCGCACCTGGGCCCGCTTGCAAACGATCGGCGGCTTCGCCTCTGACCCGGCGCAGACGAGAACATCGTGTCAATCACTCCAGAGCTGCTCCCCCCCCCCCCCCCCCCCCACTCCCGCCTCGGTGTTCATCTGCTGATTAGGCCACACCAGACAGATCCGGACTGGATAATGCGCGCACGTGTGACAGAGACATCACTCTACGTGATTGAAACATACCCCCTCCACCAATCCCCCCCCCCCCCCGCCCCGGCCCACAACTCTGCAGGTGAGCTTTCCCTTCCTCCCTCTGGCACCAGGGATGGTGTTTTTCGCACGGTGGAGGACGGCGGATGCAGGAAGATCGGTTTACGTGGTTTTTTTACGCGGCTCGGTTGTCCGAAGGCCTCGTCAGCCGCCTCGAATCGGCCCCATTTCCCCCAGCTCAGAGGCTCTGGTGCGGGAAAGCGTGCGGTGTGTGGGGAGTAGGGGTGGAAGGGAACAGCAGATAGTGAGGGTAAAGGGGCTGGAGTTGGGGGGGCGGGGGGGGGTCGGGGGGGGGCAATAACTTTGCTGGGAAAGAGAGGCGCACGGCGGGATGACGAGTCACACAATCTCCCGTGCCGGGGCCCGGGTACAGGCTGTTGTACATCATCCAAATTAAATCAATCTGTTTCTCTGATAAACGCTGTCCCTCGACTCCCTACCCCCCACCCCTCCCCCCTGCTCCCCCCTCTCCTAAAAAAAAAATCCAATTCCCTTTCACTTTCATCCCGCAGACTAATGTGGCTGTCAGTCTGGACACTGCGAGGTGACCAGAGAGCTCCGCGGGGACCGGAGCCCGAGCGTCTGATGTCAGCCCCGCCTGCGACCGCTCTATCAGAGAGACGGATGAAAGGGATTGTGGGATTGATCCTGGCTGAAGGGGTGGTCTGAGAGCGCGGGCGCACGCCGCGGGTCGCGATCCCGCCCGGCGGGCTGCTGCGATCTGGCTCTCGCCCGGGCCCAAAAGCGCATTTACTGCACCGCGGGCACCGCGGCGGTCTGAGAAACGCCTTCAAGGGAATGTGTGCGTGTGTGTGTGTGTGTGTGTGTGTGTGTGTGTGTGCGTGTCTCCCTGTGTGTGTGCGCCTGTGTGTGTCCATGCGCGTATGTGTGTGTGCCTGAGTGTGTGTGTGTGTGTGTGTGTGTGCATGTGCGTGTGTGTGTGTGTGTGTCTCCCTGTGTGTGTGCGCCTGTGTGTGTCCATGCACGCACGTGTGTGTGCCTGAGTGTGTGTGTGCATGTGTGTGTGCATGTCCCTGTGTGTGTGTGCCTGTGTGTGTTCATGCGCGCACGTGTGTGTGCCTGAGTGTGTGTGTGTGTGTGTGTGCGTGTGTCCCTGTGTGTGCGCGCGCGTGTGTGTGCCTGTGTGTGTGTGTGCGTGTGCCTGTCTGTGTGTGCCTTTGTGTGTGCGTGTGTGCTTACGTGTCTGTCTGTCTGTCTGTGTGTGTTCGTATGTAGGGTTGTGAGTGTGTGTTGTGTGCTTGTATGTGTACATGTCTGTTGTGTGTGTAAGTGGGTGTGTGTGTGTATTTATCATTGTTCATTCACTATTCATCACTGGTTAAAGATTCAAGGTTTAATACTTTAAATATTTCAAGACATTGAAGACAATTCTCTGGAGCAACGGCCAACGACTGTCATTATCGCGGACATAAACACTGGCGCTGAACGACTTTCTCAACTCTCACGTTATCAGACCAATCGTCTGAACATCTGGCAAATTATTCTGATGAGAAACAAGAGATCAACCCCCGAAACCCCAGGCGTGCCTCGCTTCTTTGACCTCCAATCAAAACCGAGACAAAGGCGCCCATTGACCGAACCCCGTGACACAATCACATGTCCGTAAACACGGCCCCGGTCAGACAATCTACATACCATCGCCAGCCTTAAACATCCTGCGAGCTCACGACCGCGGAGTCCAGATTGAGCAAATTACTCTTTAAGTGACTTATGAAAGGGATACAGTCCGAGGGAACGTGAAGGGACCCCTGATAAGTGCATTGTGGGAATTAATCAGGGGAGGATTTTCCACATTAGGGGCTGATTGAGTGACTGATTGAGTAACTGCACAACAGGGAAGTTGCATGTTGTCAGGTGACTCTATAAAAAAAATGAAACAAACATGCTATGGTGACAACAAGCCTTGAGTGAAAGTACATTATGACCCGTCTCTGAAAGTCAAAAACCCAGGGATATGGATATGTACAGCATAAAGTTCATGTTGTATTCATATTTACCAGCCATTTGATACATCATTTGGTCTCCCCCACCTCTGCGGTCCAGCCCCTCCTTCGTCATTGCCTCCACCCTGCCCACATCTGCCGCCAACTGCTGTTCCCCATCACCGCCACCCGGCCCCACCCATCATCTGAGCCACATCACATGTCATATCTTGTGCATAAACTGGCTGACATGCTGGTCACCAGTCGGCACCCTGAGCCGACCAGAGGAGGATGGGTTTCCCCCTTGAGCCTGGTTCCTTCCAAGGTTTCTCCCCATCTGCCACAGGGAGCTTTTTCCTTGCCACTGTTGCCGTAGGCTTGCTCCTGTGGGGGTTTAGGCTAGGGTTGTCTGTAAAGTGTATTGTGACAACTGTTGTAAAATACGCTATACAAATAAAATTTTGATTGATAAAATTTGATTGATATTTGTTTCAAATGTCTACTACCAATAAATATAATAATAAATATTCAAACATTTTAAATAGAAATGTAAATAGGAAGGTTATATTAGAAGAATATAAGAGTCAATATAATATGAGCCTAGTGTATGTGGCTTTTAAAGTGAGAGAAAGCTTTAAAATTTACATTTAACATGCACAACAGCCGGAAAAAAAGAGTCCTACATGAAATGCTTCTCTAGTAATTTCAGAGGCCAGAGGAATTAATGACAACGTAAAAGCCCTCCAAATATACTTTTATAACATTATGAATCGGCATTACGGAAAATATGAATAATAGCTTTTGAAAATGATCTGTTCTGGCAAGCATGTATGATGTGGTATAGTTAGACTGTGATAAGGCACAGCCTATGTGTGTCACATTGACGCAGCATGGGTAGCATAGGAGTCAATTGTATCTCGATGAATAGAGGAATTACGGTCATAAACAGCATCGATGAAGTAACCCCTTTTGAAAACAGGAGCGGCGTGTTTCAGTTTCTGCAAAGGTCAGAGAGGCAGGTACACAGCCGAACCTCGTGTCCCTCGCTCCGTGGCCGCCTCCCCGGACAGGACCTCTGCGATTTTGGACAAACGGGAGACTGAGGGAGCCATTTGCTCTCCATTTCCCTCACCGAAATGCAGCTGCGTGGAGCTAAAACTGGGATGGCATGGTGGTTTTTTTTGGGGTTTTTGGAGCCATATCACTTGCGGTGCCTTCCGTTCAGGCGAAACTCTGAATTTCGGCCAGCAGCTGCATATGGGAAATACGTGCAGTCTGTCCGAGTTCTGGCTCTTTAACAATGCTTCATTAGCAGCATTATCCAGCAAAGCCCCTCCTCCAAAAAGCTTGCGTTGCTGAATACCAGAGCGTAGCATCACGGGGTCACTGAATAGGTTTTCCACCTAGTAGTGTATGTCAGGTCTAAGACCTGTGAAGCAACTGAGGCAACGAACATGTTTCATTGCAGTCCCCTATTGATTTCTTTTTAACAGATTTGCAATTAAAGTGATACATGCTTCACACAGATGTATCCTCAACGTGACTGATTGGATAGCAGAACGCGGTCTACGGGTTTGCAGATAACACCGTGTTTTACAGTCTATCGAACTAATCCGCATCTCACGTTCAACTTTGCTCTTGCCACTCACAGGAGAGTAGCTTTCCTCAAAAGACGTACGGTAGGAAGGAAAGATAAGTGCATTAAGATATATACCGGCGATAAAAACGTTGATTGTGCCCAGATTAGCTGATTGTAATCCGCACAAAGGGAAGATGAGAGGTAATGATAGCCCCGCACTTCTCGGCTGCGTCGTTGCTAAAATAAAGGGCAGGTTTGAAGTTGTTCTTTCAGCCGTGCGTCGATTTGCATAACAATGAAAGCAATCAAAGCTCGGCAGTGCTTTTAAAATATGATTTTAATAAGACCATGCTGACTGAGGCCTTGCGATATGTGGACACGCGCATGTGCAGGCACACACGCATGCAAACACACGCACACCACACACACACACACATACACACACACACACACACACAAACACGCACCTACAGACAATGTGCACAGATGCACACACAGGCACACACAAACATACATGTACACTTACAAGGTAAAACACAGTTACGGATGCACTCAACACAGACACACATACGGATGCAGGCACGCGGGCGCACGCACACACACAGACACACACATGCACCTACACACAAACACACAGACACTACACACACACGCACACACACGCACCTATAGACAAACGTGCACACATACATGATAAAACACACTTACAGATGCACTCAACACACACACACACACACGCACACACCGTTTCCCCGGCCCCCACAGATCCCCTATCGTTTTAATTGAACTCCGAGATTAGATCTGCGAAACTAGCAGCTGGGTCCCCGAACCGGTGCCGTGGGTGATATTGACCCGCAGTACCCTCAACCCCCGCCCCCCCCCGCCCCTCCCTGCCCCTCAGTCTCGCCTCGGCCCCGGGCTACAGCACCCGAGCTGTGATCTGTGAAATGGCCGCCTTTCCCACCATTATCTATTACCTGCCATAAATTCACTAAGGCTGCCCACAACCCCAGCAGTGCTACCCCTGCCCACCCCCCCATCCCCCCACCCCCCCATACGGACACCCTCTAATTGCAAATCTTCACAGTCAGTGGGTGACACGTCATTTACGTTCAAGGGCGCAGACGGGTGTCGGTCACGGGGTCACGTCGCCGATCGCAAATCGTGGTTTGGGCGAGAAGGCATTAGCCTGCTCAGCGCCAGCGGCTAAGAAAAATGCTTCCTTCTCAAGCACGCGGTACGCTCTTAAACAAACAAGCTTATCTGTCACAATGAGACCCGGCATTTATACGGCACTTTAGGAATGCCGCGTTCTCTTGAAGGCTAGCGATTAGCCAACATCTGCCTTTCAAAACTGAAAAGCAAACTTGATTTACCCCGGTAATAGTCTTACAAAGCATTTAAACCAAACCGTACAAAAGGTCAGAATTAGCATTTCACATTACAAAGAGAGGGGGGAAAAAGAATAAGAAATGAGTAGGGGGTTTTAATATGCATTATACTGAATATTCATGACATAAAAAAACACATCCAATTAATGATTTAAATTATTCATATCCGGTGAACTATAAATATGCATGGTCTTTTAGTTGCGGGCCATAGGTGTTACTAAGATCACTCTGTCATTGTATCCATGTGGGATGGACGTTCAACGGACAAGGACATTGTGTTTGCGCGGAGGTGAACTTCCCCCCAGCACCACAGACGTCTCTCGCTAGGGGAAAATGGCCGTGTTTGACAACGACCTGCTTCTTTACCAACATCAGGTCTTTGATAGAGGGCCCTCTTTGTTCACCGAAGTGCCACAATCGAAACAATATGTTTGCGTTAGCGCCCGGAAAAACAGCCTCTCAAGGGCAAAGCGTTTACGGAAAGGTAGGAAACCGAAGACAAAAGGAAAACGAAAAAAGAAAAGAGACGCTGAAGGCGAAGGAATAATGAGAGAAAATAAAATGACAAGAGAGAGACGAGAGGGGGGCGGCCGTCGCGGGAGCGCTGTTGTTTCGGAGACAGCGCAGGTCCGCTCGCTCGCTCAGTCACCTGTCGGATTAAAACGGCGGCCCGCTCGTACGACAAACGCGGCGCGCCGGGGGGGGGGGGGGGGGGGGGGAGAACAATGCCTCCTCCGAACGCGCCGACGTCTACAATCACCTCTGCTGTCACCGCGGCTGCTATCAGATCTCCGCTCCTCCCAATTAACAGGAAGCCTTGACTCAACTCAACTCCTCCCCCTTCAAGTGAATGAAGGGGGAAGGTGGGGGGGGGGGGGGCAGCTACCAGGAACTCATTTGCATATTCATTTTCCCGCTTTCGCCGCCTGACTCCGTGAAGGTCGACCAAGCCGAAGGGATCCGGGGTTCGGTCACTCACATCGCGTGACCACGCCCTCCAGGCGGATGATGTTGGGGTGGTCGAACTGGCCCATGATGCTGGCCTCGCTCAGGAAGTCCCGCCTCTGCTTCTCGGAGTAGCCCGCCTTCAGGCTCTTGATGGCCACGTAGATCTCCCGCTTGCTGGGCAGCTTCAGTCGGCCGCTGCACACCTCCCCGAACTCGCCTGCAACCCAGAGCCGGCGTTTAGCGTACAGGGCAGAGCGCTCGTTTGCGTGTGCTTTGACACAGTGGTACTGATATACGGGCTGGCAGCGCGCTTCAATAAATAAGGCAGCAGTGTGGTTTAATATACAGGTTCACAGTGTGTTTAATGCCCACAGGGGGCCAGTGTACTTAATAAACAGGGCGAAAGTATGATTTAATTTATAGAGCACAGGGTGTGTAATATATATACGGTCCGTATATATGTGTGCAATGTGCTGTGACTTATAGGGGTGAAGAATGTTTCAGTATACATTTACTTTAAATTAATATTGCATTCTGAAAAAAAAGAGCATTGTAAAATAAACCCCAGGGAATGTTTAGTTTGAGCTATAAAACTACAAGTAATCGTGCGGCTGTTCAATCAAGTTTCAAGAGGACATTTCATTGTGGAGGTCCGTGTTCAGAAATGCATTCCACATATAACAAAATATAATTAATATGTGTTTGTTTTTTTTTAGCTTTGTGAATGGCTGCTTCTACAGCCAAAGAAATTCACTTTCCATTTACAGAAACAAATGTAAACCTCTGAAAAATACGTATATTACCAAGCTATCGAAAGGACTAGCCATGGAGACAGACAAAGGGCAACGTGTTTGGACAAAGAAACCGGTAAAAAGAAAACGGTTCAAAGCCTTTACTTAAACAGAGAACCATCTGTCAGAAATGCATACTTTCTGTGAAACTTGCGCACAGGAACCTCCACCTGAGGGCTGAGTTATTCTTGGGAAGCTTCTCAGCTGCAGGGCACAGTGCTTCATGCGGAGAATGTTAGACCGTTAGATCAGCCCTCATCTAAACATCCGCCATCTTAGCGAGGCGCAACATCAACATGACCCTTTCGCTCTTGGAGCATTTGAGAGGCTGGATCAGGAAGCAAGCTCTCCTGGCCCATCAGCAATGGGGCGGGGGGCGGGGGGGGGGGCTAACGGTTTAAGAGGGAGAAAAACAAAGACCTCATATTTCAAAAAAGGGGAGAAATGGGTTTGCGAGGGGAAAGCGGTTGGAGGCTCTATGTGAGGCCTTTGTCTCGCGCGGTTCTCAGTCGCACACAGAGAGCCAATGTCTCGCAAGGCCCGGTCTCCGCTAAATCCTTTTAAGGAGCTCATCGTTAGCGCCAAGCCTCGGAGTCGGAGGAGACTTTTAATGAGCTGCGCAGAGAAGAGAGCGGGGTTCAGATGCAGGAACGCTCCAAAAACAAGGCCAGCGTGTCCAGGCTAAGGCTAGCATTGAAAGCTATCCAAAAAAAATGACGTGGAATGGAAACTAAGTAGGAAAAGAAAGAGCTGTATGTTTAAATAACCGAATTGAAATAACTTAATTTCTCTGAGTGATTCAATCAGCAAAAGGCATTTGCTACAAGTGTAGGCAGAGTCCTATAGCCTCAGAAAAAAAAAAAAAAAAACAGTTTTGAGCTTAGTCTGTGGTGAAAAACAACTAGCCCCATCCTGCTAGTGGTGGGCTAGATTTAATTGGCCAGGGTTCCTCTAGTTAGTACTGCAGAAGCTGCCCCATGTTCTTACAGGCTACCAGTTGACAAAGGGGTATCTGCTGATTGCTGCTAGGTCTCCAGAAGTACAGTCTGTAGTGTGACTCTAATAGTGGCTGGCTGGTAGGTAAGTATATTGGATGCATACACATGTTTCAGACACAGTGCTGTTTGCATATGCAAATGGAGCATCAGTTACTCAAGCGGCAGAGTTAACAGTAGATGTATGGGTTTGCCCGACTGGGAATAAGCATGGGTACGGACATTTCTTTTTGGAACAGATGTCTGCGGGTACAGCCAAACTGTCCAGAAATTCATACTGCAGATTGCTTAAGGTGTTTTTTTTTTTTCACTCACCAGCCCCTATGACCCTCTCGATGCGTATGTTGGAGGCCTCGATCTCCTTGGCGAAATCGCGGACGGCTTGATTGGGGTCCTCGTACGTGTGAGGGTGGATGTAAGTCCGGCTCCCCGGGAGCTTGACTGCAGAGAGGAGGAGTTCAGGTAGAGTTCAGGCGTGAGAGTGAAATTTCGTTCTCTCGCTCTCGTTCTTTGAGAAGCTGCCTATTCCCGCAATGATAAAAATATTAGAGCTCTTGGATGAGCAAAAAAGGTACGGTTATATACAGTGAATACTGGTCCGAATGAGAAACCGGCTGCCATGAATTGAGAAATTCATCACGTTTCTGCTGCCACTCGTGGCCTTGCACATATCTGTCCATACAATGACAAATATCTGTGATGTGCTTTCAAGAAAATGGCTTTATTGCACTTTAGAATGCAGGCAACCAAACAAACAAAGGAGTTGAGTTAGACAACAGCATTTTACAGCTATGAATTATGGAACAATTACACGATATACACATTTGAAAAGGCGGGTAGATGGGCTGTCATATCACACGTTAAAAAAAAGTGCCGGGACCCATTGTGGTGACGAATCACATGGGCCGCAAACAAATGCTGACCGTGCCGACGCTGACAGAAGGTAACAGGCCCACAGTGCTTCCCAGGAAGGGAGGGTTACGTTGACTGGAGTATCAAGATGTCCAAGATGAACTCCTCCAGTCAATCAGGTACCTTCAGTCTGCCCGTGCCTACAGCGTAAGAACTGTAGTCCTCCAGCTCAATGGCCGAGCAGTCCAGCAGGGGGCAGGCTGCTCGGTCCCCGTAGGGCTTATATAAGACCGGGGATTCCAAATTTGTGGAAAAAAGTGAAAGGAGACTCTTTGAGGTCAAACGTGGACGGTTCGTACCCCGTCCGTGCTGAAACTGCATCTTCTCTTCCTCGGGGTCCTGCTTGGCCTTGATGTAGCCGCAGTGCCTGGAACACAGGAGAGGCAGACGGGGGGATTTTTGAGCATGTCAAGAGCTGAGTCATTCTGAGGCATCCCGGCCGCTCCGAGCTCACATCACAGAGGACGTACCCCCCCCCCCCCCCCCCCCCGCACATCCCCCCCCCCCCGCCTTTCTGGCTCGGTGTGCTTAAGGCACTCAGCTCCGCCCTTTCCTAAAGCACTTACTCCCGTCTGCTGGTCCCGTCCCTCTGACAGCATCACTGATGCTGCCGTTGCCTGCGAGTGCTGGCGTCTGCTCAGGTGAAATGGGAAACACACTCATTCCAAACTAATCTGAGGTCTGAAATGCATCTGGCCATGTTTGTCTGCACGCGTGTGTGTGTGTGTGTGTGTGTGTCTGTGTATGTGTGTGCACGTGTGTGCCTGCATGTGTGTGTGTTTTGTGTGTGTGTGTGTGTGTAGGTGTGTGTGCGTGTGTGTGTGTATGCCTGCACGTGTGTGCGTGTTGGTGTGTGTGTGTGTGTTTACCTTTGAGGCAGACTGAGAGGAGGAAACTCCACATGATTGTTGAAAATCCTCTGTGCATTAGCCTCATATGGCAAATTATATTGTCTATAAATACTCTTTGTTCTGCTTCTCCATAGGTCAGCCAACCGTTTCTCTGACTCGTGTACCCCAAGGCACCGAGCGTGAGGCTTTCTCCTGCGCAGATCCATGCTAATTGCTTTTACAAGCCAGTATTCAAATTTTTGTACGACACACACAAAAACTCTCATCCATGAAACCTGTCCTTTGTGTACAAAAGCAAACAATCCTTTTTTTTGTGCTCGATGCAATTTAAAACATACTGTAGTTATTTAGCAAATGCTTTGAGCCAAAGTGATTTCAGAAGGCGCATTTAACATGCCTGGAAAAACACCACTAGAGTTGGAGAGGAGTAAAGCTGCAGTCAAATCAGTTGCACCATAGAGATGTGACAGTAGAGCAGGCATTACCAGCCCCGCACTTAGACAATACAGTTGATGAGTAAAGCTACAGTCAAATCGCTGGCACCATAGAGATGTGACATTAGAGCAAGAATCTCAAACTCTGCACTTTGACAATGCAGCTGTGACTTGCTCACTGACTGTGTTACAGTAAATATTAGGTCTCTCGTGTCCAGCTGGTAGGAGAGTAAGTCTAGGAGAGGGCAAGAAAATGAGGGGTATTAAGCTCTTCCATTAGCCTTGGCTTGCAATACCTCCCTCAAGAACACAAGGTCCATATCGCCTTTTCAAAAAAGCAAAGCTCACAAGAATATGAATTGCTGTGAGCTGCAATTAATCACAATACCAATTCTTTACATCTCTGAACCTCCTCTCTTTCTCATTTCCTCTGTAATTTGTCTGCAATGTGCGCCAGAATTATACATATATTATATATTATTCGGGAAGAAGAGACGAGGACCACTGAAACACTTTTTTTCAATCAAACCGCTCTATATTTTAAACGAATTTTGATTATAATTGGTTTGGAAGGATTTACAAGGGGTCAGTTCAGCATTTTGTGCTAGACTATACAAGCTGTCAGTACTGACCCCACACACCTGCCATTGGTGGAGACCTGAGGTTCCTATGACACACAAGAAAGGCTCTCGATTTCCTCAGGAAATCGCCGCAAGGCCTTGCTTAGGTCATAGTGATCATTCAGCTCACAGGACGCCATTAACCACAGCAAGTCTTTACGACAGCCCCTTGTTTACTGCACCAGTTTGATCTGTATCAGACCTGACTTGTGCAAGCCGGAGCTTAGCGTGGTATAAACATGGAGAATTTCATAGAAACAGGGTGAGGGGTAGAGATGTCGTGGGAGCAGGGGGTGGGGTTTGAGTGTATGTTACTTTGGTACTCTGTTAAACCCCCTTGTTAGCTTTGATACAGCTGAGTGAGCAGGAAAAGTCTATTTAAACGTACTCATTGGGAAATTGGCCGTTGGGCGAGCTCCTTGTGTTGGGATTGGCCTCCCCAATACATCCTGCGTAAGTGGGGTGAGGGAGGGGGGTGTATTGATAGTGGAGGGTGTCTCCTGAGAGAGGTTCCCTCTGATTGTCAGCCCCCCCCCCCTTCCCCCCCCCCCCCACCCCACCCCCACAGTTCTGCCAGGGTGTCTATGATCATTTGCCCCCCGCTGGGTTGGAAGCACGCCTTATTAAGTGCAACATGCTGCCGTGGGCATAGTGGTGAGGCGGGGGGTGGGGGTTGGGGGGGGGGGGGGGGGGGGGTGGGTGGCGAATGGCATTTTTGAGCATGTGGTTATCAGAAAGTGAAAATTGCACCTCCTACCGCAACAAACCTAGCCCCAACACTCCCCCTCCTTTGCACTTACTCTAATCACCACGGGGGTGTGTTGAGGCTCGAGGGGGTGTAAGTGAGAGATGGGCGGCGGGGGTAATTAACTCAACACAGAGCCTCATTTTTGTTCTCCAGTTTAAGATGTCACACTTTTATTTTAATGCCGAACAGAGAGGCCGTATTCATGGCCGGGATTAAAATAATCAGGGCATGGCATGAGCGCAAACCCTTTTTTAATGGAAATTCTGTCTGTTCCAGCCAACCGGCGTTTGTTTCATTGAGCTGAGTGAATGAGGACACAGAGAGAGCGAGGGAGAGAAAGAGAGAGAGAGAGAGAGAGAGATTTGTCCTGCGAAAAGGACAGAAAGCATCTTTCTCTCCGCGCAGTCACTCATAATCACGTCAGGCTACGCGGCCCCTCTCCACAGGACCCAGGCAACGCCGGCCTCCCGCCAGGCATTCTAACGCGCGGCACTTAAAAATAAATAGTGCACTCCAGATGCAGGGCACAGCGATTTCCTCCCTTTTCACACCAGAAGGGCGCGTCACCCCCCCGAGCTCCGAAAACAACGGAAGCCACGGAAGGATCATCTCAAGAGGACTGAGAAGAGGCTCTTAAATCCTGGACTCAATCAACATTTGTCCTTGGCTCTGAATTCTGAATAAACGCGAGCGGCGCTTCCGTCAGTCACAAACGGTTTGCTAAGTTCATTTTGACGATAGCCGTACCCGCCAAAAACCGCGTCTGTGAAGAAAAACACTTTCGTTTTCCGAGTGACGGAAAGCGTTGACTGAACCCGGGGCCGTGCGCAGTTTACTGCAGACACGCAGTGCGCAGACACGCAGATGCGCTCTGCAGACGTGGACGCTGCTTCCTGGGAGAACAGGAGCCTCGGCATCGACCGAGCGTCCTCGGACAAAAAGAGTCGCACCGGTCCAGCGTGTCTGATCTCCCGTTGTTTCCATACAAACGGATGGTTTAATTGAAGTATCATGTTCCTGGGAGTGCGAATTGGGGGGGGGGGGGGGAGCTGCTGAAAATGAATCAGCTCTCTCTCTCTCTCTTTCCCTCTCTTTCTTTCTTTCTCAATCTGAGTTTGTGTGCAATGCAACGTGATCTGGAGCACTTGGCAGGGGGCGCACATGCAGTGTACGCCTTCCGCCCACTCCTGAGGAGGAATGGCAATCCACCTCCTCTTCCAGTCATTCCAGAGCCGTCGTCTTTCGATTTGCATATCAATTTCTTTCTCTAATATAAAGCGCTGCCACTGGAGACGTTTCTAATACAACTAATACAACCTTCACCCTGTAGCGCTTCCTCCCTAGAGCAGGGCTCTCTCCCTAAATCCCCTCACTCTCTCCCCACCCTTTATTTCTCCTCCTTTTCTCTTTCACTCAGTTCCCACTCTGCATTTCTCCAACTACGTCCCTCTCTATCCCTCTCTCACTTGCGCTCTCTTTCTCTCATGCTCTCTATCTCTTTCCCACCCTCTTACTCTTTCTCTTTCCAGGCCTCCTTGCTTCCCCGCCTCTGCCCATCTCTGAAACAGCCTTTTCAAATCTGCATGGTGCCACTCTTTATACCTTGGAAGCTGTAATGGATCCTTTTCACAGCCCTCTGTCTTGCTGTGCGAGTGTGTGTGTGAGATATATATCTGCATGTATGCTAGTATGTGCACATGTGGGTTTATTTGTTGTGTGTGTGCGTGTGTGTGTGATCATGTGTATTTGTGCACAAATGTGTGTCCATATTGTTGTACATGTATGCATGTTTGTATTGTCGGCCATGTGCACGTCTGCATGTGCCGTGTGTCCGTGTGCACGTGCATCTGCGTGTCTATGCGTGTGTGTGTGTGTGTGTGTGTGTGTGTGTGTACGTGCGCGTGTGTGTGCATGTGTGTGCGTGCGAGTGTGTGCGAGTACGTGTGTGTGTGTGTGTGTGTGTGTGTGCGTGCGAGTGTGTGCGAGTACGTGTGTGTGTGTGTGTGCGTGCGTGTGTGTGTGTGCGTGTGTGTGCATGTGTGTGCGTGCGAGTGTTTGCAAGTATGTGTGTGTGTGTGTGTGTGTGTGTGTGCGTGTGTGTGCGTGTGTGTGCGTGCGAGTGTGTACGAGTACGTGCATGTGTGCATGTGTGTGTGTGCGAGTGTGTACCAGTACGTGTGTGTGTGTGTGTGCGTGTGTGCGTGCGAGTGTGTGCGAGTACGTGTGTGTGTGTGTGTGCATGTGTGTGCGTGCGAGTGTGTGGGAGTACGTGTGTGCGTGTGTGTGTGTGTGTGTGTGTGTGCGTGTTCTGGGGTGGGAGCATGACGCTCCATGCAGTGTACTGAATGTGCTGAAATGAGACGGAGGCGCAGTAACACCCCAGAGTTAGCGCTGACTCAGGGCTCTTTGTCTGCTGTTCGCACCCCAAGATCTGCCGGAGACCAGTTCTTGGAAAAACTGATCACACATTCATTCCAGACAAACATACAGCATGGAGAGAAAGAGAGACTGCAAACTCTTTACCATTCATTTCTCCATAGAATATTTCCTGCTGTGCAATTTTTATTGGGCTTCCCTATAACTTGTAAATTCTTTGTCTGTACAAATGTATTCATGTTCATCATGGCAGTAATGCTAATTTCATTTGAAAATGAGTTGTTGAGTGTGAGAGAGAGAGAGATATAAAGAGAAAGGAAGACAGTTAAAGTAGTGACACAGGGGTCAGAGAAAGGAAGGAGAGGGCCTCTAAACGAAAGGACACCTTTCTTTAGTGATGGCTGTGATTTAGAAGACATAAGTTGACAACAAAAATGACATCTCTTTCAGTGCCTTGTTCTGGGAACGTGAATGCTTTATCCAACATAAATACGCTTATCAGAGAAACAGAGAAACTGAGGAACTTTGCTTACGCATCAGTAAATGTAACCTTGCCCCTTTCTGAATGAAACAGCTAGAGCTGCAAATAAATTATGTCTCCAGACAGGCAGTATCACTCAGTGTATTTTATAAGATGTGCAGACATTTATTAGATTTATTTTAAAAAAACAAAAGCTCTGGGTATAGGAGAAATTGATATAGTCTGGAATGTCTTGCCTACATTCCACCCCCATTGGGAGGTCAGCGTTGCCAAGTGCCCCTCCCCCCAAACCACTGCTGGCTTCCAATTCGTCTCCATCAAAAGCTCTTTGGACCCATGCCCTTGCCAGCCATCATTTACTATGAAAGGTCGAGAGAAAACAGGAAGAATCGATGAGGAGTTGAGAGCAAACAGGAAGTATCTATGAGGAGTCCTCCCCCGCTCATGCCACTGTCTCACTGCAACCATTGCAATGGTCTCATTGCAATGTGTAAGGGATATTGAGAAAATCCACACCAACTCAGGATTACTCTGCTTAATAAACACGAAATATCATACAAGATGACAAGTAGTTTATTCCATTGGGGGTACTTGAGTAAACGCAGGATTGAAGAGTATTGTTTATTTATTTATTTTAAATTTATGTATTTATTTAAAATGTTTTAACCTTAATTTTGTTATAAATAAATTGTCAGAAAAGCACCCTGTGTTTGCAATGAAAGTGCCAAATGAGCTTGCTGTCTTGTACTGTACCACAAGAACAGTACATAGCAGGTGTGAAGGGAAGAGTGTGCGTAGCCCCAGCCTGCATGCTTATGACACCCAGGTCAATGCTAGACATTACAGTTAGCAGCTAAAGAGCTTGTAAACATTCAATAATGAACTAATTACCAGGGCGAGAGCCTGGCTAATGGCTCTCTCCACCGCTTTTAAATTCTGACGACGTGGACCGAGCCGAGGTGCAGAGCCCGAAGACCACCCCGATACGCACGTGCTAGGTACAGAAGTGAAAAAGCAGGAAGCAAGTCAACACTGCTTAACAAAAGAACATTAACAATCTTTTTACGACCAGGAAAAAAAAAAGAAAAAAAAAAAAAAGACGTGCATCTTTAATGCTTTCTTTTTCTAAAGCCACCCCTAATCCTTTGGTCACACTGTCAAGAGCTTGATTTGTATGAAAGGGAGAATTCCTTAAGGAGATCAGACAATTTCTAATCATCTCATGTGTGCGACTTACAGCTAATAGGATGGAGCCCAGACCTGTGGAATGGACATTTTATTCCCGGGCTTTAATCAGCCAGAGTGGGTCCTGGGATTAATGTTAATCAATGACACGCATTATATTCGCATTAAAGAGCTCCTGGCGAACGTCGCGTGTCTTAGCCTTATCATTATGCGCCATTAAAGCAGACCGGCGGATAACTCAAATACCTGCCGGAGGACCGAACAAAAGGAAGGGGGATGAGTAAATCCAGGCTATGCATAAATTGAGCATCGCGATGCTCCATCCGGTTTATCACTCTGTCAGCTGAGCTGTCAGTCACAGCCCTTCTCACTTCAGCCTCAGCGCACGCAATGGCTTTTAAAGTTTATATATATATATACATTCGGCAGACCTTAAGTAATGGATTATTGGATGATTAAAATATTGCGCACTGAATTATTTTTAAATAAATTATCCCCTTTTTTTTCCTCACAAGGTTTTAATTTAGCCGCTGTTCATTAGTGCAAGTGGTTGAAGCTTCGGAAGGACATGGGAACAGCGTCCTCTACAGTAGGGGGGAAATTGGGAGGTCGGGGGTGTCCCTGTGACAAGGGAAGGGGAGGGGTCTGTATTGGCCCTTTCCGATGTGATCTCAGATCAACAGGGAACATTCCATTGATACTTCCTGGCTCTGTCTCCATATTGCACAAGTAAAAAAAAATCACATTTGTTAAACCTGTTTAGGGTGTGGCACTGTGAGCACACCAGGGACAGGAAATGAGTTTGGATTGCCGCGTTTAATTCATTCATTCATTCATTCATTCATTCAGCTTTTTATTTCAGACTCATCTAAAAAGAGGTCCATATCAGGGAAAAAGTAAAAGTTACAATAAATTACAAAGGCTTCATTTATGACCCATTTAAAAAGTTTACATAAAGGCTCCTACGCCAGTGCCACCACATACTGTATGTGGCTGGAATAGAACACAGCCCTTCACAGGATTGACTAGAACCTCAATTATGCTGTTCTTTGACTCAACCAGACTCCATAACCATAACTGCTTGACAAGTACTGTAAGTACTCCAATATTAACAAGCATCAGGCTAGCACTGTGAAATCTTGGCACATGAAGTAAAAACCACATTGCATCATTGTAAGCCACTTTAAGTTTCAGCATGTAGCCTTTTGTGTAGGTACCCCACAGGTGAACAGTATACAGGGGCGTACAGAAAGCTCTGAACAATGAAGTTTTGACATCAACTGTGCACGTATGAAAATGGCATTTAAACGATCCAACACCCACGCAAGACTTTCTTCAAGCAGGGCACTTTTTAAGGCTTAAGATTTCACACACATGCAGTACACAGGGCCCGCAGCTGTAGAGTCTCGTCCATTTGGCAGAGGACAGTTCAAATGTGCATATTATAGACACGCATCAGCCTTAAAATCTGTGAAAACACAGCGATCGGACCAGCAAACGTAGGTACAGATCTGAATTTTTGGATGGCTAAACCACAGTGGAGCAGGCAATCAAAGCCACAATCCCAAATGTAATGGAGCTACTTCTTTTGATAGGCTGCTTAAGAGCTGTGAGAAACTGGGATATGAGGAGCGCATTTCCCTAACCTGCATTCATTTCACCGCATTTAAAGTGTACAGCATCTGTTTTCGTGTGTGATTTAATATTCAGCAGAAACGCGATCGCTCGAGGCTGTGCCCTTCTGCTTTTTTTCTGCACTCAGTCCTTACAGTAAATGAGCTTCTTGATCGTGGCATGTTTGTTGCGAGGATGTCATTAACTTTTAAGGATGTCCCACAGCCTCAAACAGATGTTCCGCTGTCTCTTTCCCTCTTTCTCTCTCTCTCGCGCGCGCACACACGCTGTCATGCTCAAAGAGTTTCACATGCACAAACACAAATAAACTCGAGATGACAAAAAGGTTTATCACATGCCCACAAGCAAAAATGGGAAGTTTTCCTGCCCATTTCACCTCTCATTACAAAGATGACTCAATCTCCGCCATCTTTCCAGTGAGGTAGGGAAGCCAATGATTATTCCAACCTTTCATTCCCTCCTTTCCTCCGAAATAAAGAATCACATGGAGGAGCTGGATGTTTCATTAGAACGAGAAGCAAAAAGGGGTCAAATATAAACAGGAGCAGATCCTATGTCACTCTTAATACAACGACATCCTCATATCTGCATACTTTGGTTGTTATAATTAATGCAATAACACAAAAGCCAAGCCCTGGTACCATTACTTCATGGACAAGCAATGTAACAGACGTGTAGAATCTGACAGCGAAGAATAGACTCGACATCAGACCTGGGTCAAATACGTAGTTGTTTTGGATTCAAATACGCAGTTGTTTTGGATTCAAATACTTTTCTACGCTTTACCGATCTTGTCTGGTGTAATGGAACCAGTGAAATACTCTCAAAAAGTGTAAACCCCACTTTCTGGTCATGTTGGCAGGTTCAGTTACACCAGGCAAGATCAATAGAGCACAGAAAAGTATCTGAATCCAAATAAGTACGTATCTGACCCAGGTCTGCTCGCCATGTTATGTGAATGGACGTGTTCTGCGTGCTGGTTTCAGCCCCATGCGTTTCTCTGGAGTACGCACATAGCAGCAGTGAGTAATGTCTGTGAGATTAAAATGAAGCTGGCTGTGCACTATCCTGTAGAACAGACCGTGCAATTATACAAAACCCAATTACAGCGATTGCAAACTGAGGATAAACTAATAATTTAACCCTTTTTTTCCTGACAGCGGTTCAGATTAAATTCACATCCGAATACATTTTAATGCTGACTTCATCCCTCGTCTAGCTGTATGGTTTTGAAATATTTAAACATGATGCAAAATTAATGAGATGCAATCTAATTAGAATATTTAAATGCATATTTTTAGAAAATGTGCTAAATACAAATATACTTGGTTGACTGTAAGCAATAAACCGGCAAAACATCACGGTGATATTTAAAAAAAACATCTTGTTAGTGAATAACCCTAAACCGGCAACCAAACCTGCTGATTCAGATGCACAACTGAATAACTATAGGGTTGTTTGAAAAACAAAACTTACTTTTAGGTCTGTAATTAATATTTCGCAGAAAAAAGTTAATGAACACATATATACTCTTGTGTACCTACAGTTTCCTCTGAACAAAATGGCAAGAGCAAAATTCTGAATATTCTTCCCCATCTTTGCCCAATCCTGCCTTTAATGCCTTCCACTCAGCGAAAACAGTTGCAGTATTTTTATTTATTTATTTTTTTACAGCGCACTCCATAAATAACTAGCATTTACAGGCACGGCTGCTAGTAAACTAGCAGAGTTCCTGCACTGATTATTGAGCTGGAATGCCAATCAGGCATGTCATGTAACTGTAAAAGGTTTTCCTGTGTAATGAGTGGATAGGTCAAGAGGGGACTTGCAATAACAGTTGGTCAGACCTCACACAGGTAAAGGAAGGCCCATGTAGCTGATCAACAGATTAGCATTTTAAACGCATTTGAAAAAGTGCAAATAAACAAAAAACCTGATTTTTAAAAATGTGCAGGAGAGGTAGTCCTGATGCACTACCTTATGTTCATTCTCCTCCTTCATTTTTTTTTTTACCACTTTGTTTAATTTGTTTTTACATTTTTATTTTCCAGAATAAGATGTATTATGTTGTATTTTATCCTACCAATGGTGGAATAACTGTCATGCCACTGATTCTGGTTATAGGCAGTTTTATACGGCAAAGCCTAGGATATGGGGCCAAACCTCTGCTAATATTAAGTTATACCAAACCATGTAACAATAACCTTTTTACCAAATTTGCCAATAAGTATTTAAAATCAGACTTTAAAAACCATACTTAAATATACATGTTCTACGCAAGACTGCACCATTGAATGCTTGACTTATGCTTCGTATGCAGGGGCAAATTGCCAAAGTCTGAGAGGGTTCTTTCCAATGACAGATCTCTTTAAAATCCCTTTGGTCCTGCCCTCTACTTCAACACCACACAGTCTTCCAATAATGGAGACCTAGTGGGACACTTTGAGTACAATATCGGTTTCATTCTGTCTGTCCAGGCCTCTGGCTTTGGCCTGAGAGGGGGCGGGGTTTGCGGTTGTGGGCGGGGCTGCAGGGTGAACTGACACCGTTCAGGGCTGTGTGCCTGTGCCAGCCGTACCTCAGAGCAACACAGGGTTCAGCGACAGGACACGGGACCCTGTAGCATCTACAGCATTAGGTGGGAGGGAGGAGAGAGAGAGATGGATAAAATAATAGGAACTAGTCATATGCCAGTAAAAACAAACTCATGGTATCATAGATCGCTCGATTTTATTTTATTTGTACTGTTCATTTTTTGTTTTCGTATTTGATGCATAAAATTTACTTTTTGATTTAGTTTGTTGCTTGCCTAACGCAACATCAGACTATATTAAATAAATCTTCTGCTAATGTTTGTTTTGGCATAGCTTTGGTAATATATTCAAATGTGTCATTATAATATCAAATTTTCATTAAACTAAAACTGAATTGAAACGAAGAGAGAGAGAGGGGAAAGCAAGAACATAAGAGGGTGATTGAGAGAGGAAGAGAGAGAGCGAAAGAGAGAGAGAGAGAGAGAGAGAGAGAGAGAGACCTGCGCTACATAATGAGTACCCCGCAGACCCTCCCGATTTAATGTTCTCTCAAATTCTTCAAAAGCAAAAACCCATCAGCGCAGTGCAGATGGCTCAAATTGCACCTAACTACAATCTCACTTTCTCTCCCTCGCTTCGAGGGCCAAATATATACCGGAGGATTGCTTTACAAAGGCAAAAGCAGTCGTTACAAGGTCACATTATCTGCCTAGGATTTACTAGAAGGTCACAACGGGTCAAAGGCGCCGTTGGGATGTGATTTGCATGGATTATTGCAGCGACTTTCCTAGTCGTATGTAGTGAAACTGTAGGGTGGTTTACAGAAATGTGCTCCTTATCAGAACCCCCAAAGAAAAACAGACTTTGTTTACTCTGCTGACAGACAGCCAGCAGGGTTTTGATAAAGAAACTCAGTGCTCTGTTGCAAAATTTTTAAGCTTAGTTTCTCCATAATACAGTGTCATCATGTTTGGTATTGATGGAAGGCCGATGCCATGGGGGAACAAGCTGGTGTCTGTGGTGGTGCAGTATAGTGGGTGACCCATAGGTATCAAGAGTCAATACCGAGAACAGAATTAATTTCCACCATCAGCCACTCAGCAGCCACCTACTGTTTGATCAGTATTTATATTCTTTTCTATGTCCTTTGTCAACATTACGCTGTAGGAAAGTTTTTTTTGTTTTTACACTGCCTAACATCATGCCATCTTTTCTTTTTGAAATCTACTGGTCATTTTGTTCTTCCAAATGAATTCATTTTATTTGTCATATCACTCCAAATTTCTCTCCTCACAGTTGATGCTGTAATTATATGCTGTAATACAGTGTTGAGATGCTGTAGCCTACTTTGTTAACAATCACCTCCCTTCTGTCTCTTTCTCGCTCTCTCTCTCTGCCTCATTTAGCATTACTTTCACCACCTCCTTTTCTCAAACGCCTACTAAGTGCTGTTATCATTCTCAGTCACACACACACAAACACACACACACACACACCTGTAGTGTTACACACCCTCTATAATATCTTCAAATTTTCCTCTTTGTACATACACAAACATGGTCAGTATTGCCTTCACACTCCTTAACACCCCCACCCCCACTGCCATCCATCACCATGCCTTTAATCTGGCCAGTACCGAATGCAGAAAGGAGGATGACTAATTCATGAAGATGTATCGATGTCCCCGTAAAACCTGCTTAGCACCTCATTTGCTGGCCGTCTGTAATTGCCTTCCCTTCTCCCTTCCTTCAGCCCCTGTTTTCCGCTTGCTCTCCGGTGGGATGTTTTATGTCCCCGGTGTTACAACAAACGGTATCTTCTACAACGTTGCCGTGTATTGCAAATGTATACCAAATATGGGTGTGTGCTTGTGTGTGTACGCATGACCGAGTCTGTGTATGTCCATGTCTGGGGTTTGGTGGGAAGAAGGATGGACAGTGGTCTAGTTTGATTAGATCCCAGCCCAATCGATACTGAACAGAGCACTCACCCTGATAGACAATCACCTTCAATCAATATTAATGTTTTTAGAGACTTTGGTAGACGTTTTGTTGAGGAAAAGAACAACTATTTAATTCAGCTGGAGCTTGTGTGTTATGTATGGTTTACAGATATGATAAATAATGTTTTGCTGGTTCGTGTTACATCATAAGTCTCATTGTCTGCATGAATACTCTGAATTAACTAACAGTGCATGGCTTTGTCAGCAAGGCTCACATGGCAAGTACACTACATCTTCACATTTCACACAAGGGTCTGAACCAGTTCCCATTGTCCCATTGTGACAGCGAGGCCATTGTTAACAGGGTTGCATGGTGCTGCATCGTGTTCTGCCAGGAAACAGATTGCGACGAGTCTTGGTTTCATGATTTCTTCATCTTCGTGTCCTTTATATGGTCTTCACACAAATACTAGGAGTCCAAGGCTATGACTGCAATTTCGTCAGACATATCTAACTCCCCCCACATTCAACCAATACAATTCCTTCAACTGGCCCTCAGAATTCATTCCCATATCAGTATTTGCAGCCATAAGTACCACTGACCTTTAATTTGCAGCTTTGCCATACGGTGTGTATGTGAAATGTGTACATTGAGTATGCTGCGACTTCATGGCTTAAAGGTCCAGGACACTGGATTCTAATTGTGGTTAAATTCCCCAGAAGTGGCAACTGATTGTCTTCTTAATATTTCTTTCAGGTTTCTAGCCAAATTATAATTGTTAAATTGTAATAAACACTATTATATTATTGTAACCAGCAGACAAGGACAGGGTGAGCGTGTATCCTGCGCTCACTAACATTCATATCCATAAGACATGTCAGATGTAAACCATTCCTCCTTGCTAGCTAGGTTAGAGCAGTAACCTTACACTATTTGAATGAAAGTAACATAAACTAGGCTTTATAATCGTAGCGGTTAATGCTGAAGATCATTCAATGTGTAATAGTGTTGTAACGCTGAGCTCCTGAGCGCTCACATTAGAGTCAATAGCAGTCTCAAACTCCAGACATTGCACCTGAATAAAGGTCTTTGAACCAAATATCTAAACTTGAAAGCTATTTAATCTTTGCTAGCTAACGGTAGGCCTACTTACCAATCCACGTTCTGTGCCAATTTCCAGAAGAAAATGTAACTGCAAAGGTTATTGTAACATTGCAGTGCTTGTGGGCTCCAGAAATAAAACCCATTTCCCAGTAGGTCTCTACAGGGAAGTAGACCCAGTAGGTCTCTTTCGTGAAAAAAAAGGCGTATTGCTTCCTCCTCATCTAGAGAAGGGGCATTGCTTAGGCATTTTCAACTTAGCTTGCCTGCACACAAGTGGCAATAGTGCTATTTACATATTACATGTAGAAAGGATTTCACTGGACTTAAGGTTTTTGTTATGTAACTAACACCCAGTTAACCCCGTCTCCTGAAAACCTGGAATTTAGCCAAGGGCTAAATTTTTTTTTTTTTTTTAAAGAATCATGATAAAATATTAGATATGCAAAAAAGCATGAAAACAACACATTCACAAAGAATTCACAGATTTCAATTTCCTGGACCTTCAAGTCTCACCAAATGAAGAGTGATAGTGATACTCCTCATCTTTGGCCAGGGTCTACAGCCAGGAGAGTTCACACTTTGATGTCCTGCATCTCTACCCTGCTCATTAACGCCCAATACAACTCACACCTGTTTCCCTCAAAGGGATTGTATTCCACACTAATGGCGGTAGGCAGACAGAGGAGGCCGACAACTCAAAGAGGCCAAACCTCCCCAGGTAAGCAAGGGCACACCGGAATTCAGACCCCATTAAAGGTTGATAATCACCCCATGCATCTCTTGTTCTCAAGCCTCTTACTGTGCCTACCGTACCTATGCCAAGAACACAGCCTGGGGGGATAATGAACAAATCTTACCTGCCACTCACTACGAAGCAAGCCACCAGGAATATGAGGAGCACGATGCCTCCCGCGATGGACACAGCCAAGATGGTGGGCTGGTTCGGATCCCCAATGGCCAGCATGTCTGTCGGAAGATGGTAGGCAGGAGGGCGCAGGGAATAATGGGGTTTCATTAGACCATTACCATGGGAACTCTGGGGAAAGCAAACCATCTGAGATAGTGCTACTTAGCAGGTATTACAAACACTTATCTTTTCACTTGCAGGCAAGAACGAATGAAATTAATTACTACAAATTTGTTTCCAACTTAAGAAACAGTGAACGGTTACTCCCATATACAAATCATATTAGTCTGCAAAAACATACTTTCCAAACGCTTGATATCAAAAGCATGCCAACTTACAACTAACAATTTGGGGCAAAGGGCTCAGACAAACTGAACCAGCACCAGGTCACAACAGCGCTACCCTCATGTTGCCTACATTCTTTCAAGTGACCATGGAAAATGGAATGTGGTAAATATGTGGCAAAATCAATTTCTAATAGTCTCTTTCGTTATTATTAGCACATATTTTAGAGACACATCAAATATACAATTCTTTACTCTTATTCTGTATTCTTAACAGAGATCATTCCTTCTGAAAATGGACTGAGTGGTATAACCAAGAACAACAGTGTGGCTTTTGGCATCCTGCACTGCAATATTGCACTGGAAAATGTTCCCAGAACTTTCTGTCATGAGGAAGCGTTGAATGATGGAAATAGTTGAATATCTGATGAGACGAATGTAAAAGAATCTGTATAATTATTTAGAAGCTTACGAGCTGCCATATGTCTGACAGATGGTATGTTTTCTAAATTAATTAGATAATCTAAAGTTGCAGCTGGATTATGAGTGTGTAAATGAACTGAAATGGAGCAAAGATGTTTGCAAGAACTGAGAAAGTGTTTGAAAAGTCACCAAGCCATCAGTGAATGGCACTAATTCGCTATCCTACTCTCCATAGGCATCATCATTCTCACCAAGTTATGCAGTATGGATTTATAGTTCATTCAGTGTTATTTATTATAGCTCCCTTTAATACAAGGACATTCACAAAATTTCCTTCTGGGCTGTGCCTTCAGAATTAATGTTATCATTTAAAAGCCCCAGCAAGTCTGAAGATGCTGTAGTGTGGACATTAGATAGGCCTTGACTTGATCGATTCTTTATTACCACCGAAATAAAATAACAGACAATCAATATATTTAAAATAAAGTCTGGCTGTCAGAAGAATGGGGACATTCATAGAGTAACCTGATTTCAGATTCTATGCGCATTGTCTAAAGGAAGAGATGACATGTTTACTGTAGATACCAATGGAGGAATGAACATATCCTTTTTATTTTAGTAAAATAAAATCTTGCGTGAACCTTAACATTTTATTCTTTTTATTTATTCTTTACCTTTTTTCTGTTCAATACACACCTAAATTAAATTTTGTATGAGCACAATTTCACCAGTACAATGTCAAATGATATTCATTACATTACAACAAACCCGACTGTACTGTACAGTAAGGCCCTGCACTTATTGATAGCCAACCCTGACCCAACCTGACCTGTTCCTGGTCCACAGATGAAAACTGAATCTCATACCCAACCCCATTCATGACCAACACAAAAGACAGAAAAAGAAAAAGAAAAGGAGAAAACAGGCAGGTAACAGCTTAATGGAAGAAATTCTTTGAAAAAGTTTTAGATCTTCCTAAACATAACAATTTCAGTTGCAGATATTAAAAGATTGAAATGCGTTTAGGATAGGCACGAAGCCAGTAGCAAACCATTTTTGCGATAATGGCTTAATCAAAGAGAAAGCATTTAATAGAACATTTGAATTAGAGCACTGTCTGAGTGTTGCTTTGTGGAGCAGCAAATGATTACTGCTAAAAGGCAGCCATGGAGCAAAGGGAATCCATGTCACAGTAAGCCTATAGGGTTAGCTATGGTAGAAGCGATGAGGACCATGAGCACAAACACAAATATAAGAAATAATCATGTTAACCGGAAGAGGAAGCTGCTGTAATTCTAAGGCAGTTCTTATCAGTACAGTCTGTATTTGCATGGGCAAAAAAAGTATTCCAGGTTTGTATACTGTCATATTTGGAAAGGGCTTTACAAGTTTTGTACTGAATGAAGCCAACTAGTTTGTTAGCATGATGCACAACACCTTCATCAAAATGTTCCCCTCCTTGAGATTTACCTTTCTTGGTGATATCAGTCAATGCACACTAATACTCTGATATTGCTCCAATTGTAGCAATACTCTAATAATTCAACTGCTCATGTAAACGCCTTTATCTGATTATCTTTCTCAGCATAAGGTCATAATGGGTGTATTCAAAGCAGATGAAGGCACCTGGATTTGTGCCTAATATTTAGATTTTTTGGTTCATATAGATGTCTTACTCCAATTTCTTTCGGTTTTTTTAAAAGGTATATGTCAGATGGAAGTTGAAGATCACGGATGCAAACACGCATGGCTGCCACATACACTGTTTTCGTTGAGCATACAGTGATTATTGAAAAAAGAATGCAAATGCAGCTATTGGAGTAATTACATTACTTATATCCATGTCTAGACAAAAATCTAAATACTGGCATTACTCCCAATAATTTGGGTTGGTGTGCATGTAATCGTTGCTTGTTATCCCAAATTCCCCAGTTCTCAGTTTTTGTTCAACCTTTTCACCCCCATTGTTTTTGTATCATTATTTTCAGACAGTTACCCTACACTTTCAGCAAACATTTGTTTTAATACTCTCAAATTAATTGGAAATGTCGACACCATGACTGAGCCTGATAGAAAAATAGACAAGAACCGACCCCAGCCACGGCATGCAGTACCCAGTCCCATTGAACGTGATTTAAATTGCAGGGTCTTATTGCAGAGCTTTATGATGTCATTGTGATGTCTAAATCTGCAGTTAGAATAATCCGAATACACGTGTACAAGTACATGCACGTGCGAATAGTTTTTCATCAGTTTATTCATTGACTAGATTGTTTTATCCACCAATAAATACAATAAAGCCTTATAGAGAGAAGTCGGTGCTGTAAACACACTCATACAATCAGACCACTGGGTTTACACTGTGTGATTACATCAGATTACGGTGGGGTCATCTTGGAGACATGGTTGGGATGGAAGAGATTATGGCAGAGGCTGAGTTGGGCATGGGATGGAGGCTTTGGTGAGGTTATTGAGGTTGGGCTGGGGTCGTAGGGTAGAGTGTGATTGAGTTTGGAGAGAGGCTGGGGAGAAATTATTGTGGAGTTTTAATAAATTTATAAATGTTAGTATCTGAAATCATGTTTAGTCGTCAATTACACCCACCAGGAAAATCTAGCATAGTCTTTTTTTCTGTACGCAACCTTATGTGAAACGCCAATTTAGGACGCTTTCGCGTGTTTGGCGCTGGTGATTTTGCAAAGTGCAATTGGAGATACTTTGCTTATTCAATGCGGGGCATCCTAAAAACTAATAAACGTGGCTGTAAATACTAGTAACTATAGTATTCTATCATTGTCTATTGTCAATAATGTATGGTAGGCTGTGTTGCAACAACAGTGGAGGGTGCACAATGAGCGCATTTGTCACAGTGTATAGGACCTGAGAAACAAAGACGCGTGCGCGTGTTGCGCATACATGTAGCCCAATACCACGATAAAGGCCTCGCGTACCTCCCAGCCGGCCCTGGGGTTAGCGCTGCAGCGGGGTTGGGGTAGGCACGGCGGGAACCCTCACCTTCGTGACTGGTCTCCAGCTCGATGTCGCCCCCGTAGTTCCCGTATCCGCCGTCGATGCTCGCCCTCACCCGGAACACGTAGGTGGTCCCGGGCTTCAGCCCGTCCACGGTCAGCGCGTTCAAACGGGTCCTCAGGACCGTGTAGTTCTGGTCCCTCTGGTTCTGAGGGGGGAAAAGAACACGGTTGGAAAGCATGGAAAACGAAGCTCCATCTCTGCCTACTTTTCTATTTTATATAGGTCATACGGGAAAAGAGAAAACAACTCACTGACCTATTTATTGTACAGATTTGAATGTGAAAATGAATAAAAAGCTTACAGTCAAAAATAGGTTTCCCTGCAGTGGATCTAGTAATATCTACCCCAATGAGTAATTTTGCAATAGAATGGAATTAATGTAATTACTTATGGAGATTTCTTTCAGGAAAAAAAGGTATACGCTCAATCTGACGTTTGTTTCAGTAGACGGATGGCTGGCTGTCTGACTGATGTCGGATTACTCGGTGGAAATCAGCCCTGGTGTTCTGCATTGAATTTTCACTTCGCTCAAGCGTCAATTTCGCTAACAGCTGCTCGGTTCATTATACAGCATTAACAGATACGGGAAAACGGGTCATTCATAAATGTTTGGATTCACACACGATAAACACCTCATTAATCTAATGACCAGCCGGTAACTGAATTCCACACAGTCGTTGCCAAGACACAAATCAAACACTGGATTTTGTTGACACAGAAAATACAGAAAACCAGGGCATTTTAATTCAGAAAAACAGCTGCAGAATAACTTTCCCCCCAAAGAAAGTGGCAGTCCAGTGCACACAGAAAAATAAGTCAAATAAAGATAAAAAATAACAATGCCTAATATTCATTGAAAACCACGCAGGCACACACACACACACACATTTTGTATATATTGCATAAATAGATTCATTGAGAATATAGAATGCAGCATAGGACACACAAGCAAGCATAAAGCAAGCCCCAAGTAATGCATTATGGGTACATATCTGAACTGATTTCCCAGGCTTAGAAAACCACTCACCAGGTTGTTTTGGCATGTCAAATTGGGAAACAACCCACCCTTGCCCATCCTAGGCTCTCCTACCCCTGGGATGGGATGTGGTGCCTGGGTGCTGAACACATCGGCATCTCATAACATCACATCCCATAATCACCAGCATCAATTATCTACACTCCCTGCATCACACAGTCAGACAGGCATACTCCCCAAAAAACATTCCATACATAATTTAAACCTTGAAAAATCGCAGAGTTAAATGTAAAGAGCAGTGTCATCACATTTCTATGGTACCATAGTATTTGTTCCGTTTTCCTTGAGGAAAGGAAGGGGACTAGGACGGTATGGAACAAATATGAATATTGCATATGCGGTGACATTTTTTTTTTTTTTCACAGTGGAAAATTATGCCAGTAAATCGTGATCATGTGACATGACAGTAAAAGCTCTTTGCCCAGCAACAATAAAAAGAATGCAGCATTCACTCACAGGGTTATTATGGGTCAATAAGGATGGTAATTCCCAGAAGGATGATAACAGTGCTGTTCAATTAACCAGTTACAGGCTGGCCTGGAATGGTCCAAATTGCTTTTTACTGTGGGTGAAAGAGGCCAGGGC
Organism: Anguilla anguilla; assembly: GCF_013347855.1. Classification (NCBI taxonomy): domain Eukaryota; kingdom Metazoa; phylum Chordata; class Actinopteri; order Anguilliformes; family Anguillidae; genus Anguilla; species Anguilla anguilla. The sequence goes on along the minus strand of NC_049206.1, from coordinate 21,524,662 downwards.
AGGGTAATCCATGGACAGGGGACGGAACGTTCGGGGCATACCTTCTCGTAGTAGGTGACCTCATACTCCACGTTGGCCCCGTTGGCGCTCTCCGGCCCCTGCAACGCCAGCGTGATGCTGTCCTTGCTCTTCCTCTTCATCAGAGTCACGCTCACTGGAGAGACGGGGAGCGGGAGGAAGAGGGAGAGAGAGACGGAGAGGGAGAGGGAAAGACAGAGAGCGGGGGGACGGAGGGAGGGGGCAGAGGTAGAGAAGGGGAGATAGGGAGAGAGCGCGTGAGAGAGCGGGAGAGGGAGAAGGACGGCGAGAAAAAGACAGGATGATTGAGGTTGATTACAGGTGCATTAGAATGAGTGCACATCGCAGTGTAGAGTGTGCACATAATTAAAGGCGAGGTTTTTTGCAGAAGTGTGAGTGGTAGGGCTAGATGTATACAGAGAACGACTCTCGCTTTATATGCAAAGTGCTTTGAGGATGAGCATGAAAGCGCTAACACCATTCTCCCATTTGAGCCTGAACTCAAACCTTAGACCTCCTCTCATTTCAGCCATATTGAAAAATCAAGGGTTCTCCTAGAAAGGATAGCCAATGGGCTGGCTAATACTCGACCAGAACAGCTTTTGTACGCAGCGGCAACACAAAGCCATTTAAAGCAGCAACAAAGAGTTTGTTCCGAGTGGGCCCATCTGACCCTACTCAGAGAGAGCAAGGCCGGCTCACAACATGGCTGACATGGAACAGCCCTTTTAATGGCAATGGGCGACGGTTTTCACGAGTCGTCCTCGCTGGTGACACACTCTGCATATGGTGACACGCGGTAATTAGTCATCGCCACCCCGGGCCGTCGCCCGTCACCTTATCTGAAGTGCTCTCAGAAGCACTCGTGAAAAGCCAACAGAGCCCCATGCATATTCAAAAGCACTGCCTTCCAGTCTGGGTAGGGGAATGACATGGTTTCCAGGTTACCAAGGTTACGTGCCAGGCTACAGAAATGCAGAACAGACCCCCACTCTTTCCAGTCGCTTGCTTCATTTACCAAGGCCTTGTACATTTGGGTCTTCCTAGCCAATAACTGTCACTTGTTTATTCGTTCAGATACTACATCACATTTCAGTATTGGCTTTAAACATAAAAAATCCATTAAATATTGCAGTAGGCAATTTGCCAGGCTTTAGCTCTAAATGTCATTCTGGTACCAAGATACTGATGTTTTCCAGTTAAATATGTTATTTACCTTGCACAAGCAGTAAAAAAATAATTGTAAGTAATAAAATTCATTTCTCATTTACATATCTCATGTACTTTTTTCTAATATTTGGCAGTGTGCATGTACTTTATTGTAGAATTAATTTCTAGTTATTGAGTAGGTAAAAGGGGATAGATAAAATGTTGGCATTCACTGCAACATAAGAAAATACCAAAGCCGCATTGACTATGACTATTGGGAAAGTTATGATTTCTTAATGAAGGAGGTATAAATGCTTCACGAAGGCTCCAAGACAGTACACGTGTAAAACCAGACTAAAACATAAAAAGATTGCTGAAAATGTTGAGATTTTATGAACATGAATGGTTAAAATGAATCATCTTGTCATAAAATAATACTTTCAGACTCTGTAATATAGCGTGACGTTCTGCACTGCCTGTGGCGGTTAGCTCAGTGTTAGGGCCTGATTCTGCAGGAAGGGCAGCGGCCGGAAGACGCGCACCGGTCTGGCTGGTGGTGATGTTGACGGAGGTCAGCTGGCGGGGGCTGGGGCTCTGGTCGGACACGCCGTTCACCGCCTCGACGCTGAAGGTGTAGTTGGTGTGGGGCAGCAGGTCGGTGACCTGCACCTTGGCGAGGGACAGGCCGAACTGGCGCGGGCTGAAGTGGAGCCCGCTCCCGCAGGGCCCGCACTTCCTGCCGTCCCCCGGGCACTTCCTGCAGTGGACGTTGTAGGCAACGTCCCCCCGTCCCCCGCTGTCCCGGGGTGGGCTCCACTCCAGGGCCACCGAGGTCTCGTTGATGGTGGAAATGGGGTTTTCGGGAGCTGACGGAGGCCCTGGAGAGACAGAGGTGGAGAGGAGGCGGTTGGGATGGCCAGGGATGGACAAAATGGAGAATTTTCACCAGTGAAGATTCTGTCTTCACGTGGTAAAGGAATACAGCCTTAAAAATCAAATGAAAGTGGGGTTTCTCATGATGTAGCCTGTGGAGCACTGTCCACTTGCTCTTTTCAAGCTGCGATGTTGGCGGGCCGAATCCAGCAGCATTACTTGTCTCCCTCTGTCTCTCGCTCGCTCCCCATTCTTCCCGTCTGTCTACACTGTGCTGTCCAACAAAGCTGAAAATCCCTAAAACATATTTAAAAATCAAACGAAAGTGATGACTTATTTGTGGACAGTGGTATACTGCCCATTGCAAATAAAAACCCAAAATGTCTATTTTATTGTTTGAGAATAGGTTTCATTTCTCCAGAGTAGTTTTAATTCATAATCCTGTTTTTACTCCTCCACAATAGTTTAAATTCATAATCCTATTTTAATCCTATTCTCAAACATATTTTTGACTGGCTCATGAGTGCTCAATTGGTGAGGATGCTTGGAAAAATCATTGGCTGGGCTCTATAGTCCGCACATTGCAGCTTTGAGTCTTGGCTATGACATTAGCCAATGGCATAGCCGGGTCCGCAGTGGTGGAAGACAATTAGCCACACTCTGCTAGTGCTAGGGTGGAAAGGGTTCCATGGGGCACTGCTACATTATTTCCCAGCAGCAGGTACCCTAAGGCCACCAGCTGTCATCAGTGATATACCCCTTTCCTCTGATAGGTGCTAGATCTCCTGTAGTACTTTATCATCTGTAATGTGTAAAATAATCACTTTCTTGCAACCAGGTTCATCTTAGGAAGTGCACATGCATCAGTACTCCTTATGCAGGTGCAGGTTGAATGGCATTTCTTTAAGAGGCACAAGAAATTCTGAATTAGAGAGAAAAAGGAGAAACATTTTCTGAAAACGTTCAGAAAATGCACAAAATTAAATTTAATAAAGGCATCTTGGTTTTATGAGCCTTAAAGTGCTGACATTGATTGCTCCCAACAAAGCAGAGAAACCATTCACGCTCATTTGGTCTAGCAGGAGGGTACCGTGGAAAAACATGAATATGCCACGATAGTTTCTGTTTGTGTCCACGAAGACGATGTGAGATTGGCCTGGTTAGCGAGTTGCTGATGCTAAGCTGATCCTGCTCAGCTCCTGGGCTGGCAATAAAATATCTCTGTAAAGAAGCCCCTGTCACTTCAGAGGCATTAAACTCTAACGTCGTCATACTGCAAAGCAGGGTGAGCGGAGAGGGAATTTTCTTGCTGCTGTTTTTTCCCTTTCCTTCACTTCTCTCTAACATGCGCATGTGGGGGGAGAATGGGTGTCACATGGGAATCTATCTTGCCGAGTTCAGGTGGTTCATGCTCAGAATGCAACTGCGATTCTGTGTGCGCGTGTGTGTGTGTGTGTGTGTGTGTGTCTGTGTTCGTGCCTGTGCATGCACGCGTGCCTGCACACTTAAGTGGCTGTTTGCAGTGTGCGTGTGTGCATGTGGAAGCGTGCCGTACATAAAAATGTGTCCGCGAACGTGTACATGTGTGTTTAAACAGCACTATTGATCACTTTCACTGCCGATGAGCTGTCATTTATTCAGGATTCATTTAGAACAGTCGAGGGGGGGGGGGGGGGGGGGGGGGGTGGATGAGATAATGGCCATGCTTTAGTAGCCTTCGTGATGACAGGTCGTCAGCTTCCTCCCTCCCGGTGAGCCTAGCAGACCGGGTCCTCTTTACGGGGGCAGGGGGCTGTAATTGGGGTTGTCACCGATAAATCTGGTGACAGGAAATGATGCGTGGCATGAAAGCCTGATATCCCCGTCGCCTGATTAATGCTGCGAAGAGCTCCGTCTTCCAGCATTCCTCCACATCCTCAGCCGTGCCCAAGGTCGGCTGGAGGGGGGACACTGTGTGGGGTCTCATGGCCACTCATGCAGGCATGTGCGCGCACACACACACACACACACACACACACACACACACACGTTCATACACAGAGGACATGGACTATGGAGTGCCACACAATACATTACTGATGATTTTCTATACCGTCGCACAATTATCTTCGCTCATCTAGCAGCATAGTCTCTATGGTGTGATCTTTGTGGCAGTTCCAATGACACAGTTTACAATAGGTAGCCTTTTCTCCCACTTTAGCATTGTTTGTAGCAGAGGTTCTTGTCCTGTTACCAAGGTGACCTCAGACCCTTGTTAAAGGCAATAGTGTTGGGTAGTTGTGGGCTGATGGACACTAATAGAGCTATAATATCATGCTGCACTGCCTTTATTAACTCCACATATGAGATGCCGTGCTGCTTCTCTCTCGCTTGTCTCCCTTTCTCCCTTTAGAAATCTTCTCTTACGCTTCCTGTCTCTCAACAGTACCTTCCTCCACCCACCTAAGATTGCAAAAATGCTAACACAGTAACAATGAATGGCTTCCCCCCCCCCCCCACCCCCCTCCATCCCCCCTCTCTCCCACTCTCTCTATCTTGCAATACAGTTGTTTCCCAAATTTCCCATAATGCATTCTGTTTAGTCATTGAACTCTCCTGCCTCAGGAAAGCAGCAGCGAGGCTGATTGGCTGTCCGGTCGTTATCCCTCGTTTGACTAACGGACACCAGGCAGCAGAGTGCGTGGCAAAATGCCCGTAGAATGCATGCTCCTAAGTCCTTTGCCGGAAATCAGGACTGCCGATTACCCAGCGAACACGGTGTGCATTTCGGTGCTAGGAGACCTGTAATTCAAAGGGCTTTTTTATTTATACCCTTGCAGTATAGTGTGCCTAAAAGCCTGCATTCAAGAGGAATAATAACTATAACAGCAAAGATGAGCTATAAATAGCATAGCCATAGTTAGAGTCTACAGCAAAGAGCATTTTATTGTCTGTCTAGACACACCTGTCAGTCATCATGCACTCTTGCCATGGGGTGGGACGGTCGACAGAAGTGATTCTAGTTACCGCACTGAGAGTGATCCAACATCTGTTCTTATCCTTCTAGCTCATCATTACATACGTAAAATGCGTAATGCTATCGTGTAGCATAGATACATGCATTGATTTGAATCAGAATGGTTTTAATAATAATAGTTGTTATTACAGCTCTCTCTGTTGCTTAGGGCCTTTAGGGTACCCATTTCGGAGGGGAGCAACATGTGTGCGTGACCCTTCCTTGGTCTCCATTTTCAGCCCTTCGCATGTGCCCCAGAAAAAGGGACCTGTGGTGTCAGAGGGAGTGGTTTTTGAGCACGGGGGGTGGGGGGTGGGGGGGGTTCTTACTGGTGCAGGCCATGGAGCGGGGGTCCAGCTCGGCGCGGTAGTAGCCCTTCTCGCAGGTGCACTCCGAGGCCCTGTCCTGCAGGGAGAAGCTGTGGGGAGGGCACTTGGTGCAGTAGGCGTCCATGGCTGAGGCCTTGTAGAAGCCGGGCCTGCAGGCTGCAAGGGGAACAGAAACAGGAAACGCGGCTTACGAACAGGAAACAGGCGGTCTCAGCCAGAGAGCGGTGATTTTAAATTATTCACAGTTTTACACCTCATCTACTTATACATTACAGTACTTATCCAGAGCGACTTGCATTGTATCCAGTTATACAGCTGGATATATACTGGAGCAGTGCAGGTTAAGTACCTTGCTCAAGGGTGCAACAGCAGTGTCCTACCAGGGAATCAAACCTGTGAACCTTTCGGTTACAAGACAAACTCCCTAGCCGTTATAATATACTGCCGCCCCCATTAACATATATTTTTATCATTAACTATTTTACAGTGCGGAGGTCATCTATCTTATCCAGAAAATGCCGGTGCGGGTGCAGGCTTTCATTCCAACCAAGCAGTAACAGGCCTGATGCTACTAATCAAGGTCCTTAGCAAAGTCCTTAGCAAAGAGTGGTTGATTAGAATCAGGTGTGTAACTGATTGGTTGGAACGAAAGGCTGCACCCACACTGGCCCTTTCTGGATAAGATTGAGGGTCCCTGGTGTACAACTTTCAGGAGGTAGCATAGAGGCTATGTGTCATCTTTTGTCCCTGGGCAGGCTTGACTTATTCCAAATAATTGCAATGTTTGAAATGAAAAGAGAGCTAGAAAAATACATACATTAAAATGAGACGACAGTATGCACATGAGATTCTTATTTTGTGTAAAAGCATTCACACAGTTATAGAAACAGTTATGAACACAGAGATGGCTCAGGGTGATTTTCCTACTTTATAGATGTGGTGATTTTTAACATTTCTTAGATGAGGAAATACTTATTTTTGGCATGTAGCCATGTTTGCAGAAAGGCAGTCCTGCCATTTACCTAAAGGGCAATATCTGTTTTGTCTTTTTTATAATGAAAAAGAGATATCATTTCCTAACATAATAATGCCATTGTCATTGAACATACCCTTTAAAAAAAGAAATTCAGACCAATACATGGTAAAATATTATATCTGAATCCAAGAAATGCATTTGAATATGTCAGAATAATACAGCATACAGCACACATTTGTAAAAATATCCATCACTACGGCTTGAATGTGCAGCATTGCAAGTAATACAAGATGCTATATTCTGAACTTATCACTGAAATAAAAAGGAATATGATATAAAGTAATGCAACATATTGCATTTCCAGAACTATACATAAGCCCGGGGTTTGGCTGGGCCTACGGGCACTGCATGTTTCACGGTAGTTCCGCGGCTGAGTCGATGTGCATTTTGAGGGACAGCCTCAGAGCCAGGCTGCAGAATGATGGCGCATATTCATTGTGTCTAAGCCCAGGCGAATGACCCATTTTCCCCAGCCCTCTGTGGAATACAAGCAGACATTAGAGAGGAATTCTGAGCTGCCTCTCAGCTCACACAAGGGACCCGCTTGTCCAGCGCGTGCAAAAAGCGCAATGGTGTGTGTGTGTGTGTGTGTGCGTGTGAGTGCACGTGTACATGCACGTGTGCGCGCGCGTGTGTGCACATGGGTGTGTTTGTGTGCACGCACGTGCGCATGCGCATGTGTGCACGCATGTGGGAGAGGACTGTATTGTGAACACTCTTCAAGTGTGCATGCATGAGTGTATATGTGTGTGTGTGTGTGCGTGCGTGTGTGCATGTGTGTGCGTGTGTGTGTATCTGAGTGCGTGTTTACATGTGTGTGCGCATGAGAGGGGGAGCATGTTACGTATCGTGAACACGCTTCAAGTTTGCTTTTAAATGAAACGGGAGAGACAACAAAGGCCCCCCTTGTTCGAGCTGACTAATCTGCGAGTCCTTGATCGCTAACGTCGCTGCTTAACTGAAATCGCACGCCCTGCCTGTTTGTCGTCCCCCGGCAGAGCAGAGCCCCGCGCGGCTCTCCAGAGGAAGAGCGTAAATTCTGGCCGGGGAAAGGCGGGGAGCGAGCGAGACGAACGCGCGGGGGCCGGCGGGTCGGCCCCGTCGCGAGCGCGGGGAACGCAATCGGGCTGACGGATCGGCGGCGAGATGAATCCGCGCCCGCCTCGATTGCGTCCTCCGGACGCCGAAGGTCACGGATTTAATCAAGGCGGCCGCGCGTCGCCCCGGGCGCCGACCGTAAATAACCGGTCCGTTAAACTGCTCCCCGAGGTCTCCCCAGACCCCCCGCACAGGATTATGGGCTTTAACCGCGGGGGGCGGGGGCGGGGCCGGACCGTCCCGCGATCTCGGCTGGGGAACGGAGCTCCCTCATCACGGGTTATTGAGCCGAAGCACGAAGCACAAAAACGGAAAGGGAGAGCGGGCCGGTCCTTGATCGGCCGCGGGACGGGGGCGCCGGAGAGCTTTGCCGGCTTCGAGCCGGGGGCTTCGGCGGGTTCCGCGCGGCTGCGGGGGTTCGTCTCGGCGTCGTCGGGTTCGCCCGGCTGCCTGACCTGGTGGCTCTCCGCGGCTGTGCGGTATCTCTCTCCTCTCGGGCAGTCTGCTTGCGCCGGGCGGACCCCCCCCTTCCCCCTCCAGCGCCACGGGCGTGTCCGCGTCGCTCTGCTCCCCGCGTCCCGGCGAGCCGCTGGTGACTCAGATCGGCCACCCGGATGACCTTGCGACCGACGGCGTTCGCGTCCGGGCCCTGGAGCCCCGCTGCGTCCGCACCAAAACCAGACGCTCGTATCAGCTCACTGTTATCACCGTCATCCGGGGCCGCTCGCGCGTCGCGTATTATACATCTGCATAGCGGGGTATTCCCTGCAGCGGTTTCGCATTGAAATAGCTTATTCACGGGCACAATAGCGGTACTTCCTACCAACTTGGATGCATGATTTGATCTGAATCTGCAGCTCAGGGGTAGCTATGAAGTGAAATGCCAACCAACCCATGACATTTAGTATTCAAACTGACAGCTGTCTGATTGCATCTCAAACTTATAGAAAACACAACGCCAAGGGGGGCGAAACCACAACACTCTTCTGCCTGATATTCCAGGGTGCTCTGAACGGAACCCCCGGGATTAGAGTGCAACAGTTTGTGACGTCACAGCGGCATCGGGCATTCCGCGGCGACGCGCGCCGCGCCGCGCGCGCCGACGCTAGCTAGCGCCCGCGTCTGTTAGCGGCTCATTGATGGCGCAGAGCGGCGGCTCCAGTGGCCGCATTAGCGCGCTCCGCTCGTTTCGCTGCGCCGATGCTAAAGCCCTAGCCTGAGCTCCAGCCAGGCCTGGCAGAGCTCTCTGGCCTTTGTTTCTATTCTCGCCCCTTCCAGCCCTCGCCGCCTTCATAAAGACCGCCTCTGTTTCTGAGCCTCCATAACGCACGTGCCAGCCAATGAGGGCGAACGCAGTGACTGATGTCAGAGAGCGCTGCCGACAGAAATCCTTGGGACTGAAAATGAATTTTTTTCGAGAAACGACTGAAAACTTTGACTGATTGACTAACATGTCACGATGAGACAGTCGGTTTAAAATCCATGCAAAGAGGAAGAGGACACATTCTGTCGTCTAAATCACCCTTTCGGAGCTGGTCCGTAGAACATCAAAGATGAGCAATCCACTTTCCTGCTAAGGGGTTAACTCAATCGTTCTGCTTCTGCACACGCATCGATTTGGGTAGTAAATCGAGAGAGAAGGTAAATAATAAAGAAAAATGCATCTCAAATATCTTCAGGAGGTCTGTCCTATCAAATATTAATATACCTCCGACTCCAGTCCCTTGGACGTGGCGATCAATAGCTTTTAGATATAATGTCCTAAGGCTACTGTCAGTGGCACAGAAAGATAAAATCAGGAGCTGGTTTACATGTGATTTTCTTTTATCACTTACTTTTATCAACCGGCATTCATTTTTCACTGTTGCTCATTATTTTGAAGCTGTAACTCCCAATGACTTCATCAGCATTTAAGAGGCGTGAGAGCCAGTGAGAGGGTGTCTATGTGCGTGTGTGTGCGTGTGTGATTGTTTGTATGTGTGTGTGCACGTGTGCGTGTGACCATTTTTTTCCCATTTTCAGCGCTGATATCATAGCTAATGGCCCTGGGTTTAATCAATTACTGTATGAATTATTCAATGAAACACACACTCTCGCTGTTTCTTCAGTTCAAAGTGAACAAGACTAACATGATTCACTTCCTGTGGCTTACAAAAGGTCAAATCAAATCCCTGCCTTTGAGTCTCACTGTGAGAGAACTCTGCCCCCCCTGAGTGCTCTCCGTGAAAGTCAAGTCACATCTCTTCGCAGCTATACGCTGCAGACAATACAGCGAGAAAGAGCTTAATGGCCGACAAAAGCCGTAGAGACGGGAAGGGCACTTACGCAACGTGGCTTATTATCGTTATGTCTTAAGGAAGAGATTCAGTGTCACGAGCTAACAGCCGCCATTTGGCTAGTTCCTCCCCACGAAAGATTTAACAGCTTTGTCTTGTTAAAGACGGGATGACATTAACTGTGTGGTACGGAAAAGTAATACATGCCCAGTACGTAACGGCCATTGAAAGGAATTGCCGGTGTAAAACACAGCCGGAGATATGGCTCACGAGCAAACGAGATGAAAAATAACAGCAGATGCGATCGTCCAACCTTTAAATAAACAATGCGTTCTTTGTCACCCCCTCCCTTAGATGTGACACGTAGAGTGAAATTAAGTGGGCAAGAATTATTTCCAAGTGTGTGTCTCTGTGCACGGTGTGGGGGGGGGGGTAATATAAGGAACGTGTGCAGGAGGGGGCATGCCCATGCCTGGCCTTTCAGTGCCCCTGAGAGCTTAGGAAAGCAGAGACAGTAAGGCACATAAAAATAGAGACCTGTCAATCTTCATCAGTTCCTGCAGCCTTTTACCAAAGGTGTGATATTGAATAAGAAACACCAGTCTGTGATATCTGTTCTGAGAGTACGACTCAAAAATAAATAAATGACCTGTCCCTAATCCCAAATAAATAAATAAATAAATAAAGCCCCGTAAGCGGGCGTGAATTAGTCTTTGGGTGGATTATTGGGACGGGATGAGAGAGGAAGTGAGCTGTGTGACATCATCCTCCCGAATTAGGCTGTGCTGCTCGCGGAGCGAGCCGCGCTGTGCCTGCTCCTACTGTACTCTCCTGCTCTCCGCGCGATAAGCGACCGCGAGAGGAGTCTCCGGCGCGGCGCAGCCGCTTTGCTCGCGGATTACCCGCGGCAACAGCCGCCGCGTCGTGTAGCATTAGGAAACGGCGAGAGAGAGTGGAATTGCTCCTTACGCAGCTTATGAAGAGCTCCATCTTTGCGTTACACAAATTCAGCATTTGGGGAGAGAGGAGAGGAGAGGAATACACGCTAATGAAGATGTGACATCGTCATCCCAACAGCTGCCCTATATTCATTAGACAACGGTAACTCCGCAATTGTAGCTTGAATGCAAGTAACGACACAAGCAAAATAAATGTAAAAAAAAATGGGGGTGGGGGGGGGGGTTCGAGGAGGTAGCAGAGATGAAGTAATAGACCCAAGCATCTTTATAGCTGTTCTTTGCAGAAATGTGTGTGTGTGTTTTCTCCCCCCTCAGTTACATAAGCAGTTGACTGCTCCTGGGGAGAGGGGAGGAGGGGTGGAAGGGTAGTGTCACAATGGTTACCAAGGCAACAAACTCCCAAAAAGGGAACCCTTTTTTTTTTTTGTTTTGTTTTGTCACCGCGAGTCCTTTTCCAGCGCCAAGATTTCACGGGATTACCCATGCGTCCGCTCTGCTCCGCTAGCTTAAAAAATTGATGCGCGGAACAGCAGCGGGGAAGGGGGGTTGACGTAATCGGGCCTGACGGTCAGCGCTCCGCCGAGACCGAGGGCGGCGGGTTCCCGGCGGGCAGGCGGGCGGCTGAGCGAACGCCCGCGCCGCTCGCAGGGCGTGGCCCGGGGCGGGCCGCGAGGCTCCGGGCGGAGGCGGTCCCGAACGCTAATCCTAGCGCCCCGAGCGCGTTCAGGGCACGGCGCGCTTCGCAGACGTTCTGAAGCGTCCTCGCGGAACGGCGGAATGTTCCGGTTGCGATGACTTATCGCCGAAGGAGAGGAGCGGGACACGTTTCACCGACAATGAATTGCGACCGCAAGCCGACGTCCAAATTGATACAGAGTTTGTTTGCCATTTTATGAGTGTTTTGTCATCGTTGATGGCCATTCCACCAGGTATCACGGTTACATGATGGGCCTTGAGAGAGACAGGAAGAGACAGAGAGAGGCAGCGACAGACAGATAGAGAGAGAGCGAGAGAGAGAGAGGCAGACACAGACATAGAGAGAGAGGAAGAAAGAGGCAGACACAGACAGAGAGAGTGCTCCAGGAATGAGTCTGCCTTTCTGATGTCTGGTTAAAGGTAATCCGAGTAGAACTCTCCTCTAGATGTGATTAACAGCTGAGACAGCAAATTCCATCTTCTCTGCCTCTGTGGGTGGTGCGGGGGAAGGGGGGGGGGGGGGTGATTGACAGCACAGGCACTCATCCCTTCCCCATTGCTCTCCCATTGCCCTCCTGTGCCCAGAAACGTCCCTTTTAGACCAGAAACCCTGCCCCCAATGCCCACTTCCATTTCAGCCTCTTGCAGTGAGAGCCGATCTAAATAAAAACCACGCAGAGTTTCCCATATGTATATCTGACAGCTTTTCAAATTGATTAAAAACAGGTGATGTATATGCGATGATTCACTAATTTGATTAGCCAATGAAATCAGAATATTGCTTTGTGCAGCATACTCATTTGCCTGTAAATGAGGACTGGGGGAGGGGAGGGGAGGGGACGGGATCATGTCATCACCCCAACTATGCCCGAGCAGCACCCCGTACACATCATTCCAGCACAGCCCCAACGACCTGACAGCACACTTCCCTTACTCACCTCCACAACAACGCCCTTGAGAATACCGGAATGAGTCACCACCGTGCCACAACAAAATCACTTTGTGAGCCACTTGAACACCATCGAGACGTTTGGGGAAAACTACGCTAAAAAGTGAAAGTTTTCTAGCCAGCTAGAGCATAGCCAGGCTGTATCTGGGTAAAACCGTAACTAAACAGGAGCTAACCTGAGCTAACCTAGTCCATGTCAAAATCCACTGTGATTTACACCTTTCTAGACTAAATCTAAATTCCATCTAAATTCGGACTTGTGCTCACTGGGCATTGTGAAGCTGGCAACAATAAACAAGCTCCCAGGTTCGTATCCACGGTTTCAGTCATGAAAAAAAACGTTTTCTCGAAGACCAATCAGAGTTTGAGTCATTATGCCCCGGCCAAATGCTCCTGATAGAGTTACCATTTACCATTTACCCCCAGCCTAACTCCCTCAGAGATATCTGAGTGGGGTGTTGCGTAAGACCCTCTTTGGCTCTTCAGACACGGGATTCCCATTAAAGTCCAGCTCCGCGGCGGACTGCCCCAGACGCCATCACGGCCAATAAAAAGCGACGGACGTCTGCCGGGGCCCTCGTCGCTCGGGGAGGCACTGAGGGGACGCTCGAGCGATAGACTGGTTCGATAATGGAAACTTATGTCAATATGCTTTTCTCTTCTTCATGATATATATATATATATATATATATATATAAACTCTCTCCTCCTACTACATGTTACACAACCACTGCTCCTACAATAGCCTGCCAGACTACAACTACTGCTATGAGTATAGCTTCTGCCGCAGCAGCAGCTGCTACTACTACTGCTACAATTTCAGCTATTATAGATACCTCAAATAATAACTGGTGTATTTATGTGTACTTATCTGCAATAAGACTCTCGATTAATGTAATGTAATGTGTAGTAATAACCCGTCATATGTGGACGACATCTCACTCTGAAGTGCTATTAGAGAAAAGTGTAGTCTTCCCTCAGTGTGAGAGGTAAGAATTCAGTACAAATAACCTAGTCTACAAAAACGTCCTTCCAGTAGTTCTACCACACAAACAGTACTCTCTAAGCTCTGTCCACAACGTGTGTGCGCGCATGCTTGCGCGCGTGTGTCCGTGCACGCGTGTGTGCGTGTGCACACGCACGCGCGCGGGCGAGCGTGACCTCTATTGTTCAGGCTAACAAGGCAGCACCGACGGCCGCTTGCAGCAGGAGGCAGACACAGACGGACGAGACAGAGAACAACGTCTTAATTATTTTTGGACAGTATTCCGGACGGAGCGGCTCGCACAGAAAAGCTCCTCCCGGCTCCCGCTCACCTGGGAGGCACCGGCGCGGACGAATCCTCCGCGCCGCATTGACTTTGTGTCACGCGGCGGGCGGGCGCACATTTAAAAAACCGCCTCCGAAGCATTCTAACTGTACTTTACGGAGCGCCGCGTCGATAGGAAATCAGCACGCAACTATTCCGCATCGCCGAGCATGGGGGGGGGGGGGCGGGAGACCCACCGAAGTAAAAGTGTTTCGACTTAACGGTCAGACCCCGGCCTCCATTTCTCATCTCCCGAACAAGCCGGAGACCGTCGCCGCGGACGCACTCATCGAAGCGGCGACGTTACGGGAACAGGGCCGCTGAACGACCGCGGCCGTCGGCGACAAGCTCGGCTCCTTAAAGGAAGGAGGGAACGCCGCTCAAGAAACAAAACACGACGACCGCGAACGCAGTAAAAAAAAAATCCGTATGGCCGAGATCGCTCGTCATCGTTTTCGCTCTCGTTTCGCGAGCGCTCGTTCCACAAAGCGAGAGGGGAGGGCAGCGAACAGTTCCTCAGAGCTGTTTAAACAGGAGTCTGGAGAGAGCCATTTTGATCGAGCGGCAGGCCGCTCATTCTCACGCTGATCAGCGGCGTCGGGCCGAGCGCGCCGCCGCCGCGTCCGCTCCGCCGTCTCCCCCGGTCGTCGGAGCCGCTCGGCCTTTTCACCGCTTCGGCCTTCTTGACCGAAAACGCTCCCCGTGATTTTAACCGAAGTAGAGAGCGGAGGTAAACCAGATACGTTTCGGCCCCGCCGGTCAAGCTTTTCCAGCCTTGTCCAAAGCCAAATGCGCTCAGACAGCTGACACTCTCAATTACATTCTGCGTCCCGGGGTAGCAATCAGCAGGTCTTTTTTTTTTTACACTAAGGTGGGTAGGTGTCCGAATGTCAGTCTCGCCCTGTTTCATTAAATTTTTCTAAATAACCCCTCAGCTCGGTGCGCTCCAGACCTCCTCTCTCCTGGGGTTGGTCCATTTGACACCCTGGTAAGAATTCTTTTCATATATGACCGTCCCAGCTGGTGAGCAGCAGCCTATCTCTCCTTACATTAGCCAGGCTGGAGCGCATCTGGTACAAGCGTTTGTTCTTTTAGTGTGTGTTAGTGTTATTTTCCTCACAAATAGCATGTATATGCCAATTATGTAGGCTACAAAAAATTGTACCAGATTTTTTTTTCTTTTTTTCGGTAGCCCAGAGGACTAGTGTGTGTGTTTTGGTTTGTCTGTCTCTTGCACAAGCAGCCTCTCAGTATTGGCATTCCTCTCTTATCACTGGAGCCAATGAAAGTGAGCCGTAGGGCTTTTTTGTCCACCATGGCTGTCCATCAGGACTCACCTCATGCCTCACTGTGAGTCCAGCAGTAACCCTAGCGACATGCTGTGTGCGCTGATCACTCTGCAACTTCAGGATGTCTGCCGCTCCCACCACCACCCCAGCATCCGTCTGTGGGCTCTACTTCTCATATGATCCTCATGGAGGTTGGGGGGGGGGTGGTGGGGGGGTGGGGCGGGTTGTAGTGATCATGCCCTGTTATCATTTTGGTTGCCTTGTGCAACAAGGAGTGATAAGAGGCAGAGCCTTCGACGCCAAGGTTGCATTCACTTTAAATCTCAATAAATATTGCTTAATTCAAATGGTGAGATGGCTGACTGAAATGCATTTATGCACTGTAATTCCAGGGACTGGGGCTAGTCATTCGTCTGGCACACATGCTACCGGTTAACTGCTGACTTGTATTACAAGGATGGACTTGCATCAGTCTTCATGATGAAATTGAACATAAGCTTAGAATTTGCTGGCGATGAGAAAGCTGGACCAGTCTGGATGGATTTTCCTGCACCGTGAGAGATGGCTCGTTCTCTGAGTGGGGGGTGGTGGGGTGGGGGGTTGAGGGGTTGGGGTCGCCCCCCTTCCCCTGCTCGTCATCTCCAGGTGGCCGCAGACGCCGAACCGCCGCGGAAAATCCGCGGGGGGTGAAACGACCCGCGCTTCTTATTCCGCGCTGACCTTCGCGATCGGAAGGAGCCGATCCGAGATAAAATAAATATTAGCGCGGGAGTCCTGGGGAAGGTCAGGGCCGGCCCCCGACAGCCGCGGGGAGGAGGGGCCCAATCCGTCCCCGCCCTCTTCTGCTTTCTGCGCACGTAACGAAAACGCAGTTCTGTGTTCTGTGCCACAGCAGGAGCGCCAAAGAGCGTCTCTTTTCTGATGCCGTTTGACTCCTTGGAAAAACACAGAGCTTTGATTGGCCCATTTCCTCATCTGACAGGCCTTGGGTGACGGGGGGAAGCATGGGGGGGGGGGGGGGGCAGCATGGGGGGGAGAGGGGTGAGTGTGGGTGTTTGAGGGGGAGGGGGGGTCAAGGGAGTCCCAAATGGGAGGTTCTGTTACACAGAATTACAGATACCAAACAGAAACCTGACCCGGTCATACTAATTTCACGCATTCCTACAATGTTATTATCTTCAGGAAAAGATTAAGACCACATGTACCTTTTTTCTGTGTGTGTTTATGGTCTTTTGAGTAGATGGGGCGGAGGTGGGGGGCAGAATCAACTGAAGTCATGACCTAGATGGAAGACTTTCTTTTTTGAAATAGTTTTTTGCAAGCGGGATGGGAGAGCTGCACTGAGCTCTGAGCTTTGAGGTGTAATCGCGTTGTGAATTGCTTTGGTGCGCTACAACTCTAAATGCTTTCTACCTGTGGAGAACTGAACTCTCTGTACCCCTGGCAGACCACATCAGTCCTGCAAGACTGCTTGAGTTTCAATGCGCCTGGAGGAGTGTAGAGAATCTGCTCTGTGTGTTTGTGTGTGCGCATGTATTTCATAACGGGCTGGATCAGCTACACAATCTTTGTGAGAACTATGGCATGTGTTGACATGTACACAGGGTAGACAAGTCTGATTCCTGATCAAATATTTCCTTCTTTGTGTGTGTGTATGTATGTACGGATGCATTTGTGCATGTGTGTGCATGTATGCATGTGTGTGTACGCATGGATGTGTGTATGTCCGCATGTATCTGTGTATGTCAATGTGTGTGCATGCGAGTCTGAGTGTGTGTGTGTAGGCGTGTGTGTGTGTGTGTGTGTGTGTGTGTGTAAATGCATTTGCAGTGCAGTTTAGTCATGGGGAGGTAGGGGAAATGAAACTGTTAGCAATGCCCACCAACATCCCTGTGTCAGAGGCCTGCCAGCACTATCTCCACTTTTCTGACAGAGACAAGGGCTTTGTCCTTCAGCACACCCACTGTAGATGTCAACTGTTTGCCTTTAACCATGCTCACTACAGACAGGGTTAAACCAGACTGATTTCTCTACACAGTAGTGCCAAACCAGAACTAAACAGCTATCTTAACATTGGACTAGGTTACTGTTGGCTTTATCTGGTTAGCTTTGACTACAACTACGATGTCTGACTTTCCCCAAGCCCAAAGGAAGTGAAATAGGCTGGGCTTTACATGTACAGTTGTAAAATATAATTGTGGCCATGTAAGTGCATTCAAATGTTCCAAGGATATCCTATTATCATTAGGCATTTGCAAAAAAAGCACTTCATAAAAGCTTTATCCATCAACTGCTTTAACTGCCAGTTGCCAGATTAGTATGAATGCAATATCTTGTAGGTACACTTTTAGTGACTGTCTGGAATGTTCCCAAGTGATACAAAGAACTACAGCACTATTAAATCTCTATTAAAGCTCAAGAAACTGAACAATCTCTCATGAGTTTTCTCCTTTGTCAGAGATTGCAGAGTAGTTACACAGCCCAAGCTCCAAAAAAGAGCTCATGAGTGATGGGTAGACTCTGAGGCCTGGAATAAGCATGGGTCCTCCGGATGGGCCTCGTCAAAGGTCGGCATACGATAAGGATAAAGGGTTTGAGGGGTACTGCAGGTATGTATGTATGTCCTGCTAGGCTCCCAAAAGACATCGATACCTATCTACAGTTTACTACAAAGTTTTTTATTCCTTCTCAGGGACTCAGAATTCACCATTCTTCCAGGACTGGAATGGGTAATTAATATTAGATTCTCTAACCAGAAGGTCCTTCTGACCTCTCCATTTCCTACCTACTGGAGGTTCCAGTTGATAATATGAGTTTCCAGTGCTGCATTACAGTTTATGCAAGGTGCCTAAGGATGAAACATCCAGAGTGTTATCCTTTGTCATGCCTTTCCATGAATATTTACATTTAATTAATGTTTAAATACACTTAATATTTAAGTTTAATCAAACTGGAATGTTTTGGCTTTAGTGATAAAAAATATTGGGAGTTAAGAATACAACACTGAGTTGGGTTGGGTCTATAGAGCATGAAGGATCTTTTTGAGAAGACGTGGACATGATGTCTGTTTTCATGGATAACACAGGAGTGATGGAGGGGTACCTTCCTTATTGATAAGCTGTCTAATATCTAGGTCTCACTTTGGCCACTTTCATCAAACCGATTGATCGCTACACCGAGATGTCACAGGACATCATTCAGGCAATGAATCACGAGTATTACTTTGTCAAAATGAATCTGCCCCGAAATGTTTGTGTTTAGCGCCAACGATGCCTAGAGCTCCGCGAGAAAGGTCAGCGCCGAGCATAATGTGTAGATTAATTACCCCGTCACTCAGCCCAACGTAAACCGTCTGATTAAAGGATCTTCCCAGCATGCCGATAAACCCTGAGACACTGGTCTATAACGCATCCGTGTATCTGTGTACTTGTTTACATCACGTCTATCACATGCCTATCAGGACTGAGCAGTAGAACTGATTCACTACACCATTAAAGCTGATAGGACATTTCCGGGCTTGCTTATGAATGGCAAAGGCATATAGCTTTCCTAGCCAATCATAACAGCCAAACGCAGGCTGCCCAGCAAACAAACATGTTTAATGGGGAAACAACTTTCCGTTTGGTTGCAGGCCACCAGACCTGGGTCAAATACGTATTTGTTTTGGATTCAAATACTTTTCTGTGCTCTGTCGATCTTTCCTGCTGCAATCGAGCCTGCCAATATGACCAGAAGGCGGGGTTTGCACTTATTGAGAGTATGTCATTGATTCCAATACACCAGACAAGATCAGTAAAGCGTAGAAAAGTATTTTTATATCCAAAATAAATACGTATTTGACCCAGGTCTGCAGGCCACACGTTGATGTCTAGGTCAAAAAGCAGACCCCCTTTCTCCCTGTGCCCCCAGGTTAAGGCCCAGTTGGGGGGACAGGGCCCCAGAGTGCCTCCCTGGCATTGTCCCCCTCGCAGGGACTTCAGCTGCCGGCCGATGCTGATGGATTGGGCCGTCGCCCCGAGGGCGCGACGCCCCGGGGGCAGTCACATGGCAGGTGGCCGCCGTCCTGCTGCTGGAGACGCGCGCGAGACACAGACATCCATCAAGAGCCGCCGCGCGTCAGGTGAAACAATGGTACGAGGGATACGCCCCCCCCCCCCCTCCCCATCTCTACCTCTCACTCACTCTCTTTATCACTCTCCTGCCCTCGCATTTCCCATCCTTCCCTCGCTGTCTCCTGCTCTCTCTCTCTCTATGTCACCCTCTCCTTCCCCCTCCCTGTCTCCATTTCCCTCTGTCACATCCTTTCTATCTCTCTGCTGTCTCCCACTCTAAATTCTCCCTCCCGCTCCCCTCTCCAACAAATGCTCAGGGCCAGATTTACTAAGGGAACGGCAGCCGCGGCACAAAACATTTGCTATGTTGCAGCTCTGTTGCGCTCGCAAACGCCGACATATTAACTACCGATGTACCAAGATTCGTTCTACTTACACAATCAAATAAATTCAAGGCCAAATTCAACAGAAGTCTTGCGTCCTTTCAATAAGACAAATGTCATTTTGTATTATATCTGAAAATAAATGAGCGAGTGATTAGTAGAAATGTGCGAAACATGTTTTAAAACCCATTTCCTTTTTAGAGTGTCATGCATTAGATAATGCATTTGTTCATCTCCACCCCATGCAGGCCACAAGGGAAACTGATCTGACTGCTGAGGATATGTGTGGCTATGCCCCGACACCCTTCTGCAACATCCTGTGTATGAGCAAAATACATCCTAATAGCAATTTTGACCCATTGTGACCACTTAGTAAATCCGACATGAATATTGTAACCTCGTAGCAACTTCCTTTTGCATCGGAAAAGCAGTCTCAATCCTTCAGTAAATCTGGCCCTCTGTGAGTTTGTACAAGCAGAGACGCTGGCCTATGCAGAATGAAGTAGGACCAGGGCTGCCATCCAATCCCAGCTCTCCAAACAGTTGCCATCAATTTGCTCCACCAATGAAAATGATCAATTTGTTCATTCCCACACTACAGTCCACATGAAGTCCAGATCATGAGACCACAGAGTTTGCAGAATAACCAGATGTGCACCTCCTATGTTCCTTCCATCCACTCCACCCTCTCCACTTCTGAATGACAGAAGGTCCCATATTTCGAGCGAGGAGAATCCTGCGCTATATTACAGTACCGAACACCCATAGCCATAGTACTGTGCCTGGCCCCGCCCCTTCATAAATATGCATACGATGATTAGGATGGAACGTTTCAGCTTCAATACTAGGGAGACTGAACATTACTCAAGGTTAATCCGGGAGCACGATATCGGGTGAGTCTACAGTTGCTGTGAAGAATGAGCAGTCAGTCCTCTCTCGCTCATGCCACAGGCTCCCAGAATGTTTTCAAGATGGGAGGGGGGGGAGTCTTGAGGACCCCTGTTGCGAGCCCTCGCACAGACGCGATCTGGCGGTGGCCAGAGAGGCTGCCATGATGGATGGCAGCTTGGTGAGCTCCGGACATGGCTCCGGGCCTCCGACACCCCTCCCCCAAACCCCCGCCACTCCGCCCCCTCAGATCACTTCCCCAGAGTCTGTGCTGCATGGTGATGTCATGTATGTTTTGCTGAGGCAACGCCGACAGTCTATTGCAATGTTGGCGTGTGCCTTCTGGTCCAGGATGCTTCTAATGGTGACCATGGCATGTTCATTTACATACATTTCAATATACATTTCAAAAACCCTATCATCCAGCATGAGTCCCCGTTTAAGGGAACTCACTGAGGAATTCAAAGACACCATGGCACAACCCACGTGTCTGTACACGAGAAAGTGGCTGTTAATGCACTCCTGCTTCCCTAACCATTCCAAACGAACAGCAGACTGAAGTCGTTGTTCCCTGACAGAAATTTAAATTTGGGGTAAAGGCACAAGGCTGGCCTGCCCTCCGTTAAGAATGATGCCGGCTGCGAGAATGATTTGTTAACTGGTTCACCTGATTGCGGTGCGCTTTGGGGTATGTCGAAGACAACTGTGAGGAAATTCTTAAAAAAAACAGCAGGCTCCAAAATTAAAACAGAGGTCCCCCCCCCACTCCTCGCACCTGAAGAGGAATTAAACAGAGCATGTCTGCTGCTCGATCCGCAAGGCCCTGCGCTTCTCTCGCGGATGAAGACATGAATAATTGAGAGAGCTGAACTGAAAATACATCGGGGAGGAGCCGCCTGTGTCACGAGTCAAGCTCACCGGTCACCAGGCTGGAGGACACGGGCACGTGCAGTCTCCCTGTCGCTTAGCTGTACGCCCTCACTCTTTCTTTCCCTCTCCTCCTCTTCCTCCTCCTCATCTCTACACATTTCCTCTCTCTGTTCCTGCTGCTTTCCCTCTTTCTGCCCCCTTTCTCTCTCTCCTCTTTGCCTCCACATTTTCTCCCACCCCACCCCGCTCCCACTCCCCTATGCTTTCTCATTCTTTCCCTCCCTACCTTGCTCCCCTCTCCCTCGCTCTCAGTCTACTCTCTCTCTCTCTCATTTCCTCTGTCACTGTCACACTCTCTCTCTCTCTCTCTTCCTCATTCAGAACAACTCCTCTCTGTAAATTCTCTCAGTCTCAAACACGCTCTCTGTTTCTCTAGTTTCTCCCAGTGTCTCAGGCCGCTCAGAGATCCATATAAAACTTGCATTACCATGGCTGTTTACCAGCCTTCACAAGCAACGCAGCAGGGCCCGGTGATGTTATGCTCGATGATGCCCTGGCTCGGCGATGCCTCGGAGAGAGCCGGCGAGGAACGCGTCTTCAGCCGATGCACAGAATGACGTTTAGAGCGCCAGTGTTAACAGCAGGATCGCAGCAGGGTGTTCAGTGCAGAGCAACACAACGGCTCGCTTAAGAAAGGTAAATGGGAACCAAAGTTAAGGAAAGGTAACATAAGGTGAAACTGTATCTAGGTAATATATTCATGTGCAAGAGCACTGTACATTTCTATTGTGAAAAATATGCAAAAATTCAAAGCTACTGCGCTCAGATTTAAATCGGGTGCATAAATGCACAAATAAAGTAATGAATCAATGAAAAAAGTAGGCTCCGTGCACCGAAAGATGACTCAAACTTGCTTAAAGCGTTCAGTATTAATAGGAGATGTTTTCAGTGTTAGCTTTCTTCAGTCAGTATTGTGAGAAACATGTAAGACTGGAGTCAGTTCCTGAGGTCGCAGAGACCAAGGCATCATATACACGGTACACTACCATCATTTTTTAGTGTATGAGACACATCTGCCTATAGGTTTCTTCATAATTCTAAAGATGGCCAATTCAGCACGCTACTGTACGGTTTTGTACAGAGGATGGCATGCAAATGATACTCTGTGTGAGGTTTAGGCCAGAGGATTCCCTGAGACCCTGACTTTAACAAGTCCCAACCACACATTTACAACTGATGCTGAATGCGTGGCTGGCACTTTACAGCAAAGCGGGGAAACTCACCTCAAAAAATACTCATTTGAGCAACCCCCACTCCTCAAAAAAAAAAAAAAAACTGCCACCAAGGCAGTTGGGTTTCGAATCTACCCAGACGAGCGAAAATATGTCCAGCTGTGAACGCCGGTGCGATCCAAGACAAGCGTGTGCGAAGGCTCGCCCGTCAATTAGCGCGGCAACGCCGCACTTATCGCCGGGCTAAAAATAGCCGGGGGGCGCGGCGATAGGCGACGCCCCGCCGGTGGATCCCAATCTTCTCAGCAGGCGCCGCAGAACGCCGCGGCTCATTTGAGGTGCCAGCTCTTCTCGGGGTACGTTTAGCCCAGATTAGCCGAGCGGCTATTAAACGTTCGGGTCCTCGATTGACAGATGTGGCTACCGCTGCCGTATTCAACATTGGTGGCGAATGCCGCCATTTTAGAGTGCACTGTATACAGTGTAAAACAAAAAAAATCTGTTCGTGGGCTGCAAAAAGCTAAATCATGTAAACAATGCATCGCTATCGTCGGGAGGGGAAGATAGTTTAGGTAATCTTAACTGCTTGAAAAACACAGCCACGGTGAATGTCGATGTCCCTCTACGCTTTAAAAGCAGATCACAATACAGAGCAGAGGTCAGCGTAACTTCAGCCGCGAGATAGCGAGAGTTAAAGGGAGCACAATATCAGCAGGGGCACAATAGGAATGGGTAAAGCCCTGAATAGGGTGTTGTGCTGTCCCTATGCCTGAGTAAGCAGTCCTCAAGGCGTCAGAGCAATTCTAAGAAATAAGAGATGACTGAAGCACAGATGCAGTCTGAGAATAATGCAGTTTGCCCCTGACTTCTGACTTATTTAAGCAAGCGATGAATTTTGCATTATCTCATGTACATTGCATTTTAATTCATTTATGAACATCTTCACACAGTGCCTGAATACTGTGTGTGAGTTCCCCTTTCTACTCAAGAAATCATTGCGTACACAAAGTACAGAGCGCCAATGGTCATTACTAGTCCAATTAGTACTGTTTTCCTATTAGCTTTAATGGTAGTTATGTGTATTACATTCATAATACCCGTTCCCATATTCCAACCCTGATCATTTACAATATATTTTGAGATACAGATGTTAAGCAGCACCTACTATTCCCTGGTGACACTGAGCACTGTGGATCCAATCTTTGATGAGCACATCAATTGCTAATGAGAACAATGGTGTAAGCATGCAGGCACTTCTTCAACATCATGTAAGCTAAGCTCTCAACATCTTCATGTTTTCACAGTTCTCAACCACTGAAATGCAAAATTATGTCAGACCCATTGGTAGCATCACTGCTTGTGTGATATTGTGTCGTAATATGTTTGCGCTATAATATGCTTGTGTATGAGAACAAACAACACTGTTGTTGATCAAAAGAGAGACATACACAAATGAGGTCAATTAACAGCTGAAGTTACACCATTTTCACAAGAGAGAGAGACACTGCATGTCCAATAAATCACTCAACCCCCCCCCCCCCCCCTAAACCACCCTCCTCCCAAAACTATAAGTTTATATAAGACAGGTGCATAATGAGTGAAAGAATCTTCCAAAAAATGAACTCATTTGAAGGAACAGAGAAATTAATGTTTGGTTTTGTGACCCACTTACTGGCAGAAGTGTAATCAGATTTAATGAATTTGGGGACTGTTTATCACCTGCCAGAGGTCTCACTGGGGCCAGAAGTAGTACAGGGGTGGAAGGAGAAGGCTAATTAATGAAGAAGAGCCTACCAAATAATCAACACAAATACATTTAGAATGTCATAACCCACACTGATTATCTATTGATATGGTAGGTAAATATGGCACACTTCAGAAGGTGACTTTTTTGGCAAATATGTAAGGCCAAAAGTCAAGTCCTAGTAGACAGGCTTTTGCTTCCTATGTGCCACAAGTATGAGCTCCAGACTGTATACCAGGGCACGTAAACCATGGTAATTAAAGTATACTCAATTCCAAAAGACTGGAATTAAAGTGCATTCTTTATAGTCTAGTTGGTTATAAATTTTGGTCTTTAGCCCAACCCCCTCATGCCATTCTGGGTCCCTGACTCATCTTGTGTTGACTGGATAGAGGTCAATGTAGAATCAAGTAAAAGTTGAGGGCCGAAGGAAGCCCTGTGTGCCTATGGGATGCACCCTCCACAGGGCCTGAGGTGTCCTTAGATGGCTTCCTCACTCACAGGCTGCAGGCCCGGGTCACACTTCACTGTTCTCTCACAGCCCTTCAGCTGCGTGTGATAAGGGCTCGAGTAAGAACTGTGAGGGGTGATAAAAGAACACAAGGCCTAAGAACACCGAGCACAAAAGTAGCATGGGTCTCAAAGCACCACACTGTTTTGCAAAATAACATTCCATTCTAAAACTCCCATAGACAAACACTTACACCCTCTCAAGCACACCCGTACAAACTGTCAAACAAACACACACACACACACACTCTCTCTCTCTCACACACTCACTCACTCTCCCGCTCTCTCCTTCTCTCTACATGCGTATTCCATCTCTGTAAAGCCATAGGGATTTCAGAGGCTATATTTGGATCCGCATTTCTTTTGGAGATGCACTTTCTCCGAGCCTTTTTTCACTTTCCTTTGTTTTTATCGCAAAGCTGACATTAGTTCCAGCAGCTTCCATCTCAGTTTGTTTTTTATCGATTGTTTACGCACTGGAACTGGCGCGATGGACAATGTGAAGTGAATTATCAACCACCCGATCACTTCTGTCAATACCAGGGCATACATTTTCGAAACACATCTCTGCATTCTGCTCAGTTACAATCCAATAATAAACCTCTTTTGTTCACATTCAAAAATGTGTATTTGGAAATTTCCAGTTTTCCATATATGGTTTTATTTAATACTGTTATTATATACACATACAGAATACAATTTAAAAAAACAGGTACTTTTCTTTATGGTGCACTGCACATTATTTTAAAATTCCTTTCAAAACAAAAAGCACCTGGACAATAAATGTTTGACATCATGTTACAGCTGTGTTTGTGTCTTCAATTTGTACGTAACACAATAATTTGGAGTGTTTTTTATTTATGGAACAGGTGTTCAATAACAGCCATTCATATAATTGTGTATTATATTGATGGAAATTTGATTTTGAGAAGTGTTCATTGGTTTAGGTTACAACGTTTCGTTTTGCTAGTGACTGTGAGGTTCTATCAAAAAAAGTGAAAGTTCTTTCGTTCTGGGTTAATAGTATTGAGACCATGTGATATTGTTTCACAAAATGTGCAGAAACAATTGAGGAAAAAAACTGTGCCAAAGAAAGGAGCATCAAGCAGCGTGAAATGATGTACACCTGTGCGCTTTCCTATCTGGCATGAACAGATTGGTACTAAGAGACCTCTTGACACCCACTGCTCCCAACTGCCTCAGCAGAACATCTGGATCCCGGTAATGTGGTCCCACCACTTCCCTCTCACTTCAAACGATCCTTCTCCAAACCCCACACTGAGTGTTGCGTGTGTGTGTGTGTGTGTGTGTGTGCGCGCACGTGTATGATTGTGTGTGTGTGTGCGTGTGTGTGTGTCTGTGTGAGAGAGTGAGAGAGATAGAGAGAGATAGAGAGAGAGAGAGAACGATTGAGAGAGAGAATGTCTGCTGTTGTTCATCATGCACTTGACCTTCAGCAAAGCGCTGCTTTTCAA
Organism: Anguilla anguilla; assembly: GCF_013347855.1. Classification (NCBI taxonomy): domain Eukaryota; kingdom Metazoa; phylum Chordata; class Actinopteri; order Anguilliformes; family Anguillidae; genus Anguilla; species Anguilla anguilla. The sequence goes on along the minus strand of NC_049206.1, from coordinate 21,498,532 downwards.
ATGCACACAAAGGCAGCCAGGTGGGCCTGTCTGAATGCAGAGCTGACGTACTAACATGGCCACACAAGAGCTCTGTTAATGCAAGCGCACAGCACCGGGGAGCCCTTTCAAATGCATTAAAAGGAGATGTGATTTCCCTGCAGAGTCCTAAGAATCCTGCTCATAAAATGGGGAAAATGTCTCCAGTAGCTAAACTGATTTACCTTCTTCCCATATCTGTGGACTTCTCTCCAAATATCAAAGTATATTACAAACAGAATTTTTAAAATAAGATTATTTAAGAAAATATTATTTGAGATTCTTTTAAGATCATCTAATATTCTAAGCAAGATTTCCGAGTTGAGCCTAATTTCTCAAGTTTTGTATAGCCTTTCCACACCAACACACTGCTCAGTCAGATAATCAATAATCAATAAAACAAATCATATTTGGTTATATGGTTGTGTTTACATGTATGAGCACTGTTGCTTTCAACTTGTGAGCTCTCAATCATGGTTGATGGCACCACAGTGACTGCCTCTCACTCTGCAAAGAGCCTGGGGGTGGTCCTGGGTGACCAGCTGGACCTCAAGGAGCACATCAAGGCAACATCAAGGTCCTGCAGATTCCTTCTGTACAACATCAGAAGGATTCGACCATACCTGACTACGCACTCCACCCAGCTGCTTGTCCAGGCTATGGTGACCCCCCGCCTTGATTACTGCAACTGCCTGCCAGCTTGTGCCATACAGCCATTACAGATGATTCAGAATGCCGCTGCCCAACTCATCGCATCTCTTCAGACTATACCTGGACTAACTACCACCACTCTGTATACTGTATCATTTCACTTTAAATCCCCCCCTTTCATGACACTCATGTTACATGTACCCCCATTCCAGCACTTTTTGGTAATTTGTATTTGTCCTAATATTGTAACTTGTTCTTCTCCCTAGTATGGCTTGGCATAAGGTTAGAATAGTGTTCTCTGTGTGAACTAAACTGTGTTCTTGGCTAGAAATAGCTGTACGAAATGAGTATTGTATCTTATTGAACCTGTGTTTCGTAGTTGTCCATGACCATGAAATGCACGTTTGTACGTCGCTTTGGATAAAAGCGCCTGCCAAATAAATGTAATGTAAATGTACTTGCAAGCCTGACATAACATGATGTCCTATATTTGAAGTAGAACCTCACTTTGTGAAATAACAGAATTACAGATATTGGGTCAATATTTTATTTTCAGAAGCTTATTAACAACGACCAATCAGAAAATTTGGGGAGGGATTTCAGTTGTGCATGTCATTTTTATTTATTTTTTGGCTTGTTTTGTACCAGTCATAATACAGACTGGCACTTCCTGAAAATGATGGAGGAGTAGCACGTCATTGGTGTGTGATCATCTTACTGCAGGCTTCGAGGAACAAAAAACAAAACATTAATTTTGTGAACAAAATCAAAATGTGTTTTTCAAACATCTGTGGTTCTGTTTGGTGAGTGCAGTATTTTTTGATGGAAACTGAAAACTTTATTTCCAGAGGCATATTCAGGAAATGACTTGTCCAGTCATGATGGACATGTTTTGTTTGAGCTTCTTTTGTCATTTAACATGGCTTTGGGATACCAAGTGTTTTTTTGATCATGGCCTACGAGAGAGGGACAGTAGATTTCAATGTTAGACTATTGTTTCAGAACCCTTGCAACATCTCATTCCAGAAATCTCCTGTGTGTGCCGTTTTCACTCTTTCCACTATCCCTAAACATCTAAGGGGATGCCTTGGGAAATTAAAAACATGCTGAGGCCCATGCTATGAAGACATATTCTGCTGCCCACTATCAGTGAAATGTTTTATAATTTCTCAGAAGGAACACCAGAGAACCAAAGTGTTTACACTATGCAAGACCACCATGTCCAAAGTAACTCAGAGGGCTAACACTGTTGTCTGTGCTGGGTTCCCTCGAGTTTGATTGCCTTGAGCTCATATGAAATAAAAAGAGCAATCTGCGATGTTCAATTGTCCCATGGTAATGATATTTGCCAGGAAATTGAGATTTCATTTCTGGATGTAGTTTCACTGTAAAATATTATTTACAAACATTGCCTCTAGAAGGAGTCATTTTTCCTTTTTTGGAAAAGTCATTCAATAGTTAAGCTGAATTATTTCCTAATATAATATGTTTGGTCTGAAGAGGCTGAATTATTGTTTAATAATATCTCGGTGCTCAACTTTGCTTTGGCCTGCACAGAGCAACTTTGTTCCTCTCATTACGTAAGTTAGATAAGCAAGATCTTGCTGTACAGTGGCCTCCAGAATTACTGGCAGCCTCAGTTAATATGAACAAAAATTGGATCGAATTCACTTTTGTTTATCAAATTGTTTACCAAATGTTTTCTATGGTCAGGCTCAGAATTAGAATTTATTGCGATACCATTGCTCTGATTTAAAAAAAAAAAAAAACACAATCATTTTTAATCTGAAAATGACACATCGTAATCATTGTCACCTCTGCATTTAGTAATCTGTTCACCCTCCTTTTTCCAAGATAACAGCACTCAGTCTTCTCTTAAAATGGCTGTTGAGGCCTGAGAACACATAGCAATGGATCTGAGATAGTTCCTCCATGCAAAATGTATTCAGATCCACAGGAGTCCTGGGTCTTTGCTTGTGGGCTCCCCTCTACAGCTCACCCGACACACCCCCCTGATTTTATGTCAGGAGACTGGGATACACATTGCAAAAGCCTGCTTCTGTGGTCAGTTCAGCATATTTTATGGATTTAGAGGAATGCTGGGGATCATTGCTCACTAATGGAAGATCCAACCATGACCCAGTTTTAGCCTTCTACAGAGGCAGCCAATTTTTGGTCTAAAATCTCCCAGTACTTGATGTTGATTATGCCTAACAAGGTTCCTAGAGCCTTTGACAGCAAAACAACTGTAAATTAGTGGAAGCCCTTGAGATACTTAACTCAGCATCAACATCAGGTATCCGTATCTTCAGTCCACGCTGGGTGAAATATTCATATGACTGCCAAGGCTGTAGTTGGAATTATTCTGAATCTGGGACTCGCTTAGAATAAATGTTTATCTTTTCTTTTGATTTGTGCTGGTTCCTTGGCTCTGGGTTCCAACTTAACCTTGCACTTTATTTCTGTTCCTGTTTCTTTGCGAAGGTCAAGTTGTGTATTCACTAGCAAGTCTGTTTTCTTTTAGTTAATTACAAGTAGTGAGTCTGCATTCATAAGTGAGCATATTATTTCTCGTGTGTTGTCTCATTGCCATTGCTTGGGTGTAACCCATATGCTAAATCCAATTATTCACAGTTGGTTTTGAATTGATATTTTTTTCCAACCTTTCAGAATATGTACAGAATTCAGGAGGTTCCTTTAGGTTAACTTTCAGAAATGCAACCGTTTATGATTTTTTTCACAATAGACCATGGTTGGATTCACAGCTGCCACATGATAAATGTCAACAACCCAAAATATTAATTTCACTCAATCCTTTGCAAATATATAGAATTTAAACTGAGAGACATGCTTCCATCTCTCGTCTGACCATCTCTCATCTCAAACTACCAGGTGAGGTTCCTCAGTCCCCCTCCTAACCTGACGTGAACCTGACCGCGCGCTTCCTGTAGCCGTCACGGATATCTCCGCTAGAGACTTGGCGGCGGGCCCTGCCTGCGTTCTAAGCGATCGGTGAGTGAGCAGGACTGGCCTCGCGGGTGCGTCCACCTCACAGGCTCCGTCTCGTAGCCGTCAGCCGCCAGCTCGCCAGCAGGAGTTTCCAGCCGCGCGGCTCTAGCCGAAGCGTCATTACCCCTGTTTACACGGCGGCAGCTGCTGGGGCCACTCTCCCTCAGCGTGAAAATTAGCTCGGTTCTCAGGAAAGAGAGCGGGAGAGAGCGCTGGCAAGCGCGCAAAAGAAAAGGCCATCACAATGCCTTTTTTTCAATTAGGTGGCCTGAATAGATGAGGAAAGGGGGGGCGGGGGGGCGTGTGTTGAGGGTGTGTGTGCATGCCTGTACGTAAATCTGCGCAGCTTGTGTACATAGCGAGCATACACAGTTTGTACATCGTCTACATGTTATTGTGAGTGTGAGTCTATGTATGTTTTTTTGTTTTTTTTTTTGTCGATGATGTATTCCTTTCTGAAAGCTGTTGCAAATATGAGATCGTTATCATGAGTAGGGATAAGCTGTGGAATGGAAAAGCCAGACTGGGTATCTGTATGCACGCATGGTATAAGATAAAGGAATACGCTCCCCGCATCCAAATTGACAGAGACCACCAGGAAGATTCTAAGGGGGTCTGCTCTGACATTATACCACAGTAATGGCGGTGGCTCAAACCAGGCAGGACAAAAGCGTTTTGGGTAAATACTCAGTTGCGTGCTAATTCGGCTCTGTGGTTTCTACGTGGTCATATGAGTCAAACGATGCTACGTCTGTGCAGACGCAAGTGCTACAACCATTAGGACATCAGCTGTATGCACCGCTGTCTGCTTGATCGTCAAATCCATCCTAAATAGCTTCCAAAGACTTAACCATTCGAAACCCGCTTGGCTAAAGCCTGCTTTACGGCTGTGTCAGAGCCACGTGAAATAAGGTGTAAGGGACCATTATGGATTTTCAGCAGAACAGCCATTAATCCCGCTATCTGTGTATAAACCAGCACAGAGTTACGTGAAAACTGTAAATTCCACGCCTTCAAAACTCCGGCGCGCCGGTCATCATTATTTTCATTTTACTTCGCTCCTGGGAAAGATGGGAGCTTTGGGGCTGAAACTATTCAAAACAAAATATGTCAATTATCGTCTTTTTTTTCGCCCTGCTAGTCTGTGCATTTCGCATTTCAGAAAATGCATTTCTCCCACGCCTGTCTGTTAGCGTGCCGCGCAGCGCCGACATTGCCATTCACGTGGGCTAGCTTGTGCCTTTGAATGCTTTTTTCTCCCCCCTTTCCCGAAATGGCAATCCAATCTTGCTGCTTCTCAGAGTGCAGGAGGCTGCTGATTGCAAAACTAACGAGGCTGTCTGCATTCTGAAAATAACAACACTAAACAGAGCTAAAAGAAGCAAATGCTTTTAGACTGTGACGTTTACATTATCTGAGCCCACTAGCACAACGACATCAACATGCCTGTCTCTTGGGAAATATATTTGTTTGGACTGGATTCTTGGCTTAAGTTATTCAATATCACTGAGCCCCTACACCCACCCCCTTCTTCCAACCACACCACCGCCAATGACACAGAACACAACACGTTCCATTGCATTTGAACCAAAATCAGTAACAAAAAAAAAAAGAATTACATTGATTGTATGCTAATATTATATTCACTCAACAAAATCACTCACTAACACGTTAATCTGATGAGAGGACTGATTGCTGCACTCTTTAAAACCAATATGTGTTTTCCACAGTAAACAACTGTGTGCTTAATGGCAGAGGGCCTGCTTCACAGCCAGCTCCCAGGTGCCACGGATATGATGAAGCAAAACCAATCATTTTAAGTTCTTCTTAAGGCGCTTTACGTAAGGCAGGCTGCTGGCAACGCTTCCCAGAGAAGGCAGGAAGTCTGTCAATCAGGGCTTTGCAAAAGAGGGCATACTACAAGACCGTCGCTGCTGCTACCTAATTGCACTTCCACTGCAACAGATGACAATGCTCAGTTTAACAGGGGACATTTTAATAATTCAGCGCAAGGTGAAAGCATCGATCATTCAGGACGACACTTGATTTACCCAAGTGGGTACAAGGGGGACTCGGGCTGTGCCAAGGCCGCAAACATTTGGCATGTTTTCTTTGTCTGGCAACATGGCGGGACGGGGAAAGAAAAGGGAGAGTCAGTAAAAGGGGGGGGTGGGTGGAGCAAGAGAGGGAAAGAAAGCATGAGAGGTGAAAAGGAGAGGGAGATGCGGGGGGGGGGGGGGGCAGGAGGTAGAGGCTGGAAGAGGGGAAGATGACAGGTGTCTAAGCCTTGCTGTTTTCTCTGCTCCAGTGCGGTAATAGGTCATGTCACGAAAACAGCATGGAGGAACCCTGAGCTTCCAGACGGGAGTCACGTATGATCAGCATCAGGGAAAGAGAGAAGAGAGAGAAGAGAAAGAAGAGAGAAAGGGGGGAAATGGCTGTGGTGTAGGGCAGCCTAATGGTCAGGGGCTTGCAGCTCCAAGTTTGTAGATTTCTGGGCGGGGCCGCTGCTGATGCACCCTTTCGAAAAGACACTTAACCTCAATTGCTTTAGTTAATATCCTGCCACATAAATGGATTGCATGTAAAAGAAAACAAGCGGTGCGGGCTGCTCTGAATGGGGGTGTCTGTCGAATGCCAACAGTAAATGCAATGTAAATGGAGACGGAGAGAGCAAAGAGAGAAACAACACAAGTCTGGCCGAGATAAAACACGTCGTGTCATCACTGAAATCTTCTTCTTTAGGCAAGAGAATAGAAGATGAGAGAAAGAGGGAATGAGAAAAAGACTGACAGATCAAGAAACGAACACCGGGGGGGGCCGCGTGTGGTGACTCCTTATCTCGCTTTTATCGTTATTCTCTTTCATTTCTCTGACATTTCAGATCAGGGCATTTTCTGAACATGTAGACAGTTTCGCAGTATGGTGAGCTGAGGTAACACCTTAAGCAGTTCAGTTCACATTGCGAAGGATTTGGAGAGAAAAAAAAAAAAACACATCCTCTGTTGCCACGACATCGATGCGGTTTAGAGCTCAGCAAGCAAAAGCACGAACACACGCAAACTCAAGTGCAAGCCCACTAGTAAACACACGTACACAGGAAATCAGCTGTGCAAGCAAAACACTCCCGTTTTATATTAAAAATGTATAGGCTACATTTCTTTGCCTTTTTGCCTGTGAACACAGCACCTAAGAAAACGGGTTTAAGTATACGAATCAACCCTACGCACTGGTATCAAATCCTGAAAGTTCTGACAGCAAGCCTGCTGTTAAAATTATAGATGCACTGATATCTTTTTCCTTTGCTGATTCTGACGTTGAGTAAAAGAATGAACCAATATCAAGTACTGATGCTGATGGTTTTTTTTATGAGGAGAAATAAGCAGTGTTGGATTATGTTGGGTGAAAATGCATTATATGCCCTGTTGTAATCCCATAGCCTAGCATAACTGCATGTGAACTGTTGTATCCACCATCCAGTGTCATTATTGACATTAATAATAATAATATAGGTATAGGGCATACTGCCACACCAAGGCGTAACTTGGCAGGATGGCATACCTGCCATAATAATAATAATAGCAACATTACTACTACTACTAATACTACTACCACTACTACCACTACTACTACTACTACTACTACTACTACTACTACTAATAATAATAATAATAATAATAATAATAATAATCATAATAATGTCAGCCCAGAGAAAATGGTATCGCTGTATGTTAAACGCCATTTAAAATAGAAATGGGAAATTGAATGAAGGCATCCAGAAGCAGCTCCTTTCAAACAGGCAGCCTTCAGACACAATGGCAGCCTGGAGTCCCTTCACCCTGAAAAAACAGCCGATGCGCTCCCATTATCCCAAACAGCACCTGGGGGGCGCTGATAGCCCGAGCGTACCTGGCTGTCACCTGCGGGAAGTAGCGAAGTTATCACTGCGCCCCGAACGAGGCCTGCAGAGAAAGGGTAGACTGATCGCCGCCGTCGTCACGGATATAAGCCACGCTCATCGTTCAAGCACGCCGTGACCGAGGAGCCGAACCTGAACGGGCTTAAGTGCCATGATGATAAGGCACAAAGGAGGAATAATGAATTGATTGCGGTCGTGGTTCACTGCGAACGCCCCCGGTCCAATAGGCTTCTTTGCTTTTGAAATGGTACCAGGGCTCTTTCACAACAAAAAAAAAAACATTCCGGGGGTGGATAGTGCAGGAACATTCCCAACACTTACAATTCGGCTTTACAAGGGCCGGTGAAGCTTCAGTAGTGCATTCACCTGTTTTCCCAACTCATTTAATTGAACTAATGTCAACTAATTTCCTTTCATATATCCCAAATTACAACACGTCCAACGATTATGCTCAATTAAATTAAATTAAATTAAATTAAATTAAATTAATGTTTTAACAAATAATGCAATCAGCTATGTACAGATACACTGCTTGCTGGTGGAGCTAATAAATACTATATTTCAAAATGTACTTTTATTTCTAAGAACCATTCAAGAAGTTCCATTTGCAGGTTCAAACAGTCAAAGGCATATGCTTAAACATCCCTGAGCCTAATTAAAAACTGTAATATGGGGGATCAGAGTCATAAAAAAGACATCAATTGTTAGTATTACTACTGACAGCATTGTATTTAATTCAGTGCTGATTGACAATTAATCAGTCCATTATTTAAATCAGCTGCAATTTATTCTATGAAAAAATCATTTATTAGTTTCAGTGACTTTGTCCCCTCATACTCTTCAGCTTTTTAAGGGAATCAATTCACATTTGTCAAATATATTTTCAGCTAGGAGAGGTTCTTTTATTCTTTGTTCAGCACGTTACTACTGCGATGGCTGAAACACACGGACATCTATGTACTTACGGCTGTTTGAGTTCTGAGATCCCATACACACCTGTTTCTGAACCCCAGTCACTCAGAGCACAAGGGCTACTTTGTGAACCTCATGGCCGCCTGCTTGCCAACTGATTTACTCTAAGCCCCGTGGGTCACATTACTGTGAGAGTCCCAGGGCAGGATCTTGGTTCCCCTCACTAGTGGCATTCCCTGGCTGTCAAACACACCTCTCATGCAGATTGAGTTATCCGGTTAGGCCGCATAATGAACGTTAGCAAAAGACCTACTGTCCTCGGAAAGGGGGGCGCTAGCAATTCCTTAGCGACGAGCAGGCCACTTGCGTCCTGAAGCGATAACTCCTCTCTGCTTGAGTCATGCCTGTATTTACATTAGGGATGCAAATAACGAATAATTCAATAATTGGATACACACTTTCTTTGCTTGAATAGTATTCGGATACCTTATTTTTTAATGGGGTGGAGGGTTCTTACTGTGTGTAAATTACAGCAAGATAAACTTCAGTTCAATTTTAATTCAATGTTTATTAAATTCAGACTGTTACCACATGAAACTTTAGCATATATTTATATTTAATATATATCTTTGTGGCAATCATTTTCTTCATTTTGGCAAGCAGACCAGCTAATATAAACATTATGGGTGGTAGCCAAGCTTTGCTCACACAGATTTGTCACCCTCTTGTATTCAGGAGGTGAGGCATATTTTCAGTGTGGTTCAAACAGCAGTTTCAACATAGGCCACAAAATTCCACAGTAATAAGACTTAAATGAAAATTAAACAGGCCTACTCTTTGTTTGCATTACCCGAGTTTTTAATTTCAAAAGAATATCTGAGTACGTGTCTATTCATTTCCATCTCTCAGCTAAGTAACAAATGAGCTTGCTAGATGAAGTGGTCAGCCCAGAGAGGTCAGTGACTCATTTCCCCAAACTGAATATAACTCCTCTCTGCTTCACTGTCTGTGATCTGGATTCCATTGTCACTACGCCCATTAACTTCTTCTGATTGGATGCACCTGACTTGGACGCATCTAATTGGATTACGTTGTGTCAAGTCAGGCGAGGCATGTTCGTTCCATGGACACAGGGCCGCTGTGGCTCAGGCCTGCGACAGAGGCTGTGAGCGTCACAGAACTGCACCCACAGAGAGGTTCAGTCCAGCTCCACGAGCTAACCAGAAAGGAAACCTGGCAGCCTCAAAAAAAAAAAGAGAGAGAAAAAAAGTTGAAAATAAGACCACACAGAAAACGTCCGTAATTACAAATGATTGTCGTTTCTATTGGAGAGCGGGGCATATTAATGAGTTCATTAGCACCTCCAGAAGCACATGAAGGGAGAAACCGAAAGGCTGCAGTTTAAATAAATTACAGCACCTGTCACTGCACAAAGGAAATTACGCTGCGAATCCACCGTCCTCTCAGGGCCTGTTTTTTTATTTATTTTTTTATTTTTTTTATTTCAACAGAGAGGTCTCATGGAACCGTTTCCTTTGAGACCCAAAGGACACGGATTCATTCCTTTCCAGGGAAATCAGAAATGACCATCGGAGCATTCCCGTCGCGGCCGCTGGAGCCAAAAACATGACAGGGCTAGCCGATCCCATGGTAATAAAAACGTCTTTCCGAGAAAGGATTTCCCTTGGCGTGTGAAGCGGACATTTAAATGCTACCAACAGAAAACACACTTTTTAATGTTAAATGGCTGATGTTACAGCAAACAATCTGCATCTGCCAGCAAGTATCAGTACAAATAGAAATCTACAGCACCTGGAGGCACTGAATACAGTGTACCCCCCCCCCCACCCAATGAATAATACAAACAGTTAATGGTTATATAACAACAAAATCCACTTTAAAATGAAGACCCACAAAGCTCAATGCTATATGCTATGAAAGCTTTATACTGTAATAAATATGTGGGGGGTTTTTTCATATGGCCACAGAATGCAAGCAGTGACCTCTGGTGTGGTCTGGGCTCTTTTCATGGCCTAATGGACAGGTAGGCAGTTCACTCCCGGGGATTATTGTGGTGCTCGAGTAGATTTAGTAGTTCAGTTCCACTGGGAAGTAAACACAGTGTGGGGGCCTTTATTTAAGCACCCGCTGTTCGGCAACGAGGCACAGCACTCTCCCGTCGAGTGAGCCGCCCACGGGAGCCGGCCCCCACCCCTCGGCGCTCCGAGAACCTCACGCGCAGACGCCACATCATTTCCCCCATTTCAGAAGCACATCAATCGCACAGGACAGAGTGGATTAATCAATAAACTGGTGAGGTGTGCTCGTGGGGGGGGGGAGGGGGGGGGAGGGGGTGGATTTGGGTTGAGGTTGAGTGAGGCACACCCCATAATAAACAGCACTCGTGTAGAGGTTGAATTAAATGACACAACACTAGCCAGCAGCACCACCCGACCTGCCCACAGCAAGAGCAGGAGCAAGGAGCCAAGCTCACAGGGATTTCAGCTCTTATTACAGAGAGAGAAATAACTCTCCCCGTATTCACATTATTACTGCAAAACCCTGAAATACTATATATTGCTATATTACGTTAAACCCTTAAATGCTATATATTACCGTATTATTTTAAATCCTTAAATACTAGATGCTATATATTTTACACATTTTTTGTGGTTTGACATTAGGGACTATATTTCAGAAAGTAAACAGTCTACAATTACGGTTGCTGGCTAAGATTAAAGAAGCAGGCACTGTTGGGGTGGCTTATCCTGTTAAGGCATTGTTCTATGGACAGACCCCACGATTTGGGAATCCCAGTCATGCCAGAGCCAGCTTTGACTGGTAGCTCCACAGGGCGATGCATGATTGGTGGTAGTTTCGCTCAGGGTTAGGGAGGCCATCAGAGATCCATTTCTCATCCCTCTCTAGCAAACCCCCACTGGCCCTGTGCCTGCTTGCTAAAGCTGCGCATGAAATGCCGTCCTCCAGTTCATGTTCAAGTAGCTGGCCACATCACATGCTTTGGAGCAGAGCGCGCACTTGTCTCTACCCTCCCGCATTGGCAGAACGAGCGTGAAATGTAGCGTACATGATTGGACGTTTCAAACAGGGAAGAAGGGCTGAGTTTTTCATATACTCCATGTAAAGAATTAACCAAAAAACATCAAAACACCTGCTGTTATTTTAGTTCTACATTCATACAGGATGGGTGTATGTTCTGCCTAGTGTAAATATACACTGTGATGCCACACAAATATGTTGAATACCTGCAAAGCAAGTAAAACTGTGTTTTATTAACTTTTCTCTAAAGATGGTATTGACAAAGCTGTCCAACAGGTACCCAAAATGCCATAATCTGTGACTACTTCTGTCTGCTCATTTGTACAGCTTATTTCACCACATTTTTTATGAAGGAAAGCTACAAATTATAGCTTGTTGGAACACATTGCTGCCACAGTGAAAAAATATTTTATGCTCAGTATCTTGTTATGACGAGAAACTTTACTCATTTACAACAAGAAACATAAAATGTCACTGTGTCAGAAATGTGCTGCTGTATAAATCTCATATAAGCACCTGTATTATAAGCATATTTAAAGATTATAGCCCATCCCAGCTAGTTCCCATGGTAAATGTGATGTGATTCCATTTGATATCATGTCAATGCTTATTGCATTGTTTCATAATTGTTTCATAACATGAGCTCACAAACCCAACACCACAATATTTGGCTTATATGTTCTCTATATGTAGATGTATGATGCATTAGCCTATGTAGTTTGTAGTATGGCGAATGGTACATGAGATCCACTTCAAGTAGTCTTGTCAGATTAGGGAAGCAGCCTTTTCTATGCATCAAATGTAGCCCCATAAGCTTAGCAGCTAGGGACTGGCACACTGCTGCCACAGAGCTACAGATCTATTTTCTGTCTCTCCAAATTGTAAAATATTGGGTACCTTGATCTTGAGACAATCATTGTTGATTTAGCAGAACAACTGAATCAATTATTTGACTGTGCCTTCAAAGGGAACAAAAACCAGAATAATAATTACAAATCTGCCACACTCATTACATGGAGGCAGTAGTGATAAAAACCAATGCTAGGGATGAATAAGCCTAGAGTTGTTAATCCTCATAGAGCTGTGTAATACCTCCAACGTGCCTCCTATTGAATTACCTGAGTGGGTGGTCTTAGAATATTTTCCTAGTTCAGCGGTTAGCTGATATTAGCCTCCAGCTCACTGCGACTAAAGAAGGACCCCACTGGCTCAGAATTATACAGAACCAGGAACGCACTAAAAAGAACATCAGGCTTTGCCTTCTACCGTTGCGCTCTATTTATGTTTTACGATGAGGAGGTCTGAGGACTTCCCTCTCAGTTCTGTTTTTAAGGCTGATTCACACATGACAATTAAGATACACATACCCAGCGTGTGCCGTTCTAACAAAAGGGAAGTTGAAACATCATTGACTATATCCATACAGGTTATTCGTTTCCAAGCTTTCAAATTAATGATATCTTGCCTTGGAAAAAAAAAAAAAAAAAAGAATAAATCAATTTTTCATGTTTCCTCAAACTAGAAAATAAATGACAGCTAATCGAGCATTAAGGATCAACAAAAAAAAAAGAAAAAAAGCCACTGAACAGCTGGCATAACAAATCAGATCAGAACGGAGCACTACACCACATGGTCAGTGTGAAAAATGAGCGTTTTTTGAAATTGAAGCATCTGTTGCATTTGCGGATCTCTTTTAAAACCAGACCTCGTACTGTACCTTGCATGCACGCTGTCAGCAATGCAAAGCGCACGTCTTACGCGAAGGCAAACGTGTCTCTGTTTTCCACATGCTGGGGAAGGGGCTGGAGGAGATTGGAGGGAGGGGAGCGGGGTGTGGTCGGTTTCCTGTTCTTTCAGCAGAGTGGCACCTGCAGTCGCAGCATCTTAAGCTTCATATACAGTACCTTTTCCTTTCACTAGCCTCACGTGCTAGTGCGCAACCCACGGATGACTTTTCCGCAGCCACGGCGCTAACCAAACGTGCGCAGGTAATCCTTAAGCACGCTATCACAGCCCTATGCAGAGGATTTCTGCACATTAATCCAGCAGATGCACATACCCAGAGTAGCTTACTTCTTAATAAAAAAGTGCATCCACATGGGCTATATGAGCAACAGTATCAGACCCAGAACACTCAGACCAGCGAGTGTACTGTATTTACACCATTCCTTAAGCACTACTTTCAAGTTAGCCATGCCAACGAAGAACCATAACACAAATTGTAAGTATACGCAGAGAAACCCTCTGGCCACTGCACACGTAATCCCAGGGTTTCTGGCAAAGCCATAGCCGCACGAGGCAAATACTGGCACACCCATCTGGCCACGCCCACACACAGGTAATCCCAGTACCCCGCACCTGTTCCTTCCACTAAACCCAGTGCCTGAGGAGCAGGGACCGATGTTTTCTCACTGGCACGACTGGCCCTAACCTGTTAATACATCCACATCACTATCAATTGTTCCATTACACAGAGGAAGGCAGTAAAATATTGGGAAGCGGGCCAATGTCCTTTTTCATTGTTTGCCAGGTTTGTGAAGGTAGGCTGGCAGGTCAATTTTTTTCTCTCTATTCACCAGGGCTGTTTCCCACGAAACAACCTTCCAACAAAATCGAAGAAAAATGAAAATAAAATAAAATAAAATAATGACAGCTTGAAGAAGCATCAGAAAATCCTGCCGCAGCAGTCTTATAACACAAGTATTAATGTACTGTTTTCTTCTAATGCTCAAATATGCTTTGTTTTATCAAGCCTGACAAAACAAAGCATAAGAAGTTTGCATAAACTGACAATAAGTATACACAAACACAAGCAAGCTCAGTACAACCAGTAATACTGTTAAATAAAACACGTAAGCTAAGTAACAACAAGATGAAAAGGCTGCCCCATTTTCCATTTTTGAATCCTCTCCCATTCTCCATTTAGGACCACAGTGGCACTGTCATTAATTCCTTATTTCTGAATCTACAAGTCATTAGCAGTCAAAAAGAATCCACTCGGTGGCCATTAATGATAATGGAATTAGACAGCTGCGGAGTAAAGTGAAGCGCACCATCCTTCTCTTTAACAAATCTAGAGACCTTCAGCTTGATTCCCTGCCCTCTCCGAGAGTCAGGAGGCTGCTGGGTTTAGTTCCCTGAAATTGGTCCTTACAGTCACGTGTTGCACTTCGCCCAGGAAAGAAAAAAAAAAAAAAAAAGAAAAAAAAGCACCCAAAGAAGAAAAATTTCTCCAGTACCAAAACTAATCTCCCTGTCAGCCACCAGAGACAGTGGGAAGCTAACTCGCTCCAATTTCCATGTGCTTTCAGGCTAAACAGCGAGCGGGACTGATAAGAGGCTGTGCTGAAACAGCCTACGTACTTTTGGTGGGGGGGGGGGGGGGGCTACAGGAGGGATGACTTCATTTACTGTATATGGGAGAGCAGCGGCAGCACTGCTAATTACCGAGACTTGTTGTGAAACATGATCGTATCACAGGAGACAAAGAAAGCTGCAATGCGATACTCAGCAACACAGGCACAGCAAGAAGATTTCTTTTCAAAAATGCTGAGCTCTCGCTGGCATAGCAGGCCCGCATGCTAAAACACAGCCACACGCGTATGCACTCAATTGATTTTACACACAGCAAGGAGTCTCAACTTCAGGTAGATATTTTTTGTGGAGAAATAATAATAAATAATAAAAAATAAATACAGCAATATGCTCTATCTGGGAAACAATGTACCGCATCGTCCTCAAACGCGGAGCATTGTGGATCAGAGGACTGGAAAAGCGGCTAAAAACTGCATCAGATATCGTGCTACGCTAACAGGCACGGACCCCGAAGAACGCCGCCGTCGACACAGTGTGAGAAATCCATTTGCCCAAAAGAATGTTTTGTTCACTGTAACCCTCCGCTCCCATTAGCCGCTCTATCTCGTGTTCCAACCACAACATTCATGCTCCATCTGCAGTAACCGGAGCCGCTGAACGCTACGGGAATGCGCCGCTACGGCTATCCTACGCGACTGAAGCGGCCGAGGTACGACGCGGCGCGGATAAAGAGGGGGGGGGGGGTGTGGGGGGTGGCGAAAGGAAGGGGGTACTCACGCTGGCACTGGCCCTCGCTCTCCTCGAAGCCCGGCTGGCAGACGCAGCGCCCGATGGGCACCAGCCAGCCGCCGTCGGCGCTGCAGTACATGCGCGGCAGCTCAAACTCCTCCGAGTCGTTGACGCAGGAGCCGTGCACCTCCACCAGCGCCGAGTCGCCGCCCGTCACCGTGTCGGGGAAGCGCGCCAGGTTGAGCACGGTCAGCGGGCACTTCTTGTAGAAGACGCGCACCGACACCAGGGCGATGCAGGCGCCCACGTCCTGGAAGGCCAGGTAGAAGCCCTTCTTGCTCAGGTTGCTGACGTCCCGCACCTCGGTGTTGAGCTTCATCACGCGGTCGCCCACGTCCACCTGGGTGAAGCTCTCGTCGGCGGCGATGGTGTCGATCTTGACGTACTGGCTCTCCTTGATGAACCACAGGTTGGCGTTGTTGGACTCGTAGTAGTACATGTTGAAGGTCTCCTTGCAGGTGCCCGGCACCCCGGGCAGGCTGTTGCAGTCGCGGAGGGTGAACTTGATCTCGATGTAGACCCGCTGGGCCCCGTCGCGCGGGATGTGGCTGGTGCGCAGCCAGTTGTTCTGGTTGGCCTCCATCACGTTGCACACCTGGTAGGTCCGCATGGGCGTGTTCCTCTCGTCCATCACGCTGATCTCCTCCCACTGCAAGGGATCGCAATACGCATCAGGCACCGTGCGCGTATGTGTGAGCGTGCTTGTGCGTGCATGGCGATATATACGTCTGAAATGTATTGCGCGATTTTTGTAGCTCTGTGTGTGTGCGTGTGTGTGTAGGTGTGTGATTGCGTGCTTGTGCCTGTCTGCCAGTGTGTGTGGCTAAGCCTGTGAGGGTATGCACTTCCATCTGCGTTTGAGAGTGTGTGTGTGGGTGCATTCTTTGTGTGTATGTTTGTGTGCGTGCGTGTGTGTGTGTGTGTGTGTGTGTGTATGTTTGTGAGTGCGTCTGCGTGCTTGATTGTGTAAGTCTGGAGAGAACAACTGTCGTTTAATTTTAGACCATCTGTTTTCACTTCTATGCATATCTGTAATTGAGAACGCTTCTCGCCTGAACAAAACACGTCTCTTTCCTTATGGAAAAAATAAACAAACGTGCCAGGGAGGCTTAGCCCAATTCCTTGAATTGTGCTTTCTTTTTTTTAAATGACGGATCGCTGAAATAATACGCGGCACTGTCTTTGCACGAACTCCGATCGAGGGTGGAAATATTCAGGACCACCTTGCTCGTTCAGAGTTCAGCTAATTCAAGGGCTCTTGTGAACAGTGAGTAATAAAAAACCATTGCAATAAGAAACGATTGACAGACATAATGCTCCTGTTCTTCAGGCAAGGGGGGCACAGCCACTTCTTGGACCTCGCTCCCTGTCATTTTCTAGAGTCAACATGGTAATTTGCCGAGACTTGTGTATATTGGACATGTTCTCGGGAAAGAAAAGGGTCATGTTGCAATTTCAACAAAACCTTTACTGAACATACAGCAAGCCAAGCCTCGGGACCTCAAGACTGAGTGCCTTTTTGTCACGTTCTAGCAATTAAACAGCCTTGAATGCTTCACTTGTTGTTCAGGCAGAAGCCATTTCTTAATTTAGCTTGAATTTAAGAGCGCGTTATTCCTGAGACTCTCGAGTTGAATTATGACAGCTCGTGCGTTCTCAGTTCAGGCTGCGTGGGGACTGTCGGGCAGCACAATGATTTGGTCACGTGACGCGACGAGTGCTTTGAGGTCAATGCCGTCCCGTTAAAAAAAAAGAGAAAATATGTTAAAAGGAAAGTCAGGCATGACTGCACAAGACTGAACCGTCGGTGGACCACAGAGCTCAGCTTCACTAATGAGAAAGAGGCAGCTAGAAACAATTACCGTCCTCCATATATTGTTTTCCACCCCCCCGTGAGCAATAACTGTGGCATTTCCAAAGAGTGCTTATAAAGATAAAGACTGCAGTACAGTCCTTTTCCCATTGATTTCTTAAGCACAATGCTTAAGATCACTTTGTTCCAGAGTCTAAAGATGTCCTGAAGGAAGGACTCATTTACTGTTGAGACATTTTTGAGGTGGGCGTTCGCCGCTAATATTGATATGTGGAGAAAATAAAAGGTTGTTTTTAATAGAGGAAAAGCCACTCGTGTTCACAGTTCCTGGTATGCAGGCAACACGGTTTCACTTATTACTGGGGTCCCTGCAGAATATACCAGGAGACGCTTCATTCGCGAAACTGTACTCCATGGAGCCAATCCATTTCTGACAGTTTTATTGCTATGAAGCCAAGCCAACACCTGGGCTCGTGCATTCATTTAAACCTGTCATTCGTTAAGCTCAATTTTGCCCAATCATCATCTTGTGGCTTAAGACACTTCATCATACCTGAAAAAAAAACATAAAAGGACGTAGAAAATGGCAAGAACGTCTTTTGGTAACACCTCTGCAAAAGCATGGCTTTTTTTAGCTTACTTTTTCATTTTTACTCCCTATTTCCTCCCTTCCCCCCTCGATTGATTAAAGGAAGGTCCTGGGTCACCTTAATGCCGATCCACAGCAAACATCTGGTCCTGGAAGAGCTGAGTTCAGCCCTGACCTTTGGGTCAAGTGGTGGGCAATTGAGTCAATAAGCCAAATATCCAGAGGAGGTGAGGGTCTTCCAGTGGAAATACACATTCCCCCCCTTAATTCCTCTAACAACACTTCTATGTGCAGGCTAGGGGGGGGTCAAGGGTGAACATCTTAATCCCATTGTACAAAATAAAAGACTCCTCAGAGTTACTTTCTGTGGCTCCCTGCAGAAACAGAAAGGGATTTATTCTCCGAGGTCTCCCTATCTCAACATGGTAGTTCTTCAAAGGCTAAAAAAGGAGAAAAACACTCCCATCCTCCCCCTCTGAAATGCGCATGCCATTTGAAGACCCGATCGAGAGTCTCTCAGGAGCATTTCTTATACCTACGTCAGGCAATTGGCACAGGCGGAATGTTTTCCACTGAAACTCCATGTGTCTCCATGTGGGGGTGGAAGGGTCATCAAGAGGCTGGCCTTAAACCCTGAAGGGTATAACTCCAGTCCAGCGTTACAGTAAAATACCCACAAGGAGGCTACGTTACTACTGCAGGCAATAGCTAGAGACCAGGACACAAGAAAGACTGCTCCTGTTCTACCGAGGGACAAACCGTGTAGGCCCAGGGTAAACTACAGCTGCACGGAGCACCACCAAAATATATTGCCGCCCATAAGCTCCAGCTGTGAGGCTGAAGCAGGAAGTGACAGCGTGTCAGAAATGCCTTCTGAGAGGTTGTAACGTCTTCTCATACCCACTCACCTCACACTAAACAATCATTTGGAAGAGATCTGCTTTCCAGTTGACAAAATTGCACCCATGTAATCTTCCAGCACACCTGTTGTCCTAATGTGTGCCCTAGTGTGACTATTTCGAACCTCACCTCAAACAAGCTCAGACTACCATGTTAGATTGCACATATCAATTTATCACTGCATGATTTTAAATGGAGGCAAGTACAGGAAGTGATGTCATGTGAAACCGGCAAATTAGATGAAACGAGCAGCCCTGTGGCTCTGTCATTCTTCCCCATGGTGGTCCAAATCGCTTGTCCTCAAAAAGGCTTCTGGCTTCAACCCTATCTTGGCTGCATGATTGAGCTGGGACCTAGGACATTTATATACTATAATGCAAGAGTTATGCAAGCTTAAGATTCCTCAATTTCCTAAAAGATTTACGACATCCACTGCCTGTCATCAACACGGCTATTTCCAGTTCAGCAGAACAATTTGTAAATTCAGTTTTTGCTCCAGATTTAGCCGACTCAAAAGTCATTATTTTGCCATTCCATTTATACGCGCTGCAGAGGGGTGTAATGTGACGCTATCCAATACCGGTCTTGACAGCTCTGTTAAATCATTTAGCAGGCTGTTCTAAAAACCCAAAGATTGATTTTCTTTAAAGCTCAATATGGGTTTTTACAAACTTGATTATTTTTAGGCCGCTGTGGGTGGAACGGCGAGGAATGATGGAGGTGACGCTGTTTCTTTTTCCAGCTGCACTTTCTGTCATTTGCAGCAGAGCAGGAGGAGAGCAGGGCCTATTGGATTCATCTTCGCTCAGAGGAGAGAGGGGAATATGCGATGCTGCGGGTTTGTGTTTACTGCAGATTTAATCTGATGTGGGTTTTGCGTTTCCTGTATCCACTGAGGAGTTATTGTGAAGAGCACTCTCGGACTCTGCACTCATGAATATTCATGAGCAGGCGAGCCTGGAATGTATTTTAACTGGGAATAACTGGCAGCTAAAGGGACTCAGCACATATCGATAGCAAATGCGGTCTGATTCAAGCCGGTGACGGCCTCTCTACAAATGCATATTCATTAGCACCTGTCTTCCTGAGGAACTGAAGTTAAAGGTACAGAACACATCAGTGCCGAGAGTTCAGCATCTTTGTTGTGGTGCCATTGCAGTCCCAATTGCAACACCAAACAGCTGTTACAAACACTCTAGTGTCAGGCCAGCACTGGCCATTAAGTTTCTGCTCCTGGACTCAATTTCTACTGGACACAATGTGACCACAGATGGACCGTCATTCTCATGCAACAGTGTCTATCTGTGTGACTTTTATTGGATTGACGCAGCCCATATCCGAATGTGCGAAACTAGCATCATTCCCAACATGTTTTTCAGGATGTGTGTGTGTGTTTGTGAGAGATAGAGAGAGAGAGAGAGTGAGCAAGATAGATATATAGATATATAGAGGTCATACAGGAAGTGATATCACAGAAAAATATAAGATACTCACGCCCTCCGCTGGATACGCCTCCCAGCCCAAGTCCCCCAGTGCAGACATTGAGTCCAGCAGCGTAACTGCATAAGGAGAAAGCAAGGGATAGAAATAGAAAGACAATAAAAGCATTAGGTTGAGAGGGAAAAACAGCAAGTGTCGAGGAAGGGAGTGACAAAAGCACAGTGAGAGTGAAGGACAGCAAGGGAGTGAGAGAAAGACGGAGTAAAATCACAAGAGGCAGAAAGGGAGTGAGAGGGAAAGGGTGAGGTGAGGTGGGAAAAAAAGAAGAGTTTGACACGAACAGACACACAGAGAAGGCAGAACAGGCAGGAGAGGAGAAAGAGCAATAGAAATTGAGGAAGAGCAAGTGAGAGACTCATAGAAAAGTGTGAGTGGCCACAAGTGGGACAGGTCATTGTATGAAGAGAACAGAATATTTTAGACAATTACATATCTAATTTGGAAATTCCTGTGGCAGTTTCAGAAACGATAGCCTGCTGACGGGGCAGGCGCTAACCTGCCGGCAAGCCCTGGGGCACTGGCCATCCACAGACAATTAATACTACAAATCCCACAGTTCCCTCACCAGTGACAGGCGATTTCTTCATTTTCGCTAAAAGGTCTCTGCAAAACACGTGCGCGCACATGCACACGCACACACACTCACACACATACACCCACACACACACACACACAGATAGACGCACGCATACATGCGCACCTGCACCCACAAACATATCCTCGTGGACGAAAAGAGCACACAGAATAAAGAACGCACACAGCTGGATTAGCGACAAAGCGCAGGAGAACACTGGCATTTGCACAGCACTCTGAGAGGAGGACTGGAGAGGTTAAAAAGATGGGTAAGCGGCTATTTAAAGCCTGGAGATCCATTTCCCACAAGCCTCTGAACTGCGCTTTCCCACTTTGAGCTCCATTCCAAGCCAATTAAAGCCCAAGCCCTGTGAGCAATTAATTTTTAATTACATCCAACCTGCAGATGTTCCCTCCATCTTCAACCATTCGCCCCCCTCGCCAGCATTCTGGAGCGGCGCACCTCCGTTAAATCAAACTAAATAAAACATTTAAACGTGTGAAGATTCACATTACGGTCTAACTTGCCACTTTTTTGGACACATTTACAGATGCTATGAAATGCCTTGCATTTCAGTCGGGGGCAGTGAATCATCGGGAAACGAAGAACAGCAATTAAAACAGGCAAAACGGCTCATACTCTCCGCTCCGTAAACCCATCGCTGCCGGCCAAAAATAAACCAGAAACGCTGAGCTAGCACAGGCTGTGAAAGGGATGTGAAATGAAAGAACAGGAAGTCAGCGCGGTATGTTGTTGATAGTCTGATATCAGCATTATCGTATCTTTGCTCAAATTAACAGAATTATCATGCGTAGGTTATTCGTTCATCATTTTTTCACAAAACACAAACTAATTTCTCCATGTGAAAATGGCTTAAAGGACAACAGTCACTGAACCTATAGTTCTAAGAATGAATCAAACACACACACACACACACACACAAAGTTAGAATGTTAACCGATATCAATTTATCAGTTTATTAATTTATTCAAAAATCGACACCCACTCATTATTTCATAACTCAAATGGTTTCACACTACCTCTCACATTGATTTCCTCTCCCTTACTTTTACATATTAATATCCGCTCAGGAACACACAATATGTGACTCTCATAATCTCCCTCAGTTAAGAATTCTCTCCAGCACACTCACTCATGCACTCACCCTCTCATTCCTACACATTTGCCTCAAATTGTCAACGGACTGCATAAATCCCTGTCACTCAAATCACAGCCCTCAAGGTCCAAGAACTTCTGGTTTTCCACCCTTCCTTTACCTGGGAGTCCTGTGTGAAGACACCTGGCCAATCAGTAGCACTAATTATTCACTTAATTACCCGGGGAAAAGAAAACCTGGGCCGGATTTGGATTCGAGGTCCGGATTTCAGTATCCATGGCATAGGTGATGTTCAGAGATGGACTCTGCTGCCAACCAACCTGCTAAAGAAATCTGCCTTCTGTCCTTTGCTTAATTATGAAAAAGTTCTAAAAAAGCTCTATACAGACCACTATTTGAGGGTAGCAGTCTTTTTTTTTCTTATGCTCAACTGTGTTGAGAGATTCAGAGAGTGATTTCTGACTGGAAAAATATCACTCTCTGAGTGACGATGAATGACCCTGAAACACGACCCCAATGTTGGATGCTGGGAAACAGAGTCATACTGAACAACCACAAGGTTGCATTCTGGGAACCAGAAGTGTACAGGTTCACTGAAAAACAGTGCCTATCTGAGTGTCGTTCTTTTTCGTTTGCTCTCCTGTTTCCTCCCCGAACCACAATAAATCTAAATAGAAATTTATTTTCAAATCTGTCACAAATGGGGCAGATTATTCATAATGTCAATGTCAAACTTACAGCCATTTTGGAAATTTTATGCATACGTAACGACACATCTGCTGCAAAGGAAATGCGTAGTGGAGATGTGGACTGTCTGAACTGTATTGTTGTGAATGCTCAGGGGTGAGAGACTGTGAGAAAGCTAACCTACCTTCTCACACTCATCTGGGGCCACATTTGCAACCCAACCCCAGGCTCAACCCCTCCACCCGGAGATAAAGGCCGGACCGTTTAGTCATTTTACCCTGGATCGTGTTCAGTATTACCCAATAAGCATAACAAAAGGCCGTCAATGGGCACCGAGCTCAGCTGCGAAGCCGAGAAACCGAAAATAAAATTATTCGTCGTGTTCGAGGGGCCACAGCAATAACAGATGATGTCACCCGAGCCCCGTGTTTACGCAGTCGCGTGGGGTCGGCGCGGACGAGGCCTTTTCATTACTACTCCGCGCTTTCGGGCAGGAGCGCGCGCCCAGCCCGCAAAGCAGACAGGACCGCCCACTGGAAACATCACGTTACTGCTAATCCCATTAATAAATGTGCCGTATTGGCTTCCCCGAAGACGCGGCGCGCAACTTCGGGCGGATCGGGTTTCAGGGAAAACGGTTATCGATTACGATCGCCAGTCTTGCATTCTCATTTTTTAAATAACGTCCAGCGACAGGCAATATTTTACTAATGTCTACCATTCACCCATATTAAAACAGTATCATATCTGGGGGGGCGGGGGGGGGACTGATCTTCCGGTATTGGTGCTCACCATTACCTGCAGGGGTTAGACTGCTCTGTGTCTTAGTGTACGTGATGTGAGGCTGTTGCATCTGTTTTGCTATGAACTTTGCGTGACCCATTTTCGTTGTCATTAAGCACAGCTGATAAGGTAAACCTTCGCTGGCATGGATCATCGACTGCTTTTTTCTGTATTTCGATACATTATTAATGAAGTAAACAAGAGTCTATACTTTAGAGCCATTGGTTTAAAAACAAGGTATACCAGAATCACAGTGCTCCTGCAATCTAATCCATCTAGTCTTGTTAATTATCACCATTAAAAAAAGACTAACATACCATGTATTTTGTGTTGGAAAACCAACTGTTCTCTCAAAAATTGCACTAGAAGAGCTATCCTTAGTGCAGTGGAAACTGCAACTGATAGCCACAGACTGTCATCATTGATGTGAAACTCCCCTGTGATGGTCTTTCTCTACTGTTATGCTATGGCAGCATTTGGCTTTTCATTTTGTTGAACGGCGACACAGGACTTCCCATCTGACCCTGTTAAGTTGGCGATCATTCAAAGGCAGGCCTGTATTGACAGGGGTGGGAGTGCTCTCTGCTTCTCAAGCTCCAAACTGCTGCACCGCACAAGATTTTTCCTGGTCTCTAATCCCCCAAGCCCTGCCTGGGCAAAAATGTCCTTTCATCTACCTGCCAAGACTCAAGCGCGCTCGCCAATACCAAAGAGTGAGGCCAGGACCCCACAACAGCTCCTCTTGCTTAAACATTCTTCTCTCCCTCTCTCTCTCTGAGTATGTTCACTGCATCTTTTTCTCGCTCTCTCAAAAGAACTGTGCTGATGACTTGTTTTATTTCATTTTCTTTTCCTTTTTGATGTTGCTTTTGGTTTGATACGGAGTGTAGTGATGGTGATTTTTTTATTTTTATCTTTTATTCTGGCGTAATTAATTGACAAGGATGTTCCAATGAAGGGGCATCAAAGTCTCTCTATCTCTCTCCCTCTCTCTCAAACTCTTGCTTTCTCGCTTACTCTCTCTACTTCTCTGACATCAGCACCAGGTCAAACAGCAGCCAATGGTGTATTAGCATTCCCTAATTGCCACAGTGACTCCAGACACTTTACCTATAAGCAGGGCAACATGACTCACATCCTCCACTCATCTACGAGATGACCCCACAGCGATTCCCTCCTCCTTTCTCCCAGCTTGCACTTGAAGGCAACTCGGTCAAGGAAATAAACATTACACGTTAACACTGGTCTTATTACTTAAGTTAAACCGGTTACAAAAAAAACAAGAAAAAAAAAAAAGAAACTTATACCACTTAAAGGGTCACTATTATCCCTGGGTTGTTTTTGGCTGTTGCGTCAGAGTGCAGGTGTTTGTAATACCACAGCTGATCATTTTTGAGGGCGAATTTTTCGGGTAAACGTGAAATGATGGCAGGGTTCAACCGAGGGGATTGCGCCAGGAAGTGGATACACGGAACCTCCGGGAGGCCGGGCCCACCGGATTCTTTCCCGCCGGTCGCAGAAAGGAGAACGCGGTGCGCGTCGCAAGATTTGACTGACCCTGTTGTGGACGGCGGTAACCTGGCAACAGGGTGGCCTGGAGGAACAGCGCACCTGCCGCCAGATTGCCGCTGCCTCATTATGCGAATGTCAGAAACCTCACACACACACACACACACACACTCCGCACGCCCGTGCAACATAACTACCTTTCGTTCTGTTCGGCTTTCCTTTCACTCGGTTTCGCTCTCTCTCTCTCATGTCCTCTCTCCATTGTATTATTTCACCTCCTTTCCCCATTCTTCTCTCCATCATTTTCTATCCCTCTCTAGTGCTCTCACACTCTCATACACCTCCCCCATCTCTCCTCCCCCCCCCCCCCCCCCCCCCCCCCCCCCCCACTGTCTCCTGTATGTTTCACTCCTGAACATTTCTCGGTGTTAGGCCGATTGGCCTCCCTGTGCTGTTGGCGGGAGGGGCTGCTGGTGCTCACCGGCTCCCCAGAGAAGCTCACTGAGCAAGGAACCCTGTCCAGCCCCGTCAGGCCTCGCGCCAGGGAATTAACACCCCGACACCCCCATCGAAGGGTGCGGGGCAGAAGTCGTTTGTCCTCTCAATTAGCTACAGACGTATAGATTTTTAACCCTTTCACTGCAGGCTGCAGTCCTCATTCCTGGAACAGCTTTGGATGCTAAAGCTGAAGAGAGGGGCAATACTGTATGCAGCTTCATAGGCAAGAAGCTGCGGTTTCAGTTCTCTCACTTTTAAATTGTTTCATTCTTTTAATTGGAGCCTTCAAGATTTTTGTTTTGTTTTGTTTTTGTGGGTCAACGAAATCTTGAATTGCTGATATTTTAAAATTATTCTCTTATCAGCAATTCTTATAAGCACGCTTCATTACACGAACACTAGCTTAGGGCCACTGAATATGAATTTGCATCTGCATTTGAGGTATTATTTCCATTCTGGAAAAAAAAAAACACTCAGGACAAATTTCAAATGATTAAAGCAAAACTTGAGCAGGGAGTCCATCTAAGCACCTTGTGAGTATGCAAAGTGTCTCCATTATCTGACACAAAGCCAACAAGGTTTTTTCAGCCAGTGAGCACCACTGAAACGAATCATCTGTGATCAAAGGCCATTGTTAACTGCACTTACCGGATCCTCTTCAGGCAGAGGCCAATTTAGCCAAAAACAGACACTGTGCAGCGTAAGAGAAAGACGTTGCACATTAGCAAGTGCACACACTCGCGTCTTTACAAAATATGACAATGAAATAGCTTTCACCTGTTACTTCCTGTTACTTTCTGCCTTTGCAAAGTACTGATATTATTTCTAAGAAGTTGCATTAGTCACAATCCCCAAGAAAAATGACAAATAGCTTCTTTCCAGCATAGTAACAAAGGACATAAGCAAGCCACTGCCTTTAAGATATGAATTAAACATGAATACATTTTATTTTACTTATAGATGGCTCATCCATAACTGCTTTATTCTGCAACATTCTGGTTATTGGCCAAGTCTAGGGATGCACAATGATGTCAGTGTTGTATCACTATCAATATAATATGACGGACCAATATTATGATTCAACATACATGCACTACAGAGGCGATGCGTTTGATGTGCTGCTTATGCCATAAGTAAAATTCCTCACTGAAAAAGTAGCTGAATCACAGTCATCCGAATCTCTTGTATTTCTTAGTTTTAATTTATCATTTCACCAGCCGAACTCACAAGTAAAGCTATGTATGCAGACTCGCTGGACTGATAGAATCACAGATGTCAATTTTTAAAAGCAAAATATTCAAATTTTATTGCATAAATAAAATTTGTTATATTTCTCTTGCTTACTTTTAATGTTGTATAATTTGTTCGATAATGGTGTCTCAAATAAATACATCATAAAAAATAACTTGAATTATTTTGCCATGTTTGAATATCTTGACTTCAAGGCTGCCAGCTTCCAATATGGAATTTTTCAAATAGCAGTTGGCCCTCGGAATACTTTTTCAAAAAACCCATAAAGCCCCAAGGCTTCAGCTCTACATACCCAAACGTTAGCGATGCAAGCCAACCAGATATTTCACCAACGTGAGCAATAGGCTTATACAAGCTGTATTGTGCGGGGACATTTTCTGCATTTTGAGGGAAAAAGGGGGAATATCGTCGTCTCGGGGCGACGCTCGATTGTCGCTGTCGCCGGAACCTTATCTCGCCGACTTCGCGTCAGAGAGCTGCTTGAACGCGCCAAGAAAACGATCGGGCGCGGTGCGCGGGCCGGAGCATTTACTGGTAACCACCAATATCCTTGTGGTGCATTATCGTATCACTTTAACACCGTTCAGGGGCTTAAGAGGATGAATTACGGCGGGGTTAACGCTTACAAAGGGATCTGTGTTTTTTTCTTCTTTTTTTTTTAACAGCGGAGGGCGGATGCATTGGACGACAGTGGATGCATTACTGAAAAACAATTACCGCCGCGCTAAATGCAACTTTATTCCTTCTTGTCAATTAACCCGCGGTAATATTAATTGCGCACTATCGTAATTGAAACGCTGCGGAAAAGGCAACCGTCGTGCCGCACCTCAAGTGCGGCGTGGAAGCGAACGGAACGGTTATTGGTCGGTCGAATCGTGGAACGGTCGTCCGTTTCTATGCGTGGGGAAGAGCGCAGGCCCACTTAAAGGCTGGTGCCTCGGGAAACTGACGGTCGCGGTCATCTCCATGGATCCACCAGCACCGGACCAGTCAGACACATGCGGTCATCGCCGGAGGTCTGTCTAACAGCCTGGATTCTCCAAGCAAGACTGCTGGTGCAAAGCTATTAAGTCAAAACCATTACAGCCATTACAATTCTTTTTAAGAATCCCTGGTGTTTGCTTGACCTTATATTTCATTAAGATGGCCACTGCATGTGTGGATTTGACAAGAGCAAGCAGAGAGTAAAATGTAGCTGAGCAAAGAGATGAATTGAATGAAGACAAGTAAAGGTCATGCAAAACCAGTCAAAACTTAAGATTTGAGATTGGCAGACATTTAGACTGTAATTTTAATAAAGCAACATGGTTGACTGGCTGGCAAAAGCCCTTCGTGCTAGTGTAACACAAGGTACCAAGTGAATTTTGTCTGAGCTGGCCATTTAGAAAGGTGTCAGAATGAAGGCCCAAATGGTACAGTGGCTCATTGCGAGCACAGTTTTGGAACTGCCCCTTGCACTAGGGGTAAAACACTACACAACATTCAGCAGTGATGGTAGGGGAGTGATGGTAAATTAAGTCTTTTTATGGGAATTTTATGGGAGGATAAAATATGCCACACGCTCCACCAACTGACAGCATCACCAATCAAAACTGTGGAAAGAGGTAATGACAGGATGTTTTCATGAAAATAATAGTGCATGGCATTTCCCAAACTAAAAACCATGGATAGATAAAAAAGGCAGCTTCTCCGTGTTTTCTGTTCATTAAATCTATCAGGTGAAAAAGATTCAATGTAATTGAAACAACAGTGATGGATTAAACAACAGTCTGAATCAACACTGCAGACTAAGCACATTTTCCTCAACGTCCAAAAAACACAAGCAACTAAAAAAAAAAAGTGAACAAAACTGTCCACAAGCAATTCTAACTTGAGATCCATTTGGAGAAGGAACTACTAACAATTGCTGACTTACGGTAAGTTTTGTGTGTAAGTTTGTGTAATGTTCTCTACTGCTGTTGGGTCTTTTTATTTTATTTTTATTCTATCATTATGACATCACCATTAAACATAAAACTGGAAGAAGGAAAGAAAGCTTGATTTCAAGGCAGAAGTGGGAGCGAGGATCAATGTGGCGCACGAGTCAAGGTCACAGACAAAACAACGAGGGGGACGTGATTTAATTACATGAGCTTGATTGATTAGGCCCAGCTGAAATATGTATCTGCCGATAAGAACAGCCATTATGAATTAAAGCAATTAAAAATATAGTGACCTCTGCCTCCCCGTGGAGAATTCCGTAATCCTGCAGGATTAGTAATGGAGTGGGGGGAAGCATGCCTGCAAGCGCTTACGGTAAAACGGCCAGTGTTAATTCAACTCTAACAGAGTACGTACGAGTCCAATCGGGACCAGGCGTGCTCAGTAACAGCCGATTTAACACCGAGCGTTTTACTGCGTGCCGCTGCACGAGACTCGCGGCGTTGAGGGCTGAGCTACGAGACTGCACACAAACCGCTGCTCAACGCCTGGAAATGGCACCCAGCAGCAAAGCAGGGGCAGACAATGCTGAATAAAAAGTCCATTTGAAACTGGAGCATGAGGACCTTTGAGTAAAAGAGAGCCGGCAGCATCACCTCGCTCTCCATCTCAAGTGGCTGAGAGAGTGAGAGAGAGAAAGAGAGAGAGAAAGCCTGTCCCGAGCCGCCCACATCGACAAGCAACGCGCGCAGCGCGCTTATGCAAATCGGACGAAGCGCCGCTAGCTTAAGTACGCGGTTTACACCTCCGAACGGCCGCGCCGAGGAACGGTGACGAGAACCCGAGCGGCGCGGGTCCCCGGTCTCCCCGGTCTTGCGCTAGCCCCCCCCCCCGGCTCCGCCGGCGATCCTCCGCTTGATCCGCCGAGACGCGGCCGATATTAAAAGCGCTACGTTTACAGAGCCCGAGGAGCGGCTGTCGGCGGCGTCTTGGGTATTGAGAATCCATGCCATTAAAAACGAAGGGGGGAAAAAAAAGCACACTGAATAAGAGCTGGCTGCATGCAGCTGAATCAATACCGCCCCCCCCCCCCCCCCAAACACATTAAAGAACTCTTGAATTGCAAACACAGCTGCCGAGTGAGAACCGCGACCCAGGGGAAGGGCAACGCTGATGGCGGAGCGTCGGAGGAAAAAAAAAAAAAAAAAAAGGAAAGGGGATCCGAGTTCAGGCTCGGCCGGCTTTGGTCTCCGCCCGAAAACGCGGCCCGCGAGCGAGAGGAAGCGCCCAGCTTAGGCAGGGGTCAGAGCCGGAGAAAAAGGGCTTCGCTTTCTCATGCTAATGTTCTCATAATGCACTCTGAGGCGTACGGGGGGCTACACCCCCTTGCGTGCAATGTCAGAGACCTGGCCATCGCATCCACGACTGCTTAGCTATCGTCTTCGTGGATTTCGTTTTATTTTATTTTATGTTTTTTATACTTTGACTTTTATATTAAAGGTTTGGAAACGAAGAGACTGTAGTCCGATGCGTGAAGGCAATATTTCCAGCGAGTTTGTAGTGGCAAGGAGCAGCGCTGGCTGAATTGATTTTACACGCATTTTATTTGTATTTTATCTGTTTGCAAGAATGACCTACATTAAAAAAAAAGACGTGAACAACATGAAACTGACTAGAGGATGAAGGCAGACACAGTTTTGTTTCTCACGGAATGGCTGTTCCAATAAACCAATCCTGAACTTTGTGCACAATCAGGCAGCAAAAGTTTACTGTGGAAGAAAGAAACCCACTTTAACAAACTGAATGGGAATACTGAACTGTATCTCTCTTCCACCTGTCCATTTATCTATGACCACAATTTGAGTTACAGCACAGTTTGTGTTTATTTTTTTAAACTGTTTTTTTTACCTTCAGCCATAGCCATTTATTGGACCTGTCTAAATCTCATTGCGGGCAAATAGGGCTACTTAATCAGTCCACACAGAGACCCTTCTTGTTAGCATGAAACCCTTCTCTTTAACTGGCATTCATGTGTTAAATAATGTGGATACGCTCTCAGTAGCTCTGAGGAACACTGCAAAGAGAGCAGATCCAATGGTGTCCAGCTGCCCCGATGGGCAACTCATCAGGGTGTGAGGGTAGGCTACTGCTTATCCTGTGCCTCCTGTAACCAGTGGATACATGGGACATGTTTATATTCCAATATTATTCTGAATAAAACAATATTCTGAATAAGATGTACATCATGTAAACAGCATATGCTCATTAAATATCCTGAATAAGGCCTTATTCCAAATATGGCATATTCCGATTAAGACATGTGGCATATGCCGATATTGTTCGGGTTACTGGAGCACTATTTGGACATGTACACAGCTCATTCAGAATATCCATCTCAATTCGGGGGTTTTCACAACAGTTTGCAACACATATGGCCTGAGGGTGTTGTTTTCGGTCAGCCCTGCTGTTACTAGGCTACCCATTGCATTTTAAACATGAGTCAGACAGCTAGCAGTTTGCAGGGTGCAAAGATGGAAGGCCCCGCATAAAAAGACACAACATTTTTGGACGGAGGGAGAAACTATCCCACTTCTTAAAATTTTGAAGGGTAAATAAAGAGCACAAGGTTATATGGCCGTTTTACATCTAAACTATGTATGACTGCATGCAAACAGGAATATTAAAAGTGCATTCATTTCTCTGTAGTCATGTCAACAGCTTATTCGGAATATTGTCTTATTCAAAATAGAAGCAATAACTGGAATATTGTGTTCATGT
The DNA here is from genome assembly GCF_013347855.1 of Anguilla anguilla. Classification (NCBI taxonomy): domain Eukaryota; kingdom Metazoa; phylum Chordata; class Actinopteri; order Anguilliformes; family Anguillidae; genus Anguilla; species Anguilla anguilla. The sequence continues at coordinate 21,466,940 of NC_049206.1, read as the reverse complement.
AAAGGCAGTCACTGGCAGCAGGGCCAGTGTAACAAAGTGATATATGAACTCAGGTGTTCCTCCCTACAGTAATGAAGTAATAAATAAATAAATAAATAAATAAATAAATAAATAAATAAATAAATAAATAAATAAATAAATAAATCCAACACTATGGTATCAAAAACAAAATGTAAAAATAGCGATTGTGGCGCCATCTGCTGTTCAAAGAAAATAAAACATTATTGAAACAGCTCCCCCTCATTTTGGCGGTCCCAGTTGGGTGACCCCAATAAATCTTAAGACATAAAATCATCAAGCTGTAAAAATATTTAATTGTATTCCCACCTCATTTAATACATAGGAAGCGTTTACCTCATATGGATATATTATGCAATTATGGAAAATGGGACAATGCTTCTGCAGCTCACTGTGGCAATCACTATAGATGACCATGGGGATTTTATTCACAATAGGGGTTTGATGTAACGAAAGTGAGGTATGACATAGCAGAAAAAAGCTAAATATACATATGGATTTCATATTGCTATACCTCCAACTAGACTGTGCCTCCAGCTGATCCAGGACCACTCAAAACTCCCTAACTCTAAACATTTTGGGCAGAAAGTTCAGTGCTTGAGGCTACGATTAAACTACACGACCCTACATAGACCCTACATATAAACTCTAAGTATATCTATGCAAGCTGAATAAAATGTTAAATGTATAGGCCTACCTTCCCTGTGAATAAAAATAGATTCCGCCCAGCCGTTCTAATTCGATAACCACAATTCAGTGAACCATTTAGGACATTTGTAGTTTCTGCAACATTTATAAAAAGGCTGCAATTGAATCGCCATTATAAGATGTAAGCTATATACAATTCCAGGTGATATGCACATTTGTGTAATGGTTTGTAAGACTTCGCAAACCGATGTCTAACGACAACACTTCACAAGAGAAAGGTAGTAATTTACACATGTCGGTGGCGACATGTAGCACAGCACATTTTCAACTCAACACAACGGTCACAATGCTTTGTTCCGTCACCTAAATGTAACAGGAAAAGAGACAACCGCACAGTGAAACCTGCAACAGCAATGAGAGACAAGTTTTCAAACCCATTCAATTACAGCCTCGTGTGGTTAGCCTACTGTTACGTTTGTGTGGGTGTAGTCTAACGCACGTCTGAATGCATACAGTAGACACCAGGAAACGTCAAACTGGCAACCAATATATTTCTAGATCCGTTCATGTTGTATTTGCAAGCAGTTGTGTCTTATTTTCACACCGCAATATAGTTTACGTGATTATGCAGTTAAGTACTTTAGCATAAATACTATCCGTACAATGTGGAATGACTTAGCTTTCGCGTATATGTACAACAACAAACACTAGTCTGTCTGTGGCATCAATGTAGTTTCGCATTTTACTCAAATATCGTTTGATCTGAAACAGCTACGTCTAACAACTGAAATTGCATGGGCTTGCGTTTAATCAGACAGCGTGTTACAGATTATATATTAGCGACCTGTATTGCTGATGCGAAACATTTTTGTAGTAAGTAAACCACGTTGACATAATAATAATAATAATAATAATAATAATAATAATAATAATAATAATAATAATAATACATTCAAAAGTTTAATGTCGCGCGACTTCTCTAAAGGACAAAGAATTTATAAGTTGCACTTATAAGTTGCGGCTGAAGACTTCATTTTCATGTTGTCTAAACCTTATCCACAAAAGATTCAAATTTAATGCAAGCGTCCCAGAAAAAAAAAATGTTGAGCAATTTTCCATGTTTCTTGTCCCTTCCCCTAGCCTAATACATGATTCATACAAACCACAGCATCTAACACGAGAGAGGCTGCACTTAGCTATGGGGACTGAATACATGGTTTGTACGCTTTCTACCACAAACCTCAGTAATTAATTTTCAATTATTCAAAAGCTATTTGAGTTACCCTACCTTCATTTTCTGGGTAATTCCTTAAAGCCTGATTCGGCAAAAGGAAGTGAAGAATGAGGAGGGATGGATAAATCCAGTCGCGAGCCATTTTCAGGCTGCTGCGTGCGCCTGCCGCATCCCTCTGTTATAAAGTTACTGAGCCTGGAGAGCGCGAGGAGAGCAGCAGGCAGAGCGAAGGAGGATCCCTCTCTAGCCCAGTCTGTCAATCACAGTGGAGTGGCTAGAACGCAAGACCCTGGGAATTCAGGCGCATCCGCAATTTTAAAGGCACACGCGCGTGCACATAAGCGAGAGATGGATAATAGTCGGTCTAGGACCAAGCAATCTTTCAGACAGCGGAGGATGTCACATTTGGCGAAGTGCAAGTGATGATGCTAAGGGAATCTATTGAACAACATTGGCTGAGCGTAATACAATTTTTTCCCCCTTACTTTTCCCCAAAACGCCCCCTGTAATTCAGCTTTGAATTAAAATCTTTTAAACAGGCTGTCAGACGTCTACTCCGTTATTTAAAATGACACATTATCTTACATTTGTAAATGAAATACATGCTTTACAACTGTGTCTTTAAAAAATGGTAGTCACTCTATTCAAACAGCACTGAACTTTTACCTTGGCTATGGCAAGATAAAATTCGATACAGCATCTATTATTACATTGCACTTTTACTGACCTCTGTTTAAGTTATCCTCAGGTCTCCACTTTAAAGAACACTAAAGAGGTTCTGTTGATGGACACATTTCAACAAGCAACTGCATGCGAGGTACAGTAAATGTACTACAATTGCATTGTACAGGATCTCACTCTCAGCAAACTGCTATAGCAAAAAGCTAACTTGTCATGCATTTTTTGCTACCCAGAATTGAGCTGGAGGACAACTACATTTAGTATTTGTCCACCTCTGTCTTACTTTTATTTTGAATTATATATAGCTACTGAACATTTTGATAATGTGAAAGTTTGACAGCACTGGCTCTAAACTTAGTGATATACCTTACTGGTGCAATATTATATGATCAAAGGTATCTGGGACACCCCTTCATCTGAGGCTGTTTTTCATGGTTTGGGCTAGGCCCCTTAGTTCCAGTGAAGGCAATGTTAATGCTACAGCATACAATCACATTCTAAACAATTTGGTGCTTCCCCAACAGTTTGGAACAACCTTCTTCTGTTTTAGTATTACAATGCCCTTGGGCATGCAGCGGGGTCCATATAGAAATGGTTTTGTTGAAAATGGTGTGGAAGAAGTTCATTGGCTTGCACAGTGTCCTATCCTCAAACCCATCCAACATCTTTGGGATCAATTGGAAAGCCAGCTGCGAGCCAGTCCTAGTCGCCTGACCTCATTAATGCTCTTCTGACTGAATGGAGGCAAATCCCTGCAGCAATGCTCCAACATCTAGTATAAAGCCTTTCCAGAAGAGTGGAGGTTGTTACTGTATAACAGTAAAGGGTGGACCACCTCCATATTAATGTTCATCATTTTGGATGAGATATTGGATGTCAGATGTCCACATACTTTTGGCCATGTAGCGTATATCTAATCTAACTGGTATTATAACTAAGGGGACTATCCTTGTCGGTTACAGTCAGTTACAGAATCATCTCACTGTAAATTTGTCAGCCATAAATCACTTTGTGATGAAATCACATTCCATCTAATAGCTATAACCATGCAAAAGCTATTTCATTTTTCCAGGGTAGAAGGTAGAGTAATGTTTTATTTAATTTCTTTAATTTAATTTTTTATTATTATTATTTTTAAATTAATTTATATTTTTGCTTTGGAGCAAACACAGAGTCACTGTGATTAATTAATAGTGTATATTGAAATCACAGTTTTTTTTCTTGCTCTTATGGTATGCACAGTGCGTAGGCCAGTGAGCATCTGGCAGTGCCATTGCTGTAGACAAGGAAGGAAGGTGCCAAGGGACCTTGAATTAGTGGTATTTCTTCTGTTGCGACACACTTTTTGTCTGTGAGGCTCAGTACAAGCTATGAAAAGCTGTGTAAATTTGTCCCCTGTGGCTGAATATCTCAGGCAGTTAAATAAGGCACTGCCCTGCTCTGCTGAAACATGTTTTAGTTAGATTGGAAAAACAGAATATGTTCAAAAACTAGGTTTGTCACCTTTTACTGACCATTTTGTGGTGTATTATTACTGGGAAACTGACTGAAACACAGCGGATTTCTGTATGCTGTTAACCTTTGTACATTTAGAGACTCCACAGTGAAATTCACAGTTGGCTGTGGGACAAAGGGATTTCCCCCACTACATAAGGCCATGGCCAAAGAGCAATGTTAAATGAATGAAACATTTTTCTTGTACATTACATTACAGGCATTTAGCAGACACTCTTATCCAGAGCGACCTACACAACTATTTCATAGCATTTACATTGCATCCATTTATACAGCTGAATCTATACTGAAGCAATGCAGATTAAGTACCTTGCTCAAGGGTACAACGGCAGTGTCCTACCTGCGAATTGAACCTGCGACCTTTAGGTTAAAAGATCAGTTCCTTACCCATTATACGATGCTGCCGCCCTCTTACACAGCGTTGCACCTCATCTGACCTCTGGTTACGCAACTTTTTTGAGGGAACACCAGGACTTTACAGTACATTGTTAAAGCACGAAGGTTGCCCCAACACTTCATCAGATTTAGCTGGCTGTGACCTCTGGTTATGGGTGTCTTACATGAGCTCTATTAGTCAATGTTGTTGTTATGTTCAGACCAGATCAAGATAATGTAACAAGGTAAGATAAGTCTGTTTTGGGTTAAGGTTAAGGTCAATGATTCTTAACTGGTTGAACACAGTCAGCCACATAATAGCCTCTGATTTGGAATCTCTACTAGGGATGTGACAAATCAATTTTTTATACATAAGTCATTGTCCAATTTATTACTGTGTACTTAAGTAAGTGATGCCAATTTTGTAGGGTGTAGGGGTGGGGTTTTTTTTCACCAAAAGCTAGAGTATGCTAAACTTCAGAACAATGGTGAAATGTTCGTTGAATTCAGATTGTTACCGTCTGAAAATGTAACATATTTTGGAAAAGGGTTTGCAGGCCGTCTCTGTAATGACCTCAGCGCACTGGGGATCGTATCTCCTCAGTGTTGTTACCAGGTCAGAGAAATATTTACAGCTCAATGGTCCCAATTTCTTGTGCCATACATTGTGTTTGACCGGGTCCATGGTACATTAAAAAAAATAGCAACCCACGGGTTTGATTTTTCACCCATCATTTCACCTTTACAGTAACCAAATCGGGTGGAAAAACTGCAGACCTGGCGACACTGCACATCCTCCTCCGAACAAGCGAGGTCTCTGCTGAACCTGGAGATGGGAGGATAATTTGCCTTCGTGTGATTAACTTAACATGCTGAATTGTAGGCCTGTACGCATGATTTGCATATTCTCACTGCTTGCGCAAAATCATTCCACAATGTGCAACAAAGATGTCGCTTCATTTTTGCCAAGCTTGATAATTCTTGTACTTAGCTACACAATACACTGTTTAGAAAGCTTTTTTTTTTTAAAGGTCTCCATTAATCTAGATAGTATCAATAAATATCTTTGTCTGTACAATCAACATTTATCAGACCACTTGTATAAGTTCTGTGATTTCATCACTCGCTACTCTTATCATGTTTCTTATGTGTTAAAACACCATTCCTTTACTGCTGCAGGTCTGTGATGCTGTAGCACTGGCATTCATATCACTTGCGTTTTTTTGTGGTCCCACAGTATGTGCATCGTGTTTCCTTATTAGCAGGTGCAAGGTGTAATAGCATTGTTGTTCCGGCATCCTATTTGTTTAATGTATTTTTTCATTACACAAACCACACCAGTGATTTTCAAGTAAAGATACTTCCTAAAGGATAAAGACTGAAATTATGAGCACTCCTTTACTGAAATGCGCGTTCCCATCCCTATGCCTACAACCTGGTCATTGGCTTCAGCGAGGCTTATGCCCTGCAATCTGGCCCCTGTGAGCACACGACCCTGGATTTGTCCGTCTCAATGTCACTTTTATACAAAGGCTCAGTGTAATCGCTTCTCAGTACAGCGTGCAATCCCTGGAATCAAAACTCCCTGCTAGAAAAGCCCTCATCAGATATAATCCTAATCGACTGGCATTTAAAGATGAAGGTCAAATCAATACCAATCCACTTCCAGGAGCAACAAGCTCTCTCTAGGGTAGCCCCTTCGCGGGCACCAGCCAAGGAAGCCAGGTTTAAAGAATCCATTACGCGCGTCATAATTCCATCAGACAGCGGGTCTACCGAAATGCGTCAGACGCGCGATCCGCTTTCGAATATTTCGTAGGGGGCGAGCGTTTTTGCGTCGCCTCGGGCTCAACGCCGTGCGGCAGACCCAATGACGAAGCGCACCGGGGCCAGCCGAGTGACAGGTGACAAGAAGGACGCGAGCCAGCAGCCGCCCTCTTTTCCACGCGACGCCCACAAATTTCAATAAAAGCTAACGAACGGGGTTAATGCAGCGTGTTTTACTGGCGCATCTCGCCTAGTAGGAAACGTGCGGTGTGCCCCGGAACGAGCGTCGCGCTGTCCGTTGCAATAGAACAATGAGATTAGATTACACCGCATATAAACCCGTCCGTCCATTGAAAAAGAAAGCTGCACGCTGCATGTTGATGAGGACTACATTTTCGCTTTTCTTTATTTAGCATTTTGTCCACTTGTCTCAAGGTCATAAATCTTTGAATTCTTTCCACCCTTTCTCCTGTCGTCCTTCTGTGTGTTAATCATTATGCCCCTTATGGACCTTCTGAACACAATACGATGATATCAAGATTTGGTGATGGAATTTACAGGTTTTAAACTGGTGTTGCTGCTGTGTCCTTGATGAAAGTGCTTAACGAGAACACACCGGTGAACAGCCAACATCCATCAATTTTATCCATCCATTATCTGTACCCGCTTATCCTGGGCAGGGTCGCGGGGGGTGCTGGAGCCAATCCCAGCGTGCATTGGGCGAGAGGCGGGAATACACCCTGAACAGGCCTCCAATCGATCGCGGGGCACACTCACAATTCCATCACCATTCACTCACACACTCATACCTAGGGACAATTCAGAGTCTGCAAAATGTACCTACCTTTGGACTGTAGGAGGAAACCGGAGTACCTGGAGGAAACCCACACAGACACGGAAAGAACATACAAGCTCCACACAGAAGGGCCCAGTGTTACCCACTGCACCACCGTGCTGCCCTCCATCTATTTTCTATTTCATTTTTTTTAAGCAATATAGCTGAGGTACGGCCTAGTCTCCTATCTGAAAAATGTTACATACAATTCATGTCAACTGTGTTTTGACAGCTATACTCTCTCCTGAAACATTACAAATCTTCCATTTCCAAAGTGATAAAGAAAATAGTGACCCTGAATACTTGCAGAGTGATTGTCAACTGATTCAAGATAATTTAATGTTTAAAAATAATATTCTGATCATTTTCATGTTGAATTATGCAGTAACCTAAAGGTGCCATATTTAATTTACAACCTTTGCCTGAGTGTTCGAGTCCAGGTTATGTGTTCCTATTTAATAGTTTGTGTTGATAAATTCTAAAGTCTCATGGGTTTCCCTCTGACTCACAATTACAGAAAAAGACAGAATTTTAATAACATGCCAGAATCTGGGGTGTTACTGAAAGAGTTATTGTAAGAATGTTATTGCTGTGGGGGGCAGAGATTAGACAGAGTAAGGGAAGCACAAGCGGAGGTCACCTACAGAAAATTAATTTCAATAACAAGCTGGGGAACAGTAATGGAAAATGGATAAAACCTGAGAGAAGATGTGGACCATGCAGTGATAGGATCTGTTCATGGTGGGCAAAGAGCATAAAGTACATCACAGAGGATAATGTTAGTATGCTAAAGCCATCTTGTTGTCATGGCAACAACACTTTATTTAAACATAGAACAAAACAATCAAAACAATCGTTGTCATTTTATAACATAATAACTGTAAGGAGGGTACAGTATTTACACAGTATAGCTTTGTTTTATTTCTGAATTTGAGTCCCAGCCTTTTTGACCTGTCATTCACTGCATGCCCTCCTGCATGGTGGTATTTGTTTTCTTGAATTTAATTTTCTTTTTCATCATCAGTCATCACCATCATAAACACGCATGAGACCAAGGCTGATGTCTGTTTGAAACTGATGTTGTAGTGAATGAGATACCTCTATGAAGCAAGATCCATATGTGCCGCACTAAGGAAATTAACGTGAGAGGCATTATGGCAACATTAACGTCATGTGTGTCTATGCATGTGAGCTGAAATTGGTTGCAGTATTGCTGTCAGGGCGTGGTCGGGGGGGGGGGGAAATTGTTTTCAGCTCAATTATGGAGTTTGGATTATTCTGCTTGCTCATTTGAGTTGCTAATGAGCAAGAGGAATAAGAACGGAAACATTTTTGTGAAACAGATTGAAATATGGTTTCGCTTTGACACATCAACACTGGCAGATGGCAATTCATAATTACTCTGTGTAAGCAAAACTAGATGCTGGGTATGGTCTGTTAATGAGCCAGCTAGTTTGTGTGCAGTCATGAAGTCCTCCTGTCAGGCTCTGCAAGCTGTACCGAGTGCTCGTTGAAGGTGACGTCTGGGTTTTTGCTGATGGTTGGTACAGCCCCCTAATGCCGCACCTTTTTGTCACTATTGCAATTTTTCTAAAAGAAAAAATATAAATGTATATTTAATTGTGAAATTTAATGGATCTCACAAGCCAGCTCGCTGTAGCTTGCTAGATTTACCTTAGTCTTAGTTGTATTCAGATCTCACACTTGTAGAACTTCCACAAGCTATTTTAAAAAAGAAACAAATTTGGGAGATAGACACATAGGGTATTATTTATAATATAAGGAACCAAAAAAAATACATATTACAGAGATGGCAAGAAGGAAAGGCATTGTAAATTAAAGGTGAAAATACCATAGATAATGTACTTGTGTTACAGGTTCAATTATAACAGGAAAATTAGGAGTTACACAGGAATCTGAGTAATTTCATTGCTTAAAGGTCTGCAGGTTGTGGACCGGTTCCCTTGTGCAAAATGGAGGGTGGTGGGGATAATACTTCCCTTGTTCTGTTAATGGATTGGCCGCACTCAGTATGAAAAAAGTGAATGAGTGAGTGTAAGTACGTGGGGGCGTGCCTTAAATGAACCGGACCGCAACGCCGTTCTCAATCAGAAAGTGTGTCGACTTCACGCCGCGCTGCAACGCACCTCACAGGCTGATAATTAAACTTCAGTGAACCCAGCAAGCCCACTGCTGCCTTGTTTTGCTCGCACCTTTTTTCTATTTCTCCCGTACTGCCTGATCATGTTCTTAACTTTGAATTTTCTCTCCGGCGGGACTCCGTGATGGATCAGTAACGGTGTTTTTCCGGAGGTTCGTTGAGAAGTGAAAGCCTCTGAGGTGCAAGGTTTGCTGATGTTTTCATATTCTGAATACCTACTGGATACAAAATGTGTATTTATTCCAGGCTTAATTGTGTTTCAGTTAGCTTTCCTCTGTTCCTGTCTCTCTCTGTCTTGCACACCCATATTCACTCTCTCTCTCTTTCTCCCTTTCTATCCTTTCTGTTAATTCATCCTGTTTTCCGGTCCTAATCACTGACCCTCTTGGGGCAGTATGCTTACTAAAAGCCAGTACAAACGCTGCTGTCTCTGCCCACACTCCTGTTCCTTTTAAAGTTTTGTTTTTTCCTACTCAGTTGATTCACAGCATGATGGGGATAAAAAAGTCAAATGTGAGAAACGCTCAGTCAGAAAATAGTGAAGCATAGTAGATGTCCCTTCAAATGGCTCTCGCTGTTTTTAAGCTGGCCTGTTGTATCCTAGCAACATCTCTGACATGCCCTCTTTTTTTGGCACTTCTCTTTCCTCCTTCAATTTCCAACTGACTCGAACTTCAGAGCTGAGACGAGTGGCAAGGCCAGAAAGCACCGGAAACTGCCGGAGAGCTGTCAGCTGATGATTTTCCGGACTTGCTAAGCCATCATCCAGGTGATGCCAGGTCTACCATTAAAAGTTGAAGGAGGGGGAAGGGGGGAGGGGGGAGAGGGGGGCAGGTACAATGAAAGGACTGTCTGCCTTGCCCAGCCTTTAGAGCTTATTCCCTGCCTTTCAGAGTCACTCACTCGTGCGCTAACCCTCCATTGAGGGCGGACGACGTTTAATGGCTGACAGGTTGGTGCTCGCATTGAGGGAGACAGAGAGACTCGGGGAGGGCATTCAGAGCAGACGCTGCTCACAGCTTGCCGCGCCTTCATGCCACGGCCTGGCAATGTCCAGTGGGCTGGAGGTGGCTAATGAGGGGCCTTTTCTCCTGAGGAGAAAGGGACATAATGGAGAATAGAGAGAGGGAGAAATAAAGGGGGAGAATGCAGGAAAGTGAGAAAGAGAGGACAGAGTGTTGATTTACCAGTTGTATTACCATTTTTAAGGATGTGTGTACGGGGAGGGGGGTCAAGACTGAGAGACAGAGATAGATAGACAGGGGGGAAGGAGAGAGAAGCCATATTAGTTCATGTTTAAAAGCAAGCGCATTCTCACATACCCAGACTTGTGCCTTCACTCTGGCGTCCCCATACACGCACACTCATTCAGTCGAGCGCACCTACTTCTCAAGGCTGCATCTCTTCCTGTAATACATTTTAAAATACATTACACAAGCAAGGCATATGCTTCCCAACAAAACAAATCTATACTGTTATGGACAAATGGAAGGTCATTTATAAATGTTAAGGTGATTTAATTGTGTTCCTGTTAAACTTCTGTTCCAGTGCCCATACTATGATGTGTACAATTTGTCTATGACTTGCGCCTAAAAAAAAATAATATCCCATAATCACACATCCACATCGATTAACCTTATGCTTACTCATAATATGAATTATGAATCACAACATTTGAATTTCTGTGAGCCATTGGGTTCTAAACAGAATCTAGACTGGTGCAAATAAGGCTTTAAAAAAATATCAAACCTGAACTAAATAATTAGATGAAACAGTACTAGCATGGCTAGGTTAGTTTCTTGGCACTGGGAATGCAACTATTAATAAGTATTTTCTGTTTATTTTGGATGTTATTTGTACATTTTATGGCCAGCATTATACTATTTCTCAATTTTGCTAATAATATCTTTACTTAAACACTGTACCTTTAAAATGCACTTTCTACACTATAAATATCAAATCAGATCAGGGATTCCCAACCCCTGTCCACAAGAGCCTCAGGGTCTGTAGGATGGTGTTTTTACTCAGCACTTAATTGGTCAATTAAAGTAGTTTAAGGTGAAAAAAACAACAGACCCCGCAGCTATGCAGGACCTGGGTTGATTGCAGATTATCCAGTGTCTATGCGGTCTAATTTAGGCGTACGTCGTGAAAAGGTTTGGAGAAAACGACGTCAATCACGACCACACCGTGTTGCCCTGAACAGCACCGAATCGCGCATAAATTCTCTCGCCTCTTTAAACTTACGTTTAACCCTAGATTTCTCTAACGGCAAAACGGAATGACCCACCCGCAGCGCCGGCTGTTGACGACCGCGATTGCCCGACCCGTCACCAGCCTCCCTCGCCGAACGGCCTGCGATCTGTCATCCTTCCCGCCCGGCCCGGTCGTCAGGCGCAGGAGCCGCGGCGCTAATGGCCGGTCCCGCCGCGCGCTAAACAAATTATTCGGCTGCATTATGGAGAGAGATGAGAGGGCTAATGGTTGCAAACACGCCGATGCAGATATTGATTGCCAACACGGGTTTGCCTGCCCCGGAGGTAAATTTCGTAAAGCCGTTCTGGAAACAGACGTCTGAAAGAAGTGTCGTGCTCCCGCGGGACCACGCGTACATTACCGTCCATCAAGCGCAGACGCCCTCAGCGCGAGTGGGAAAGGCGGTCTCGCCGAACGCTGCGTGCGGGAGGAGGAGGAGGAGCGGCGGACGCGTCAGACGCGAGCCTGTCCTTCCTCTCCTGTCCTCGTGCGCTGGGCCAGCACAGCGAAACCGTTTCGATCTTTCATCCCTGACCTGCTTTGCTAACAAAGTTACGGGGTAAAGAGCACTTTCATTTCCACATATCAGCGCGAGCTGTTTCACCCTTTTGTCTCTGTGCAGGGACTGCTCGGAGGCATAAATTTGGGGTAACGTTGTGAAATGCCACAAATTTAGTCTTGTAATTACCCCTCCGCCGTGAGCAGAAACGCGAGCCGCTGAAGAGCGATGGTGTAAAAGCACATTGTGCCGAGGGGAGGCGAGGGAGGAAGTAAATCTTTCTGGCTCCTGACGCGGGAGCTAATTGGATCTGCCTCTTACTGGCGCAGGTAGGCGCTCGGCTCTCCCGCCCCGCTGTATAAACACATCATTTTCCTCGCATGCTGATTGGATTACCTGCATTAGTGGTGTGATGGAGAGGGCGGATGGAAGATGGCCCCTGGGGGTCATGGAATCCCGGTCAGGGCTGGGCTGTGGGCTCTGGAAATGGACGATCTGCTGCCTACAGCTGCCAGAGAGGGAGGCCACCAATACAGCCTCTGGAGAGAAGAGCACCAGGGAGGAGAGGAGAGGGGGAGGAGAAAGGGAAGAGAGGAAAATAGAGACAAGAGAAGAAAGAGAAGAAAGGAGGGAAAAGAGAATGTGTGTAAATGAGAGGAGAAAGGAGAAAAGATAGTGATAGATATCAGGAGGAGTGGAGATAGAGGATGGTGATGGAAAAGAAGAGGAAATAGAACAAAAAAATGAAGGAAGTTGAGGAGGGAGTCATAGATCTGATGAAAAGAGAAAGGGATGGTATTGGGAGGGAGAGGGAAAAAAAAACAGAAGATCAGGGGGAGGGAAGAGGGCAGTGGATATCACCAGCCCATGAGATAAGCATGTGACGAGAGGAGGGGAGTAGAGATGAGGAGCAAATAGGACAAAGAGGAGAAAACAAATAGATACTGTGACTCTTCCCATTACAATTAACATTGTGAAAAAAACAAGGGTTACCAGAAACAATAGCTTCAATAGATATTCGAAATATTTCACGATAAGTGTTGTTTCTCATCAACAGAACACTTTCAGACAGCTGCTTCGTTCTTACCTGAAAGTGATCAATACTAATCTGACATAATGTGATCATTCAGATAAGTGAGGAACATTACAACACTGCTGGCTCTATATTTATTAAGTAAACACTGAAAAATGCCTGGTCTAAGATGGCAGCCAAATCCACAGGTGTATAACAGCCAGTCAAGGTCTGTTCCATCTCAAATTTACACAGGGGGGTTAACCAGCAGCTCCAACGAGGCCCTCTGGGGTTTAAAAATAAATAGAAAGGAGAGCCCCCGGATATAAAAGGTGCCGCGTTCCGCAGAGGGGACGTTACTGTGACCGAGAGACACAATTGCAGGCTGCGTCTCCAAACACGCCACAGATCTCATCAGGGGCAGGTCAAGCCCGGGGCATTGTTCGGCACAAACAGACAGAAAGGGAGAGACCCCTCTGTCCAAACCCAAGGGCTTTGGTGGTGACCCCATTTAACCCCGCCTATCTGAGACAGCCAACCCCCCTTTAGCAGCTGAGGGACCAGGGTGCAACAAGACAGCTGCCTGTCACAGCTGATCAGCTCTCACATCGGAGCTGACGGGGGGGATTAAAAGTTTAAAAATAGAAGTGAGAAAATAATGGAGAAACAATAAGGAAATATAATTATGATGATCAACTGGAAAATCCGAGACCAAGCTCTAATAAGTCAGTGTTTTAGTTTATTATTTTATCTGACAGGTTGAACTGATGTCGTCTAGACGTTCCATTTGGCAAGAATTGTGCCTTTAGATGAATATACGCCACCCAGTGGCAAAAGAAAGAAGCAAGACAGGAAGCTTCATACTTGACAACGGTACTTTAATGTGAGCCGTCTCATTTTCAGATGTAATCTACCTGATTTGCCTTGGTAAAATATGGTTTGATCTCGAGAATAAGGTTTTGGTTATCGGATTCGTGATCGGTATAATTTATTAGTATTTCCAGGAACTTTTCAGGTTTGTGGATGAAAGACTAATTGTGCCGATAACTTTTTCTTTCAAAGCGGGAAAGTCTATTATGCACTAAAGAAATAAAACAAATGAACAGAAATATGTTTTTTTTTTCAATATTTTTGTAACGATGTACCTGAATCTGGAAAAAAGAACATGAGCTTTGACTTTTTATAGATTCGCAGGGCCAAAATGAAATGTGTGAAAAGAGAAGCAGATGAAGCGGTACACCCCCTTATCTAAAATAATCATTTCTGGATCAGCTGCTGCTTTTAACGGCGGCGAACCATAAAATCGTTGCCGTCGCGCTCCAAATTAAATTTCTCATTGATTGCCCATAAGTCAGGCGCACCGTGACCGCTGCGGATGGTCGTGTGCAGTGGGGGGCCGCCCACCCCCGTCACTCGTCGCTCTGTCACCTGTCACCACGACGGGACTCGGGGTGTCATCAAATCTGTGCCTATTACACCGTGCAGAAGGAACCCCCGCTCTTCTGTCCGTCGAATGATTGAATGACACCCAGTCTACTGGAGGACTCGTATTGACGTTCCATTCGAAATCAATATCTGAACAGCGGGAATGTTTTAAAATACTTTCCAGCGTTGTCAAAGAATGTCCCGCTCGTGATGTGTCTCTCTTTCGTCAGAAGATCGATAATGTCCCATTTGTGAGACATACCGCTGACCATTCGTTTTCAGAACGTAATTTTATAATACATTAATCAAAAATCATGAATGCATATTTAAGAATTTACTTGCTCTTTTTATTAATTATCCTCTCTTGAATGTCAATGTTTTATTTTTAAAAACAACCAGATTGTATGTACAATTCCTTCAGGTACTAATTTTCTCGCATTTTAATTTAGGATATGTTACATAGTGTGTGTGTGTGTGTGCATACATGTGTGCGTGTGTGTGTGTGTGTGTGTGTGTGTGTGCATGCATGTGTGCATGAGTGTGTGCGCATGTGTGTTCATGTCCTGCAAGCACCTGGTAAATTCATAACCCAAAACTTGGAGTTCAGCTCAGTAGTTTGTTGCTCGCTGCAGTGGGAAATGGGCCACTACAGAAAAGCAGTCACGACAGCAGCAGAGCGTGTGTGTGGGTGTGGACGCCGACGGACTGACGGGCGTAATTTGCTTCTTAAGAGCGAACGCAGCCGGCCTGATTACCGCTGCCTGTTGTTCTCCTCAGACAACCCCGTCAGGACAAACGCGGGAAGACCAGACAGCGCAGACACACGTCGCTCCACCTGCAGATGTTTCAGCGCTGCTACCGGACGACGGCCAGACTCGACTCGTCTGGCTTTGTCTGCCATCGCCTGGTCCCCTCTCCAAGCCTGGATCTATGTTCATTTGCACAAAAAAAAGAGTGTGAGCACACTCCTCACTCAGACCTTATTTTATATATACCACCGCCCACAAATCACACAAAGAGAGTCTCCAGACCTCTGTTTTTTTTCTCCAGACCTGAACTGATACGGAGGCAGGAATATCACACTTCATCGGCCTGGAAAATGTCCTTATTCGGGCAGTTTGCGTTTCCCGGTTCGGTGCTCACTGAAGGAGTGAGGTTAAGTGCAGTGTCTTGCTCGGGGGCAGCCTGCAGCCCAACGGCGGTCCACGGCGTGGGATTAAGGTCCGTGACCTTCAAGCTACCGGCCCGGTGCGATTTGCACTGAGGCCCTCGGGGGCGCTTCGGAACAGGAGCCCCAGACGGGCAGCTCGTTCTCCCAGAATGCCGCGTTTCAGGGTCGATCTCTGCTTGTGCTGAGCTTCGTTATCAGAAGCAGAGGTCGGATTCCCTGCAGCAGAAACGGTTCCCTTTAGGGTTAGGGTAGAGGCAAATTTTCTGGCAGGCATGTTATGCGGATGGAGAAAGTGGTGGACCCCCAAAGGAAACGATGCAGTCAGGCCTAGACTAACTCCCCACAACGCTAAACTACCCTGTTGTATCAACTAAACAGCATCTCATTACCGGTGGGGCCACAGGGGGGTTAGGGTGGGGCAATGGGGCATGATTATATCAATCACTCACACAGAGAACTCTCGAAATGTCATATCTCATACAACTGACAAAAAACACTTTCAAAAAAAGGAAGGGGTTCCCCCCCCCCATTACTCTGCGAAATCATTTTGAATTCCACAGATGTGTCCCTCACTCATCAAGAGGAAACTCAACACAGAAGTTCCTGGCTCCTCACGTGAGTCAATGCATGTGGAATCCCAGCTGCAGCTGTAATTATACATTATAGTTCGAACAGGATAACTAAAACCATGAACACCAATCTTTCCTTCTAAAACATCTCTGTGCATTTTGTTTCCTGTTTATGAAGATAAGCCTGAATATTTTGGAATTAAAATCACTTTATGTTTTGCCCTGCGATTGAAAAAAATAACTGTTATGTTTGCAGTTGCTCTATCCTTAACAAAGCATATCGGATAAATAACTGTTTTTGTAGAAGAGCATAAAAGCACAGCAGTGCTTTTTTAATACATCAAATAGTAATACAAATTCACGATGAAATAAAAGCTTCACTTGGCAGAAAGGAGATGACAGAGAGAGAGAGAGAGTAAGAGAAAGCGAGACTATATCATGTTACACTGTAATGTACTTATGTTTGATGGAGTACCGTATACAGTATATTGTATATGACCACTTTGGAAACACTGCTTTGCTCTGTCCTGCCTAAACGCACCACTGTAATGAAATGTAATCCTGTCAGTCTGAGTCAGAGAGCCCGGATCCAAATCTGCGTAAGATCGTAAGAAAAAAAGGTTACACAGCCCGTACTTCACAGACACTGTATTCCACTGACATTCTCCTGTTCAAGTGAAAGGGGCTCAGCGGTTTTTCTCAGAAATCTCGACTTTAATGGCTCAAAATGAGACGCGTATTGATTAAGTAGAGGGGGGAAATCTATTTCCAGGATTTTTAGACCCAGGCTTGCTGGGAAGGGAACATGATTGAAGAGCGGGATAGCGGAGCAGTGCTAATTTACAAGGGGCATGAGGGAGGATGTGAAAAAGAAAACACGCACTCCCTAAAATTATGGCACATGCATCAAAATCATCTACACGAAACAGCAATTCTGCACAGCTTCGCGTTCGTTTATTCTGTTGGTGGACAAAATGCATTTGTAATACCAGCGCAATAAACGTTGAAGTTTACTTCAAAATTACTTCCTCAGTTTTCCACCAGCCCCAAGCACGACTCTCTTTTCCAAATTAGGGAGCGGTGCAGCTATTAATTGAAATTCAGTCCTGATATATTAATTGAAACTGCCATACAGTGATTGTACCTTGCATGCAACCTGGCGACCATTTCATGCTGTTGATTCTGGGTTACTGCTTTCTCTAAGGGATCAACAGCAGGATGCCACCTGGGATTCAAACCCACAGCCCAAAGGGTGTAAAGCACAGTGCTCAGCCAATCACGCCAAATGCTATCAAATGCTTTGATGCAGCAACGTTTCAGTCGATTAGAATATGGACTGTAAAGTGAGAGACAGTTTCGAACGGTGTCTGGAAATCACAGCACAAAATCCAGTCTTTTGGGCATCAAGGCAGCAATACACTTCAGAAATAGATATAATGGGCTCTAACAGCCTTCATTACAAGCTCATTATTGAATTCAACAATTCTGAACTTGAATTCATGCCAAAAGGTTTTCGGAATAAAAAAAAAACTGGAGGCTGAACATTGCTGCTTTAACACATCAGGTACAGTACTTATCCTGGATAGTTTCAGAACACATATGCAGTTTTAATTGACGCATGTAAAATATGATCTTCTTTAGGCACAGGAGAAAATTCCACTGTTCAATATGTTACAGATCATACTGCATAACTGCAAAATTAACAATGGTTAAGATATTGTAGTTGTGATTTTTTTCCCCCATTACTAAGGAACAGGACACTATAACATATATTACTCCAGGATATCTTACTTAATTGAATTTCTCATTGTCTTGGCATACCTTCCTTCTATTTCACTATTTTTGGGTCACATTAATCTTTTTTTGTCCCGCAGTGACTTTTGGTGTAGATTATTCTTCTAAGTACACATGACACCCCAGTACATTCCCTTCCACTCCCACCAATGCCCTGGCCAAGTCATTTTCACCCTGCGAGGATCATCCAGAAAAGTAATCACACATCCACTCAATGCATTATGCAAATGACAACTGTCTTTTGAACAATCATAACTCACGTTAATGGAGAAAGCTTCTCTCCATTATTTCCCCCTATATCCCTCACGGCAGATTATAGGCGGGACCCTTTCCAAATCCCCTTACACTTCACCCACTCAAAACAACAGCCCCGCCTCTGGGGGAGACCTCGTCCAATCAGGAGGGAGTCATTGTCCTTTCCACGGAAATAGCAGGGGCTAGAATTGCTCGACTAATTAAAATCAACCGTTTGGTAAAAGGGCCCTGCCAGAATCTGTTGCTTGAATTCAAATGTTATTTTATACCGACGTTCTATGTTCACTCTGTATGTCCATTTATGGTAATTTTTCAACTTTTTTAAAACACAGAGCACACGCACACACACACACACACACACACGATTCAGTACATTTTCTCAGGCTACTGAAGACACAGGCAAGTAAGTCTTGCTCTTTATTTCATGCTCTTTCCCTCCAGGTGTGTGTGCCTCCTCACCTTCTGCCACCTTTCGATTGGCTGGCCCGCGCAGGCTCCTGGATGTAATCTCCCCTTGGCAGATCCGGCTGACCTCTGACCCCACACCTGCTCCCTCTCTGCGTTGGCTGGGGCGACGGATCTCCCCAGGGGGGTTTCACCACGCTGATGAGAGGGAAGCATGCAGCAGGTGTGTCATTTCACAGCCCTCTCTCCCCTTAGACGAGGAGCAGGCCTGGAGGCTGGCCTTTGCCAACCAGAGTGGGGAGGGGGAGGTAAGGGGGGTTTCTGAGTCACGGCCCAGTGCTTAATGACAAGGACTGAGTTTGGACACAGGCGATGAGTCGTCTGCGGACACCACTCCATCTCGCTGTCCCTGTCTGTTGTTCGTCTCTGATTCGTTCAGTCCTCTTTCTCTCTCTCTCTCTCTGTCTTTATTTCTCTCTCGTATAATTTTTTTCTGTTGCTTTGTTGTTCTCTACTTTTAGTTTATTTTTATCTTTTATTCCAGTGTAATTAATTGGCAGTGATGTTTTTATAAAGGGACATCAAAGTCAAGTCTCTGTCTTTCAATCTCCCTCTCTCTCTCTGTCTGACACTCTCTCTGTCTGACTGTCTCTCTCTTTTTCTAGATAAATAAATAATAAAAATAATAAGTTAATAAATAGATCTAAAATAAGACATTTGCTGTTTTTGCACTTGTGTGTTCTTGATGCAAAATTTGGATTCCCTGCCTTGTTATTGTTATGAATTGGATTTTCATTCATTTATAAATTAGATGGTTAAGGCTGTCCAAAAAAGCTAATTTCAAAATGAAATTCTCCCTCTTTGATGCTCCGTTTCTGTCGCTCTTATTCTCTTATTGTGACTGGAGGTCTGTCTCCTATTTGTTTGCAGGCCTGTGGTGGGTATAGCTGGTCCGGTCCACAGTTTGATGTGGTATTTCCCACTGGTCGCCAGTAGAGGGAGTCAAAGCACTGACCACTGCCGTGTTAATGCACTCTTTCCCCTGGGCCGCCGGGGGCCGAGGGCTGGGCGGCGGGGAGGGGAGGGGAGGGGGGGCATCCACCTGCAGCCCAGAGATTGGAAAGGGGAGACAGCAGTTAATCATATCAGTGCTATATTATTATCATATTTCACATGAGACTGAACTGCGGATGGTAATTACCCCCACAATGTTATTAAGTCCTGTTTTATTAAAGGCATTCTCGCCTGGTCACAGGAAACAAAGGCGGTTGTCATTCGTTTTCTTGTCTCGAGATTTATGTGACACAGCAATGGGCCTTTGGCCAACAGAGCCATAAAGTAACAGGCAAATAAAAGGCCATGCATGTCAATGTGTGTGAGAGCGTGTACGCATGCGAATAGATTAAATTGGGTTTAAATCCAACCCATAAAACACCACATTTGTTTCAAAAATGTCTTGAGTTCTACACACAGTGTGCACACCCAACAAGTAAGTTAAATACACTTAATTCACTTTAATCATTGGGTATTGTCAGACTACACTGTTAAACCTTGCCTGGGTCTTCAAATGTACACATCCATTAGCCAGCATACCAATCAAATGCAAAGCATTCTGAGAGCGATTCATTCGGCTTAACCACCACATATCTCGCACAGAGGCACAACATATCTCTCTTGCAGGATTTGAACCCTGGTGACCCCCGTAACATCAGCCCATCATGACCTGCTCTCTACTGCCCCCCTAGTCTTGTCTTACATGAAAGTCCTGGGTTTGAATCCCGGCCTGGGCCTTTCTTTGTGGGGTTTACATGCGCTCCCTGTGGCCACGTGGGTTTCGTCTGGGTACTCCGGTTTCCTCCCACAGTCCAAAGACATGCAGGTAGGCTAATTGGAGGCTACTTTGCCCTTAGGTATGAGTGTGTGATTGAATGCTGTTGGTGTTGAATAGATTGGCAGCCTGTCCAGGGTGTATACCCGCCTCTTGCCCAGTACACGCTAGGATAGGCTCCAGCACCCCCATGTGACCCTGACCAGGAATAAGCAGGTCAATGGTGGATAACTTGGAAACAGTGTCAGATTAATTGTGAGGCTTTCAGACTGAAAACATTAACGTAGAGTAATGGCTTGATTTCTTCACCTCATCTCATGTATTTAAATGTATTTGATATTTCTAAATGAATATATCTATTGCATCATATGACATTATGTACTCATAGATTTTATACAAATGCATCCATCAAAAGTCATCACAGACAGAAAACACAAAAGGTGGTCTTCAGTGGAAGTGACAGAACAAAAGAATTAAGTTTGACTTGTAAAACCGCCAGAGTGCATTTATTATAATTTTCTGAAAAGTAGCAGAAGGTAAATAGCTATCAAATAGAAAATTACCGTTGGATCATTTTATGGCACCAGCTGGGTGCCTAAGTGCTCAGGAAACTGGTAACTTCCTGTTTATATTTCCTGTCCTGCGGTACATTTTTACTCAGAAACCTACCAGCGATGTCTCCAGGTTTGACCACACAGATTATCTGCTTCAAGTAACCCACATTGCGCACAACATTCTCAAACACGGAAATTATGCTGCAAATTACTTTAATAAAATACTTGGAAAGATCAAAAAAACGCAGACTCTGTCTGTTAGCGAAGCTATAATACTGGGCCAGCGCACTGCAAATGCACGTAGCTGCCTCCTGTAGTCCATTTGGGAGCTATCAAATGAGCGCCCGATGCAATTCTTAATCGTTTTGTTTATCTGTTTGTTTCTGAGTTATAACCGTGATCTTCATTATCTCGCCCTCTCTCCGGGATTCACTCGCAACCCAGCATCGCTCGATACAACCTCGTGGACCTCCTCGCTGTTGTTCTTTCCCGTGTTTTACGTTGCGTTTTTTAATTTAAGAAAGGAGATCGATATCGGGTGAGGTTATGAAGTTGGGTATTGATTCTAATTTCCTGTGTTGCTCATTCCAGTAACAAGCATTATTAGGAATCTAATTTCTTTCTGACACAGGATTAACCAGGAAACTGCAAGACAAGCAAAAAGAGAGTTCTAATCCCTTTCAAATAAACACCTCATTAATAAGAAGTTTTGACAATGAGCTAATTATACAGGATTGAATAGGAATATACCCACTGAGTAAGGTGGAAGGGGTAGGGCAGTGGTTGAATGCACGTAGACTACTGTGCTGACAGTATTTCTGTATGTTAGTGTGTTGAAGTAGCTGCTGCTGAAGTATGGCTTCATTTCAAAGTGTATTCATACAGTGTAATTTAAAACTTGATTAGGTGTTACTCTTTTCCATTGCGGCAAAGTATAGTACTGGTCAAATATTTAATCGAAAATAAACAGTGAACGGCATCCCTCTTGTGGATATCTTCCCCTTGAAATCTGCACCCTTCTCCCTTCTATTAACAAACCTATCAGTCCTGCCTGGCCTTTCGGTGCTGAATCCTCACGTCGCCTTGCTACCTTCCTTAAAGGGTTCCTTGCCCTTTTGTTTTGTTTGTTTTCGTTTACTTAACCCCCCTCAAAGAGACTTTTTTCCTTAAAAATTGCAAACGTATTACCAAAAAACTAAAATAAAGTGGACCTCCCAAGAGGGGTGGGGGTGGGGGGGGGGATGGCGGGAATGAAGGTAAAGAAAAAAAAAAAGGGTTCCTTGCTCTCAGTCATGTCTCTTCTCTACTCTGGTCTCCTGGATTGAGCTCCATACTAAAGTCAGGAAAGCAGAGTCACTGTCTATCCTCTGCCTCAGACATACAATGCATTTATTTCCTCTCCATCTTGGCTCAAGTAATGCTATTACTAAGAGCATTTATCATGTGTTTACTAGGCCTACCTGTCTTATCTAATACTATACCCTCTTGCACCAACTGTGGCACTTGACTTCATGCTGTTAGTTTATGTATGAACTTTTACTTTTGGTTGTTACACTGACAACATGGCAGAAGTTCTGCTCATTGCCTAAACCTTTATGCATGCGCTTAAGTAAGGAGTACTGAATAAAAGTGTTTGCTAAATGTATTAAATGTAAGTGTCACAAGCAACATCTGATTGGATGTCAGTGATTTGAGTTTCTAAATCTTTGTAAAAAATCGATATCTCATTTTAAACAGTTATAAATAAATAGGTTATATATTATCACACTTTGTGCATTAAAGGCCAATTATTTTGAGGACACTGAATGATTCAACCTGTTATTTTTTTTTATAATTTTAAATAAACTTTCATGCTACTCAGACATAAATACTTTTTACTACATTTTGGTGTTGTCGTTGACATATAAAATTAACAGAAAGAGTGGATTGATTGAGTGTGTGCTTGCTGGAGCATTCATGTGCATGTATATACATACAGATGGGTGACAAAGGAAAAAGCAACATAAAGTGTCTTAGTAAGGTGTTGGGTCACCACGAGCCTCCAGAACAGCTTCAGTGCAGCTTGGCATAGATTCTAGGTGTTAAATTAGGTTGAGATCTGGTGACTGTGAAGGTCATTGCATATCATTCACATCCTTTTCATAGTCATCTAACCTTTCAGTGACCCCTTGTGCCCTGTGAATGGGGGCATAATCCTCATGGACGAGACCACTCCCATCAGGATAGAAATGTTTCATCATAGGATAAAGGTGACCACTCAGAATGACTTTGTATTGATTTGCATTGACCCATCCCTCTAAGGGGACCAGTGGACCCAAACCATGCCAGGAAAATGCCCCTCATAACATGAGTGTGTGTACGTGTGTGCGTGTGTTGTGCTTGTGCTTGTGCGTGCATATGTGTGTGCATTTGAGTGCGTGTGTGTGCGTGTGTGCGTGTGTGTGTGTGTGTGTGAGTGCGTGTGTGTGTGTGTGTGTGTGTATGTACGTGTGTGTACGTGTGTGCGTGTGTGTGTGTGTGTGCGTGTGTGTGAGTGTGTGTGTGTGTGTGCGTGTGTGTGTATGTGTACGTGTGTGCGTGTGTGTGTGT
The DNA here is from genome assembly GCF_013347855.1 of Anguilla anguilla. Lineage (NCBI taxonomy): Eukaryota > Metazoa > Chordata > Actinopteri > Anguilliformes > Anguillidae > Anguilla > Anguilla anguilla. The sequence goes on along the minus strand of NC_049206.1, from coordinate 21,443,349 downwards.
GTGTGTACGTGTGTGTGTGTGTGCGTGTGCATGTGTGTGTGTGTGTGCGTGTGTGTGAGTGTGTGCGTGTGTGAGTGTGTGTGTGTGTGTGTGTGTGTGTGCGCGTGTGTGTGTGTGTGAGTGTGTGCGTGCGTGAGTGTGTGTGTGTGTGTGTGTGTGCGTGTGTGTGTGTGTGTGTGCGTGCGTGTGTGTGAATGGAAGCACTGAGTGCACAAAGAGCACCTCCCACTGGAGCAGTAGTGGGAGTGATGACCTTTCGTCCTCTTCCTCTCTCCCGCCGGAAAACCACAGCGATTCGCCCACTCTGAACCTCGGAAATTACTGTACTCTCACATCTCTCTGCTTTCTGCCATTACTTAGGCAAAAGACACCGCTCAGCCCCACTCCCACAGCCACCCTGAGGCTCACTCTACCACAGCAGAGTACAACACAGAGAGTGCGCATCCGAAACAGCACCACACTGCACAGAAATATACAATACAAGTAAATACCACTTCCTTTAAAAATGAACTGATGAGCAGTGTATGTTAGACAGCAAAAAAGAAAAAGGAAACTAAAAGTTGTTAGCATTGCACATCCTCATAAATTATGGCATTAAAATGATCAATGGTAACTAAAAAAGTATGGAAAATCATAGGATATGTGCATACTGCCAGTAATGCTCCCAAATATAGTTTATTGTTCGCAGCAAGTATGCAGAAAAGGTCTATGTGATTATAATGCTTTAAGCTTGTTTGGAAGCTTGTTTGTTTGTTTTTGTTTTTTTTTTTGGTTTAAAATTTTTTTTTAACGCTTTTTTTAGCCTAAAATGAAATTTATGTAATTTGGGTAACATTTATGTAAATGAAATTGATACACTGAAATGTCTTTGAAGCTGAATATGAAACTAGGGAAACTAATCCCCTGCTGTATTTTTTCCTCTCACTGTTTGAAATGATCGAGTCCTATTTGTGGGCCCCATGGCTGCCAGGTCCTCTGTCTGTTCAGCAGAGCGCAGACTAGCGCATCTGACCTCCATAGCGCCCGCTGTCAGTGGCATATGGCGCTTGTCCGAAGTCCTGCAGATTCAGCCATTTCGGCAGGAGACTGCGTTTCGAGTATGGCGGTGGGGCAAGGAAAGCCAGCGGACCGAAACCCTCACTCTCAGACCGAACCCATGAATGACTGAACGCAGCGTTTCCCAGGGAGGGAAGTAAATCAGACACCTGCACAAGCTCCTTGTCACAGTGTGTTACAAAGAGGACTCTCCGGTGCAGCGTACTGTAATTGCTATGGAGCTGCGCATGTACTTGGCTGCACATTCCAGCTGGGTCCCAGGTGGGGCTGTGGTACACACCTGATGATGAAATGGTGTAACATATAGTACTTAACAGGAACCGCTTCGGCAAACCTCCAGTTACACATATAGGCAGTACATAAAAGTACTCTTTGGCTGCACCCAAAAGTAACCCGAACACGGCCATACGCAGACAAGCAATGAAACCTTCCGGTTTAGCTTTTTTACTGAAAAGTATTTGCGGTTTCAGCTGTTAACAGAGTCTGCAGACTTGCCTTGTCTCACCTCTTATCTCATCAGCAGCAGTTGATAGCGATCTACGGCTGAGCCTCGTGACACTGATTACTGAGGGCACAGAAGCAGGAGTGAGGAAATGGCGCACATCCGTAGCTTGTGGCTTTCACAGTGACATATGCGATGCGTAGCCACCGGCAGTCAGAAGCATATCAAATCCATCTGAAGAATTGGCCGGTAATAGCAGGTCACTATTAGGGTTTGAGATGTGTAGAATTAAGGAAACCAGAATGAGTCTAAATCTGTGACTATGTCCTTAGGTAACTTTGTTCCCATGGTCCTCACGCATCAGTTGTTCAACCAGTTCAAGGAATTTATGTTGTGTCTAGATCATACCCCCATTTAATGGAAAGAAACAATCAGCAGGTCACCCTGCTAATCATGTTCCAGGAAGTCACACTGCCAGAAAGGTCTAGAACATAGTAGCTGGCTTTATTAGATGAGAGTCATTATTAAAAATCCCCTCACAACATTTATACAGTAACGACAAATTTATGTTTCACATAAGCATATACTGTTTGCCTAATTCCCCACCCACCAACAGTATATTACCCGTACTCTGACAGTTGGGGCAGTATAAATGATTCAATATTAATATAAAATTTTAAAGAAAAAGAAATTAATGAAATGAAATAATTTGATTACTTCACCCTGGAACGGTGCCTGAAGGTGTGACATTTACAGCAGGGGTAAGATATATAGTACGCATATTTCACGTTCTCTTAACAGAATTCATATTAGCGAGGCTCTTTGCCTCCTCTCCCCATCGATCCCTCCGGGCATTCAGCCCTCCCTCTTCTACGCGCTGACCGTCTGTCTCCTCTGCTCGCGTCGGCCTGCTTTGTTCCGCGCGGCTTTCCCTCGCGCCGCTCTGTCGCTCCCCCTCTCCTTCTTCAGCTTGTCCACCTTGTCCATGGCCCTCGCAACCCAGGCCTTGCCAGGATCAGAGCAGACCGTCTTCTTCTTCCGTGTCCGGAACCTGCGCAACGACCAGTCGTGCAAATTACGGCATCGGTTCATCCGTTCGGCAACCCCTTCACCAATCCAAATTAATCTATCTGTATCTTTATTTCTTGACCATTCTTCTTAGGCAACAGGTTGAAATGTGTGGCTGATAACAAAGTATCACATAATGGCTTTTGGCTAGACAGATATTACAGATGGGCAAACTATGCTTGTGAAGACAAAAAATCGAACAACTGAAAGTGAGTCAAAGTTAGAGACTATTGTAATGTGCAACAACCGTCTCGGTGCCACCCGCGCATCACTTTCTGTTCAGGGGATGGTGTGAACCTCAGCACTGCGGAGTTTCCAGTGCTTCAGAACTACTCAACGTTAAACGTCTCTTAAGCTTTCTATTTATAGGGCACAAAAAATTATAATAATCAGGACTACTACAGTGATTTATACTCACACAACTGCCTCTACAGGACAGAGTCCAATCTTCTGGATTGTGTAATCCACTATGTTTTTCGGGTGGACTTTGGTGTCTGTGATGGTGAGGCAGCAGCTCAAAGCAGGCCCATTCGCTGTGAAAAGAGGACGTTAATTATTGACATTCTCCCATCAACTGTAAACCCATACTCAGCTACACCCAGCAAACACAAAAGGTTTAGGGAACATTGGGGAATACCATACTGTAATGTGTTACTGTGTCGTATATAGTCGTCTGATGTCTTATTGTCTCATAATGTATTTATCATTTCAAACAAATGCTGTCAAAGTCAGAGAAGAATGTTCCAGGCACGTCCCATGCAAACTTACTGGTAAAAATACCTGATCATTATCATTTAAGTGAAAAACAGTTAATGGAGGATACAAATCAGTAGCATTTAAAGAATGTTCCAGATGTAATTATTGAAATGGCAAATTCATTCATCATTGCCAATTTTCCTGATAAAGTTAAAAACGCCTACCCACAAATTCTATTTTAACTGGAGCAACAAAGCTGAACAACCTTTTCATGAACATCCAATGTTTTTTTATTTTTTTGAACTTCTAAAAGTTCAATTTTAAAACACACTAAAATGTGTCTAGTAGCCTGGATGTCCTTTGAATGTCGTGTATGTCATGTTTCTTGAATCTTCCTTGAACATTATTAGATATGAGCTAGACACATATAAACTGTTGGGAACTATTTCCTGGGAATGCACTGGGAACTAGAAATGGACTGCTCTGATTGACTGCTCAACCCAACACTTCCCCCCACTACCTCAACTCCCCCCCCCCCCCCCCCCCCCCCGCTAACTCCTGTCAGAACGAACCCAAAGTCTGAACTTACTGGCTGAGACGCAGGTGCTTGCCACAAGAACGCAGAACAAGGCAGCGGTGAGAAAGAGCTTCATTCCTCCCCAAAATGGTAGACGGCAGCCGATGGACATTGCAGACCGAACACTGTTCTCAACTGCTACTGGGCCGACCCTTTGCTGATCCGAGAGTTTATCGAGCCCCGCCAACCCACCTTTCACACCTCTTGCGCACCCCCCCCCCCAAACCCACCTCACCCCCAGTGAGTGGAAAAGGCATGACAATGAGTGAGAGGTGTCAATGTACCGTCTCATTTCTGGTGGCCAAAAAGTACTGAGCTTCACAGTGTAGCAGATGCACTTGTACTAGTTTTTGGCATTTGATGCTGTTTAGTCCAATATCCCTGCACACTCTGCTATGACCATAAAGGGCACATAAAGTTTCACGATGGGTCATGCTCAGAAACAATGAAGATGTATTTCCCAGTTCTTACAAGTGTTTCACTTTTTATTTGTGACAGCACTGAGCAGGACAAGCATGAAACAAGTGTTTCAGCCCTCAAGCAATCCTCAGTGTCAGTGGCGATGAATCACAGCTATCTGATTGCAGTTATCATTATTAATAAATTGCAGCTATCATACATGAACTGATTCGGCAGCTATCGTCAATGAATCGCAGCTGTCACATATTTACATTTGAGCCTTTGTCGTCATGGATTAATCATGATTCCAAATTTCTGTGTGAATCTCCCTATCTCAGACAGAAGGCTGAGATGTTTCATTTGGGAATGGCAGCTTGTGTTTAACCCCAGGGTCTGTCTCCGGGCCTGTCAGGGAACAAGTGTGACTCTGGAGGAAACTTCTTCGCTGGAGCAGGCGCGTTGCGTTCCAGCGAGGGACTCGAGGGGCGGAAAATATAACGCAGAAGCACATGCAGGTGGGCTTTCTGAGGCTGACGCAAACCTCGCATCTCCTTTACACCACAAGCCAGCACAACCCATTACTCCCCCTTTTGCTCTTTTCTTTTTCTAGCCCCTCTCCCTTGTCAGAGCAGCGCCTCTCTCTCAACCTACGTCGCGCCACAGCCTAAAATAGACGTGGCCATCTTGATCATAATTGTTGCGATTGCAATGATGGCGATGATGATGATCATAATCATGCTGGCATTCTAAATGTCATTATTATTGTTAGTGTGGCCAATTACGTTACATGACATTTAGTTGATGCCCTTATCTAGAAAGATGCACAAAGTGAAGTATCTAAGTGTATTCAATCAATGGTTTTCTAAGAACAGCTGTTTTACTCACTAGAAAATGAAGCTACAGTATCATTCCTAGAGGGGGTAACAGAGAAATGGGAAGTACTAAAGTAGACTATGCCAGCCAGGACTCCCTTGACTAAGTGATTTCTATCAGAGTGGAACTCAACTGGATAACAAAAGATAATCTCAAAAAATAACTTAGCAGTTAGCAATATGTTCACTATTGAAATTATGATAGCATTTATGCATACACATCTGTTTTACCAATGCAATTACAAACATGGTTATGTTTCAGGTATAAACAGTTGCAGAAAAGCCCAACTTGTTCTGCTGCTGAATGGCTTATCATTTGACGCATCTTCATGTACCCATTTCCGCGTGTGGAGCATGCAATGGCTTTCTGCGGTTGTGACATTAGCCTCCTTGCAAAGTAGAGTAGAGGGGAAATCCCATTACAGCTACGGAGTGCACTCTGTATGCTGGTTAACCCTGTGCGGCCTTTCTCTTTCATTGTTGTAAAATATGTAAATTCCCCCTCACACACGTGGGACGTTTTTAATTTCCTTGGCAGACATCTTTCTCGAGGGAAATTTACTAAGACTGTACATTTTGTGCACAGAACATACATACAGTACTGTGCAAAAGTCTTGTAAAAAAAGTTTTACAGAATGCAGTACAGCTAAGATGCTTTCAAAAATAATTAAATGAAAGGTTATAAATATCAAAAAAATAATATAAAGAGCAGTAGTTAAAAACTAAATAAAATCAATGTTTGGTGTGACCACCCTTCGCCTTTAAAACTACATCAATTTTCTTAGGTACACTGTCCGGCAGTTTTATAAGAAAATCGGCTGGTAGGTTGTTCCAAGCATTTTGGAGAACTTGCCACAGTTCTTCTGCAGATTTTGGCTGTTTCACTTGCTTCTGGCTCTTCAGGTAATCCGAGAGACCCTTGATCAAGTTTTTATCTGAAAAGTAGTCTATTACTTAAAATATTACTTTATTTAATAAAATACAAAATATATATCTGTAAAATTTCATTTTTTGGAAAATTTGTGCTTAGAAATCTCAAATTTGCTCTTTTCTACTGACACACTAATGCAGAAAACAAAAAATAAACATCTAAGACCAAATATATACTATATATTTAAAAATCTAGGGTGCCTAAGACTTTTGCACAGTAATGTATATAGTTACAGATACTGGCTCACCTGTCTTCATTGATGATGTAACTGCAGATAGCAGCAGTAGAATGAATTCTGAAGTGTACTGAAGCATCTTATCTGCTCAAATTCAACTAAATTCCCCAAAATTCATTATATTCACCTCAGATGTCTTCCTTGACTTACCAGGCTCTTTCTGATTTCTGAGGTCTTTTCTTCTTAATAATGTTTCAAACAGTTGATTACAGTTGATTAATTAAACAGTTGATTATTATTTTTGGCCTCTCTCAGATATAAAATGAGCTATTTTTAACTTCATCATTTATGTCTAATATGTATGCATTATGATTGCCAATTATACAAGTCAAAAGTATTCTTCCAAATTTGGTGTAACCCTAATCCGCTGTTCTCTATGTTGCTTATTCCTCCAGTCAGTTGGCATCAGAGATAAATAAAACAGTCACAAGATCGTACCTCAATAGGAGAGGGTTGTACCTTGACCCACAATGCACATTAGGCCCATATAGAAATGAGCAGCCACTACGACATCTTAGCAGTAACGACACATGTTGAGGCAGTTCTGCCAGTCAGTTGGAAAACTAGAGTGGTGAGTATGACTAGTCACTGTCTGCAAACATGCAAAAATTGGGAAAAATACATTCAATCATCGTTTGGTTTCCTTTGGGAAATAGCCAATAACTAGTCAGCTTAATTGCTCGCTATCCAGTTACTAAAATGAGCTTTCTGGCAGCAAGCTACTGCCCTGCTGCTTCCAGCGAGGTGGTTTAAAAAATATTTGTATTGTGGGCATCAACTGGCTCCAGTTTCCTTCCACAGTCCAAAGATATGCAGGTGGGGTTAATTGGAGAGCCTAAATTGCCCTTAGGTAAGAGTGTGTGAGTTGAATGGTGCGTGTGCCCTGCAATGGACTGGTGACATGTCATGTTAGATGATTTAATGGATTGTTAGATAGGAATAAACTATCCACATTTTGTTTGAGTTTGTGCCCCCTCAAAAGTTTTGGATGCACTACGCCCCTGGTTCAGTGGCTAGTGTACAATCCCTGCTTCTGCCTTGACATTTGAATTTGACTCATCTTTGCCACTGGTCGTTTATCATATCCGCAGACTTTTCTTTTGTTTTTGCCATAGCTGAGTAACTCACTCAGTAAAGCCGTTCACCGCAGTGACAGAGTGGAGACTACAGTTGCAAACTCAATCCTCAGTCTACGTCATTAGCCAGCTATGACTAGGAATCTGCAGTGGTGGGATACTACTGGCCTCTTCCTCCAGCCTACAGTCGGCATTAGCCATTGCACTCTTCAGAAACTGAGACTGACCAGTCAACAAGATATGGTATGAACCTAGAAGTGGTATATGCCTACTCAATGTTATCTACATCAAGTTGTTTGTTATACTGATGGTAAAGGTGAGCTTTTTGCCACCCAGAACCACATTTGGCGTTCATTGATGAAACTAAATAAACTCAAAATTGAGCCCCTGAAAATAACAGCTTACATTAAAAACAATGAATGTCATAATGAGAACCTTATGGTTTGTTTATTTGTTGATTTAATAAAGCTTATTGCTAAGAAAGGGGGAGTAAGATGTTTTAATATCAGGCTACAGTGATGTAGCAATTCCAAAAAATGCATGTTGATGTCCCCTTCAAAGAGTGTTCTGAAAGTGTTTTGGAGTTCTGTAAGACCTCCACTCCTGAAGCATTTGTATCTTAGTTTCTGCTATGGATTTTGGCGAGCGGTCAAGGGCACTGGAGGAGTGTACACATCTCAGCTCCTGGAGCCTCATTTATTGAACGGACTTACGATCAATTTTGATCTTAAGTATGACTTACGCAGAAAACCATGTATAAGTAGTTATTTATAAAACCTTACTTTGACGTGGAAATGATTTTATCTCTACAAGTGATTTTCCTGCTGGTTACATAGGGGTATTGTAGTTTGGTACGCATATGCGTCCAAGCCTGTGGTGAACTTTGCATTAGCTTTATGAACAATTTGATAGGAATTATCAATTAAAGGTGTGAAGAATTAATTGACAGGCGCAAGGTGTTTTGAATTAAAAACAGGATGCGATAGTGTGTCAAATTAGGAAAAAGTAACCATGGCTGTTCTTGCGTTATTGGAAGACATTGAAAACCATGCATTTAGAAGGAAGAGAGTTTTCAGAGGCTGGAATGACTTTTTTGCGCATGATGATCTTCCAAAAAGTTTGCGTTTCTGTTTTGGTCCATGTTTATTCCTGACTAAAGCTTCATTTGTGTTAGCATTATATAAGGGGAAATCGCTGATTGTAAGGCACGTTCAGGTGCCGTCAATTTTAAGTTAATTTGAGATTTATAGATCACAGGTGTGTAAGTTACAAATGGGCTTCTTAGAACCTGCGTGAGCCAGGTTTTTTATGCTCAGTATCTTTTATGGATCGAACGTAAGCACACCGTCGGAAATGATCTTAAGACTAAGTATAAATCTAAGAACGTTTTTATAAATGAGGCCCCTTAAGACTAAATTCAAGTATAAATCTGAGAACATTTTTATAAATGAGGCCCCGGTTCTACTTGGAGGCGCTGGCAGTAGTGGAAACCGCCGATTAATAATTTGGAAGGGAATAGAATGAGAGGAGGGAGAAAAATGCCATTAACGGAGTAAGTTGTGGTACAGTAATAGTTATATTCCAGAGTTATATAACATTATCCGTAGGAAATACTAAAACAAAAACAAAAAAACTACATGAGCTCAGATTTTTGTATAGCACAAAATACAAGGACAATACAAGCACCCACTATTGTTGTGATTCCTTTTTAAATGATATGATTTATTAGAAAACATAGTTAAATACACACTCCAGAAATAAACATGATTAAAGATTAAATCCATAGTATAATATAAAGTGTTGAAAGTGATGTTTCAGTTATAAAGTGCATGACCAATCCACAAAATTCACATGTCCAATTCACGAAGAACACAAAAAGAAAATATTCAACTCAGCATATATTTCAAATAGCACATAAACACATGCTTCGTGGCTTATTGGAGGGACAGAAGACGTGTGAGCTGGTCCAAGGTGATTCTCGGCTCCAAAGCGCACAGGAAAAGTTATCGCGTAGTTTTGTCGGTGGTGCTCAGCAGTGATGCAGTTGATTCCGAAGACGCATTGGGTGATGTGGTGCTCGTGGTTGGGGTTGTCCTTTTCCTGCTATCCACAGTCGCCATGGCTCTTTGTGTCCAGGGGTCTGAGGGCTTGGAGCAGATTGAGAGTCCTCTAATGGTGAAAAAGCTGAAAGGACAAAAGAAAAATAAAAGAATGCATCATTATAATTGAGCAACATATTCCTTTTCAATGGGAAATTCATTTCAAATGACTTTGCTCTGGTATCCATTTTCTCATTAATTCAGTCTGTCTTGTGTGTGCACCAAGCAAACACAACTCATTTTTATGGCTTTCATGGAGCACTGCACGGATCAATAATTGATATAAAGAGAAGTTATAACAGCACATGCTCATCTGTGGATAGGAGTCAATGTGCACTTGCAATTTCATGGTTGAATGTAAACACCAACAACTATTGTGTGGATGTCTTAGTGGATCCAACAAAAGCCTAATCCTGGCTGTTATTTCCAGGAATATTTGACATATCCATGTTCTTTTGAATTTCTGTGATCATTATTATCTGTTACTATGTCCACATATTATAATGCCGGTTATTCTCCAGAAAATAGCCGCACTTACTTATGACCAGACATGTGAGATGGACTATATTTGTGTGTGTGTGTGTGTGTGTGTTGTGTATGCTAAAAAAAATTTTCAGTATTGATTGGCCTACTTACACCACTGCATCCACGGGACACGGTCCTTTCTTCTGTATGCGATAGTGATCAACCAGGCCCACACGGATTTTTGTATTTGTTGTTGTCAAACAACACGTACGCGCACGTTCAATTGCTGTTAAAATCAGAAAAATGGCATTTTACATCAAAATGTACAAACTTTAAAAAGGCTCAGTGATATTCTTATTTATTTTACTTTGTACAGTCTGTTGAACTGGAAATTAAGTCGCCCTCCCATGACAGTACAACAAAACAATGCATGGTTGTTGTTTTTAGGAAAATTGATATTTTTATATATTATTAATCGTATATTAAGATTGCATATTGTAATGCCCAGATCCACTATGATACACAATTTGTTGTCTAGATTTTCAAACCCAGTTTTTCATTTTGCAGATGTATTTATGTGGAGCCCTATATACCCGGTTCAGCTCGCTCTTTGCTCCTTTCCTGGCAATGACCCCTCTGGGATTCTGGTTCATTCCATTTCCTCGCCAACCCTGTACACTGTCTCTCTGAGCCACACATGAATGATTGGCAGTGTTAGAAAGAACGTTTCTCACCTTGCCCAGGGGCAGGGGACGGCAGCAGTACAGCGAGGCACAGGAACGCAGCAGCGAGGGTCGTCATCTTCTCTTTTGGCTTTCTGATTTCTGACTTTCATCAGACCACCGGCATCGCTTTTTAAATGCTCACTGTACCTTGCAAAGAGTGGAAAAAGGGGTTGCATTTCCTCCGAAAAGACCCCCTACGCCCGAGCCCTCACCACAAGCCTTAGTGACTTCATTACCACAGGTTAAAGTGGGCGGGGCCACAGGTTCTGTTCCAGTGATGAAGACACTGACACAAAATGACTGTTGTGGCTGCACCCTTGAACAGCCTCTGAAAAGCAAATGGAGGTTTTATTTAATGTTCGTAAAAGTTCATTTCTACTTCTTTGTCTGAAATACAACCAGATAACAAAGAACACTTTATATTCAGCTATGAAAAAATTACTAAATAAGTATATATCTAAAATAACTTTATTTACAAATTACATTTCCAATTCATAAAATGGTGAGTTTCTGAATACTTGTACAATAAAACCTAGCTTGATAAAAGTTCATGAAGCCATTTACTCGAGTCAATGTATAGTGTTGCACACCACCAACAAAAAGCACTGGCGCTCGGTAAATGAAACATAGCACGCAGTACACATACACAGCTGCAACATATGGACATGTTAACACCATGCTTCTGTACAGACAGCGTAACTGAAACCCATCATGATAACACATTGTAGTGGTTGTTGGGGGTATACGGCAGTCAGTTGTAAATGTAATTTCCTCTTCTGACCGACAGACAGAAAGAGTTGAGACCCCGGCTATCACACCCCCTGATTAGTAGTGCCTGTGGTCAGTTGTACAGCCAGCGGAAAGCAGGCGTGGGGGGTTTTGCTAGCAAATGGAAGAAGCTGTACAAGTTTCCTTTATGTGCGCAGAGCATAAGAGTAACTCCCATTCAAGACATAAAATTTGCATGGCTTGTTTCCTGCACATACCCCATAGTTAGTCTTAATTGGCCATATTGAAATACTGGGTAATTTCCTCATCCAGTCTGTCTTAATGTTCCAACGAAATTGGGCAGAGATAAAGTAGATGCTCTTAGCAACAGAAAACTTTAGCATGAACCTGTGGCATTTTCATAATCATTACAAGCTGTCTGTTCAGCAACTGTAACTTAATGTAAGAAAATGAAATTGAAATTTGAATTTGAAATTTCTGGTAATTTGAAATTTCTGGTAATTTGTTTTTCTTGTCATTTTCATTAAAAGGGGAGTGTCAAACATTTACACACACACACACACACACACACACAAACACATGCACATGAGCACACACGCACATGCACATGATCACACACATGTGCACACACACACATTCACGAGCACACACGTGTGCACACACACACGCATACTCATAAAGCGACTGACTCATTAAAAAGGGGTTTATTAATAGCAACAGCAGGTTGAGGTAGGTGTGAGAAACAGAAAGTGAAGCATAAAATCACACCCAAAAACGTGGGCCACTGACAAAGAGAAAACTTTTCCCCCACAAATCACATGACGGCAGCCTACAGTCAGGTCAAGTATTGCTCCCCCAATTAACATCCACTTAGCGGAACTCTTCAGCATCATCTTTCTTCTTCGGCTTCTTAGTTTATGGCGTTGTGAGTAATTTTGTGAAATCAGGACATATAATACTACCCTCTTAACCTGTATGCTAGTATTTTTTAAATATATTTTGAGTCCCTGGGTGGGTAGTACTGATGCTTCACAGCAAGAAGGTCCCTGGTTTAAAAGCCAGCTGAGGCCTTTCTGTGTGGACTTTGTATGTTCTCCGCCTGTCCACAGGGGTTTTTTTCCCTACAGTCCATAGACATGTATTGTTAGGTCATAATCTGGAAAAAAGATGATATATCCCTCTTTCCCTCATATCAATTCATTGCAGTCACTGTCTTTTTCACCACTGGGCATGAGTATAATCTACATGCAGAGAGTCATAATATTAATAAATCTCACTCTCTACCTTCAAAGGGTACTTCCATAAAAGCATTTCATTTCACAGGGGGGAAGTGGGCTACTTCATACTTACATTTTATACTTACAAATTCTTGTATTTATGTGTTACACAACCCAAATAATGAAAATAATAATACTTTTGTGTTCTGAAGACTTTGCTGGCCATGAATCACAGCCCAAAATTGAGCATCGCTATGCATAAATATAACACAGCAAAGAGGCATAAAGAATAAGTGGAGACAGCTGTGTGGGGCCAAATGGCACTTGACATCCCTAAAGTGGTGTTACTGTAGGCTGCCATCTTGTTCAAATTGGAAACCTCACACAACACAAGCAGCATGGTCAAAGCATGGTCAAAGTGAAGGACATCATGAGCACAAGATTGTACAGTATTAGTGCGTTGCGGGGATATGCATCTAAAATGGTGAGCCAGAGCTACAGAAGGCAATTGCCTTCTCCATGAATTTTCAGGCAGACATATTCATTCAAGTAAATCGAATCTGATGAAAAACACCTTTTCAACATATAAAAAAAGTTACTCACACATAGCCTTCAAAGCACTGTCGATAAGTCATTAATTAATTACATGAAACAATATAAGCTATCTTAGCTCACACAAATTAAACAAGCTATATCCCAAAGCAATGCTTCCTAAACTGTTTCAAATAACTAGGTTTTGCTCTTGGACCCTTGGCAACAGAGCCCATTAGAGAACAAGATTTAACATTTAACTTAATATTTATTTTATAACAAATCTTGGCTAAAATGTAAATATTTAGACAAAAGAAAATGTATTTTAATATCTAAGTAAATTTTAATAAATATGTAATTAAATATGTATCCTATATCTTAAATCACTGTTTGTAAACTAAATATTCAGCTAAATCTAAATCTTTTCATTTAAATCTTTTTTTAGTCCCATCCCTTAATGACTGGCATCCAATGGAGGGAGGTGGTGAAATGGCTGGTCAGGTCACGACACAGGGAGATAGGGGAATTCCGGAATGTACTGGTCTTTATTTAAATGCATAGAGAGAGAGTGCAATCATTCAGAAATGAAACAAAATGTCTTCGCCTTTTACCTTCATGGGATCCAGGTAAAAAAAAAATTATAAATTAATACAACAAACTAAAATAACAAAGACAAAATAAACAAACAGCCCAAAAGCAGCTTTCCAGCTCCTTAGTTGGTGCAGCTCTCTTTTGACTTTCAATTTCCCGGATCACAGCCCCAACTGGGAGAGAGCACACTTTAAATACCAGGACTAATTGGTAAAGCACTCCAGGTCCGTGTGCCCTCTTAACCAGTGTCCTTCGATTGCCCTGAACCTCTCCCACAAACCGAGCCATACCAATGCTTGCTTTAGAGGGGGTAACAGGGAAATTGGAAGTACTAAAGAAGACTATGACAGGACTCCCTTGACTAAGTGATTCTATCAGAGTGGAACTCACCTGGATAACAAAGGATAAGCACAAAAAAGAACTTTACAGTTCAAAATATGTTCACTATTAAAATAATGATTACATTTATGCGTACACATCTGACTTAAAAATACAATTACAAACATGGTTATGTTTCACGTATAAACATTTTCTAGCCTGCTATGACAGAACGAACATTTTCAAGATTCTGCATTGAGGCCTAACTGGATATAGTAATATACTGTAATATACAATTTATTTCAATTTCTGAAACCTATTATAAATGCCTGAACTGCAGTATTGTAAGCTGAGAAAATGATCACACAGCACAACTACCAATGGCCTATTGTAAAGATCTTAAAACATGCCAAATTTCCTTGACAAAATCTCATAGTGAAGTTTGGCAGCAGTGTGACTTTTGACCTAGTGCTACGTTGAGACCCTGTGGAGCTGTAAAAGCCCAGTTTGTACTGCTGTTGAATGTCGGCTTATCATTTGGTGTATATTCCTGTACCTGTTTTTACGTGTGAAGCAGGAAATAGCTTTCTGTGGCTGTGACACTACCCTCCTTGCAAGGTAGAGTAGATTATGAGGTGAAATCTCATTGCAGCTATAGTGCCACTGCTACAGAATGCAGTCTGCATGCTGGAAATTTCTTAAGTCACTGTGTTACATGATAGACAGGATAGCATAAGAGTTGGTTCTGTGGTTAGTGTACAATCTATGCTTCTGCCTTACCATTTAAACCTAACTAATCTGTGCCACTGGTATTTTACCATGTCTTAATACTTTCTTTTTTCTTTTTTTTTTTTAAGAAATTGCCATCACTGGATTTCCAGAGTAACTCAATTAGTATAGCTGTTCACCACAAATATAGAATGGGGCCAGCAGTCAGGAACTCAGTCCTCACTGCTATGTTCACTAGCAATCTATAATTAGGAATCTGCAGTGATGGGACACAGCTAGTTCCTTCCTCCCTCCTACATCAGCACTAGGTCTCGTGTAGCACTCCTCAGAAGTACAGACCAGACAATAAGATATGGCATGAACCTGAAAGTAGTGTATGTCTACTCACATTGTCTATATAAAGTTATTATCATGATGAAAAATGTGAGCTTCATGCCAATACGAGCCACATTTTTCATTTACAAAACTAATTAAACTCAAAATTAGACAAAGGGTACTTCTTAGAAGTGCTAGAAAGCCAAATAAGTAGAGGCCAAAGACAGTGAGCCCCTGAAAAGAACAGCTTACATAAAAATAATGTTATAATGAGAACCCTATGGTTTGATTACTGGTCAATTTAATAAGGCTCACTGCTACAAAATAAGAGTAAGATATTTATTTAAAAATCTGACAACAGCAATGTAAGTAACAATTCAAATCAACAAAGGGTTTAATTTCTTTAATACGTTTATGTTGGTGTCACCTTCAAACTCAGGAACATTTTGGAGTTCTAAATGACCTCCAATCCTGATGCATTTGTATCTTAGTTTCTGCTGTAGGTTTTTGGCATGTGGACAAGTGCATTGGAGGAGTTTACACATATCAACTGCTGCTTGGAAGCAGTTGATAGAAGTGGAAACTGGCGATTAAAAATTTGGAAGGGAATAAAATGGGAGGGGGTTGAAAATGATATTAGCGGAGTAAGTGGTTATTATATTCCAGAATTTTAGAACATTATCTGTAGGTAATTATGAGATTAATGTTTTAGATTATTATGTGGGTAATTATTATTATTATGCACAGGAAAAGTTATCGCATAGTTTTGTCGGTGGTGCTCAGCAGTGACGCGTTGGGTGATGCGGTGCTCGTGGTTGGGGTTGTCCTTCTCCTGCTATCCACAGTTGCCATGGCTCTTTGTGTCCAGGGGTGTGAGGGATTGGAGCAGATTGAGAGTCCTCTAACGGTGAAAAAGCTGAAAGGACAAAAGAAAAATAAAAGAATGCATCATTATAATTGAGCAACATATTCCTTTTCAATGGGAAATTCATTTCAAATGACTTTGCTCTGGTATCCATTTTTCATTAATTCAGTCTTCATGTTTGCTCCAAGCAAACGCAGCTCATTTTTATGGCTTTCATGGAGCACTGCATAGATCGATAATTTATGTAAGGAGTTAAAACAGCACATGCTCATCTGTGGACATGAAGCAGTGAGTAGGGGAGAGTCATAAATGTAACACGGTCAATAACTGTTTGTACACTGCTGCTATGGTAGCCATTTCAGGTTTATACATGTGCAATTCAGACCTCTACTGTGTGCCAACAGAACAGAGAAATCTGACAATCTTTGTGGGAAATATGTCTAAAAAACTGTTTTTGAGCAAGGTAAGTAAAAATCTATGAGGCGTCCATTGGCTTGATTGTCATGCATATTGGTTTACTTCACATGCGTTTTGGTTTGATATACACATGTATGGATGAATAATTTGCACACATATTGGTTTGTTATTTATACATTTTTTGGTTTGATTGTCACAAACATTGATTTGCTTCACATATATATAGGTTTGCTATAAGCATGTGTTGGTTTGTCATTCACACATATATTGGTTTCCTATTTACACATCTATTAGTTTAATCGTTATACTATTGTACTATATACTATATATATTGTTTTGCTTCACATTCATATACGTATGTATTGATTTGTCATTCATGCACTTATTGGTTTTCTATGTACAGTTATATTAGTTTATCTGTCATGTTCATTGGTTTGCTTCACATTCATATTGCATTAATATAGCCCTGTGTTGGTAAGTCACTTGCGCATATGTTGGTTTATTTAGCCTAGGCATTTATTAGTTTATTTTCATTTAAATTTGTTTGGTATGCATATGTATGGAGTGTTGTAAAAAACCACCAATAAAAAAAATCAATATATGCACAAATGACTTTCCAACACACGCTTATAGCAAACTAATACTGTATATATGTGAAGCAAACCAATGTTTGTGACAATCAAACCAATAAATTTGTATACAAGTATCAATGTAAATCCAATATATATGTAAACAACAAACCAATATATGCGCAAATTATTAATCCATACATGCATACATCAAACCAATGTGTGTCGGGGGGGACGTCTCTTGACGTCCCAGGAGACTGGTCCTGGGAGGGGGTGACAAACAAAACGGGACTCAAAAACACAGGACAGGACTGGCAAACCAAAGACTCAGGGCTGGGACAAGACAAGACAGGACCTGGGACGACGACAAGGAACAGAATTCGCAAGGCAGGACAGAACACTGGACTGGACGAAGACATGGCAGAAACACGGACTGGACTATGGCGCGGCAGAAACACCGGACTGGACAGAGACACGGCAGAAACACCGGACTGGACAGAGACGCGGCAGAAACATCGGACTGGACAGAGACGCGACACAACCACCGGACTGGACAGAGACGCGACACAACCACCGGACTGGACAGAGACGCGACACAACCACCGGACTGGACAGAGACGCGACACAACCACCGGACTGGACAGAGACGCGACACAACCACCGGACTGGACAACGGGCGGAGCAGGCGGAGGCCCCTCCGGGACAACGGGCGGAGGAGGAGGCGGCCTCTCCTGGACTTGAGGCGGAGCAGGCAGCCTCTCCGGGGCTCGGGGCGGAGCAGGAGGCTTCTCCGTATGCTCCTGGATATAAGTCTCCAAGCAGAGGGTTGACGCCATGAGGGCCTCGAGGTCCGAGGATTGGTCCAGCCCGAAGATTAGCCCACCCTGAAGGGTGTCCCTCAGGCCATGCCGGAAAAACACGCACAGGTCCTCCTGGCACCATCCACTTAGTGGGGCGAGAGCACGAAACTCGGTCGCATATTCAGTCAAGGTACGCGACCCCTAGCGTAAGCCCACTAGCCTTTCCCCTGCCTCCAGCTCGGATGCGGGGATCTGTTCCACGGCAGGGCCGAAACCAGAGGCCCCCCCCCAGCGACCACCGGCTTGCTCCAGACCGGTGGCATGCTCAACAAAAAAAACCAAAAACCCCGGGGAGAGAGAAAAGGAAAAGGGGAGAGAAAAAAAAAAAACCTCTGCTGGGTCCAGTACTGGCTGGATCCTTCGGTCAGAGGTACTGGGGGGTTAGGACCCAAACGCAGAGTGAGGGGGAAAACACAAAACTCCAAACGGTAAATAGAAACAAAGCCTTTACTTAACAAGACAGGAACTAAAGCAGGGAACAAAAGGCCTCGCAGGGCAACTCTCAAAAAAACAAAGAAAACTGCAAAACACAGAAAACAAAGAAAAGCCAAGAATCCAAAAACACGTAAAAGCGGAACGTGGGCGGAGACATACAGGGAGCTACTCTCAGGAGGAACCACGCAGGGCAGAAAAAACACAAGCAGAAGCACACACAACCAAAAGGATCCAGCACTTGAGTCAAGGAAGAAGGGAACTTAAATAGACCAGACACTGACGAGACACAGGAGGGCACAATGAACAATCAGGCCACAGAGTGGGAAGGGAAAACGAGACAACCCAAAAACAATAATAGAATAATTGAAAACAATAATACAATTAAACAGGGGGAAATGAACAGAACTAAAAACTGAAGTGCCGCCATCTGGCGGCCCAAAAAGGGAAACGCAAACAAACCACAGAACCATGACAATATGCATGTGAAGCACACCAATATGCATAACAATCAAGCCGATAGACACACCAAGTACAATCTGATGTATGAATAAATGACAAACCAATAAACGTGCCAGTGACAAACCAATAGAAGCGTCAATGAAAAACCAATATCAAACCAATATATATGCCAAGCAACAAATATTTGTACACTATATGGATTTTTCCATATTCTGTTCAGGAAGTAATTTTTGAATATAAGGCATATTTTTATTAACAATTGTCAGGGTTCTGTGTCTTCCCCTTGTTGTTCCTGGTTGGGCCGCCAGATGGCGGCACCTCTGCTTTGTGTCTTGTTTAATTGTTTTATTGTTTCCAATTATTCCATTATTAGTTGCTTATTGTCTCGTGCTCCCTTCCCTCTCTGTGGCTTGATTGTTCATTGTGCCCTCCTGTGTCTCGTCTGCGTCGTGTCTATTTAAGCCTCCCTTTTCCCTAACTCAGGTGCTGGATCCTTGCTTGTTTGTTGCCCGTTGCCTGCCTGTTGCTTGTTTGTTGCCCGTTGCCTGCCTGTTGCCCTATGCTTGCTGCTTGTCTGTTCCCTGCCTACCCGTTGCCTGTTGCCTGTGGCCTGTTCCTTGCCTGCTCTGTTCCCTACGTTTTTGGGATTTTTGTATTTTTGTTTCCCTGCGTTCTGAGGTTTTTCTTTGTTTGTTACTACCGCCCTGCGAGGCTTTCTGTTCCCTTTGTTCCCCGTTATTTAAGTAAAGTCTTTGTTTTTTCTACTTCTGGAGTTTTTGCGTTCTTCCCCGCACTCTGCATTTGGGTCCATTCCCGCGCCCTAACCTGACAACAATAAGTGAAATCATAAATAATTTAAAGTACTCATCTGTCCTTGAAAACATAGTATGGTTTTTTGAGCCAATTTTAGCTCAAAAACCAAATATATATAACTCAAAAGTTTAGCTCTAAAACCAAAAAAACGTGATGACCCCATCTGTATAGATGTATGCAGCCTCTGAGTTGCTATAACAAATAACATGCATTTTTGCTGTTATATGTTTACAGAATGCCATCTAAAGAGAAAATGAGATGGTTGGTATCCAGTGAGGTCATGGAGAGGGCTCGAGATTTGGAGATTATGGATAGGGGATGGTGTTGAAAACCATCTACAAGTAGTGTCCTTTTGGAGGAGACTAGGAATTTGAAATGGTGTTTAATATATGTAAAAACTTTGAAAAAGCTTACCTGGGTGTTAAGAAACAAACAAAAGCATCTTTCCTCATCTATTTGGACATTGCCATAACACACTTTATGGTAAATTATGAAGCTGCTTGTGCATTAATGTTTGTGCATCTTTCTTCATGAATAAAGCCCCATGCTTTATAATCTGAGCTGGTCTTACATTACCATTTGAAACATGTTTGCTTGATTAACATTAGTATGTGCAGAAAAAAATCTGCATACGAGCATTGGGTTTCCATTGTTACTAGTATTACACCCCTTTGTTACAATTATACCGACTTGGTTGCATGAATGTAACATTTGACTGCTTGTACTTCGGTTTAAATTATATCCGACTAGATTGCGTTATGAGCGTATTGAAATGGGTAATGACTACTGCCATGTCAAAGCTGTCTGAAGTAAAATTTCATAGTGCTAGGCTAAATATCTAAATAGTATGAGTACAATTCGGAAACTGTTATAACTGTTACCTACCGACTCTCCCCTACTTGCAATTTCATGGTGGGATGTAAACACCAACACCTATTTTGTGGAAATGTCTTGGAGGGTCCAGCAAAAGCCTAATCCTGGCTGTTATTTCCAGGAACATACAGCATTATCCATGTTTTCTTGAACTTCAGTTATCATTATTACTATGTCCACATATTATAATGCCAGATATTCCCAAGAAAATACCTGCACTCACTCATGACCAGACATGTGAGATGTAATATATATGTGTGTGTGTGTGTTGTGTATGTTAAAATGTGTCAGTATTGATTGGCCTACTTACACCACTGCATCCACGGGACACAATCCTTTCTTCTCTACGCGATAGTGATCAACCAGGCCCACACGGATTATTGTATTTGTTGTTGTCAAACAACATGTATGCACACTTTCAAATTCTGTTAAAATCGGAAAAGACATTTTACATCAAAATGTACAAACTTTAACCAAAGGCTCAGTGATTCTTATTTATTTTACTTTGTACAGTCTGTTGAACTGGAAATTAAGTTGGCCTCCCATGACAGTACAACAAAACAATGCATGGTTGTTGTTTTTAGGAAAATTGATATTTTTATATATTATTAATCGTATATTAAGATTGCATATTGTAATGCCCAGACCCACTATGATACACAATTTGTTGTCTAGATTTTCCCAGTTTTTCATTTTGCAGATGTATTTATATGGAGCCCTATATACCTGGTTCAGCTCGCTCTTTGCTCCTTTCCTGGCAATGACCCCTCTGGGATTCTGGTTCATTCCATTTCCTCACCATTGCCTGTACACTGTCTCTCTGAGCCACACATGAATGATTGCCAGTGTTAGAAAGAACATTTCTCACCTTGCCCAGGGGAAGCGGACCGCAGCAGTACAGCGAGGCACATGAATGCAGCAGCGAGGGTCGTCATCTTCTCTTTTGGCTTTCTGATTTCTGACTTTCATCAGACCACCGGCATCGCTTTTTAAATGCTCACTGTACTTTTCCTCTAAAAGACCGCCCCCCCCCCCCACCCCATGCCCAAGCCCCAAGCCACCACTACAAGCCATAGTAACTTTATTACCAAAGGCCAAAGTGGGCAGGGCCACAGGTTCTGTTCCAGTGATGAAGACAAACACAAAATGACGACTGTGGCTGTACCCATATTTGTTCAAATTCATACGTACTTCTTTATCTGAAATAAAGGCAGATAACAAAGAACATTTAATATTCAACTGTGAAAGAATTACAAAAGTATGTATCCAAAATAGCAGATTACATTTTCCAGTTCAATTTCAGAATGTAAAACACATACTATAAAACCTGACGTGATAAAAGTTTGTAAAGCCATTCACTGGACTACACTTGGTATAGTGCTACACACCACCATCAAACGCACTGGTGCTTGATAAATATGTAGCCCTCCTAATGCACATCAAGACACTAAGAGGCCATTTCCTGAGTTCACTTAGTATAAAGTAATACTGACAGGTCCCCAATATATTAAAATAAATCAGTTAAGAATTACTAGCTAGAAGTGAATGAAGATGCTATTTGCTTTAAAAAAAAACACCATTTATTGGTAAATTAAAAATAATAATAATAATAATAATAATAAAGGTGTTGACCACTAGACTGAGTGTAATTAACAGTTTTGTTCTCTCGTCTCGTCCACTTCAACATATGATCCTTTGAGCCAGATGTCGGTAGTTTCAGTGGAATGAAGATGTCTCAAGACCATGTGGAGGAAAATCTCCTCTTAGGTTTGATGGGTGAGTCGTGATGGAAGAATAAAGACTAAAAATTATGATTTCTTCTAATAATCTTTTTATTCTCTTTCAATCAATAATCCTGTTCATGTACGTAGGCCTACGGGAGGTCTCCAGTACCATAAAGACACATAGAGAGCTTCCTCGAATTATGTTTTACATCCTTTTTATACAACCAGATCTCCTCCTACCATGGTGTATCTTCCCTTTAAAATAACCAATCCCAGCCTAGGTCAAACTTATGTTTCACCAGTTAGTTTAACAATTATATAATCTTCAATTTTAATCAATGACAGATATTTCACTACACACACTTACAGAGGAATGTATATGCATGACTTGAATAACAAGTATTTGTTCTCATAATTAACAATTGTTTAATCTTCCAGTTCCAAAGTACATGCACTTTAAATGCATTCAATACATGCTGAAATCCAAATGAAATATTTAACTCATATACACACCACCATGTTCTAACAGACTATGTTTATATCATTACCGTTGCTGTTAATACTTTGCTTTTCATTCCTGTATTTTAATAGAATATAATCTATGCAATTAATGGATATAGCAAATCAGTTCTTTCTAGGTTGGTGTCCTTTCTCTTCTCTTGCAGCTCAAAGGTCTTGTTTCCCAACAGAAGTTACTTACAAAATTCCACTAAGTAAATGTTTACATTTTTGCACCTGCAATCCCAGCAACTGGGGTTCAAAGGTTCTCTAGGTAGTATGCATCAGCAGTGTACAAGGAGGCCACTGTCTTTCCTTAGTTACAAATTCTTAGACATAACACAGAATACCTGCTGTTCTTCATTGATCTTCCCATAATCACATACATTTAAATATATTTTTAGTAATATATCTAATATATCAGTACAATCTTTAATAAGAAGAAATTTAAAAACATTAAAAGAATGAAGGAGAAGCATACTTCCACAACCAGAATAGAGATGTACGCCCTAGACGCCACGTACGTCCCCCAGGCTGACTGGAGGACTACGATGTCACTTTCCCTGGTCCCAAGCAACCTCCACTACTTACCCCCTTGCATCACCTTGTACATCATCTAGAAACCAGAGAACAGCTACCACACAGTAAAATGGAGGGATTCGCTGAGCTCACGCACCTCACACCCCAGCAAAAATACAGGCAATGGAGCACAGTGACTGACGAATCAAGCCAACAGTTCACACTCAGTGCTGAACCAGCCCTAAGCCCTAGATGGATTGGACCAACTGAAACTGCCTACAAGGGCACAATAGCCCAATTGTACCCCCTGCAGCAACGGCTCCTCCAGAAAATTTAAGGACAATTAGTGGCTGCAGCCAACACCAAAACTAACTGGCTGATGACTGCTGGTGGCCGTGGTTGGGACTACATAAATGACCGCCCTCAAAAAAACTACAATACCCTGGAGTCTGTGTGCAGGTCAGCACACCTGAGGGAAATCAAGTCCAGTGATTGTCTCAAGGGAGACCTATTTCTTCACCATTGTTAACAAACAGAGGGAGGGAAGTGATGGAAGGAAGCTTGCCTGTGGGCTCTCCTGGTAAACCCTCAATAGCTGGTAAAACCTACTATTTTTGAGTTTTTGTCCACTTACTGACAATTTTTGGAGTTTTTCAAAGGCTTTGTGTTTTCATTGCTGAAGAGACCTTTTTTCCATTAATGCTTTTTTTAATGAAGAAGCTTTTCGAGTTAACCTTTTTTCAACCCTTTTGACTAAATTAAAGGCTTTACCTTTTGAAGCCCTGGTTTTGTGTACTTCTTTACATCTTTTACATTACCCATGCCTGACACCCTGACAACCAACCTCGCATGGTATCGCATATGGTGGAAAATGCGGACATGTCTGGTTTATGTGTTGATGTCAAAAGTATTTACAGAAGACTTCAGCAGTAAGTTATCTAAGCTGTCTATAAGTTAGAAACAACTGTAGAAACAACTCCTA
Source organism: Anguilla anguilla (assembly GCF_013347855.1). Taxonomy (NCBI): domain Eukaryota; kingdom Metazoa; phylum Chordata; class Actinopteri; order Anguilliformes; family Anguillidae; genus Anguilla; species Anguilla anguilla. Next base: position 21,419,264 of record NC_049206.1, on the reverse strand, counting down.
GATGAAACTACTCATTGAGAGCAATAGAGCAGAATGAAACAAATCTGGCTCTCTTGGAGGAACAAAGGAAAGCTAGTGTCTTGAAGGCCCAGGAATTGCAATGGCAAAAAAAGGAAGCCGCCAAAGGACACACAGCAGGTCCCCAACTAATCCATGCCAGTGAGTTCATTCCTAAAATAGGAGTAACGGATGATGTTGAAGTGTACCTTCATGCTTTTGAAACCACTGCAGCCAGGTGAAAGTGACCCAAAACTCATTCGTATCACAAAAAAAATAGCTTCAGCCAGAAACAAAAAATCAGCTGCAATGCTTGAAACCATTGTGGTGGATCGTTATCTATGGGTCTTGCCTTATGAAGCAAAAAGGGTCATCAGCCAAAGCCTGCTGTCCACAGCCACTGAGTTAGTAGAAGCAGTAGAGCAGTATCAGGCCACAGATGGTATGCTTAATGCTTCCGGGAAGGAACCCGTCAGTTCTCCCCAATACGGCTAGAAGTAGCCCACCCAAAAAAAAGACAAATCCCCCAAACTGGTCACTCCAATGGCCTACATTTCACCAAGAGTGTTCGGAGGCTAACCTGTACAGTGGAAAGGAGTCCTGGACAGTTAACCATGGAAATGCTATTGGTGTGGTGATGTTGGGCACATCACTTGTCAGTGATGAGGCCTTACTTGATTCTGGTAGCATGATCACCCTTGCGCATAACTCTATAGTGGACCCTTCATGCCTGTCCCAAAGTCTCTCCCAGTCTCATGTGTTCACGGAGACACCAGGGAATACCCCACCATTGAGCTAACCTTGACCACCACTCTGGGAACCGCTCAAACAGTGGTTTCAAACGTTCTGCCATTCTTTGGACCCTTGTAACAAGGTCATGTACCCTTTATAACAGGGTCTTTTAAAAGCATGGGTACTCCATCATCTAGGTCACATCACAATAGCATCATGTGACACTGCTTCCCCTCATGGATGGCTGAGGGGAAGCAGGGTCACATTTTGATACTGAAGTGTAAATTTTGAGTGAAAATTTTGATACTGATTCCCGCTCCCGTCTGCTGTCTGTCCTGGCCCCTCGCTGGTGGAATGACCTCCCCGTGATGGTCAGAACAGCAGAGAATCTGACTACATTCAAAAGCAGACTAAAGACTCATCTCTTCAGGCTGCACCTCTCCCCACCCCTCCCTAGCCTATAGTTTAGCTCAATGTACCTAGTTAGGCTAATACGATCACGTTAGTTTTTATTTGGCAGGATTGTTTTTGTCTGATTCTGATTAGGCAAATGTGATTTCAGTGCTAGTTTGGACTTGGCAGGATTGTTTGTTTGTTTGCTGAACAGGTTACTCTACAGGGTTGGAATCCTGATCTATGTGGTCACTTCTGGCACTACGATGTTTACTTAACTCTAGTATGTTTCTTTTGCACCTCTGCACCTTGAACTAATGCACTTGTTGTACGTCGCTCTGGATAAGAGCGTCTGCTAAATGCCTGTAATGTAATGTAATGTAATGTAATACTGAAGCACATGGTGAACATATTGTTTGAGGTGTGTGTGTGTGTGTGTGTACTTGTGTACATGATGGAGTGTTTACTGAAGTACAATAGGAGACTTGGGGTACATGTAAAATTGCACAGACAAAATATCACAATATGCAAAATATCACAATAGTCAATAGAAACACACTGAAGTCACTGGAAGGGGTCCAAAACTGACCACAGCCTAATCCAGTTTTGTGACAGGAGTGGAATAGGTTGTAAAATGAAGCACATAGATCCCTTGATGAAAATAGATGCTTTAACAAAGCAAAATGTACAATAACAAAAGTGGAAGAGGTCTGAATCCTTGAAACTTCTAAATAAAGCAAGTTTCATTTCTTTGTGATTCACATTCAAGCTGATTTGATTTGCTCTGATGTGTGCTTTGTTTCATAACATGCAGTGCATAAGTTGTCCACCAGATGGACTCTTTTTGGAAGTTTTACAGGGCTTTGCTGCATTAAACATAAACTTCTCCCACAATGTGCTTAGCGTTAACTAGCCTTGTTCATTCTGTAGAATATTTTGTCTTGTGTCAGAGTAAAATCCATTGAGTTCCTCTCTCTAAGCCAACTCCCTAAGCCAAGGTTGTGCAGGTGCATCCACCGGACTGGACCTGCTGTGAATAGTAGGGAAATGCATTGAAAACATACCCCGTTGTGTAACTGGAGCTCAAAAGGAATTCCATTTTCTGCTTATACTGAAAGGCATAACAGACTGCTTTACCTTACTGCCCCATAGGCTTAAACTTGGGCTGATTAGTCTTGTAAACTGTTGATTACTGTATCAAATTTCTTTCATTTTTCTTGGAATTACCCAATTACCCACTCATAGCTGATGACTGAGGGGAAGCAGTGTCACATGATGCTATTGTGATGTCACCTAGATGACGGAGAACCCATGCTTTTACAAGACTTTTTAAAGGGTACATGACCTTGTTACAAGGATCCAAAGAATGTCAGAAAGTCTGTAACTCAGTAGCCCCAGTGGTTAAGGGAGGTATCGAATCTTTAAAAAAATATAATGTCAAACGAAAGATTCCCCATTGAAGCTGCACAGGTGGGATAGGAGTACAATTTAATCCATAGCATATAGTCTTAAAAATTACTTTATACTATACCAAGTCTTTTTTCAGGGATCAATACTTTTTTCAAAGCTCACAGTGTGAGGCTGGAGCTGGTACACTGGCGAGCCTGTGTGTGGTGTGTCCCTACCAGGAATGAGCATACAGGATGGCTGTGTCCTGCACTCAGTCTAAGAAGGCCTGGCCTTGTAGAGTCATGCACAGATCTGGTGCAGCGCATTTCATTTATTGGAGCAAGACAATTACTTTTATTTCCGTCTTAAGATGACTACACTTGTGATGTTGATAATGGTGTGGCCAGGATGTGAATTACAGCTATGTTACAGCCACAACTATGATGCCTAATTATAGAAATAGCCTACATTACAATACAATACAGATTTATCAAGGCTTTTTTCTTATAGTTTGATATACCTTACTCACAATAAGCTCGTAAGTTGTCTCGTCTGTTGTGATGGGACATCATTGTGTCATAAGCAGCAGGATGTTAGACTATTACAGATGTATTTATATTCTAGTTTAGTTAGTTCGCTGCAGACAGTAATAACATGTGACAATGATGCTGTCATATTCAGCTTTCAACTGTACTAATTGCAACTTGTGCGAGTCCAATGTGATACTTTACCAGCAAGTTTTCAATCTACTGTACCTTTAATAAGTGAGCTTACTTCATTTAAGTGACACTTTTTGTTTCAACTGCAAGGTGTGATATTGGTCAGGGTAATTTTTAAGACCCCTTATCAAAGCGGTTCCTTGCTTATTTTCTGTTTGATGATTCTCCTATTAACATAACAATGCATGTCTATGTACAGTGGGAAGAAACACCTGGGGACACGTGGGGGAAAAGTTTTCTCTTTGTCAGTCGCCCACGTTTTTAGATGTGTGGTTATGCTTCACTTTCTGTTTCGCACACCTACCTCAACCTACTGTTGCTTTTAATAAACTCCTTTTTAATGAGTCAGTCGCTTTATGAGTGTGTCTGTGTGTGTGCACACGTGTGTGCTCATGTGAATGTGTGTGTGTGCACACGTGTGTGCTCATGTGCATGTGCGTGTGCTCATGTGCATGTGTTTGTGTGTGTGTGTGTGTGTGTAAATGTTTGACACTCCCCTTTTAATGAGAAAATGACAAGCAAAACAAATTACCAGAAATTTCAAAGTGATCTTACAGTCACCCTCTCTTACAGTAAGCTACAGTTGCTAAACAGACAGCTTGTAATGACTATGAAAATGCCACAGGTTCATGCTAAAGGTTTCTGTTGCTAAGAGCATCTACTTTATCTCTGCCCAATTTCGTTGGAACATTAACACCGACTGGATGAGGAAATTACCCAGTATTTCAATATGGCCAATTAAGACTAACTATGGGGTATGTGCAGGAAACAAGCCATGCAAATGTTATGTCTAGAATGGGAGTTACTCTTATGCTCTGCGCACATAAAGGAAACTTGTACAGCTTCTTCCATTTGCTAGCAAAACCCCCCACGCCTGCTTTCCGCTGGCTGTACAACTGACCACAGGCACTACTAATCAGAGGGTGTGATAGCTGGTGTCTCAACTCTTTCTGTCTGTCGGTCAGAAGAGGAAATTACATTTACAACTGACTGCCTTATACCCCCAACAACCACTACAATGTGTTATCATGATGGGTTTCAGTTCTTAGGTCTGTTACGCTGTCTGTACAGAAGCATGGTGTTAACATGTCCATATGTTGCAGCTGTGTATGTGTACTGCGTGCTATGTTTCATTTACCGAGCGCCAGTGCTTTTTGTTGGTGGTGTGCAACACTATACATTGACTCGAGTAAATGGCTTCATGAACTTTTATCAAGCTAGGTTTTATTGTACAAGTATTCAGAAACTCACCATTTTATGAATTGGAAATGTAAATAAAGTTATTTTAGATATATACTTATTTAGTATTTTTTTCATAGCTGAATATAAAGTGTTCTTTGTTATCTGGTTGTATTTCAGATAAAGAAGTACAAATTAACTTTCACAAACATTTAAAAAACCTCCATTTGCTTTTACAGCGGCTCACACGATTGTCTCACTGCCATCTACAGTACATACACTGCATTACTGCATTAAACGAAAACTTCTCCCACAATGTTCTGAGCATTAAGTTTAGGAAAAAATTTTGTCACAGGTTGAGTGTGAAGCTGCTGCTGGGTGGCTCATCCTGTCAAGGCGCTGTTCCAGAGTACGGCCGGGCCACGAGGTCTGTTCCCAAATCTGGACGCTGTTAACTGTGACCAGTAGCCTCAGAAGGCAATGCATAACTGGCATTGGCATTGCCCAGCGAGGGAGATTTTTGACCAAACGGTATGCCGATGTCTCAGCGCACACCAGGGACCCCAGCTGGCCGTTTGTGTGCTTTGCGTCCAGCCCATTGAGCTGCACATGGTGTGTCTTCTGAAGAAGAAGCAGCAGCATCATCATCATCATCATCACATGCTTTGGAGGGGAGCTCATGATTTTAGGCCTTGTCGAATCACCAACAGAGGGTGTGAGAATGCACACACCACACATGAGCTGAGGTGGAGAGGGAGAGAGAGACTTTTCAACCAATCAAATCCAGGGACGATTATTTGTCAGGCTGACAGAGCCAGGGTGGGAATTTCGCCATGACAACGGGGAAGCCCCTACACTTTGCGATGAGTGTCATGGGATCTTACATGACCATAGTGATTCAGGATCTTGATTTAATTTCTCATCCTAAAGACGCCGCTCCTACAGCACAGTGTTCCCCTAACTCAGTGGTTCTTAACCTTGTTGGAGGCACCGAACCCCACCAGTTTCATATGCTCATTCACCGAACCCTTCTTTAGTAAAAAATAGTGTGTGTGCCCACTAACTGCAGACTAGACTGAGGGGTGGACCTCTGCGGCGGAGGCTCCACCGAACCCCTGAGACAGACTCACCGAACCCCTAGGGTTCGACCGAACCCAGGTTAAGAACCACTGCCCTAACTGCACTGGGGCATTGTGTTTTATTAGACGGGAGGGAACCTGTACTGGTCTACCAACACCACTTCCAGTAGCAACTTGCCCATGCCTGCTAGCTTCAACAGTTCAGCAGGAGCATGGTTTATGGTGTTATGGCTTTTGGCCTGAATACTGAATACTCGATAATAAATATTCTGCATAGTAAATTTCAAAAGGCCAAAATGATCAAATTTTGGAATTATAATAACAAAAGTAAAAACATTTATGTTATATAACTTAACTACTCAATTACATAGATAATCATTTGTAATATGAAAGGAATTACATTATGTTCCATAACACATACTGTACGTTAAGGTTGATGATTTTGATTGTAGTAAAGCCATGACTATTTAACCATTCATAATTCATTTACAAGCTATGCTATGTAATTACATACAGTACATTACACAGTTTCACACAAAGATCCATGACACATGTTTGAAACCATATTTGCAATTTGTGCCATTTGAACAGACCATTGTATTCTGATCAAATTATATTTCTTTTATTCATGTTTTTATTGTCAACAAACACACCAGCTATAGATAGCAATGGTAGGTTACAGTATGTCATCTTTTAGTTTGCCATCTATTACTATTTTGGTTGTGGAACATCCTATAATAAAAATAAGCCTTCGATGTGTTTGGTTAGATCTGACAATCCACTGAGACAGGAGCAGAGTGAGCTCACAATGACTCACAATCTTGACTTTTGGCCTGGATCTACAGAGGCCGGAAGAGCAAAACAAACAGCTGTTGTTAGAAACAGTCACATTTTAAATAAATGAACATGTAACAAGAAGTACCTATACAGGGCGAGAAAATACTACTGTATGTAACAAGCAGTACCTACAGTACTGTATATAGGGATAGTTCAGTTTTTATATATATTATTTCATTTTCGGTACATGCTTTCATTTGGCTCAGACACTTTTTTTTGTGGGCAGTAAATCATATTTTTAATTTACAGATAATTCTGACCACCTGGAATGCCTAGCATTTGGAGATTTGTGGATTTGTGGTTTAATGCAAAAAATAAAGAAAAAAAACGCGTGATATCAAAATCTCCAGAAAGTGAACCATATCTTTTAAATTGCGATTGTTATACATGTTCATACTGCCTTCTAACTGCATAAGTATAGCACTGAGGGAAGTCTAACCACTCACTGGTAATGGAGTATAACAAGTCCTTAAGATTGAGTTGCCATTGGACTAAATTGACAGACTTTGTGTTCAGCAATGCAAAATATATGGCAAACCTACGAAAAACAGCAGCAAATAGCAGAGTGATCCTGTTCCTTGGTGTCTTTATTGTCTGAATTATCAAACAAATTCAAAATCAAATGTTAGTTTCCCTCACTTGAAACTATTTGTCTCAAGGGGATTTCCTGCTCTACGTAGAGAGTCCAAGAGGAACTATCTATGGAACCTCAAACTATTATTAGCCTTCTTGTTCTTTTTATGAATGAAGAATTTTCCCTCTTTGATATTTATAGAACTATGGATACAGATACGTCACATCCACTGCCTTTGTGTCGTCGGCCTGGTATTCAACCCAATTCGTTGAAAAACCAAAAAAACAAGATAGAATACCAGCTGTCACATTTAATTCTCAGAACAGATAGAGCAAATGTCTGTCTTTATTTTCACCTGTTTGGTTGGAATTATATATGTCAAGGTTGGTCAGTGAAGAGGCATACAAGTCTGTATGACACACTAGATATTGCAACCCTCCACACGTCTTCACTACCCCAGTCTGCTTAATACCTCAATCAACATACTGTTAAATAAAAATGGAGGTATTCCTACTTAAAAAAAAAAATTAACTAGCCCGGATAAAGTGTGCGTGGCCTGATAGTAAGGAACTCCCTTTTAATAATAGATCATCCGCCCACCACCCCTTGTCATCAGCCAAATTTAAACAGACATTCAGTGTTTCCATTTACAAATCCCATGGGTGTAGGCTACTCCTTCAAAGGTATGACTTGACTTCCCCATTTTAATGATATAAGAGCCATTCAGCTCTCAAGCCAATTCAATCTTCGAGCAGCTAACTGGAAAAAACCTGCCTTCATTCAAAGGACCCCAGGACTCACACACAAAAAAACTGGATTCCACAACTATGTCTCTCACTGTCAAAGTGCTTGCATCTTGGCTTTGCGTAGTCATGCTACTGTCGGCTTGTACACATTGTGGTGAGTATAAGAATATATACTCTATCTATAGATGTTATTAATTGCAGATGCTGAATATGGAAATTCTCAAAAACCAACATTTGCCTGGCCATATTGGACTATACTGATACCAGTGCCAATACCAGCCTAATTTACATTATAGTATAAATGTGAACTGTTTCCACATGAAGACATAGATGAGTACAGACTTATGAAAACAAAATGCTACAAATTGTATTTGCATTACAAAATAATTCAACTTGCTGACTTTATTATTAGGCAGATAGCATGAGCCAAGAAAGCTACTAAGTCATTGTATGGCTTTGCTTGTGAGTATAATATATAATAATAAATTATACGTACGAGTTTCAGATAACTACGATTAGGCTACTTTTTTAGCATGACATTTCATTTTAATTTTCTGGTGCATGCACGTTACGTCATCATATTGGCCATCAGGCCTATAATGATGCTTCAAATTACTGTCTATTACCAATACGATTCCAGTATGTTCATGTAGCCAACTTTTTATTTATTTGTTTGTTTATTTGTTTTTTTTTTTTATTCTTTCATTCATTCATATTGTTCTATTATTATACATTGTATTTATTACTGAACATGATTGTAGCTTTTAAAGAACAGTGATCATTTAACCATGCATTCAAAATCAAACTAAGGGCCCCAAAGGTCAAACTAATTTGCACACCACCAATGTTGGCCATTCAAAGGAAGAGTTTGAAGTTTGAAATAGTTCCACTGTGTTTGCTGTATACTAGACAAATGGAGGAAAACTTTGAAAGCAAAAGTAGGCAGAAGTGTTATGTTTCTATATAAATAATTCTTTGTGTTTTCCAGACCCTATCAAGGTAAATGACTGCTGTACGGGCGTCAGCAACCGCTTCATAAGGACAAACATCACAAGCTGCAAGATTCAGGCTCCTTCTCACCCCTGTGTTCAAGCAGTCATGTAAGAGAAAAAAAACTAGTGCCGAATCTCTCTCACCATCTCTCTCTCTCTCTCTCTCTCTTTATCCTTCACCATCTCTCGCTTTCTCACCATCTGCTGCTGCTTCCCTTTCCTAGATTGGTCTGTTCATTTCTCAGCATTTTTTAAATGCTAGATATCAGGTTGATAGTCAGCTAGTAGAACTGAATTAAGAAAATAAATGGCCACCAGCTTTATTAGCCTGCTCACAATAATAAAAATAATTATGTTGCTAAAACATTTTATATCACAAAAACGAGATATAACTTGCTTAGAAACAAATTTGATTGACTATTAGTGACTATTATCATTATGAGCTATGTTTGTTGCTTTTTCACTTTCTCAGGTTTACATTTGTTTTTGTTTTTGCATTTGGTATTCATGTGGACAACATTTCCCAAATGAGGGTATGTAGTGCCAGTAATGATTTCCTTTCCCCCTTCTCTACATTTTCCATAGATTCGCCAGCGAGGGCAAAGAGTACTGCTGCTCCCCAAGAGCTCCATGGGTGAGAGCCAAGATGATAGATTTAAAAAAGGTTAGTGCCCCTGCTATTTAATTTTTTTAAATGTTAATTTCCCTGCAAGCTGAGGAAGTACCACTGATATCATCTACTTTTAGGTCGGCTTTATACTGCACAACTTTCGTGTAATTTTTATCTTTTAAAACTTGAACAAAGTGAGATTTGCACGCTTGGTATAGTGCTCCAAAAATTAAGCTTTAATGCAGCAGTTAGCATTTCGGCTAGCGAGCCTTCATCAGAAGAGCCTTAAAGCTTTACTGCAATTGAGTTGTACCATGCAAACGCACTTGTAATTTATTTGCAACTCAGCTGCGGCAAGTTGCAAACTTCTCACCCTTGTGAGACTAATTTCATGCAACAGCCAATCAAAATACAGAAAATGTGTGATGTCAATGCTTGGTAGACACTGTTGCGCCTTCTGCGTTTGTTACTCAGATTAAACTGCAGTTAATTATTCCTTGATAATACAACTGCATAGTTATGCCACTAGGGGGCAATAAAACTATTTTACCATACACTATATTATCATAACATATAGGCCTACTGTTAAGTCAGATAGAAGAAACAGTTGCCTACCATAGGCTTATCGGATCAAGTTCCTCGAATAATCTATGATATAATCTCTTTTGAGCAACCTGTCAACCTGTTGAGCAACCTGTCATTTTTTTGGACTAGACATCATCATCTTGTACCAAAGCATCATTGCACAAATAGTCCTCTTCCAGCTTTCCAATGCAACCATAAGTGAATGAAACTCAGAAGTTTATACAAAGTAGCAATTTTTGTGTAAAATGATAAAATGACAATATGTTAATAACTACAGCATTAAAAAGGTTTATATTGCATTGGAATTTTAACTGGCTTTTCAAGAAGTTCCTGTTTCAGTTTCATTCCTATTGAATATCCTTCAAATCTGCATTTCTTTGGTCCACATAATAAACCACAGTTCTGCTATTACTCTGTGTCGCTCAGAGTGTGTCAGACATTTTTCTGACGGTAGTCAAGATAAACTCAACAAGTGGATGAAAACAAAGCTAGAGACCCTAAGTCAGAAATCCACAACAGTGGCCTTAAAAAGCAACATGATTTGGGTCTGCTTGTTTGCGTGCTCACCATATAATCAAAACTCAGTTTAGACTCAAGAAATTAGGTGAGGTAAGTTACTGTAGTTGGGTTGCAAATAGATTTAATTAGTCAATTAATTTCTGATAAATGGTCTGATAAAATTTGCCATCACTAGCATTTACAGACAGAGCATACTCTCTCTCTCATCACACTTGAGTGCTCCCACTGTCGTTTTTGAACATTAGAAAATTCAGTGGTTATGATCTGCTGACAGGGTGCCAGTGTAGCTCTTTATTTATACAGTTTATGCCTGTTTATGTGAAATAATTGCTTCATTAAATCTAACTTCCTTTTGCTCTTTTCTTTCCTTCTTCATTTCTGGATTTCATTTTATCATTCAGAAAGGGAATCCGTGCACGGTGTGGCAGAAACAGAGATAACTCGGGGAAAGTCAAACACAGAAGCTGTGTCTCTTCACCCTGTGACAGACATCTTGTTCCGTCCTCTCCACGTGGAGAAGCTGAAGTGGTGGCCACTGCCAAGACCCCTGTGTGAAGTCCTCTACATCAAGCAGCAATCAATGTTGCCAGATACCTGGGATTTCATTCCCCCAATTTATTCTTCAAATCCACCACTCTCCAATCTGGCTACCTTTGCAAAATTGCTCAGTCTATTTTGTGGAGTTCCTCCACGTAACTAAGCAGTCTTCTGTGTTGAGCTTCCATCATGGTCTGGTCTCCTGTGGTCTACATCATGTTACAGTCGTGTGGAAGCATCATGGTCCTAGACACCAAATGGCAGCTTGCTCCTCAAAGGCAAATATCCTCTTGTTACCAGATCCAGCTCTTTTATAGACCTTCTCCATGTTCTCCCTAAATTAATGTATATATTTTACTAAATACTATTGACAGTTATTTATTTGTGACTCAAATATTTATTTAAAATACCTATTTATTTATCTGTAATAAATTGTACTTTTGTTGATGTATCATCTTGTTTCTCTATGCATTGAATGGGTCATCTCTTCTCATTATCTTTTTTTATGTTTTTTAGTCATACTACTTAATGTTAATATTTTGTGTGTGTTAAATAATGTGTGTAATATGACTCTTAGATTTGTAGTTTTTAGCTTTGTAATATGTGCTTTGGAAAGGTAAGGGTTATGCTTTCATTAAGCAATCTGTTACTGAAAGTGTTGTGCGCTCCATGTACTTTTGTGGTTATCCCATTTCGCAGTCATATGACACTGAGACTGAGAACTACATAATGGGTAGAACTGCTGTGTGCTGTCAATTAATGATCAAGCAGTTAGGAGAGTTTTCTTTTCATCATAAAGCAGCACGACCGGCTCAAAATATCAAAGTCCCTGGTAGCTCCATTCATGTTCTAAGTATGTGAGGTCTCAATCATCCATTACTACTAATTCACACTACATATGCAATTTACATTACTCAATTTACAGCCCCCACCTCCTTTGTAATTTAAAAAATTTTGTCTGAGTAATGATTCGCTCTGTGTCTATTCATGGAGTCATTTCCAAATGCATTACAAGCTGAACATGTGGTACAAATGCCTTTCAATAACGCACATGAAACAAAACTCTTAGCATTGTTTCTAGTCCTCGTGAAGTACTTATGATTTTATGCTTGAATGTGCAATATAACAGCATTCCTCTCAAAATGTTTTCTTTATTCACTGGAATGAAGACTCAGCAAACTGATGGTACTTCATATTAGTATTGCCTGGCTCTTTATTTTGTTGAGCCCCAGCACAGAAAATTGTTCGTGCAGCCCTGCTGGGAACCCCTGATCTTAGCAGTAGATTAAGCATAACCTTGGGGCATGGCATTATATTTAAATCAATTAAACCCAAAGCTGCACACCCAGCACTTAGCTGACCTATCAACTTCCTCTTTCTAACACCAAGATCTTGTGGCCTGCACTTGTCCAAAGAAGGCAGTTCATCAAATGTCCGGAAAAAAAATCCATACCCTGAGTCAGAATATTAGTCTGAATAAAGGACAAACCAGATGAAAACTATGAGCAATCATTTCCATCCTTACTTAATCATTATGAGTCGCAAATAAATTATTCAGACTCACATTTACCTAGAATTACAGCCCTTGACCCCTTTGGGGTTATCTCTGAGACAATGACCTTGCAATTCAACCAAACTACGTTGTCCTGAAATTTGAGTCATAATTAAACAACAGGGTTAGTTTTTCTATTCACTAAATCATTTTGTTCACGCAAGTTTCTATTCACAAACACATTTTGTTCACACGAGTTCAGCAATCCCATAAATAAACTCACCACACAGTGCTGGTGAGGAAGAAAGTAATACTTGCATTTGTCACACACAACACCCGGTCTTCACTCCATATCCAATTAAAAATTCCCCAAACCAACACCTCCCTCGGTCTTGCATCATTTCAATCTGCTGCTGCCTGCAACTGGAATGCTCTGCAATAAACCCTAAAACTGGATACATTTACTACCATTTCTACCTTCAAAGATGCCATCTCAGACATTCTCACAGATTTCTGCAACTGTTTTCTGCCATGCAATATCCCCATAACACTCTTATGGGATTTTCTCTCCATATCTTGTTTGTTGACTGTTGTTTGCTTGCCTGTGTTTTCATGTTACTATGTTTAGTTGTTATTACTGATGTATTTTGTGCTTTTAACATGCTTTTATCTTCTAGCCCACCTCCCCTTCCCTTAAGTGGCTTTTATCGCTTGCCAGGCCGCCATTGTAAATAAGAATTTGTTCTTAATGATTTGCCGGGTGAAATAAAGGTGAAATGAAGAAAAAAAAATATTGTAAATCAAAGTTAAGGACAAATGCTGATTGAACTGTTTATGGTGAGCTTCATACAATAATATGCAGCATGATCCTCTTAGGAAGTGATCACTGACTGCAGTGGGCTTTGTAGAAGCTACCTCCTGGCATTGATCAAGATGTTCATATTCATACATATCAACAGCAACAGCTCCGTATTATTCAAGGTGGCTTCTTAAACAAACTGCCTGAATTTAGCGCTGACACAGTCACAAAAATGAACTATGACAAGCTTACAACAAGTTTTTACAACAAAGTTTATAACAGACGCCAGTGTCATGAGCAACTTCGGCCAGTTATGGCTAATTTATTGGCCAGTCCTATATCCAATGTCTGTGACACACAGGGCATGGGGAACCATCACAATCTTCTTTCGGGCTCATTAACTGACTCACTCATTAACATTGCAACAGAGGACAGTAGAGCTAGAGAAGAGCTTCCCCTTTTGCAAGGGGTTGGCGGGGACACCCAGCACCCCTCCTGTGGAAAAATCTGTCCCTGGGTGGGTCAGATGACTCAAATGTACAGTCGGCATATGTGGGTAGGTCTTCCTGTCATAAAGTCTGTGTATTGCCGACTACGCCACTCTGCCCTACTGATCTTAGGGGACCACAACGGTTTCACATATAATTTTCTGCTTTTCATGAAATATCTGTTTATTAAGGGGCATGATAATATGGCAAGCGGTAGTAACTAGCCATTAATATTTGCCGTGAAAAAGTATTTGCCGCATGCCTGATTTCCTCTATTATTGCATATTTGTCATGATTAATGGTTTCATATCTTTAGACAAAACATAATAGTCTACAAAGGGAAACTGAGTGAATGCAAACCACTTTTTAAAAAATTATTATTTCATTTATTCAACACCCATGTCACCCAAGTGAGAAAATAATTTCCCCTTTAGTTATTCAATCAACCAATTAATAAGATTTAATTCATAATTGGATTCAGCTGACTGAACACAGCCAGGCTTGATTACAGCCAGCCCTGTTCAATCTAAACCTCACTCATATTGAGCCTTATCATCAGAATGAAGTAGTCACCAAAACGTTTCTACAAGCACACTATGCCACGATTAATGTAAATTCCAGAAGACATGAGAAAAAAGTTTTTAAGTATATCATTCTGAAAAGGGCTACAAGGCCATTTCTAAGACTCGTCCAGGAAGTCACAAAATATCCCAGAAGAACTGTAGGCTTCTCTAGTCTCAGCTAAATTCATCACATCACAATAAGACTAGGCAAAAAAGTGCTGGAGAAAAAGTTCCTGGATGATCTTTTAGCCTTTTGGTATAATGTTCTGACAGATGAGTCAAAAGTGAAACTTTTTGGATGACAGGGATCTCATTAGGTCTGGTGTAAAGCATTTCACAGTAAGAACATCAGACCACCAGTCAAACATGGTGGTGTTATTGTGACGTGAGGATGCTTTGCTGCCTCGGGACCTGGACGACTTGCTCTGTACCTGAAAACTCTTAATGGAATGGTATCGGCAAAGTCCTGACTTGATCCCAATATAGATGCTGTGGCAGGACCTGAAATGAGCAGTTCATATTCAAAAACATACACATTTGCCTGAGTTAAAGCAGTTCTGCGAGGAAGAATTCTCAAATTATCAAATTGTAAGAAGCATTTGGTTGCAGTTATTGCTGCTTAAGCTGGTGCAACCAGTTATTACGTTTAAGTTGGCGATTACTTTCTCGCATTGGTGATATGAGTGTTAAATAACGTTTCTCATTAAATAAATCAAATAATAATTTTTTTAAATGTGTTTTGCGTTCACTCAGGTTTCATTGTGTAATATTAAATTGTTTCTAAATATCTAAAACTGTCCAGTGTGTGCAGTAATAGAGGAAATAAGAAAGGGGAAAACACTTTTTTTGTGGATTTCCAGATGTCAGGTTTTGGACCAGAATTTCCAATGTGCATTTGTATAGGTCCAATTTGTGGTCCTGACCAGACAATGTACTATTAATATTAGTTTGTAATGAATTTGCATCTCAATCATTACCCTGTCTGTGATCAATTCCAATAGCTACCCTCCCCCAGTGCAGGGGAGATTCCAATAGCTATAGCAACCACAAGAGTTCAAAACACTTTGACATTTAACAGGAAAAATAGCTAAACCAATGCGGTTGAGTCAAAAATGTAAACAATGATGTTTGCAGTGGTGCTACAGAGCAAACCACCATAAGATTACAGACATTTAAATAAAGATTTTAGCTATGATTCATAATCATACGGATCTATTTTTGCATGTTGTATTAACTGAAATGGATCATTGCCCTTTGAACCACTACTTCAATCCAGATTTATGTAACATTATACCCCAGGTTTGTAACCTTAAGACATGATACAGATTCACCCAAAGATGCCCAATATTGGCCAGGGTGGTGAACGCATGGCCAGTAGAGAAACCTGAGATTCCTCTATGCCTGCTATACTAGGGTGCCCGTAATCGACTGGCCGGGACATTTCGGGGAAATCATGCTTCCTTCTCTTTTCTCTCTTCCCTATGTGACGCTGTGTTTGAGAGTTTGGATCCGGAGGGAGGAAATACATCGTGAGGCACATGATACTTTCTGATGTTCGATTCATCAGAATTTTCTTTCACAATTTTTTGCCCCAATTAAACACTTATGATTTTCAAAACCAAAGGAGCAATGTCATATTATTTGTTTAAAAATATCAGTTAACCCAAACAATTATTTGTAAGTACCTTCAATTAAACTCTCTTTGAATGTCCAGAGACTATTTACAGCATACATTTTGTGGTGAACATGAAAGCTCAATGTATAGCATGTGTAGTGGCAAGAGTGTATGCTGATTTTGAATGGTCACACTTGACTTGTCACCAACAGGCTTAATTACATGAGCTTAAAAAATGACATGAGCAAAAATCCCCTGTCAGAGAATCCTGGAATGTTGGGCAGTTTGCCACATAGTTTTTCATAGGATCAAACATCTGTTGAGTACAGTACAGTTCAACAAAGAAATTAGTGTTTTTAATTAATATGAATCAAAAATACATACGACAGTACCACAACAAAGATCTACTGCAACACTGCATGGACCGCAATCTGGAACTTGTCTGTTATTTATATAAAATATATGTCAATTATATGATAAATGAACGCTCAGGTATATCTGACAATATGAGGACCAGAGTTAGGCCAATGAAAGTCAATGAAGACATTGTGATGTTAAAAAAAAAAAGTCAGAGACATAGGCCAAATCTTAGGCTCATTAAAATCAGTTATCAATATATCCGTTTTTCAAGGCCAAAAACTGGAAAGTTCTTGACTGGCAAAGTCAGTCACCTGATCTGAAACCAATTGAACACGTGTTTCACATGCTAAAGAGAAAAGTTAAGCCAGCTAGCCCCAGAAACAAGCAGGAGCTGAACATAGCTTCAGTACAGACCTGGCAGAGCATCACCAGAGCAGATACTCAGCACCTGGTGATGTCCATGGGTCACAGACTGCAGGCAGTCATTGCATGAAAATGATATGCGACAAATGAGTAAACATGATTACTTTGTTTTCCATAACGTTAATATCTCTCAAACATTACAATGCCCTGAAAAGGGGGGCTAGACATAAAAAGAGCTGCAATTCCTATATGGTAAAACCAATACTTATAAAAATACCCTTTAATAAAAGCTCAGAATCTGCAGTTTAACCACATGTGATTACAAACATAAAACTGTGGAGTACAGTGCCAAATCAAGCAAAAAACACCTTTGTCCAAAGCCTTATGGAGGGCAATGTATGTGTATACTGATTTTTATGCCAGTTCTAACAAGTTACTGAGGTTACACAATAAGTCAAACACATTGTCTCTTGTAAGGCATGTTCCATAAACAGTGTAGGCTGCAAAATTAAAACTTTTACTTCCCCCAAGGTGTTGCAAAATGCAAGTTCCTTTTTTCTTGGAATATTAACCATGACCTCATGTCCTGCCTATCTAGAATGAAGGAACGCAGAGGGGGCTTTTTCATGAATGAAGAAAAGTGGCCTAAAGTTCCTCTTTTTGTACAATAAAAGGGGGGTCCCTGCTGATTCACAATCAGTCCGCCTTCTTTGGTTTTGAAGAATCTGAAAGGGAAAACACGAACACTCTTAGAAAGAAGATGCTGGGACCAATCAGGATCATCGCTACCGTTGCGGTCATTTTGTCTCTGACTGTTCTTGGGACAGGTTGGTTTATGACTTTGGTTCCATATTCCATTACATTTTAAATTGCATTTAATTCAGTCTAAAAAAAAGTCTAAAAATACACTGGATTTATTTAATTGAACTGTGGCCAGTGCTTCTATGTGACTTGCTTGCTTTAAATGTACTTGATATATTTGGGTTGTTCACCTGTTTGCAACTTAAACAATGCATGCATTGAATAAATGCAATCAGGTTGAGTACATTCAATAGATGCTTCTTTTTTCTCCCTTTTTCAGTGTGTATGGGTATATTTGACATTGTAATATTTTGAGATTTATTTGATATTTATTATTATTATGATTCAAGTTGTGAGCATTAGTATTCAAAATGCGGAAACTGCTTAAAAGCACACTCTTTTTTATTATTTTATGCATGTTAAGTTATTATATTTATTTGCCTCTTCTGTTATTTGTAAAGTACCAGAGTTTATATCCTGTACCAATGAAACAAAATTCATACCAAAATCATAATTCTTGGTTCTTTCCAGATGGAAACAAGGCTAATGACTGCTGCAAAGAGGTCTCCACTCACAACATAACTGTGCCCATTCTTGGGTACAGAATTCAGCACAAGAATCTACCCTGCGTCAAAGCAGTGATGTAAGTAAGCCTGTCCCTTTTTTTAAAGCTCCATAAGCTTTTATTGCATGATGCCTTAAATAGACAATATTATTGTAAAAATGAAAATTAGCACCTGCCTAAATTTGTACTAAGGAAGACACACTCATTTGATTTGCGAGGCCTTCGTTTCTGCAAAGGAAATGTACAGCAGTAAAAATTTAAAAAAAAAAACAAGATTGTGATCATTCTTTTCTCAAAGATGTTGACTAGAAGTGCACTGAAATATGCTGTCTCATACTTTTTTGTGTATGTACTGTGTAAAGATATGATAACAGTGGCTCTCCTAACCAGTGTACTAATATACAAGTGTACAGTATATTCCATGTTAAGTTCCTCCAAAACCGATCCAAACCAAAAAATCATTTTAAAGAGACTTCAGGAATTTGAAAAGAATCAATGCTTGCAAATCTTGGTGCAAATGCTAATACGAATTTGTTTTTGAGAACATATAATTATATGGCTCTATGAACCATTAATATGAGAATATTCTTTATTTGGATATACATCAGATTGAATTCCAAAAGTGACTTTTCCAAACATGTTAAAACCTTGATAACTCAAATCTACACCGCCTGCAGGTAGAACCCTGTAATTCTAATCTTTTTACTGTACATTTTAAGCATGGCATACTAAATGTATTTTGTCTCTTCAGCTTTCTGACAGAAGAGGGGGAGAAATGCAGCCACTGGAGGGAGAACTGGGTGTTCCAGAAGGTTCAGGAACTTGAGTAAGTAACCAAGGATTTTAACATGATTCATAAGTGATCAGGGGTTTAAAGAAAGAGATAAATGGAGAGTGAACGAGAAAAAAGAAAACTATTCTATAGAATACTGTGAATAGACAATGAAGGAGAAAGGGAAAGGAGAGAATAAAGGAAAAAAAGATACAAATTGAAACTGTTCGGGATTGAATCATCTCTGATAGAGTATGTTTTACTCTGACAGTAAATTTGCTCTGTTTTGCACTAATACACAACCCTGTTAATGAACAGGAGAAATGAATATTGCTAATTGTATGGCGTGGCAGCACGTTGGGCAGGAAAGTGCCCGTGCAAAAAGGCAAAGTCACTGATAAAGAACAGAAAGGAAAGAAAGTCACATGCTGAAAGTCTGACACTGTGTTCTTGTTCCTCAGGAAAGCCCGAAAGAGACAGCTGAAGATCTCTTCACGATAAGAGTGGCACAGGCTGCTGGCATAGCAGAGCTTGTCCGATGACTTCCATATTTATGCATCTTTGAATGATTTGTAGTTTTTTATTTGTAATCTAATTTACTTTAAATTATTGAAATATTGTACACAATAGGTATAACTGGAGTTATTTATTTCTATAAATTATTATTACCGATAGGTATTCTGAGTAAAATATTAATAAAAATGACTTTCACTTTGCACTTGTAGTTATATGTTTTCATTTCCCACTGTATTTAGAGTCAACTGCGTGTTTGTTTTTAAGCAGACCAATGAAATTCCAGACCAATTTCTGTGTAGTGGGTGAAAATATTAAATGGTCAATGAGGATGGCTACTTAGCTTGCCAGCTAAACAATATTATCAACAGACAAAGACAATTTGTGCAAGGTCATTTTTAAATAGTTAGCACTTTACAGTTCTGATAGCACTAAGTTGCTATTCAATTCGCTGCTCTTCAAAGACATGCATGTTAGGTGCGCTCCTGCAGTTGCCCTTGACCAAGGCACTGGCCTCAGAACTTGAGTTGGTCCCCGGGCGCTGCACTGTGGCTACCCACTGCTCCTAAGTAACTAGGATGGGTGAAATGCAGAGGACAAATTACCCCACAGGGTTCAATAAAAAGTATATCTTATCTTATATCTTATCAATTAATTATTTGCACTGTATTTTGCACACATTGGGGAACATTCAAATAACTGAAACTTAAAATTCACAAAAAATGTGCATATATTTTTATCCTTCCTCTTTATTCTGAGAAGTGCCATATCTTAGTAAAGATCAAGTAACACATTTATCACACTGTGCATTGCATGTCTTATCTGGAGAGGTGACACAGTCTCAGCACGTCAGAGTACTAGTCAGAATGATGCTTTGCTGGTGGTGTCTAAACTGTGTGAACACATGGGGTCTGTGGTCTGTGAGCCCTGGAGCTAGAGCTCTGCACATCATACACTCATAACAGAAATTATCAAAAACATATACACAGGAATTCTTCATTCTCGGAAGCACTCAAACTACCTGAAAAACTGAACTCTGCTAACCTCATGGAAACTCATTTCGTTTGAGTAGGCTTATTTTAAGGAATACCCAGATGTGTGTCTGGGTGGTGCATACTGTATATACAGTGCTGAGAAAAAGTATTTGCCCCCTTCCAGATTTCTTCTATTAATGCATATTTGTCACACTGAATGGTTTCAAATCTTTAGACAAAATGTGATACTGGCCAAAGGGCTTGGGGATCTCCCCAGTGCTTTTTTGCAAATGTGAGACGAGCATTCATATTTATCTTGGTTAGCAGTGATTTCCACACTGCTATTCTCCCCCAAATCCCATTTTTGTCCAGTCTTTTTCTTATTGTGGAGTCATGAACACTGAGCTTAACTCAGGCTAAAGAGGCCTGCAGTTCTTTGGATGTTCTTCTGGGATTTTTTCTGACTTCCTAGATGAGTTGTTGTTGTGCCCTTGGAGAAATCTTGGCAGGCCAGCCTCTCCAGGGAAAATTTACCACCATCCCAAGTGTTCTCCATTTGGATATAATGGCTCTCACAGTGGTTCAATGGAATCCCAGAACCTTAGAAATGGCTTTGTAACCTTTTCCAGACTGATATATTGCAACCACGGTTTTCTGGAATTTCCATTGATTGTGGCATAGTGTGTTAGTAGAAACTTTGTGGTGACTGCTTCACTCTGATGTTAAGGTTCAATATGAGGAGGCTTTCAGATTCAACAGGGCTGGCAGTAATCAGGCCTGGCTATGTTCAATCAGCTGAATCTAATAATCAGTTAATTGGTTTATAATCAGGCTAATCGGTTGATTGAGTACCTACAGGGACAATTACTTTTTCACATGGGTGATGTGGGTATTTTATAACCTTCTTCACTAAATAAATGAATTTTTTTAAATTGTGTTAACTCAGTTTCCCTTTGTCTAATATTAATTTTTTTTTTTTTTTATTTCAAAATTTCTGAAATCATTCAGTGCGACCAATGTACAATAATAGTGGAAATCAGGAAGGGGGCAAATACTGGTTCATGGCACTGTAGATAATAATTTACGCAAGCATCCATGGTGATGGTGTATCTGATAGTCAGTTGGCAGGTGTGAAGCACTGGCAGATAAGGTAATGGCATTTGAAACAAAAAATCTGGAGTATATGTTTTTATATTTATGATTTATGACTTATTTTTCATTGTAGTGCTGCATGAAATGCAGACATTCCATGGAAATTTAGGCTCAATTGACTTGACATTGTATCTCTGTATTGTATCGTGCTTACATTTGTGAGGAAGGTAGGCAAGTATTGCATATCTTATTCATTACTGTGACTATGGCAGACTGATATGAACAGAATTTATTAGAAAAGTCACACTGAATGGTTTCAAATCTTTAGACAAAATGTGATACTGGCCAAAGGGCTTGGAGATCTCCCCAGTGCTTTTTTGCAAATGTGAGACGAGCATTCATATTTATCTTGGTTAGCAGTGATTTCCACACAGAATTTAAAAGTTAAATATTTAAAAGTTAAATATGTAGACATGTATTCGACATACTAACACAAGTGTAGAGAACTCACGCAAAGTATTATTTTTAATTTTTGATGGTGTAACAGTGCCTATTGGGCCTCAAAAATGTAACCAGTGTGGATAAAAACTTAAATGCATAATAAGCAAATTTCAGCTCTATTTCTTTTTCAGAGAGATTAATTTTCCGTAAAGACATAATCTTTATACTGATAATTTGTTGATGGGCAAGGTAATACAGACCTCAGCACTTCTACTGAAGATCTGGTGCGTCAAATCAAGACAGCCTGTTTCCTGTCAGAGTCACACTGTGACTATGTGTTAAAAGGACGTGTTACAAGGCTGAAAGAGCACTTAAACCGTTGTACAACTCCTCGGACAAGCGTTCATCATGCATAACATTTGGAAATGTACTATGCTGGTGATTCTCCTGGCATGTGGTATTACAGCGCAGCTGTCAAAATGTGAGTAGTTTTCCTCGACATTATTATTTGCTGTTATTCGCCTCACAAAGTACTTTGTGCACGATAAACTAACGCTTCCATTTAGATAATATTATTTTGTCCGCTGGATGTACTGAAACCAATCTGGATAGTTACTTTGCTTAAGGGCTGCAGCCAAAATTCAAATATGCAACCTTCTGGTAACAATTTTATGAAGACTATGTCCTTAACTGAAAAAAAGAGATGAAAAGCCATTATTAACAGTGCTGCAAATATTTATTTTGAGTTATATACTATACACTGGAGGGAAAAAAACTTAATTGGATAAATGTAAAATTTTTCTTCTAATTCTTACGCCTATATTTTTATCTCAGTTGAAAATCTTCAGGTTCATTCAAATTAACTACAAATTTTCTGTTGAGAAAGACTGAAAATTATTGGTGCAATAAATTGAAGTATAAAGTTTAGGTTTATCCAATGAAACATGTATAGTATATAAACTAAAATAAATATTTGCAGCACTGTCAGTAATGGCTTTTCTTCTCCTTTTTTAAAATGGTGCGTCGTACAAATGCTGTGGAAGTGTTTCAGTTGGTTGAATTTGTTGATTCATTCCAGTGCGTCGTCCAAACAAAGGGACCATCAGCTGCTGTCAGTCGGTGTCAAAGATGCCCATAACCTATGGCGTGACTGGTTACAAGCAGCAGAAAGCCAATGGCCGCTGCGTGGACGCCATCATGTGAGTCACGGGCCCAGCTCGCACTGCTTCATTGGGTGACAGTTGCCCCAGGAGACAGGCTTTGGTCTCCCACAAAATGTCTCCCTTATCTGATCTGAGATCAAGAGATGCTGATATAAAGGGTGAAAAGGTTATGCCTCAACAGAAAGCCTTGGTCTTCGAAACTGACAACAGCATAATCTATCAGTATATTACAGTAACAAAATGTATTACTGTTCGCTTGGATTCAGGGGGGCAAAGAAGATTATATATCCTGAAGGATTTTGTGCAAGATTCTGTTTGTTCTGTTGCTTTGCAGTCATCTGTATCCTGAATTAATTAATATACAGTATACAGTACAACTCGCTGTAACAAACAAGTTTTTACCTTTTTGCTTTCAATGCGACCTAAATAGTGAAAAGCCTTAAAAATACATTGTCTATAATTTACACTCTTGGTGGGTTGCTGCATTGAATGGCCTGGTGGTTTTAATTTAATTGTTTATCATGTGTTTTACATTTCATTTAATTCTTTATAGATTTTACACAGAAAAGGGAGAAGTCTGTTCCCACCCAGAAGCTCACTGGGTTAAGAAGAAAATGAACGGTATTTCCAATTCTAACATTATTATAACATTGCTGAAATATGACCACAGTTTTCTGTGCTGCAACTAATACTGTAGCAAAAGGAATTCTAAATAAAATGTATCTGAAGGTATTACTCACATAAACTGCATACTGAAGGTATATATAATAAATATCTGACCAAATACCAAAATCTTGTACACTCAGTTGCCACTTTATTAGGTACAACTATCTAATACTGTGTAGGACCCGCTTTAGCCTCCAGAGCAGCCTGAATTCTTTGCGACAAGGATTCAAAAAGGTGCTGATAACATTCCTTAGGGATTTAGGACCACGTTTGATGACGACCTGGGTCGTCATCAAACGGGAACACTAGCCAATAATGCTGGCCAGCTACAGTTACATTACATTACAGGCATTTGGCACTGAATTTCACTCTAGACAGTGGCGCATATAAAACTGCACTGATAACATGTGCTTTATCTGGACTCACCACCTAATAGTCCCTTAATGTGACAATTCCTGACTGAATGAACCACTCAAAAAAAATGAGCCAAGTCATTGTATTGCTTATACAATATATGTTATATGTTCTTTTTTCAAAACATGAGTACCTAGTTCTTTTTTTTTTTCTACACAATGTGCCAGTTGGTCAAAAAAGCAAGGGGAGTGATGAATGGGGGTGGCAGTATAGTATAATGGTTAGGAGATGCTACAAAGTAAGATGTCCAGTGTTAGATCAACAATAACAGATAACATTTGGTCACACTCTTGTCCAGTGTGCGACCAAATATCTGTTAGAGCTGAATTGACACTGTAAATTTTATTTAAAAATGTGGGAATTCCATTCCCAGACTGGGTACTGCTGTCATACACTTGAACAAGGTACTTAACTTGAATTGCTTCATTAAAATGTCTACTGTACCAGTATAAATCCATTGTAGCTGAAAAATAAAAATCTGTGTAAGTCGCTCTGGATAAGAGCGTTTGCTAAATGCCCAAATGTATGTATGCGTCTGAATGACGTTGTCTATGATGTTACATAAAGAGTATGTGGTGTATGTCTCTGTTCCAGACAGGATTATTCACTTCTGATGTGTCATAACAGCATGGTAACTTGTCCATGAGCTTATCATTAAGATACAGTGCATTTGTCACAGTTGTTTTGTATCTTATTGTCTGTGTTCAGCTAGTTCTGTCTGTGCTCTCTTTCAGAGGTGCCGATGATTCCATGAAAGAGGAGAGATTACATCATCATGCAAATTTGGCCACCACCTACAAATTAAAAAGGATGGTTACTGGATATCATTAATTTCCGATGCATCAACTTTCTGCTTAAATTATTATACTGCATAGAATATTTCATATTGATCTGCCTATTCATCTGTTTTTGTGTTATTTTGTCATTTCTGTCTCCGGACAGAATATATATTCAGCTTCTCTGTGGTATTTTTAAATGCATATTATTTTTATACACTGTCTTATCATTATATTAAATATCTATAAGCATCGTCACTGTTTCATTGATATACCAAAGACAGCAGAATCATCAGAAAATGTTTTTGATATGTATTAATGGGTATGTTACATAATTTATTATCCAGATAGATTGAAACACACACATGCAGGGCTGCAAGTGTATTTTGGCTAAAGACTTACAAATCCCTAATTAATTAGCCTTCTCCAGCAGACACCAGAGAGTACCAAAGACAATTTAATATCTTTCATTCATGTTCCTGGCTTCAGCAGATTGCACCATGTTCATGAAAAAAGCTGAACCCATATATAAAATGTGACTATATGCTCATCCAAATTCATTCCATCTATGAAGAGTAAATTGAATATATGCAATGCTCATTTAATGACATAGTTAAGCAGACATGGAATGCAGATTCTAAGGACAGTAGACATTGAGATGTGGCCTCAAACCATGTTCATCCTTTCAAAGCACAGCACTGTAATACAGTCTCTCTCTCACTCTCTGTCTCTCTCTCTCTCTCTCTCTCTCTCTCTGTCTCTCTCTGTCTCTCTCTCTCTCACTCTCTGTCTCTCTCTCTCTCTCTGTCTGTCTCTCTCTCTCTCTCGCTCTCTCTGTCTCTCTCTCTCTGTCTCTCTTTCTCTGTCTCTCTCTCTCTCTTTCTCTGTCTCTCTCTCTCTTTCTCTCTCTCAAATTAAAATTCAAATTCAGATGGCTTTATTGGCATGATGTAACACTGTACATATTGCCAAAGCAAGAAAGCAAGCGTTTAAACATTGAAAAGCTAAACATTAATTACAAAACATACTACAGTAAAAAGTAGAAAATAAAGTGGATGAAAGTAAAAAATAAATACTAAAAATAGTCATAAAAAAGCTGATTATTAATATCAGTACAACACAAAATAAATAAACTGTCATCAAAAATAACAGCAACAATGTGTGTCAGGTGACTGTCACTCACTGTCCTCAGTTTATGGTAGGCAGCAACATAGACTGCTGCTAACTCACAGCTATTTGAGTCCTCCCCTAGTAGGACTGGTAGTTTTTCTTCATCTAACAGGTTAAGAAAACCTTTTGTTATTAATCTGAATTTTTTTTAATGTGCTTCTCTAAGATGTTTATACTTTCACGTTTGGTGAGGAAGTGTAGCTCTGTTTCAGGCTCACTGAGGGTGCAATGACAGCACAGCCTTTGCTCTGCAGGGCTGAGGCCAGGTTTTCCTGTGTCTCCACTTTTCAATAACAAGGCTGTGCTCACTCAGTCTGTACTTTGTCAAGGTTCTTTTTAGTTGTTGATCAGTCACCATGCTCAAATAATCTGCTGTGGTGTACTGTCGATTTAGAGGCAGATAGCACTGCATTTTGCTCTGTGGTTTTGTTTGTGTTTGTTTCTCTCTCTCTCTCTCTCTCTCTCACACACACACACACAAAATCTCACTATCTGAACATTAGCAGAAACTGTAAAGTTGTATACAACTGAAATGGATAATGGAATGAATCTTGTCCAGTATTTCTATCATGTATTATGTGAAATCTGAAGTATTTTAAAATAGTAATGTATAATATAAGTTCCTATTTCAAAGGTGGCTACTTCTGCAGAAATTCATTGCTGTTGTTTCAGTTTTAATATTGTCCTGTTCTCCCTGCTTCACTAAAACTTTCATCAGGAAGCTGAAGGGAAAAACAGTTAATTAGAATGTCCACTTTCCAGTTCTCTGTAGATGCATTTTTCAGACCACTTACACCCCTTCCTATAAAAATCATTTTGTATTTCTAACTATTAGTCTTAATCTCAGAACGTAGAATCAATAAATGCATCACGCTTGTTGGAAGGGATACTGCATACTGCAGGGGCTATGCCCACTGGCCAGCGAATCAGCTACAACTGCAGAATGGCTCATCCTCATTATCATCTTCCCATCAGCAGGACTTCCTGTCAGTTTCTCTCCCTTCAATACTTTTTTCCCATAAAATCTTCTGAGCTCAATGAAAATTCCTTCCATCCAGTATACAGTCAGCAGTTGTTGTCTGTCATCACAGTGTATCTGTTCACTGGAAATAAGCAACTGTTCACGAATCCATAAAAATCTGTTAAATCAGTCTAGCGTATACTTTGCTGTCAAAACTTCATGACAGAGTTAAAAGAGTACACCGTGGTAGTCTCTTCTCTTCGATAAAGTGTTGTGTCTTTGATGAGGTAAAATGCTTGCCCACACAGTGAAATGTTTATTGTTAAATAAACTCTTACAGAGTTTATATGAGTCCACTATGGTCAGAGGTGTCGCATATGAACTCTGTTACTGTAGAGCTGATTTAACATTGGACATTTTACTGCGCATGAGCAGGGACAAACCTGCATCCAGATGTGCCCACAGACGCTCAATAACTTGTAACAGGCATGTCTGTGCAAACTCAACCTTACAGACCATGTCGCAGCAAAAATGACAGAATTGAACAACAACATCAGGTGATTTATTAAATGGTGGCATAATTTCCCTTTTAAGTGAAGATAAATATAATCGTACATTTTCCTAAATCTGAGTTCAGCAGGCTTTTATTTGAGAAAATTGGGAAGTGTACCTCACATGCCTCACGTGCCTTTCAGCCAAGCTAAAACTCTTCAAACTCTTCTCTCAAACTGAGAGTGCAGGAAGTAGGAGTCATTCACAACCCTTGGGTGCTCAGACACCTTCGTAGAATAGATTGTTAGCGACATCTAGTGGATGTAAAAGGTGTCTGTTGAATTGTTCTGCATTGCACTGCCTGCCATGGGTACTATCTGGTGGAGGAACTATGCGCTGTCTGACTGACTCAATCACTGACTAATGAGCCATGGAAACACTTGACCATCTATCACAAGATTCCATTTGAAATCTATGAGTCAAGGATAGCACATGACGCCTGTGGTAGACCTGGGTCAAATATACATTTTAAACACTTTTTAGACGCTGGTAACATTTCAAAACACTTCTGCAAATCCATTTGATAATAAATGTTGCTTCTCAAAATATAAAAACACATTCAGTATCATAATTAGTGAAGATGGGACCACTGAAACGAACCCTATGGCAGATGAATGAAGAATACAAGGACAAAGCAAATGAAAAAGAGGCAAACCTGTATTATCATGTCTAAGGGGAAAAAAATGAAAGCACTTAAACACATGAGTTGAATAACCTTAACCGAGCAAGAGATTGGTTGGAACGAAAACCAGTATACACAGGGGTGCCCCGGACTGAACTTGGGAACCACTGCAATATGCAGTTAATCTTTAAAGCAGGGCTGCTCAGCCCTGTTCCCAGAGACCTTCCATCTTATTGGTTTTCACTCCAACCCAAAAAAAAGCACACCTGATTTTACTAACTAGCATCTCAATAAGATGCCTAGCTGTTGAAAAAGACGTGCTTTATTAGGGTTGGAATGAAAACCTACAGGATGGTAGATCCCCAGGAACAGGATTGGGCAGCCCTGCTGTAAACTGAGGCCTTTACCTCTGGCACTGGGTGGCACTGGATTACTTTTCAGGCCTCTGAGAACTTGGTGACAATGGGTGGAGAACATCAAGTAAGGTGTACACCCTCGCCACTGGTTTCTCCATTGTTATTAGTGTCTTGAGGAATTTAAATACCTCCACACAACAGCACCAAGGCAAAATGCTATCTGATGCTCTAACGCCAGGGTTGCAATTGGCTCTGTGGTATTGAATCAGTTAGCCTTTAATCAGCCAGCCAATGAATACATTACTCTTTGTTTTAAGTGCAATACATGCGATCAGAGCATTCACCACAGAGCTAGAATCAGAAAACAAAACTGGAACATCCCATCCCTTTAAGTGATTTTAAATGTCTACTGCAGACCTTAAAAACAGGTTTGTAGCTGTTCTAACTGAGAATGTATAATGTGAAATATTTTGTGTCTGTGGTTTTGAATTGTATTGTATTTTTTTTTTTTGTATAATCTGCTTGTTGCTTCTCTAGGCCAGGGCTTTCTTGAGAAAGAGATAGACATCTCAATGGGGCTCACTTAGCTAAATAAACAAGAAATAAAACATGTTGAATGTTCAGCGCTTTAGAATTGTACCTTTTTTTGTGAAAATTTTGTGAAATCTGATATGGCTCCCATGCACAAATAACATAAAAATAAATAGAGAAATGTATAAAAATGTAGAGTAAAATCATCAAAGATAGTAAAAAATAGCTATTTAGTACACTGGTTTCTGAAGTGGGATTGCACAAATGTGTGGGCATATTATGCAAAAAAAACAGGTCATCCACCCTTTGATGAAGCATTTCCTTTGACATTTTCACTGCAATGACTCTTTTTTTATGCAATGACTTTATTTAAGTCATGCACCCACACAGGCAGATTTCTATAGAATTTAAAACCTTTATAAGATTAATGCACAATAATCATTAGCCTAACAGTGACATCATATTCAAGGCCCTAGTCCTTGGAATAAATTAGTAGTTTATACTTTTATATAAACCCACAAATGGTTTATTCCACTTTCATGCATTTTATTTTAGAATGCTACTGTGTGTGTTTCTGTAACTGGAGCATGTGCTGTTACCATTTGCCTAATATTTAAAAATCCCCCAGCCATTGTTCCATTTTGACTTCGAGTACAGTAGTCCTGTATTGTGGTAACAAACACCCCAATGCCCACGTATGTGCGCCAACAATGGTTAACCACCACCCTACATTACCCTGCATTAAGCCCCTGGGGAGTGACCTCTATGTACAGACCTTTTAGAAAAGGGAACCCAGACCTGTAAAAACACTGAGATATTGTACAGAATATATTTTATCAAGATGAATGAATGAAAATGAATGATGGAAATAATAATAATACAAATATTTTTTTTTTTTAATTGTGTTTAAGGTGCACACCAGGTACTTGGGGCAAAAGGGGAAGGTGCTTGGGTACAACTGAACTCCCAAAGATCCAGCAAGCAACATAACACAACGCCAAGAACAAAATAATGCTATTTAATATTTTGATTTATTTTGTTACATAAGGAAGCAAGACAAGCATATTTTTCAGACTTATTTTAACAATTAATGCAAATTTGATTAATGCATAATGAATCAGCTTAAGGTTAAAAGAAAATCACAAGAAAAACTATATCTGCGATAGTACTGTATGTTTATAGGAGCAAATTGTGACTATTTATTGGTGCATATTGCTATTTTGCATATTACTGTACTGCAACAGTGCATATTACTGTGATATATGCTGTGAGTGTAAATATAAGCAAAGTGGAACACAAAAGCCATATACACGTAGAATGCTAAGGCTCTGTGTTACTGTTTGTGCTGCCGTTAGTGGATCTGGCATGAGCGTTGGCCACCAGTGTCTTCATTTTAGAGCTGCGGGAACATACAGGCACACATTAGAAATGACCAAGCAACAAGATGAACTTACTGTGAATAAGGGTGTGTTTATGTATTTGTTATTAGTAAATATGGTAGGTCAACTAGCAATCCTTCTGCAGTGACGACCTTGAAAATCAAAGTGGGTAGGAGCATGCCATGGGGAGTTAGTACGATTCCAAGGTCCCTGATCGACCGGGACCCTCAAAAAATAAAATAACATAGGATTTGCTGGGATGGTGGGGCCCGATGTGAGGTCTTTTCATGGGGCCCAGAATCCTTGGCGGTGAAAGGGACTGTGTAGCCAATCAGATCTAGGGGTTAATTATGTGGCCAGAATGTATGTTTTCGTAGTTATTTGGCCAGGACACTAAGGTTAACACCCCTGCTCTTTTGAAAAGGACCAATAAACCTGTGCTTCTGTAATTAATGACAGAGGACCTGCATGTGTCTTACCTGAGACGCAAGAGGTATTGCTTCACCCACTCATCTTTAGCACTGGCACACACCTTCTTATCACGAATGGTGTAGAATCTAAACAATGACAAGTTCATTATAGCCTATGTCTGTACGTTTGCTTGTATATGTGTGTGTATTTGATTAGGTCCATGTGCCTGTGTGTGTGTGTGTGTGTGTGTGTGTATATGTATGTGTGATGTGTGTGTTTGTGTGTGTGTGTGTGTGTGTGCGTCTGTGTGTCAATGTTTGAGCTTACCTGTGTGAGCATGTGTGTTCTTGTGCATGGACTGCATGTGATAGTGAATGGATCCATTGGGCTTGTGTGTAAGTGTGTGCGTGCGTGCATGGCGTGCGTTCGTGTGTGCATGCGTGCGTGCGTGTGTGTGTGCATGTGTGTGTGTGTGTGTGTGTGTGTTTGTGTGTGTGTGTGTGTGTGTGTGTGCGTCTGTGTGTCAATGTTTGAGCTTACCTGTGTGAGCATGTGTGTTCTTGTGCATGGACTGCATGTGATAGTGAATGGATCCATTGGGCTTGTGTATAAGTGTGTGCGTGCGTGCATGGCGTGCGTGCGTGCATGCGTGCGTGCGTGTGTGTGTGTGTGTGTATGTGTGTGTGTGTGTGTGTGTGTGCATGTGTGTGTGTGTGTGCGTGTGTGTATGTGTGTGTGTGGCTGATATCATGACTGTGATTGGTTCTGTTCTGGGGTTGCAGGGACATGGTTTGCTGTTGTATTAGCAGAGTTGGTGATGCAGGGATGTCTCAGACATTGTCACTCACATGATGGCATCAATGCGGCAGATCTCTCGGGAGCTTTGCTCCACAAAGCCCTTGATCGAATTGAAGGGCAAGGGCTTGACAGTGTACTTTACACAGCAGGCATGGTTCAGGGGTCCAACTGCAGAAACACACACACACAGGTACACACGTACAAGCACACCCACGCATACACACAGGCCCACATATACCATATACACCATACATTCACACACATTGCACACAAATACAGATTCACAGACACACACACACGCGCGCGCACGTGCACACACATATACCATGTACACCATATACACACATTCACACAAACAGGTACACATCACGGACATACACGCACACACATAGGTAGAACTGAATGAAAATGAGAAAGAAACAGATGCCCTCCAGTTGTGGGCTTATATTTCAGATTGCATGCTCTGACACAACAATCATGAAGTAAATAAAGGATGCTGATGATGCATAAAAACACAAGCAAATTTTAGCTCGCTCTTTCTCATCTCACACTTACCGTCACCAGTGCACTGCCAGAAGCACAGAATGCAGTCATTTTATTATGTTGCTTTTGTAAACTCTGTCTGACCGTTCATCTCAGCGCAAAGAATCTGAATATTTCAGTAATTCCAGTAATTGCAGAGACCAAGGCTGGGAATGTATCTGCTCAAGAGTTATGGAAGGTACATGTATTTGTGTTCATTAAGGTGTGTGGCAGACACCATTAGCTGTAAAAGGAACAGTGAGCATAGGTGAAACACCCTGATTCCAGAACAGAAGTCGGCATGTTTCAGATTGTACACATAGTTTCCTATCTCACTGAGGGACCAATTTATTTGACCGTTCTCAGGTATTTTGCTTAATAACACCTGGATTGGTTAAAAATGTCCAAGAACCATTGACTGACAGAATTTTTTTTTTGCTGTTGCCAATTGCGCACTGCGACACGGCACCCATTCTGGCTCTGATACATTGGTTTAGTACACAGCATTTGAAGTGAGAACACGCACCCATTCAACAGTAGTCATGGGGCCTCGTGCAGGACCCCCGCGTACCCATACAACTGCATTTGAGGGAGCCCAGAGCCTGTTAGCGAATAAAGGACAAACGGGAAACTCACATGCGGAAGCGCTGTTACTGGGAAAGCTCAGGAGGCACGCCAGGAGGAGGGCGACGGCCAGGCAGCACCGGAACATCGCGCCGGTGAAGACGATCGTGTCAGGGTGACCACCGACTCCCGTTGGGTGTGTTTATGTACCTGGCTGGGGGGGCGGGACGGGGGAGGTGCATGGGTTTTCGAAGGGCTGAAACAATTCAGTAATGTGGCTGTATTGACATCCTGTATGTGCACTGCACCCCGCAGAAAATGGGGACAGAGACCCAGAAACAACCACCAAGATGCTGATATGGCCCCGGCGGGGACTTCCTGCACCCCACACGCCAGACATGCACGTGTCCTGGCCCGTGTCTGTTTCGGCAGAATGAAGCCTTGCCCCACATCTTGGCCTCTTAGAAAATAGTTATGCTCACAAATGTAATTGCATTCTGTTCGATACTGATCTCAATGCTCTCATTTTAATCCACAGTTCTGTTTAACCCTGGTAAACACTGTTATAGCAAATTTCCTATCATTCATGCAATTTAGCAGGTTGTCATGAGGGCAAGTTATTTTCCAATCACTTAATAATAATATAAAGTGGTTCTAGGTTCTGTTGGTGAATGTATTGTGCGCAGCAAAATGATAAGTCTGATTTAATCCTATTTTACTGAAATAAACAAATAATAATGCCATAGAGCTGATTTTAAACAGTGCATTTTAGTGTGCAGATTCATGGTCAGCATCCTGACCCAAAACCAGCAGGGTCTGAAGGTATGTTGTCATCCAACCACGTATCGGGCCTATTCTTAGTACTTTTGCATGAGGTCAGTTGGCCTGCAGCCAACCTGGGAGTTTACAAATAGTACTATAGCCACCAGGGGCAGAGCTAGCCTGTCATACATTTATGTGTGAGACATGCTGAGAAATAAACCATGACTGAAAATAATAATGCTTCCTTTATGTAGCGTACCGTAAACTGAAACAGCCGTACTCTATATGACAGCTCAGGAGCAATTTACTTATTAACGTGAGATTCAACAGAAAGAAAAATGGCTCTGAAGCAAGCTAGCTAGCCTACTGATAGCAAGGGGATATCACTCTTGTACTGCATGTTGCAGAGGTGCCAGCAACAAACTTAATGTCATGTTTTACAGAAAGAGAAACATGTTTAAAAAAAAGCTCAAATATTTGTTTTAATTTGCTAGTTTAATTTGCTAGTCTAGCATACAGTGACAGTAAACTACACAAACTAGAAGATTTGCTTTGCATGGGAAACACTGAATTGTTTTCTATTGTGCTGTATGGTGTTATTGGCTGTTGTTATTTCCGCAATCAGGCACTATTTGATTTCAGCTTAAAATCTGTCTACTAGCTTGTTGGATTGGTTTGGGTTGGGCTAAAAAGTTGTTCGTTTTCTGAAGGTTTTGGCCTCTAATTCAACGCAGACTCTAGTGAAGACTGCTGAATGAGCAAAAATCTAATGTGTATATTGTTGAAAGAGCAGGACTTTTGAAATCCAATGCATGTTAGAATGATTACATGATTTAACGAATAAATCAGGGTGCATTTAGCCAAAATATTTCATTTAAATAACAACTATATTTGATTACTTTCACACATGATGCTTTCAGTTACCATTATAAAATGTATGAAAAACAGGACACACAATCTTTTCCATAAATGGTTTATTCGGTGACATCAAAAATGTTTAAATGGCTGTGCATTGCTTCTGTCACAGTACATGTGTAATATATCAGCTTTTGCATATGTTGTTTGTTATACAAAAGGATTAAATAAAGATTTAACAATAAACAATATTGAATTGCTACAGCTTTCTATTTCTACAGAAGCCCCATGTCATATATCTCTTTTGAAAACATGATTTGAAATAGGCTGTCTTTTTGCTTTGTCTTTTTGTATCTTTTTGGAAACAAACCAGTGTGTGGATTGCAATAATGCAATAAAATAATACTTTTGGTGACACTTTGATTTACACAAGGTTCTTGTAAGGCTTTCCTAAAGCTCTGTAAATCTGTCCTAAAGCGTTCATGAAGAATATAACACTTTGATTATTGAAGTATAACATACCTTGCGGAATATTACCTTAGAGAAAAAAAAGAAAGCATCGTGTGTTGTCTCCACAAAACTGAATGTGTTCAAGGGTGAATTTAAAAGTTATTAAATCATTGCAGTTGAGGGATTTCATATGTTTCAGGAAAGTTACCACAGTATTTTGTGTTTTATGTTAACCGTGACCGTGTTTACATTTTCATAAAATGAAATTACATGTAGAAACACACCATGAATGTGGTCAAGCGTGTTTTAGTCTGATAAGACTTTAGCATGAGAGAGGTCACTGTTTCCCTTTTCTCCTAGTGTCTTGTTTCTTGTTTTTCTTCC
The DNA here is from genome assembly GCF_013347855.1 of Anguilla anguilla. Taxonomy (NCBI): domain Eukaryota; kingdom Metazoa; phylum Chordata; class Actinopteri; order Anguilliformes; family Anguillidae; genus Anguilla; species Anguilla anguilla. Next base: position 21,384,202 of record NC_049206.1, on the reverse strand, counting down.
CAAGACTGTAAATGAATGAGATAAACCATCATTTTGAGATAGACACACTCAGAATTTCAGTTATGCTTACTGCTACTGTAGTCAGTCATTCATTCAAATAACAGCCAGGCATCCAAGGTTGTAAGGTATTTTTTTAAAACTTGTTAGGTATTTTTTAACTCAGAAAATTCTAACTCTTTGACGATATAATAAAATTTCATTTCAGCGACTGTCAAAGCCCATAACACTTGCATTGAATGCCCTTCTAAATTTCAGCGCTGTCTCAGTGTTGTTCTTACCTGAGCCGTTTAAGGATTCGTTTCACACTCTTTGCTTTTGGGTTGGCACAGATCCTCTGATTCCGTTGTGTGATGAACCTGCATTAAAGCAAAAAAGCAAAAACATGGCCGATGTTTCGAACCCTCTTTTCCTTTCTGATAACACCAGTGAGGTGACTGGAACAACGAAACATGAGAATGATTTGTATTCACATTTTTAAAGTAACTTAATTTGTTGTCCATAAGTATGTACATGTCAGTATATGAGTGTGTGTTTGTGTATAATCTATAAATACAGTAGGTTGTATTTATTTATTTTCATTTTTTTTGGGGGGGGGCGCTCATTTTCCCTCCCCTTTCTTTAACATGAACTGTATGTGTTTTATTTAACCTGGTGTTATGTGTTTTATGTGACGTATATAAGTTATATCTATCTGACAGCCCCATCAGTCTATCCATCGTGTCTATGTTTTTAGAATTAGAATTTAAAAATAACATAATGAAAAGGTATTAAAGGAAGGAAAACATATTATAGCTTACACAACAGCTGGAATGTTGCAGTTCCCTGTAATTTCCTGCATCCTGTGTTCCTTAATTTTATTCAGAGACAGCTTCCGCAGCTGGGGTTCCTTGCTATAGACCATGCAGCAGCCCCCACGGCCTGCAGACATAACAGCAGCACGATCTCATTCGTCGTTCGTAATACTTACTGTTTGTTACTTACTGTAATTAATCAAAATTCAAGCTTTAGCCTGAAAACTGCCTCTTCACAAATACAATTTGGTGAGGTCAGTGATGGCCACAATTATCTCGCCAAATTGTATTAATGAAGAATTACTCAAACACTTTGATTCAGTTGGGAGTTATGGACAAATGCTGATTGAATCCGGCAGATTGCCTCATTCAGTATGACTGACATGGCAAACAAACAACAGAAGAGAGGCCGTAGTAAAACGTGTACTTTTATAATATATATTTTTGTGAATAAAAATGAGCTCTACTTAAACAAACATTACAGGCATTTAGCAGACGCTCTTATCCAGAGCGACTTACACAACTTTTACATAGCATTCTCACATTGTATCCATTTATACAGCTGGATGCATACTGAAGCAATGCACGTTAAGTACCTTGCTCAAGGGTACAATGGCAGTGTTCTACCCGGGAATCGAACCTATGACCATTCGGTTAAAACCCCAGTTCCTTACCCACTGTGCTGCACTGCCGCCCTAAACAACATCCGAAGACAACTTGAAGCTACTCTGGGATGACTAAACGTTCGGACCCAGTCGTCAGGTCCAGTAGCCGGTTCAGAGCAGACTAAAGCTGAAGAACACAGCCATTGTCCAAACTACACAATTGATCACAGCTTTTTAGGGGAGAAAGCCAACCGAATGAGGAAAGCCTTACTTACGTCTTGCTTTATTAGTACTGACAATTGCTACAGCCAGGAGGAGAGCAGACAAGATGGCCAGTGAGGTCTTCATGGTACACTTGGGATGCTGCACTGCCGGACAACGGGCTGAGGACGGACAGATGGAAGCGGCTGTTTTTACCGGCCTGGACAGACATTTTATACGCTCGCCTGGCTCACAGGGAAAGCCCCTACACGTATGGCAGATTAATGATAAGAAGGAACCGGCTGTCTCTGTACTTACCGGCAGAACGGCTCTTCTCTCCCAGAGACCCGAAGGGACTCTCCGGAGGTGGAAATATTTAAAGTTCAAAGGACACATGGCTGTGGTTCAGTACCTCTCACAACCTGGTGGGCTAAAGTGCGCAGGGAGGAACTGGGCCACACAGTGATTCAGTGTACTGTGTGTGGGAGAGAAATAGAAAGAGTGGGAGAGAGAGTATGTGTGTATGTGTGTGTGTGTGTATGAGCTGCCATGCTCATACATTCTATGCTATACAACTATGCAAACAAAGTACGACCAAAATAAAAATATTGAATATGCATACACTGCGGGACTAAGGAAAACGTGCATTCTGACCTGACTGCTTGGCTACATAGAGTGCAAAGGGATATATCGATAATCAGATCAAACAGTAACCATTTTACTGACATAATTAGCACTCATTCACCAATCAAAATTGAATATTCGCCATAGCCATGGTATAATGCTAATTAAATTACCAGCTACTTTCAAACAGACCACTCTCTCAGTATTGTTTGTTTTTGCTTTGGGTTTCTCCCACTTCAGTGATTCAACAAAGGTTTTTTCTTGGATTTTTTAGACCTTGTTTTTCTGATTGGTTGAGTGAGTAAGCTAGCTGCAGGCCCTGGATCACCATTCTGGACCGTTAAACCCGTGAAAATAATGTAACATGGTGCAAAATGATAATATGTTGCTACTGTAGTAATCCTAAAATATAAGAGGAGGGACAGGTACTGGACTGAAACATGCTGCTGCCCAACATTGTTAAATCAGTGAGATCTGATATCAGTGGTCTGAAAACATGCAAGACCATAACATACAATAACATAGATCACACGTATACAAAATTCAGGGAACTTCAACGTTAGAGTGGGGATATGGACCATTCAGGTGAGAGTAGTATAGACACACGTCAGAAACTGAATTCACTGCATACATTGAAATTCTATCTTTACCACAATGAACCCACTGCTAGTAACAGGCTATGTCATGCATACTGCTAAATTGGACACTCACAAGATGCCCTAGGCTGTGACAAATACTGTAGTTATACTTCAGGAGCCACTACTGGGCCATGTCTTCCACGGGAATAAAAACCAAGCCCACTTCCATATCTAGAGTTCCTATTGGTCCATAGCTGTACCTCTAAAATATTTAACAGATAATGAGACAAAAGACTACAGCCAAATGCAGACTGTGGACAGGTACTGGTGACAGGTAGTTATGAATACATTCAATGTTCCAATCCTCTTCTGGTAGGGAGTGATAAAACATAACGGGGAGCTCATGCAGGAGAGTGGGGGAAAGGAGGCCATGCTGAACTGAATTCACATGTTCGGAGCGGTTTAGAGCTGCTAGTGATGCAGAATACAGAGAGCTATGGTACCAGTAATTATGATTACATTCCATTGGGCTCAACAGCGTACACCAGGCCTTTGGGGTTTGCGGAGAGCGCGGTCTCCGGAAAGCTGGCTGCAGCAGGAGGCAATGCCTTTGAAATGGCTGGAACATCAGAACATGTCATTTGCACAGGTGATTCGGGGACAGCACAGAGAATGGCGAGCGAAAGGTAGACTTGCCAAGAAATGCACAGGGGATAGGAAAACACTCCTAAAACTTCACCCATATCTACGCAAAATCCCCAATCCCACCTAAGTTTGTCATCTATCTTTGTCACTAGGGGCCCTAAATACCCTTCAACACAGAATGAGTGTAAATCAGCAAAGCCTCTGTCCCCCCCCCCCCCCCCCCCCCCCACCTCCAACCAGAGCTCCCAGCTCTGTGTTTTATCACTTCTTCCCAGAGTTCTGGACAAAGTCTCTCAAGCACCCCCAGGTGAGAATCCTTAGATCAAAGGAAAGAATGCCTAAAATTTAGCGATGTCATTGAGAAAAGGTAGTGCACACTCTACTACCGTTGCATTGCTACAACATATTCAAGATTGCTCATTCCGTCCATAAATCTCCACCTCAACCACGTGTGAAAGACACCGTGGTTAATATGTCCCTGTGAAGTACACACTGCACAGCAAGATGATGCACTGTACCAATCAACCAGCCAAGATGAGCTTCACTTTATTTTATTAATGATGAAGTAGCTTACAAAAAAATACATTTATTTTCCAATGAGTTACACAAGCTGTAATCGAGTACCACTTATGCAGTACTTTACCACTTTATATGTCGAATACATTTGTTGGTATTTAAAAATCAATTTCTTACGAAATCAAGCAAAATGAGCCATTCTGAAAGCAGAAGGATGATATAAGAGCAGGTGTGCTTCTAAAGTGATGGTGTTCTGTTAAGGAATCCGGCTGAGTTGTGTCTGAACCAGGTCAGGCCTCACGTACAAAAAACACGTAGGTGATGTCATCAAGCTCTCCTCTGGTTCCTTCAAAGGACATCAGTAAAACACGCATTAGCATTTCATTGTATCAGGCCGCTGTGGGAAAGGTCTTTCAAAGGCACATGAATGAAAGATATTATCCAATAATATTTATATTATAAAGTCACTTCTTCATAATGTTGCTGCAGTATCATTGTGACATCAAATTTTGAAAATGTGTTAACACGCTTATCTATTTACAGGTGATAACACGAACTTCATGTCTAACAGTATAATACGTAAGTAGTTCCCCATTGAATGCGTATAAACTCGGCTTACTTTATGTATTCCATTGCCTCCTGTACCCACTTGTCTTTGGGGTTGGCACAGATCTTCCTCCCCTTCACAGTGATGAAACTGAGAACAGAAGAACACAGCTGAGTCACGACCATGGGCAGCTCAAACGCCCAATGTGGGAAAGCAATTATAGCAAGAATATGCTTTGAACCATGGCAGCCATTCATTCAAGCTTATTGTCAGTTTTAAACCTTGAAACTCAAAATTTTTTTGAGGAACCAGTTTTTTTCTTCACCAACTCAGCTTTATGGTTTAATCACATACATTTTTTTTAAATCAACTTTAGTCGTTTATAGACACTCTAAATAGAACTTAATGGGATGTTCATTACAAGAAAACAATGTAAAAACAGAAAATTTACATACAAGATTTTGGCATGACATCAAGGTTATGTAAGGCAACGTTGTGGAAGATTGTGAAACTACATTTCTCGACGTGTGGACCCTTTCATTCTGTTGCACACTCTGATAATATCTATGCCACGAAAGAGGGAAAAATAATCTACCAACAAAGACAATACATATGAGAAAATTATTTACTCCTTCATGTGACTTTATGTAATCCTACTGTGTGCAACAGATCTGGCCACAGTAACCATTTCCATGATTTCTCCCTCCCCGGGATTAGCTTAGTAACTGCACATTAAGGTTAATCATTTACATATACACTTTAAATAATTACCATTATTTAAGTGTTTTGCAGCTTCTGTTCAAAAGTATTCCCTTTTTTCATTACCCCTTATTAATGACGTTTATGCTGTAGATATCCATTGTACATCCGGTAACAAAGTGCTACTGTGTTATTTCAATGAGATATTTACATGGGTTAAGCAATGAAAACATTTAGGCCTACCACTACAAACAATATTAATGCATTGATAAGAGGCGGGTTAAGAGTCTGTATTAGACGTTGCACGTAGCTGGATGTCTTGCTGTTGGCACAAGTTTTCCTCTGGTTTTGCATAATGTTTTTGTTATAAACTGCCCGCAGAAAAGACCTGAGCTGATGTCTACTTACACCACAGCATCAATGTTGCAGGATGTTCTGATGTCCTGGCGGTGAAACTGTTGCAGCAGGCTGACAGGGATGGCTTTTTCACTATATGATAAACAGCACCTCACAGGACCTGGGTGAGAATGGGGACATAGTGATTAGGTTTTGCTCATTGTTTTGGCAATGCCTGGAAAGTGTCAATCCGTCTATGGTAATGCTATGTCTAGTAAACTGCTAAAAAAAGTAAAAACCCAGACATGTTTCCTGCTAAGATACTTTAATAATAAAACTGAAACGAACCAGTTTCACAATGTATGACTAAGCCATTCTGGTAACTACATTATTGTCACTTTACTCACTGAAATTGAAAATACTGTCCTACTTACCCGTCTCACCCAGCGAGACCACCGCTGTCAGAACCAGAAGTAATGTTGGGATAGCCATGCCCAGTTTTGCCATCGTATTTGAATGCTTTTGACTGTCTTAAAATGGTAACTGACTCTTCTTCTCTGATTACTTCTGATATCGAATAACCCGGGTTCCATTTTATAGCCAGTTCGAGAGCAGGTGGACTTTTCGGAGCATTTTCCGGATCACCGTAAACTTTCTTGGGGAAAGTTCTGAGCCGCAGGGAAAAGTAAGTGGGTCAAACGTCAACCGTGACATTTGGTTTTCCGCCCCTGGCACAAAAGCCCAGCCCTTCGTAAGCATCACTCATGTGCATTTTTCATGACTAATCTCATTAAACTGGCAGCCAATAACTAATTAACTAATTAAAGGGATAATTTATGGAAACACTTGTATTATATTCAAAGCATACATTCAGTGAGCCAGAAAATGTACTGCTGGTGTGCACCATTGTTGAGTGTACTGTATGTAATGTTCCTCACTTCAATTCATTGAAAAATGATAATTGAAGTAATTTTACTATGAGCTCTTATACTCTTAGATGGCATCCTTGCCCAGAGTGACACAGAATACACTCTTCCAATTTATACATTTATACAGCAATTAAAGAATATTAAGCTGAGGATGTTCATATATGACTTGGTTAACCATCCAATGGCAATAGCCAATAGGAATAGAACTGAGAACCTTTAGTTCACATGCAGACTCCAGCTCCAGTCGGTCTTCAAAAACATACACCATCAGCTTCAATGGGGGTGATTAATCTATGCTTTCATATTTTGAAACCTCATTAAAATATGACTTCAAATGAGAAATATGAATCAAAATCATGATGCACAGTCATTGTGTTACAGTTCCCATGAACTGTATTTGTATTATAACTATTACAGTCTAACAGCCTGGAAAAATTGATTTTTAAACCAACATACATTTTTATTATCCTGGAGAAGTTATGCCATGAATACCACAGCACCTGTGAATAACTTTCCCAGGAAGATAATAGCTCTCTACACACATTTTACACTTTGTCTCAGAAATGAATATCAAATATAAATATAAATATAAACCACAATGAAATTGGCATCAGAGAAAAAATTGGGGAGGTTCGAAGGAAGTTATGATTCAAATACAGAACAAAGGGGGAAAAACTCTCTACCATGACCCATTTAAAAAATGTAGATGTTAATCTTTCTCAGGCCACCGCAGTACACAATGTTCCTCTGACCTAAAAAAGTGGTGACATCACAATGTAGCAGTGCTAATTGCAAATGAGTGCACGATAAACTTCAGATAAAAATCAGATCTGAAAGATGTGTTGCTGGTTTATGCTGCGTTCAGTGTAAAGTGGTGTAGAGGCTAATCCAAATACAATTAACTCTAACATCACCCAGGGGTAAGAGCGTGTCATCACCAACAAGCAACCCCTCTGTTCATTGGGGCTCCCAGGCTAATCTATTGAGGTGCACAAGAGGTGTCTTCCTCCAACTCAAGTTTGTGTGAGCAAGCATGTGTTTTCCACTTCAGAGCAGAGGACATGCTTGTCTGCACTCCACCAAACAGATAACTGAGGTTGTCTAATTGTATTGTGTGCATGAGGGTCTTCCAAAAATTGGGGAGAACAAAGGTAAAAGCATAAAATCGAATACACGCTGAGCTCTATAATGTTTTTCTCATTTTTTTCCTTGATTTGGCTCTGTACTCCACAATTTTAGATTTTTAACCAAACAATTAGTTGTCAAACATGTTAATGTTCAGGTTCTCAGCTTTCACGAAAGTGTATTTTCATGCATTTTGGGTTTGCCATGTAGAAATTCAGGATACCATAATGTTTGGGACAAGTGGCTTCACAGGTGTTGCTGATTAGTTAGGTGTGTTCAATTGCTCCCTTATTGCAGGTACTGTACAAGAGAGATTTCCACATATAGTCTTGATTCTAGGTTTTTGATTATTGGCATTTGTCAACATGTGGACCCGAGTTGTGTCAATGAAAGTCAAGAAAGCTGAGAAATAAGAAAAAGGTAGAGACATAGGCCAAACTTTAGGCTTACCAACATCAACTGAAACATCATTAAGAAGAAAGAGAGCACTGGTGAGCTCATCAATGGCAACGGGCCTTGAAGGCCAAGGAAAACCTCTACAGTTGAAAACCCGGAACACCTGCCCGACTGATCAGAAACACTCTTCAGGAGGCAGGCGTGGATGTGTCAGTGACTACTGTCTGCAGAAGACTTCACAAAGAAACCTACAGTGGCTACACTACAAGATGCAGACCACTAGGTATGGTAGCTGAAAAAACAGGATGGGTAGGTTGCAGTACCTAAAAGAGCCTGCAGAGTTCTGGAAAAGGGTCTTGTGAACAGATGAGACCAAGAGTCACTTGCATAAAAAGTGTGGAGGCCAAAAAGATTCCCAAGATCCAAAGAACCCCCCTTCATCTGTTAATCATAGTGATGGGGGTGTTATGGTTTGGGAATGTATGGCTGCCACAGGTACTGGCTCACTTCTCTTCATTGACGATACAACTGCTGATAGCAGCAGCAGAATTAATTATGAAGTGTACAGAAGCATCTGTTCACCTCAAGTTCAACCAAATGCCTCTAAACTCATTGGACGACACTTAATCCTACAGCAAGACAATGATCCCAAACATAATACCAAATCACCAATGAGTTTTTCCAAGCCGGAAACTGGAAAATGCTCAACTGACCAAGCCTGAGTCACAGTCTTCAAGCAGTCATTGCCTGCAAAGGATATGTGACAAAGTACAAAGCATGATTACTTTCATTTAAATAACATTAGTATATCACAAACATTATGGTGGCCTGAAATGGGGGACTACGCATGAAAAGTGCTGTAATGTCTACAAGGGGAAACCAAAACATATAAAAATGCCATTTACTAAAAGCTGAGAATCTGTACTTTTAACCACATTTGAATTGTTTGATTACAAATATAAAATTGAGCAGTACAGAGCCAAAACAATAAGAAATATGTCTTTGTTCCACACACTATGGAGCTCACTGTATTTAGATAAATGGTACATTGAAATTGAATTATATAAAACAAATGTATCTGTAGATACACATATAGATAGATCCAATGGTCACTATTCAGTGTTGTTTTTAACATATTGCATGTCTATTGAGAAATAGATTTTTACCAAGGACACATTTAAATGGTAGGATGAAACTGAGTAGCGCTATTGTAGAATTAAAAGCCAGAATATATGACTAAATGTTGTTTACTTTGCTGACTTCTCTATTTTTCTTGAAGTGAAGTTGAACTGTGAAGCAACAGCATAAAATGTTATCTCACATTTGGAGAACAATGTTACTTGTGATTTTCCCTAACACATGGTTATATTAGCCCATGAATTAGATGTATTAACTTAAAACTTTTTAATATACCCGAGACTTCCACAAATATTAATTATTCATTTAGGTGTGAACAGACACATTCTGGTAATGGATAAAACTATATATGTATACTAAATGGTGTCGTTATCATGGCTATACATCCATGCTTTACACTTGACACTTTGTTACTGAAAGATCAAGCTGTGTCTAGATTGTGTTCAGTATTTCTACTTTTTATGAATCATTTGTTGTTTTACAATATTTTATCTCATTCACATTATTTCATTCCCTGATTGTAAGCTGTTCTTGGGCACATAGTGCATGCCCATTCTATAATCCCTCAAGCAAATCCGAAGGTGACATGCGATAGTGGATTCCAGGAGGAAATCCGTCCAATGAAAAGGGAAATGGAAATATTATAAAAGTTCAGCAGATTCTGCTTCTGAGTTCCACAGAAAAACCCACAATCACCGGCAGGAAAGAAAGTTTCCAGCCGCCGTAGATATATAGCGCTCGTACTGAGGCCCAGGACATGCGCTCCTGCTCTTCTCACGCTCTCGAAGATCTCTGACGAAAACTACAGAAGATGGCCCAGTTTAACCTGTCCACAATCTGCCTGCTGCTCCTCCTGTCTCTGAGTCTCTTCGCTGTGCAGGCGAATACGGGTAAGCCATGTCTCTAACTCTCGCCCTCTCTCCCCCGTATGTCTCTCTTTCCCTGTTAACCTCTGTTTTTCTTTATTTCTTTCACTCTCCATGCCTCATTTTATACTTCTCAAACATACCATACCTGAACAAAGAGGAGTGTTATTTGTATTAGTAATGTTACTTACCAATGCAAACCTTTTGTGAATGCAGTAAGTGCGGTCGTGTTCCCAGCCTGTTACACAACTTTTTCTTTATGCAGTATATTTTGTTGTACATCCTTGAGACTTCTCTTTAAGCTCCTTATGTATGTGTGCTGTTACTGTGTGATACCTTAATATGCCTCCTGTGAAAAACATATTTCATCTCTCCTTTGAAAATACAGCGTGCTGCACTACTTATTCACATAGTGAATTAGAACTGAAATACATCAAGGGCTTCTCCATTCAGGACAACCGTGGCAGGTGCCACATCAATGCAGTCATGTGAGTAGCCATCTTCTGGAAGTCTCTATTCTTTTAAAAGTAGAGAGATTAGAGAGCTGAGTTAGAATGGAGTAGAAGCTGATAGCTCCCATATGAACAGTTATGAGGAAAGGAGAGGCAGCTCTCAGCTGATTATTAACACTGGATTAAAAGAGTACAGCACTTTCTTTTAATCAATATTTATTATTTAAAAATATTTATTTATTCAATATTTATCGTTATTGTTAATTTATACTAACCCTTGTCCTAATGTATTGTATTTGATCCAAAGGAATGACTAGTGTTTTCTCTTTCAGTTTCCACACCATAAAAGGCAGAAAGGTGTGCGCTGACCCTACCAAAGACTGGGTGATTGAGAGGATCCAACAGCTGAGGTAAAGATATACTGTATATATTCCATTTTCTGTCCAGTCTGTGTATGCCATATATCTGGTGTCTCTCTGCTGAGCAACGGTAAATCAATGAATGAACAAACCAAACAACTATTTGAAAAAAAAAAAAAAGTCAACCATTCGGTCAAACAATCATTCTAAGCAATTACTCATTAATATTACATTTTGTTACCTATCATATTACAACTTTGAAAATCATTACACAGATTGCATGCTTTTGGGAAAACATGACATTGTACAATATAATATGAAATAGAATGAGTGTGTTAAGCAATATTGAATAATGGCGACTTATTCATGTGTCTCAAACCCATAGTTTGCAAATGAATTGTGATAAATAATCTCAAAACCTTTCCCCTGCTTTATGTTTTTTCAGGAACAAGGTACAAAAAATGACCAAGAACTGATCAAGAACAGCAACCCAACTCTCTTGCCCCAGATTCAGTTGACAGATGACCTCTGTAAATTCCAAACAATGCCAGTTGAACCTTTATGTTAGCATTGATTATGTTAGCATTTATCACTTGCACAAGATCTCTGAATTATGCTGAATGTATCATTTATTGTCGTAATACTATACTGTTTTTCTTTTCATGGTTTGGGTCAGTGAATTCATGATACCTATATTAACTTATTATTTTGTGAATTCCACAAAAATATAAATTGTGATATACAATTTTGTAATGATTGGGGATTCGCATTCAAAAGCATATTGCTTTATAAAAAAATTAAATGCAAAAAGAGCTCTGTTGGTTTTAGAAACTGAATCAGTGTTCTTAATTTGATGTATGTTTTGAAGAACATGTAGGCCTACAGTATTGTACATTTTGTATTGAATCCATTGTGAGGATCCAAATATATTTTTCAAAATAATTTTTCTGCTTTCCTATTGTTTATATTTGTGTGGTTCATCATATTTGGGGGAGGAAAAATCATTTACATTCATTCAGAAACACAGAACTACAAAACGTGAAGTGTGACAACCAGGTTAAAAACATATTCCATAAAACAATGGTCTGGAAGTATGCCAGCTAAGTGCAGCTAACTAATGTTAAATTGACAACAACTAAACTACTCAGCTACCTTTAGTTCAGGTTGCTATTAGTAGGGAGTCAGGTCAGTTTTTTAAAAGGTCAAAATAATGCTGAAACTGAAACACATACAACATTATCAGATTGAACATAATACATTTAAAAAAAAATAAACTGGCAAAAAATAAAAAATAAATGAAAATTGAAGGCTTTTATTTTAAATACCCGTGGTTGGCATGCCTTCCAGCTTGAAGTTTGGAGGTAGTTTTAAGCAAGTCAGCTCTATCACTATTCAAGCCTGTCAATACATTGTCTCCCAAATTTTGGCCTGCTGTATTCCTATTGGCTGTCTCACCAACAGAGAGAGTAGGTGACATACACATGCTGTACAGCAAGTGATGCATCCTCCCTTTTAATTGCCTATTATGTGGATTGAATCCGATCGATGAGAAACTGTACTAGCTCATCATGCCTTATGGAGATGTTTTTATGAGAAAGATGTTGTCTCATCGGCTCACATATGCCATTGCACTCTGCGTACCTCCAGAGATGTTGGTTGCACACTCCACTCATGGCATAGCTGCTTGTATTGGGCCCTTCTGCAGGGGTCTTCCCTAAAGGATACCTGTACAGAAGCTACACTGGCATTACCACACATTTGTTTGAGTCAATACTCAAATTCTAACTACATTTTTGCAGACCACTTGGTAGCTGAGCATGTTTGCACATTCTGTCAGCTACATGTTATGGCTAATGCAGTTGCTTTGTTGTTCACATCAATATTTCCAGTGATTGTTGTGTTCAAACAGACATGTTGTTTTTTGTGTCCACGGATCTTACAGCACATTTTATTCAATGTGCTGTAAAACGCTGTCTCAGTAATGTTACCAGACTACACCTCAACAAACCAGACATGAAAGCATTGCACCTTACAAAACAGACAAAGAAGCATGGGAAAAAAACACAACACAAATTAAGTGAGGTGGATATGATATATTAGGCTGATAATTTCATATAAGTGTTGTATCATATAGGCATAAGTATTGATGTTGTACAAACACCAGTGTGACAAAGGTAGCATCCGTTCAACATTGGATCCTGAGAGAGTTATCAAAATGGGCATGGATTCAATCAGCGTTAATTGTGTTAACAAATACATGCAAACTGTTTGTTTGAATTTTTTTCTTCTCTTCTTGCAAAGGTAATATTGATGGTTGTTGTAATCACAACAAATCTCTGAGTACTGTTTAAACTTGGTTGCTATGCTTCATTTTCCCTTGATCAAGTGAGTGAACCTACACTTCAATGTTCTCAAAAAGTGAACCAACAAACAAGAACAAAAAAGGAAAACTAAAGAGATGCAGAAGTAAAGATTTATTAGGATTGCCACATAGTTCCCCAGATATTGCACAATACATGCTCTTCTAAGATAGATGATTGAAGAGCCATGGTTTATTTTTTTAACTAACAGCTTTTGTCTTTAATATTTAAAAAACGATATGCTTTTGAATGAGATAAAATCATTCCCAAAGACTTGGTAGTACAACATACTATGTACATTATATATACTTTAATATACTTCATATATTATGTTATATATAAACCTATTTTTTGGAATAATATTAATTTATTACAAAAACAATGTATTTATATGAGTGACTCCATATATAACAAAATCAGTACAATACTATAGTAAATGTGGATAAGATCATACAGCACAGTTCAGCATCTAGGTTAGCATTACAATTAAACACAAGATCCTTTAGTACAGCTCAGAGATTGTAATAAATTTGTTCAGCACAGTTCAGCAGGAGCTTCAGTTACGCTGAGGTCATCGAACACCTGACCCCGGAGGAGAGTGATATCATTGACCCTGTTTTGGGCTGCCGTTTCTGGTCATTTCTTTGACTGTGTTCCTGAAGAACACAAAGCAGAGTAAAGGTGTTAAACTGATTCATCAAGAGACATTTCACATAAAGATGCATGGAAGCACAAAAGACACAATACACTCTAATGCACTTTGTGGAGAGCTCCATGAAAATGCATTTTGTGCGAGTGCTATGATATCGTGTATTTGCTTGAATTTACTGAAAGATTCATTGATTGGTTCATTTCTTGAACAATTAATTGTTTGATTAATTCATGCTAAAACACCAGAGATATAGCAAAGGCAGACCTGACAGACAAAAGAATCTGTGTATCTTTACCTCAGTTGTTTGATCCTCTCCATCACCCAGTCTTTGGTAGGGTCAGCGCATACCTTTCTGCCTTTCAAGGTAAGGAAACTGTAAAATAAAATAATGAGTTAGGCATCAGTATCATACACAAACATATTAAGGTAGCTCTTTCAGCGCGTCAACAGTCCATATAAAGCAACAAATACTATTGAACTGACATTAAAAACTGCTCTCTTCTGTCTACTTTTAAAAGACCACACTTCCAGAAGATGGCTACTCACATGACTGCATTGATGTGGCACTGGCCACGGTTGTCTTGAATGGAGAAGCCCTTGACCAATTTCTCTGGTAATTTCCTTTGTGAATATGTAGTGCAGCATGCTGGAATCAAAAAAGTACAAACAAAATGCATGGAAACAGCTCAAAGAAAAGCTAGCAGTTGATGTACATTAAAGAGTAAGAGCTGTGGAACAGTTAGAAATATTTAGTTGATTACACTTGCCAGATGCTCTTTAGAAAGGCATGAACATCCTTAGTTCATGTAAGTCCTTAGAAAACACATCATTTGAGTAGTTGCGATAGTCAGGCATCAGTAAAGTAGTGGGAAATGGCAGTGAAGGAGACAGGTAAACAAATAGAGGCAGTGAAAAACAGTGACACATAGAGAAGTGTGAGGCTTACCTGCATCTGCCTGCATACTGAAGAGACTCAGAGACAGGAGGAGCAGCAGACAGACTGGGGACAGATTAAACTGGGCCATCTTCTGCGGTTTCTTTCAGAGGTCTTCGAGAGAGAGCGAGAGGAGTCTGAGTGCAAGTCCTGGGTCTCAGCACGGCGGCTATATATCTACAGTGGATGGAAATTTCATCGCTTGCGAGCAATCGTGGGTTTTCCAACAGAGCGCGAAAGGAACTTCCATTATCCTTTGACTCTCACTGGATTTATTACCTCTTGGAATCTGCTGTAACATGCTGCATTCAGATTCTTTTGGAGTGATTCAACCACGTCCATATAATATTTATGCCCCCCATAAGTGTTACCTCACAATGTGTACAATTGTGTATGAGGTAAAGCATTGTGAAATAATTAGTACATGGTAAACCGCACTTCTGGGTTTTAACTGAAACGTAATACAATTCAAATCTCAATAAGTGTTGAACTGACCATGAATTGGAATGACAGGGAACTATAGCAAGGTAAATTCAATGAAATTTCGGACTTTTTGAATGGAAGTTGAATTTGAACCTTTAGGGAATGGAATCAGATTTCTTAAAGATAGTCAAAACTGGAATTAAGTGTATTTGATTAAATTAATTACACAAATGTTTTGAAATGCTAATTGACCAAAGAAATATCATGAAATTTAATCCAACCATGGTAACTTCTCAGCATTCACAAGCATTGGGGGGGGGGGGGGGGGGTAGGCTCACTGTGGCTAATAAATGATTGTAAAATAGAACCGTGTCTAGTCAGAGGATGTGGCCAGAGGAATGGACCAGCTGCTCATGCTGTAATTAGGAGCAGCTTTCTCACAGCCATATTTAACCAGTCAGTATTTAGTACTTAGACGAGCAATGTTGTAATAACCTGTTCTCAAATGGGTGACATTGCCTAAGAATGCAAACTTAGCTAGGAAGCAGATGTGCTATGCTTTACCTGACAAACTTGAGTTAGCTTGATAACTATACAAGGACATAACACATACACTAACAAAGAAGACGGCTGTAGTCCATGAATTCTTGTAGACAATCAATAAAAACATTCTAGACAGTTTGGAGTGATTAAACAGCTACAGCAGTGGTAAAACAACAAAAAAAAATTTTGAGACATATTGATTATGAATTATTTGTGGGCCCATAGTCCATTGTGCTTCATCACTGAAATACCTTGGCGAGGTAGTTAGAAACTGTTGTACCTAGCAAAGTGATCACATTAAAAAATCATTAGCTAGCTAGCTCACACTAATTAGCAAGTTGAAAGATATTCAATAATTCCATGCCACTTTGTGTTCAAAAAAAGGCATATAAGAATTCAGGTACCATGGTGGATGGTGTTAAATGGGGGCACTCTCTTTGAAGCCGGGGGGGGGGTGCAGTGTAGGTTGTGGAGAGTTACGCAGGGGTTTTTTTTTTCATTGTGAAACAAGTGTGGAAAATATGGCATTTGTCGGCCCACCAGCATCAGGAAGTTTCATTCAGAATCAGGTCACCCCGTGATGACTTCAATGCAAGACTGTGGGCTTTTGTGCTGTAATCAGGTCACTGTGTCTCCCCAGGTAAGCGCTTATTGGTAAGGGCCACACAGTAAGAATACACCAATGCCATTCCAACACTACCAACTCTGTCAGCTGCCGGTCTTTACTTATTTCCACTTCATGTGCTGTCAGCTATCTCTTTATCTCAGAGTCATCATAGATCAGTTTTTATATCAGTAATGTCCAGTATATCCAAGAAAAAATAACTTTATTAAAATTATATATATATATATATATATATATATTAATTTGGTCTGTACTGTACAATTTCAGATTTGTAATCAAACAATTTGCATGTGGTGAAAGCACCCATTCTCAGGTTTTACTGTATTTAAGGGTATTTTTTAAATTCCTATTGTGAGTTACTTGCTGTCCCTTGCTCACCCTAAGACATGCTTGTTGTTATGTACTATGCCTTGTCAGGTCAGCACCCAATATTGCAGACCTCTGTGTGTGTGTGTGTGTGTGTGTGTGTGTGCATGCGTGTGTGTGCGTGTGTGCACGCGTGCGTGCGTGCGTGCGTGTGGTTTCTATCTGTCCGTCTCTTTCTCTTTCTTCTGTGTTTGTTTTGTTTTCCCATGCGCTTAGCATTCTTTTCCACATCGCCCCGATGACATTATATGCGCATGATGAACTCAACTTCCAAGAAGGAAGTAAGGAAATCACCTTTAAAAAGAGCTACAGTAAAACATTAACAGCAGGACTCAAAGGGCTGTGCCATTTTAACTGCGCTTTTCACTTTGCTTTTCCACCATTATTACTCAACCAAGCTTTTCATTTACTCTTACTGTATGTATTTCATGTATATACTATAACCACTGGCCCAATGATGGAACCATACTGAACAGACAAAGGAGTCATGGAATAAGACCAGTGGTGGTTATTTCAGTTTGCAGAGCACCATTGGTTCCTCCATTAGTAACAGTCCAGCCTTTAGTACAGTATGATATCAGGGGACCGCATTGCGGGTATTTTTGTCTTGTTCACCGTGTTAATTCCGTTTTTTTTTTTTTTTTTTATTAGCAGCATCTGTGGTTCCACCACGACCACACGTTTCCTCATCGCCCTTTTCGACAAATGGGAGGCGGGAACAGAATATGACCCTCAAAGAGGAAGTGGTTCAAGAGCTTCCCATTTCCCGTTTTCCACCGGTAACGTGTTCACGGGGTAGAACAAAGAACGCCACATAAACTATGGAACCATTGAAACACTCAGCCTGAGCCTCTGTGCTGGGGAAAGCCCTTGGGTAGATCATCTGCAAAATGGCTGACCCCCGCACGGTACTCTCCCCAGTCTCCACACCGAAAACACACCTTGAGCCTTACTGCTTCTACATTGACCTCTGACCTCTCACCTGAGGCAACCAGGTGCTGCAGAGTACTGCCATTTCCCAGCGAAAAGATATTCAACAAGGTAAGAAAGTGATTGTAAAATGAATTATGAATGGATCTTCATTTTTAGGGTGAACTACCCATATTTTACATCTGTTAGAATACATGCACACCAGCTGTTCTCAGCAGCTGTGCATGCAGCTCTGAAACACTGTGGATTCAGCAAATCTCTGGAATATCCGTGGCAACAGTTTTTTTTTTTCTCCCACCACCAGGAGGATCATTCCCTTCACATCCATGACAAGGCAATAATCCAGAAATCATTCAGGACCTAATTCAATTTAGCCTTTGTTTATACCCTTCCCAATCATCAAAGAAAATAAATTGGCGGGTACAAATATTGAGTTGCAGGAACAAGTATGTGCTATTACTGGTAATAGCCTATTACTAACATAAATGCCCACTACTAACATAACTGCCACAGCAGAGAATCAGTGGACTGTTCAAACGACCAACCCGCAGATGAGGAAAGACCTCTCAGCACCTTTTGATTTCAACCAGCAGAGGGCGATAATGTACAGGTGTGGGTCTGAAAAGCCGTTATCATCAAAACAGCTCCTCAGCACCAGGGTCATTAAAACATGGACAATGTAAAGCTTTAGAATATGATGCAGTTGGAAATTTTTAATGGACTATCATATGTTAATTGTGCTTCATTAAAAAATATTGTCTGCCAGTGAACATTAATAAATGTTGGATTTTTAAAAAGAAGGCTAGCAAGGCTATATGGATGTAATAAGCTGAAATATATTGTAGCAAGATGAGCAAGATGTCACATCACATTGGGTAATCTCCATTTTAGTCCCATTCCTGTGTGAAGTTTGCATGTTCTCCTCGTGTCCACATGGGTTTCCTCCGGGTACTCCAGTTCCTCCCACAGTCAAAAGACATACAGGTAGGCTAATTGAAGGCCCCCCATAGGTACGAGTGTGTGATTGAATGGTGAGTGTGCCCTGCGATAGATTGGCGGCCTGTCCAGGGAGCATTCCTGCCTCTCGCACAATGCATGCTGGGATAGACTTCAGCACCCCCCACGAACCTGCACAGGAATAAGCAGGTATAGAAAATGGAAGGATGGATGGATGAGGTGATAGAGCACGGCTAGCATGGTTTACGGTTATTTTATCAGGATTTCCTCATGCAGGCTTTGCTTCCTAAATATCACATTTTGAATTACGTATTAATTCCAGACAAAAAAAAATGCAATTTTAGGAAGCACAACAGAGCTAGTGCTTAATTGTACGTTCATTTCTATACTACCAGCACAGTATAGGGCCAGTTTTCCAGGCAAGTATTAAGACCACTCTTGGACTAAAAACATTTCTCTAATAGAGGTATCCACTGAAAAAGGGAACTTAGTCTTGGACTAGGCATAATCCTTGTCTGGGAAACCAGCCCATAAAGTTCTAGCATATGGACCCATAGAACCTAAGGGCTTGTAAGTACAGTGCAAACATCAGGTATCATCAGTCAGACAGCAGAGTAGTTAAGGCAGACCCCCCTTTTTTCTTGCCAGCACAATTTAGGCCGTTTTTTTAAAGAAATGAGACATGTGACAGTGGACAAGATCTGGGTTATTTGGTAAACTAAGGCTCTAACCTGCCATAGCATTCCTACTTTGCACCACCTTAAAAATGCAGTTTTATGCACCATGAATAAATGTGACCATGGCTGTCATTTCTTGTTATTGGCTTACACTGAAAACATGAATGTAATTTTAGACCTCTAGCCAAAATTACATTCATGTTTCTTTGCATACTACTTTGGGAATTCAAAGGTCAGTCATACGCTGTATGTCAAGCCTGTCAGTGACTTCTGCTGGTTGCCAGATCTGTCCGGCGGCTGATAGCGTATCTGAACTGAGCAGACCCTGAACGTTAACTGCTCCGCTGATGCAACGGTGGTTTAAACAGGACCCCCTCCCACCTGAGCCATCAAAAGCTGTAGTGCCCTAAATTTGTAGTGCCCTCCTGCAATTTCTTTAACTATTAACAACTCAACACAAAACGCCCATACAATTAAAATCTATAAAAATATTTAGGCGTAGATTTATTAGGCATGAGCAGAGGATTGTTTTTGTTTGCAAGATTTCATTCCAAAGCCAAGCCAGCATGAACACGTCTCACTTCTTTGTTTATTCTTAGCTTTACTTCCTTCTTCCTCCTGCTAACCGCACGCCATATTCCACCCGCTTTCCTGTCTCTCCATCGGGAGACATCCAACCGCCTGTGTGGGCTTCCTTGGAACAGGCTCAGGTGAAGACCTGGTCATTGTTCTTTTTAAAGACAACCACATATGGATGCTAACAGCCACCTGTGTTTGCACAACAAAAATAATCTCTCTTCATCTCATTTTGCAAGTGAGTTGAGGGTACCTCATCCAACCAAAGTCACTTAATTGCTAGCCTCCAGTTTTCTCACGACCCAGAGTTTATTCAGCTAACAATTTTAAGTTTCCAGATAATTCCCAGGACACTGAAGTGAATGTTGTCAGTTTGTTTGGGCTCCTAGATATCCATCGAACTGAAATTCACTTGTATGTCAGTCACATGGAAAAATTCAGGATTGGCCTTTGAATGCTGTTCAGTTTCGTTTATTCCAAACAGAAATAATTTTGAGTTTTCCATGTTAATTTTATCTATAATGTTACATTACATTACATTACATTACATTACAGGCATTTAGCAGACGCTCTTATCCAGAGTGACTTACACAACTTTTTGCCTAGCAGTTACATGTTCAATGAGTCTGGAATGGCAGTACTTCATAACATCCCTTTGCATGGCCTGAGGATGTTATTACTAGTAAGATTATATGCAACACATGCCTGGGAAATTTTATCGGAACCTTGAAAGAACCTGTTTGTAGCAATAAGAAACTTTCTTGTTTGAATGGTATCGCGCAAGAAAATGTGAGTCTAATCTGAATGTTCTCAAGAGTTTCACGTTAGCTGAAAAATGATTGTTGTACAAAACACTAAAGGAGTATCGTCAGACCTCTGTCAAATTTGCAAGAGTGCATCTTACTAAGCAAAATGTAGAATCACATGAAAGACATATGTTCTTCTAAATACCAATGGTATTTAGAAGAACATTGGTATTGGTATCGACAAACTTTTTATAAGATTATGAAGTTGACAACCCCCCACCCCCACACAATGTGTTAAATATATGCAGTCCAGTCACACAGAATCAATGACCTGTTACACTAAATAAGTTTGTTCCTCTTAGACATGTCATCTCCTACCAGATAGCTGTCTGCTGCATGCTTTCCTTCCAACATTGAGAATGGCTCAGTGATTCATGAAGACCTGCTGTCTGTGAGGAAACAATAGAGGGAGGGCAATGTCACAAATGATATGCACGTGGAGCCAAGGGCGTTTCCAAGGCCAAGGCCATTCCCTGGGGTGATATTTAGACTGTGGAAAAAGTTCTCTGGACGAGCCTTCGGAGTCATATATCTTAGACAATGGGAGAGGGAGTTCGCGGGACGAGTCTTTTGGAGAACAAATAAACAGATCCAAGCTGGGCTTTGTGGCCTGCTCTGCAGTTTGAGTGCTTTGGGTGTCTTCCTTATGTAGCCGACGGGTCTGAGATTGCTGCACGCGTGTGCATGTGTCTGCGCGTGCATGCGTGTGAACACTCGCTCTGCTGTAGGGGCTCCTGATGCACAGAGGCACATTGGATGCATGTGCAGTGCAGCAGTCATCCGAGCTTGGGGGGAAGAAGAGGCCAGATCATCTTTCACACCATAGAACTTTTCACAGGCGGTCCAAGGCCACATAACTAGTACTAGGAATTAGTGCTGTACTTCATTTTTTTCTAAACCTGGTGCTCCCTAGCCTGTGTCGCTCACCTTCATGACATCTAGTACAGTGCTGTTGCTATTACACTGTGATTCGCCAAGCCGAGATCAAGTTTCAACAACGGCTATTGTCAGGGCAAATGTTCCTGTGATTTACAGAGAAGTATTCTGCAATGAATTTGGACTGTATAAATTAACCGCAAGAGCATGAAATTTAAGCCATGCACAGGGAGCCTGCCCCACAATTGGAAGAGAAACAGAAAGGGCATTACAGCCCCTGAACGTGGAGACCCTGCCAATGGTGAAGCAGGTGTTTGACTGACAGCTGAGTCTGCGGACACGGGTAAGGTCGAGCGAGGACAATGAGAGCAACGAGCCTGGCCTCACTGGTCATCCTCTGTCTTTGTGCCATCTCTCATCCCCTTTTCATTTCTCTCATTCTGTCTATTACCTTTATCTTTCTGTCTGCACCTCCTGTCTGCCCTAACTCCCTCTTTACCCCCCCCATCTTTCCTCTCCATTGTCCCCCTTCCTTGCTGTCATCCTTCTATCTAGTGTCTTTCTGTTCTCCTCTCTCTCTCTCTCTCTCTCTCTCTCTCTCTCACACAGTTCTGTCTGGTCTCACACACCCACACATCTCTCTCTCTCTCTCTCTCTCACATATCTCTGGCACACAGACACAGCAGTTCCCTCCGTGCCTGTTCCCTCGCCCATCCCTAAAGCGAGCGCTCGCATTTGGGCAGCCCCCCCCCTAACCTTGGGTGGGACACTGATAAGCACCACTTCTAAGAAGAAGACGGGCTTCTGCTGGGGCTCAGGAGAAGGTGTCCCGCCTCTGATATTGTTCAGGAGAAACCGGCAAAGGGTGGGGATGCAGGGCAGGGCACTAGTTCTCAAACTGAGCGGGACCCACTAGTGCGGGGATGTATAAGCTTATGCAGCAAGGGCCAGTGTGGTGCAACATCTTCTCCTTCTGCAGTGAAACACCAGATTCAACCATCATCCAATCATGGTATCCAATCAACACTTTGATTATTTGAATCAGTTGTTTTAGTGCTGGGTGAAATGTGGGGAAATGGTTATACATTTCATACTCTCCATAGTCACTTTAACCCTAACCCTAACACTGCACAATTTGCATACAATATTGCAGTTGCAGTGTGCTCACTGTAATAAATGCTCCATATTTGAACACCGGTTTGGCTATTGTTTTAACAAGAGATTAGTCACAGAAAATGAATTCACTCGGTGTGTGGCTCCTGGGCTTGGAAAGGCTGTCCTGGTGGTCACACACACACACACATGTTCTCCCGCTGTTTTGTGGTGAAAGCAGGTGGCCTGGGCTGCTGCTGAACTACAGTGACCGTTCCCTCCAACAGCTGCAGAACGTGCACATGAGCCTGGGTCTGCACTTCAGGTTTTTAACCAGGCCCAATTCAAATATAGTAGCCAACGTCAAAGCCCCACCCCTCATCCCCCCCACCAGGGGTCAAACAAGGACACGCGCGTGCAGATATAGCTGGTTCACAAGCAAGCTCTGGTTACACTACAATGAGAGCATGAGTTTAGAAATAGGCTGTTATACAAAATGGCTGTTATTTCCAAAAATGTGACCCTTATTAGAAGACAAAAATCATATTTTAACATCAAAACAGCTCTTACTTTTATTTTGATTTCAAAGGCCTGGGGAGGGGGAGGGAGGAGGGGGCACCAATAAAGAGTAGAGTAGTTTTTGTAAAGAAAAAAATTGACCTTGCACTTGATTGTGAAACAAAATTCAGTACAGTTGAGTGTGTTGCTTGAATCCAGGCCAGTGATTTTAGATCTCCATTAATGAGGTTTTATTGAGCTTATAATTGATTGTTGATTTTTACATGGTATCTCAAATTTTGCTAAAATGATGAACCTGCTTATTCTCCATTTTACAAGGATTTTGAATGTATTCAGAGAAGTTCTTTTATTTCATCTTAATTTTTCACTTAATTGCTCTAGGCTTGGCTTAACAGGTACATGCCCCTGGTCAGATACCTGACTCTTCAAATGAATAGAAGTGAAGCAGACATTCCTCTATGTGTATCCCCCACAGATTCCATACAAGCTCTCAGTGTAACTAAGAGAGATTCTTGTGAAGTGATGCCAGATCCAGTTCAGTCCAGCTAAATTGAATGACAGATCAGTTGGAATGAACTCAAGTACACACAGTGGGACTCCATTACCAGGGATAGGAAACACTGTTTCTTCTTCTTTTTTTTCCGTGAGAATCCATTTCAAACCAACAAATTATTCTCGTAAACGAATCAGTGCAAAGTAAACTATGCATTAAATAATGCAGAATAATTATGGCTTTAGAAACCAAAGGAATTAACTTGAACAGTAAATTTGCAATAAGCACCTTCTGTCTAATAATGCAGTAGATATTTGTCTGACAACTTGTGCCTCAACAATGCCTCACACAATGAGATATAATGAATGTTTACTGTTCACCGACAGTCTTAAACTGGTTGTTTCCAAAGCAGATTTGTATTGTGGAGAAATGAGCAGACAGGCAGGTTTAACTGTACTTACATGCACTCTTTCAGGTTATACAAAGGGTTTCTGTGTTAAACATGCCAGATGGGATATTAAACTTTATATACATGTACAGCATAGGAGGGCCCCAGGTGACAGCAAGTTTAACAAACTCACTCTCTCATGCTGTCTTTCTATTTGTGTGTGTGTACATAAGAGTATGTATATCTATGTGAGTGTCTACAGTATATGCGCATTCATGCATGTATGCCCTTATGTAGACTAGGTTTAGATGGAACAGTTTACCTAGTCCAAAGATCCATACATCCATCCATTATCTATACCCACTTTTTCCTGTTGAGGGTCACGAGAGGTGCCGGAGCCTATCCCAGCATGCATTGGACGTGAGGCTGTATACCCTTGGATAGTCCTTCACAGGGCACACTATTCCAAAGATGTCCGTCACATATCCTGTCACAGAACTGGTTTAATATTCCAACAGTGAATCAGAGACCTGATTGAAATGTAATAAATGATATACAGCCCAACTTGCCAGCAGTCACGGCAGGAGTTTCACATTCTTGAAACAAAATTCCAGCAACTAGAACAAGGATTTATTGGAACTAATTCAATCTCATTACCATGGCCAAGGAAACCTTTAAATTCTTGTTTATGAGGCCGGAGAGGGGATGTAAATAAATGTGCCATTGTGCCTGCTTGTTGCCATGGCAATAATGGTTCCTATTCAGAATGTGTATGTGTGTGGGTTCATTTTCCCATAATAAAGTTGTTCATCTTACTCTATTTATCTTATTTTATGTTCATTGTTACGCACCACCTGACCAAAACAAATTCCTTGTATGTGTAAACCTACTTGGCAATAAACCCGATTCTGATTCTGATTCTGATTCTGATAAAAGCATTCTACTAAAAAAAAATCAAAAATAAAAACTTACTGCAAGCAAATACTGAGAGATTGGATTATAGTGACCTGGTGGTAATCAATCACTTCTCAGCTTAAATGTACATAATGTTCTAATAAGTTATTACATTGTCCCAATGTTGCAGAAATATGAGGACATTACATGCTGGCAAACATGCTTGCGTAGCTGACTTGGGCTATTAATAACTAGACAAATTCACAGTACAGTAAACATAATTAACATTTTACACTATGACACCACAACTATCTTGAACATGCCAAAGGTTCCCTTAGATATTAGGCCTGCGTTCTATTAAAAATAAATCAAGCCTTGATAACATAACAACTGTCTTGCACAAAAAAAAGATAGAAAAAAATGAAACAAGGTTTGGTGTTCTTGAAGATCCATTTCACTGTCATTATTTTCTTTGCAAACAGCTAATTCATCTTCCTCCCAACTCCAGGTCGTGACACTGTCCAAGCACTCTATTACTACAACAGAAACTGCAGATATTGGAGTGAAGGAATTGTAGGACAGGGAACCCCATGCTGATTTCTCTCATTTATGTAACTGTGTCCAGTCCATGTTCATGTCTTTCCAGGATTGTAGCCACAATCTTACTAACATACACGACAGGACCAAAAGTATGTGGAGACCCCTTCTAATTATTGGGTTAGGCTACTTCAGCCACACCTATTGCTAACAGATGCATAAAATTGAGCATACAGCCATGCAATCTCCATTGACAAACATGGGCAGTAGAATAGGTCATGCTATGACAATGTGGCACTGTCATAGGATGCCACTTTTATAACAAGTCAGTTTGTCAACTGTAAGCGCTGTTATTGTGAAGCGGATCAACAACAGCTCAGTCGCAACGCGGTAGGTCGCACAAGCCCACAGAATGGGACTGTCGAGTGCTGAAGCGTGTAGCGTGTACAAGTCGTCTTTCCTCGGTTGAATCATTTGCTACTGAGTTCCAGATTGACTCTGGAAGCAACATCAGCACAAAAACTGTTCGTCGGGAGCTTTGTGAAATAGGTTTCCATTCCTGAACAGCCGCACATAAGCCTAAAATCACTGAGTGTAATGTCAAGCGTTGGCTGGAGTGGTGTAAAGCACACTGCCATTGGACTGCTCTAGAGTCCAATGGCAGTGTGCTTTACACCACTCCAGCCGACGCTTGACATTACACTCAGTGATTTTATTCTCTGAAGCAATGAATCATGCTTCACTATCTGGCAGTCTGACAGATGAATCTGGGTTTGGTGAATGCCAGGAGAATGCTACCTGTCTAAATGCATAGTAAAGCAACGGTAAAGTTTGATGGAGAAGGAATAATGGTCTGGGGCTGTTTTTCATGGTTTGGGATCAACCCCTTAGTTCCAGTGAAGGGAAATCTTAATGCTGCAGCATACATTGACATTCTAGAGAATAGTGCTTCCAACTTTGTGAGGGTCAATAAAGAAATGGTTTGGTTTGGTGTGGAAGAACTTGACTGGCCTGCACAGAGACCTGACTTCAACCCCATCGAACACCTTTGGGATGAATAGGAATACTGACTGCGAGCCAGGCCTTATCAGCCAACATCAGTGCCCAACCTCACTAATGCGCTTGTGGCTGAATGGAAGTGAATCCTCATAGCCATGTTCCAAAATTTAGCGGAAAGCCTTCCCAGAAGAGTGGAGACTGTCATAGCAGCAAAGGGGGGACCAACTTCATATTAATGCCCAAGTGCATATGCGTGTGATGTTATGGGGGGGTCCACACACTTTTGGCCATGTACTGTATTTCTCCCATACTGTCCAACTAACATAGTGAAAAGTTTTACAAAGTCAGCATGTGAGTTCTACTAAGCTTTCGGTATTCTGTATTTATAAAACACAAAGGCAAATGTTTCAGTCTTTCCAGACTCATTACTGAAGTTCATTGCCAGTAAAGAAGTTCTGTAAAGACAGAAATATTAGCCTTTGTGCTTGAGCACTTGAGCACCTTTTTGTTCATGCCATTGTTGCAAGTATGTCACCGTTAATAAAGGTATTTTACAAATTCTTTAATATGTAAATAAAAAAATAAAACAGAAACTCTTATTAATAGCAACCTATATTTTTATATATTATTCATTAGGACAGTTGGATTGTCTGAGGCAACTCAGGTGAAGAATGTTGCTCAAGGGTACAAGCACCACTGGAGGTTGGAACTTTCCATCTGATGGCCAAAATTCAAGAACTTTTCCACCCGTTGCGTGTGGAAAAAGGGTCACTGAAACTAAATCCAGTGCAATTTCTTGAATAAACTAAACCCATTGCCAATGTATTATTATCACAGCTGTAGACATGGTTAAAATGACACCATATTTTTATTCCACAGGAGATTCCACCCATATTTATTTGCCTGTGCAGCATGTTTAACTGTTACTTTAACTTTCATTTGAATGCTGGTGCAGGTTTTTCTGAAATGCTTCAGCAAGCAATTTGAAAATATCTTTCCAGGAGCCAAAAGCTTATCTCTTTTTTCTTCTTTCTTTTCTTATTTTGCTGTGGAAACCCATGGTCAAGGGGTACATCCAGCTGCTGACTGGTAGGTTTAGAAATTGGTTGGGTTTGGAAAACTGAAAATGTTTTGCTTAGCGCTAATGGTTGGTTGGTGGTTGGATTTAACTGTACTGTACAGACAGTCTCTCACCAAAATGAAAATAGAGCCAGTTCAAACACCAGAGAACTGAAAGGGGTCCGAAATTTTCCAAAAGATTTCCCGCATCTGTTTCCAGTTGAAGGATATAACTAATTCTAGAATCCTGTGGCAATGTCAGCTGGAAACATCAACAAGGGCCACACGCACAGCTGTGTGGGGCAAATCATGTTATGGTTATGCTCCTACTGAAATATGTACTTTCTAAATTGGACATATAAACTGTCTTCTTACACCTGATTAACAAACGGCAAAACAAGATATGCATCTGAAGTGTAGGCTACCAAGCAACATATCACAAGAAAGAAACCCAGCCACACACATACATAAACAAACACCGCAGTTCTCCAGTTAAGTTTTGCGCAAAGAAAACCTGAAATCAGTGCCTCACAGCATTCGCTGAACTATTCCGTGCGCACCGCGCTTCGAATGATACCGTGGTGCTGAAACCGGAAGTTGCGTTTTCCAAAACGCGTTCCTATTTTTTACAGTCTCTGCTTCCTCCCAATAAAGAGCCCTGTACATAGCAGCATGCGCCGGTGAAGCTGAATCCTTGTGCAGAAGGTGACACATTGAACCGGCACTTAGAAATATCTGGTAAGATATCGTTCCTCTCAGGGCTGACGGGGAGTGCACATTGATAAGTTTAATACGTAAGTTAATCAGTAGAACAGGTGAATCTTGCTTGATGAATGAATGGCTTGTTAGCTGTCTCATCTGTCTATTAGCCATCTATTTTACTAGCTAGGTAGTTAATATGAACACATACAGTTTTAATAATTTTAGCTAGCTAACAGGCTAGTGCCGCTGAGGATGCAGAAGGGATTTTTCTTTCAATAAAATAGATATTTAACAGACATTCGCTTTTGATTATTTGCCTGGCTAGTAGCTGTATTATGTGCGATTGCAGATTATGTTTTCTTCTATGACCGCAAACGGTGAGAAATGTCTATAACCTTACAATCGGCACTTTGGCCTACTGAGCCGAGTCATTACAGTACTCGTTCTGTAACTTGCGTGTACGTTCTGTGGTTTGCCTTGGTGTAATATCTGATAGTACTAGCAACCAGTAATTTAGCAGGCTGCCTTCTTTTGTCCAGTATGAAACCTTTTGCGTCGCTGTGTAATTCCGTTCAAACCATTATGGATTTATGATATTTCATGTGCAGATTTTCGAAATGATTACAGATGGTGTTCTAGCTATAGCTGTATGCTTCACAAATGTGACGCCCTGCTTTTTATTATTGTACTATTGTATACACAAACAAATGCGCGTGTGTATTTTTTTGCATCATAATTGTCTCTTTTAAAACAATTTTAAATATTTAATGTCTGCAGTCTGTAACTGGCACATTAACTACTTTGCTGGATTATAAATGTATAAAAAGATGTAGGCTAGGTCTTCCTTTTAGGAAAATTATTTTAGAAGAATTTGCCCATAGTTTACATGTGTTGTTTTTATTGCTTTGTCATTGCTTACTAGTTCTAATTCCTCTCATGAATACTGTGGGGAAGTCTGCGAACTTTCCAATGTGACTCTCACATGATCCCTCACATCATTCAAAAAGATGTAGCTACTTTAGCCCCCCCTCATTTTTTATAAGCAGATTAACACTTTCATTATGAAATCAGGTTCCCCTTGTAAAAGGGGAATCTCAGTGGGGTTTTCCTGGTTAAATAATGGTTAAATAAAAAAAATCTATTTGCCCTTTGGTCCGTTAGAGGTGATAAAGGAACTTTCTAAATTGACTTATTATTTTTACTATTATTTATTACTGCATGAAGCTTGAGTGACAGCTGTTCTGATCCGAGCAATATAAGCATACTTAACTATTGGTGCATTTTAAGGAAGTGGATCAGATGCTTGTCACGGTGATATCGACTTACGTATCACGTTATGTATGCCAGCTCATGAGTTGCAGATTTATGATGCTTTGTGCACTTAATGGTTTAAATGAGCTGCTCGTATGATGAGAACCATCTAACTGTGTGGCTACTGGACAAAAAAAAAAGATTACTAATGCCAGGACATCAAGGTTTTTTTTTTTTTTAACTTGCTCGTTTGAGCATGTTTGAGAACTTTTTGTTTGTTAAGTGATGCTTTTATTTTGGGAATTGTGTGTTGCTGAATGCTGCAGCCTTGTCTTGGGAGTCTTCTTTGTGTTGTAGGCAAATTGGTACATTGGCTGCTTGCATGAGGCCACCATGTCAGACTTTTCTTCCTCACCTCTTGTCAGTTATGACAAGACTAGCTTGGTCAGAGTGAGTCCTATGAAGGTGTTAAGCATGGTTCTTTCTTTTGGCCCTTTTGAATAGGGGGGTTACAATGCCTGCTCTGTTTGGACAATTTGCTTATGTCAGTGCTGCTGTGCTGAAGTAGTAGCACCGTCCCCCCGTCCCCCCCAACTGGCTGCGTTGTCAAGGCCATTCCCGGTCGTCTCCAACGGCGATACTATTGTTCGCCGATGTGTGTTGATGTACTGTCGCACCCCACCGAACCCTATTGGCTGTGTTGCCTGGGCTTGCAATGCCTTTTTACAGTGTTCCAACCTGCCTTGGGCCTGAGGACAGCTAAATGTCGTCAAACAAGCAGAGTGAACAAACTGAGCTGTTTTGCGGTTTTATCAAGCCTCCAGTCCACACAAAGTGTAGCGTCTTTTGTCACGGTTAGAACAAGCTTACTGTAAGAACGACTTTGCATGAAACGGCTTCTCCTTGAATGATAACGCCAGACACGTATGCAAGAGTGCGTGTAGGAACATGGACTGTTCGCAGTATAGCTGCCATGTTAGCAACGGGCTCCTCAGTTAAAAATTGTATTCTTCTCTTGGCCTACTGTTAGTGGAGACACGTGGACGGTGTTTCTTTTCAGGAAATGGAATATTTTCAGGTAGACTGACTGCCTGTCATTCTCTGGTTAAGGGTGTGTGTCATTTGAAGTTGAGCAGTTGGGGAGGGAGTGGGGACTGCGTGGAGGGGGGGTTGAGTGGGGAGTGGGAAGGGCATCATGGTTTGATCCAGTTGTGCGTGCGGGTGACTGCGCACACACCACCCTTCCTGGTAGGGCGTGGCCCACCAGATGCACTTCTATATCTCCCGTGCGCACGTCTCGGAAGCCATTAGCGCAGACACAGGACACCGGGAAGGTTAACAGGCCGCTCATTTGTGTATCAAATTTCATTAGACTGCACTGCTCTCCACAGAACCTTCTGAACCTCAGAAGCCTGCAGGCCTTTTTCAAGTTCAATGGGTATTGCATCATAAGCTGCTTTGCGACATGCTCCATGCGTTTCTCCCACCGAAAGCGGTTTGCTCTGTGCTCAAATGCACGTACAACATTAGATATGTCATGGTTGAACAGAAGCCACACATATCTCTATATGAAGGACTGCACCCACGGTAAAACACTTTCAGGAACATTCCAGTCATTTCACTGTTTCCTGCTGCTGTCTCAACCTGACTTTTCAGCTGCACACTTGTGTAGCTATCATAGTGAATAGTATGGTGTTTAAGGACATAATTAGTTCTTCTATTCAAATATTATTACTGTTGTTTGCAATATCTTCTTCCTTTCGAATGTGCATTTAAAAACAAGTGAAATGCTCTGATATTAACACATTCTTTCAGTCTTCATTTCAACATTTAATCGGTAAAGAAGATTTAAAAAAAGCCTGCTGTACAATTAAGGTTACTATCTATGACATGTGAAAGTAATGCATTGCATAGAGGATTCAGGATTCAGTGTTGTCACATTGCTTAAAATGGCCAGACTGTGACCACTAGTACTACTCTGCAGTAGGTATGAAGAAACCAACTTGTTGTTCTTTTAGCCCACTGGCCAGTGTTGTATAGTGTCTGAGATTATACTTTGAGGGATATTTTGCGGACAGCACCTCAGTCCCCTCAGCTCTCAAGCAAACTTAAAAAGCTAAGACCAGGCTTTTATCTGTCGGAAATGTGGCACTGACTCTCAGAACTAGACGCTTGGTTCCTTTAGCATGCAGCAGTGTTTACTTGCATAATTGTAATACATTTTGTGGTATTGGTTTCCCTCAGGGCCTGAAGTCTGCGCTCTACAAAATGGTGAATGGAGTTTTGCTTTTTAATCTGATTGATGGCCTTGCTTGCTTGCCATCTTTCCTTTCTCAAGGATCATTGAAACGGCAGCACTAGGATTTCTGTTTTCTCCTTGAAATCTGTATTCAGCTTTCATTGAACAAAACAAAAAATACTGTAGGCGTACTGGTTAGCAGTATTAACTGTGCTGTACAACTGTAGTATAAATAACCATACGTGCATCCAGAAATCACACAGACAAGAACAAAGTCACACTGACATAAATAAATAAATAGGTATTTTCACTCTAGGATTTCTGTTAAACTAATGGTCATGGCTTATTGGGGTGCAGTTTTGAATGACATGGATTTGATTCAGTGGAAAAAGATACTAACTTTCTGCTCTTAATAGATGAGTTTTCTTGCAACATCATGCTGAATATGGTCAGGCAGAGTCTATGAAACTTCAGCAGGCAATATCCTGAGTACATTATCTTAGATTAGACCACATCCTGAAATTATCCTCTTTTTTTTTATTAGATATGGCTATTTAATCTTATGGTCATAATTGCAATCGGCGTCACACCTTAAATTTTCTCTCCCTTCAAGAAAAACACAACCCTGGCTTTGTACATAGTTTTACACCAGCAGTCATAAAGATGATAAAATTTTGCAGGAGTGGTGTCCTATGCCTCAGTTTGTCCTGTTTCAAGTGTTTCTGCCGCAAACTGCAAGCTTTGTTTGTAAACAGGAAGCTCATCTGCAGTAGTCGAGTTCCTACACAAAAATGTGAACCAGCTCTGTTGGAGAGAAAGTAGGTCTAGACTGAATTGTTATGAAACTCATTCGATGAAAATAATGCATACATGTCAGTCTTTTTGTGCGTTCATGGAATAGCTGCGCTGTAAAGAACCTGATATTGCCAGCCAAAATGTGATGGATTAATAGCTTATTTTAATCCAAGTATATTAAAAGGTGCCAACTTTATTTAAATGTTAAATACTTGATATCAAGAAGACTAAATGCCTGTGGGTGTTTTAGAACAAATTGTACCTCTGGAATTTTATTGTCTGGTAATGTATTGGCATAATACGCCTGCTAAAAGTTTCTACTCTGGCTTTTGAACAAGTGTATAAGGAACAGAGGCAAAATAAGTTCAGCCCATTGCTGCCACCTACAGGCATTGCAGGGGAAGGCTGCTTTTGAAGCAGAAAGTGGGATTGGTCGTGCAGGCTTGGAAGGTTTGTACACTGTTTCTAATAGAAAAAAAAGGGTTATCATTTAATATCTGCAATTCAGAAGCCAGGGAACTGTGATGGGGATTATAACAAAGTCAAGAGGTTGCTAATGTGTGCCTATTTTATAAAACTTTGGGTTCTGTGTCTTTGAAGTCAATCGTCCTTTCTGCATGATTTTAAAATCATTCCATTGGGCAAACTGATTTTCTTTTTTGAAAGTGATTCTATTGAAATGCTTAAAAATGAAGTTCCTAGCATTTAACTTGCAGTAATGGCAGTATTTAATTAAGTAAACTGCTTCATATAGAACATTGCATCCAGTTTCTCTGCATTGTGTAATACACATAAAGCCACAGCCAATTTTGGACTTTTCAAACTATTGTATTTATTTCTTTCTGAGATGATAAAATATGTGCTTTGTATTTTTGTCTTGGTGTTTCAGACTCCTGTGAATCCAAGATGAACGACGTCAGGTCCTCCATATCCAAAATAGTAAGCGCTCTTTAAGCTCACCCTCATGTTAGGGCAAACTGGGGAGCGAGGGGCAGTGTGCTTTCCTCTGACCATTTTACAAAAAACATGACTGTTGAAATGTTTTAAGTTGTTTTACTTCTCTACGTACCCTTTCCTTCTGACAACGTTAGCTGTACGCGCGACCGAGTGGCCATTGTATAATTTTTGGTATTGCTAAAATATGAAATCAAATCAATTTTATTTGTATAGCAATTTTTACAGAAAGCTGTCACAAAGACACTTTACAGAGTAGTGGGAAAAAGAGCAAGAAACAGAGCAAAAAGCACAAAAACCAGGCCTGGACCCCCAAATAGCAAACGCATACAGTAAAAACATTTTTTAAAAAGAGAGAAAAAACTCCCAGCGGGGAGAAAAATAACTTGGCTGGGGTGGAAAGGAGCCGTTGAGCAGCAGTTGTAAGCGTTTGAACGCTGGCGAACGGCACCGACCCCTCGTCTTCCCGCAGTTTAACGGGGCGCCGCGCTCCTACACCCGCTTCAACCTGACGC
The DNA here is from genome assembly GCF_013347855.1 of Anguilla anguilla. NCBI lineage: Eukaryota > Metazoa > Chordata > Actinopteri > Anguilliformes > Anguillidae > Anguilla > Anguilla anguilla. Next base: position 21,350,234 of record NC_049206.1, on the reverse strand, counting down.
GGAACATGGAGGGCGACGGCAGCCAGGTGGAGATGAAGCTGTCCTCGGACGTGGACGAGGAGACGGACCACCCCGCCGGGGAGCGCCAGGGCAACGGCTACGGCCAACCCCACGACGCCACCTACGTCCAGAAGCTCGGCCACTCCCCGAGGAACGTCTGCTTCATGATCGTCGCCACCCTCCTCGTCTTCGCCATCGGTGAGGCCGCACGCGTGACTGTGCGCGCCCCTCCGTGTGAGGGGACGGCCTCCGTGCGTAATGTGGGCTGCGGGTGTGGGTGCGTCACGCGTGGCACTGGATTCTGTCGTGTGCGGTATTGGATCCCGTTATACGTATGGTGCTGGATCCTGTCATATGTGTGGTACTAGATCCTGCTATACTTATGGTACTGGATCCTATCATGTGTGGTACTACATCCTGTTATACTTCTGGTACTGGATCCTGTCGTATGTGTGGCACTGGATCTAGTTCTACTCGTGGTACTGGATCCTGTCATATGTGCAGTATCAGATCCCGTCATACATGTGGTAGCACAGGTCTCTACAGTGCTCCCATTTTAGGAGCATTTGCTCCTGAAAATTATTGTGTGCGAAATGTAAAAATAATTCAGGAGCACATGTACTAATTGGGATGCTTTAGTGTGCTCCTAAATTTTTCAACTTAGGAGCACATGTGCTCCTCGGAAAGAAATGTTAGCACAGAGCCATGTATCAGATCCTGTCCACTGAATATGATGCAATACTGAAACTACCGATCGCTGATCACCTTTGTTGGCTATTTCTCTCCTAGGATATCTGATTGGCTACTTGGCTGACCACAGGCAGGATAAGGAGTGTTCCGAGCTCCCTCTCTCCGACGACCCAGTGTCAGAAGAGCGAGTGTTGCCGGTCGAGGAAGAAATCGTTCTGGACTGGAGTGATCTCAAGGCATTGCTGAAAGAGAAGTTAAATGAGAACAGCCTACAGGCAGCCTTCAAGTGAATAGACTTTAAATTCTCCTGTTGCCCAAACCTTTGCATTTGGTTCTTAGGCATAAAATTTACCTAATAGTTTGTGTTCTTGATCCAGTTTTGTTGAAGCTAGCATTTTGTAGGGTGTTTATTTATCGATTTACTTATTTATTTACGCGCATATGTACTTATTTACTTATTTTTTCTTTTTTTTATTCGAAGGGGGCCCTCATATATTTTTACTGTTGACTGGGATTTTGTCATATTGGTTGTCTTGTTGTCAGACCTGCTTTGAAAAAATCAGAGCCCGTGGCATGTTGGGATTGACAGCACGTCCTTCACGTCCGAGGTTCTGTCTCTCACATGCAGTCGAGTTCATGGACACTTTCTGTCTTTTTGTACCTCTGCCTCCTCCTCCACCCTCTTCCTCTTTCTCTGCCCGTCTCTCTCTCTCTCTCTCTCTCTCTCCCGCGCAGAGAGTTTAGCCTCGCCGCGCACGAAGCCGGCTCCGAGGGGGACAGGTCTCTGGCCTCTCGGGTCCACGAAAGGTTCAAGAGTTACGACATGAGCCCCTGGACCGACAACCACTACGTCAAGCTGCAGGGCCCTCCCAGGACCGGCAACAACAGAGTGTCCTTCGCCGGGGAAGAGATCGGTAGGCCTCAGGCGTACCTGGCCTACAGCGCCACCGGGACCGTGCAGGTGAGCACCGGAATCGCCGTGCCCACCCCCGCATTTCCGAAGGCTCCGAAGCCAGTGGTCTTTTTAAATCAGGCGCGTGACCTTTGAACCCGTCCGCAGGGCAACCTGGTGTACGCCTACTACGGCGAGCCGGGGGATTTCCAAATCGCGCAGAACTTCAAAGCGCAGCTGAACGGGAGCGTCGTCCTCCTCCGAGCGGGAAAAATAAGCTTTGCCGAGAAGGTAAGCGAAGCGCCCGTAGCGGACGCGCGGCGTGTAGCGCGCGCAGCGTTGCGCAGCGTCGTTTATTACAGAGGGGGGGCGGTGCATTTTAATTGCCTGCGTTCTTGTGTTTACACGTAGCTGTAGCACGTTCTGCGTTAGTGCCGTTTAGCGTCGCAGCCCGGCTGTAGCGAAGATGCTCTCTATTTCCTGTGCATCGCAGGTGGCTAACGCTGCCAAGATGAAGGCCGCGGCCGTGCTGATCTACCCAGACCCCGCTGACTACAGTATTGAAACCAACACAGAGCTCTATGGTCATGTGAGTACAAACTGCTGGTGTTCAATGCTGGTTCAAGGACTGTAATTACACTACTATTTATTTATTTATTTCTTCCTTCTTCTTTTATTTCAGGTCCACTTGGGCACTGGTGACCCATATACCCCAGGGTTCCCCTCCTTCAACCACACGCAGTTCCCCCCGGTAAAATCCTCGGGACTGCCCGAAATCCCGGCCCAGACCATCACCGCCAGCATGGCGACCAAGCTCTTCGGGTATGGCCACACGCTTCTGTTCTCATCTGACCATACCAGTACCCAAGCAAAATGCGTGAAATAACTGTTCGCCATGCTTGGTGATCAGTGCTTACTAAAGGAGCTCTCCTTCCCCACAATCCCCCCTCCCCCTCCCCCAAAACACAGGAAGATGACCGGAATCAGCGCTCCCGGCAACTGGGAAGGCAAACTGGGTGTGAACTACAAGATTGGTGGGGACGGTGATGTGGTCACGGTGGAAGTGAACAACGTCCCCACGGAGAAGAAGATCACCAACGTGTTCGGTGTCATCATGGGAGTCGTAGACCCAGGTACTGTAAAAACATACAAAAATAAAAAATTTTTTTAAATATTTAAAAATATAAAATGTTTAGTCCCCCCCAACCATTACCGTTTTGAGCACACAAGCAGTGTATCTGTTTTTTGGTCAGTGTTTTTGCATATAAATTGAATGATTTAATTATTATTTGTTTGTTTATTTTTAATTGTTTTTTTTTTTTTTTTTTTTTTTTTAACCGTTACTCTTTTTTACTCTCATTTCTTTGCGTAGATCGTTACTTAGTGATTGGTGCGCAGAGAGACTCCTGGGGTCCAGGATTCGCCAGGTCGACTGTAGGCACCAGCCTGTTGGTGGAGCTGGCCCGTGTCATCTCGGATATGGAGAAAAACGGTGAGGGAGGGCCGGTCGTCATGTGTTACGCTTCACCCAATGGGGAGGGCGAGGGAAGCAGGAAGCATTTTGTAGAGAATGATTATGTGAATTTAGACAATTGAAAATAAAAACAACAGTACAAAAAAGTGAGGTCGGGCACTGATTGGGCAATTAGGCCTGGCTTGCAGTTGGCTTTTCAGTTGATTCCAAAAGTGTTGGATGGGGTTGAGGTCAGGGCTCTGTGCAGGCCTGTCAATTTCTTCCACACCGTTGTCACCAAAATAATTTCTACATGGATCTTGCTGTGTGTCCAGGGGCATTGTCATGCAGAAACAGGAAGGGGCCTTCCTCAAAATGTTGAGGAGACACAGAAACATTTTGAATGTCATTGTATGCCAAAGCATTGCGATTTGCCTTCACAGGAACTAAAAGGCCTAGCCCAAACTATGAAAAACAGCCCCAGAGCAAGTGGTGTCCTGATCATTTTGGTCTATGGCATACCTATGTTTTCCAGCATAGCATAGTAAAGTACTTGCCGATTGTGGCATGCTTACAAGTGCCATTTTCGATTGTGTCCTCAATTAAATAATTTTTTAATCGTATCCTATTTATGGCGCAAACGTAGAATAATAGTCCAGCCGATTTAATTGATTTTGTTTGTTCTTAAAAAGTTTTTTATTGGTCCTTTTTGTAATGGCCTTTGTTTGTTTTTCTGCTTTCTGCAGATGGATTTGTGCCCAGAAGGAGTATCATTTTTGCAAGCTGGAGTGCTGGTGAATATGGGAGCGTTGGCGCCACAGAGTGGCTGGAGGCAAGAACTGCATAGACACTGCACTTGAAGCAGGATGCCTTTTGGTTTCAGATAACTTACAAAGTAAATTATTGTTTGTTCCTTTTCTTGCAGGGATATTTGTCTTCGATGAACCTGAAGGCCTTTTCTTACATAAGTCTGGATGGCGTGGTTGCAGGTTAGCTCAACAGATGCTTATCACTTTTTTCAGTTAAGGTGAAAGAAAGATTTGGTAAGTTTTGTAGATGTTATACATTGTATACTCACGGATTTGGCTTTTTTTCAGGGTCTGATTCCATCAAAGCATCGGCAAGCCCACTTTTGTACACCTTGTTTGAGGGTGCATTGAAGGAGGTATGATGTCGTAGCTAATAGAGTGAATTCATGCTCCTTTTATTTTCCCTTTTTTTTTTATTTTAAAATGAAGGTGATTTTCCCACTACAGGTAAACAGCCCCACCACTGGGCAGACTCTGTATGCACAAGTAGGCGGGGAAAAATCAGTGTGAGTACCTCTTAAAACGGACCCAAACCTACGCCGTTGTCATTGACGTGTCTTACAAGTGTCTTTGGCGCACAGTATTTGAGGCTGTAGTAAACGGACCACCGAGGCTGACCTGTGAGGAGAGACCAATCAGTGACCGATCGTGAATTTGAATCTTACATTTGAGTGAAGTCTCATTTAACACTCTGTGGTGAGAGTGTTTGTCTATGTTGGTGTGATGAAAGTCCCTTTGAAGTCACAGTGCTAGAGTGATTTCTGTGAGAGAATGAAAAACAGGGAAGGTTTTCAGGCAGCCAATCCTGGCCAGCCCTGTAATTGTCAGGGTTGACTTGACATGAGCCGTTTGTACATCCAGCAAAATACTTTCCCCAGGGCTCAATTTTAAACGCCCTTGCCTTTTCCCAGAAAACCTAAATTCAGTATCAGCTTCCAGTTGTTATCCGAATTGACATGTTTAAGTAGAATCCTGAATGGTTTACCCCTGCCTTTTCCAAAGTACTCAGAGTCCCCAGCACTTTATGGGAAGAGAACTCACAAGAAATGCCACCTCAAATGACTTTCACAAATGACACACACTTTATTTTGTACTTGTTAATAGTGAATTTTGTTGTGCAGAACTAGCCACTGTGTTCTGTCATTGAGACAAATGTTATGGTGTTTGTTCAAACCTCTGATATATGTAAACCAACTTGAATGAATGTGTATTTATTTGCAATCGTGGCCGTGCATATTGACACTAAAAAAATGTATATTTTGAAGATAATCCAGTGAGGGCTTTACAGGGGATGACCTTGGGTGACCCCCAACCCCCAGCTAAATTTTGGCGGTGCGGCTAGGAACTGCCTAGGCACGGCACGATTGCCGTCCCCTGTGTGTGACCGTGACCGTGACCATGACCACTTAAGCAGTGGTATGACCAGTCTGGTTTTGTGATTTGGCAGCATGGTCCCCATGAAGATGGATGACACTGCTTACCCCTTCCTGGCCTTTTCGGGGATCCCCTCCATTTCATTCCGCTTCACGGTGAGAATTTAATAAAACATTTTTTTTTGATTCCACAGTTACGTATTTGCTTCCTGTTAAAAATGCACAACACATCTACTGCTCGCTCCCAGATACCCGCTTTGGCAATTTTAGCAATTCTGCTAAAAGTCCTCCAAAGCGAGGCGAAAGACTGATAAAATGACTGGAAACGCTTGGTTGCAGTTATCGCTGCTAAAGGTGGTGCAACCAGTTGGGTTTAAGGAGGCAATGACTTTTTCACGTGGGTAGTGTGGGCGTTTGACTTTTTTCATTTTTTCATCATTAAATATTACTTAAAGAAATGTGTTTTATTTACTTGAGTTCCATGAAATCATTCAGTGTGACAAATATTCAGTAATAGAGAAAATCAGAAATGGCGGTGATGATTTTTCACGGCACTGGACGCCGGGCAGTTAAAAGCCACCCGTAGTGGCTGAGCAAGTAGAGGGAGTTACAGTAGTATTGCACAATCAACCAGCGAATATGCCTTAGTACTGGTGCAATCCATCTTCTATATCAGACCATGGAACATATGAGACCTGGGTCAAATACGTATTTGTTTTGGATTCAAATACTTTTCTGTGCTCTACTGATCTTGCCTGGTGTAACTGAGCCTTCCAGTATGACCAGAATTACACTTTTTGAGAGTATGTCATTGGTTTTAATACAGCAGACAAGATTAGTAAAGCGTAAAAAAAAGTATTTGAATCCAAAACAAGTGCGTATTTGACCCAGGTCTGGGACATATCATTTCTTTCATGAACAGTGGCATGAATAGTGCGTTTGTTGAAGATACTTCATTCTTGAAGACAGAGCTGGGAACGCGGGTGTAAATACTGATGTCGAGGATTTTCTCTGAGCGTCCCTCGAATTCTCGCCCCAGGACACTGTAGATTACCCGTACTTCGGGACCTTGCTGGACACCGAAAACAAGCTGAGCACCGCCACGAGGACCCGCCCGGCGAGGATTGCCGTTGCAGCCGGGCAGGTGGCGGGCCAGATGGCGCTCAGGCTGGTCCACGACCACCTGCTGAAGCTGGACCTGCTGGGGTACGACGGCGTGATCCGCAAAAACGTGGCCAAGCTCCATCGCCAGCTCTACCTGCTGAAGCAGGTGAGTCGCGTTCTCCGCCTTCCCTGAGCGTCCACAGCAGGAGAGGTGGAGCTGAGGTTACTTTTCCCAGCTGAGAAGTGGGGAACATTGGAGAGATTTTACCTGCTAGCCGGTCGCAGGTGTGGATTTCCTGTAGCAGGTAGGTGCAGATGGAGTTTAACTGTAATAACACCCTTGGCTGCGATGAGGAACGCCGACTTTTCGATCTGGTTGTGAGCGTTTTTGAGCGTGCGCATTTGCGCGGACTCTAAAGTCGGCGTTCGGTGTCTTTTCAGTCCAAAATCCTGCCCGAGACCCTGACCTCGCAATGGCTGACGTCAGCGGCCGGGTCCTACGGGCGTGCCTCGAGCGGCCTCCACACCGACATCCGGAACAGCGATCTCGTCGACGTGGAGCGGTGCCGCGTCCTCAACGACCGGATCATGAGGGTAACCGCACCCCCTCCGCGGCTCGTCGTTCCGCTTCCGATTCCTGCTTCCGTGTTGTAGAAACGACGCGATTCGGACCTTAACGTTGCACCTATGAGGGGACGCACTTGAGTGGTGTGGCGTTCCAGTTCTGTAACACCTCTTTCTGCTGTCCAATGTGGAACTGCTATGATACTGTAGGCTTGCTGTTTTCTGCCATGAGATTCCGTATATATTAGCCTTTTTATTGCAGACCCTTTTAAAGGCGTGTCATCGTGAACCACGTGGACCGTTCACATTTACGTTTTCTTCTCACAGGTGGAGAAAAACCTCCTCTCTCCGTACGAGAATGTGAAGGAGACCCCGTTCCGCCACATCATCTTCGGCTCGGGCGCCCACACGTTGCCGGCCATTTTGGAGCACCTCAAAGCTCTCAGGGATCACTCGCCCGAAACAGAAGTGGATTTTTTCAGGAATCAGTTTGCCCTGGTCACCTGGACCATCCAGGGCTGTGCCAACGCTCTGGCGGGGGACATTTGGGTACTGAATAGGGAGGAGTAGGCCTAGGTTGTTGCAACTGCCCAGTGAATGCAAAATATAGCACTCCCAAGTCCAAATAGGCATGGTTCTCAGATTAGAAAATTGGAGAGGCCTTTTGGTGATTTAAAAAAAAAAAAAAAAGCTCTTGTGCTGATTTGTTGTGCAATATTTAAATGGCCCTACTCCCGATGGAATGTTCTTAAACAATTCTAATGCGTGACCGTAAGACGTATTAATGCCTTAAAGAAATCTCCACTGGAAAATAAGTGATTTAAGAAGCCTAAATGAATTTTGTGGGATTAGATGTGAAAGGTTTTTATTTATTTATTTCTAATTAACAACACGCATTAGGCATTAATTAGATGTACAGTCAAATGGAAAACAGCACAAACCATTATTAATCGGGTAGATTGCAACACAATGCTTAGTCAGCATCATCCCTTCTAAGTGAAAACTTAACTTGCATTGGTGCTTTTAAAATTTAAATGCCAAAGTTATAAAGCATATCAAATGCAAATCAATCTGGTAATGTTGCATTGCAAGTTATACGATATGAGAAATGATATGATAGGAGAATTGAACGGCACGTGATATGCTCTAAGAAATAAGAGGCATGACTTTAAACAGACATACAAATAATGAATTACCTTGCATAAACAGAATGGGACTATAAACACTAACTGATATCCCATTGGCATTTCCTCATATATTTCCTGCGACTAAAACACAAATTTAATTTAATTTGCATTTCAAGAAAGGTTATTTTAGATCCCCCCTGTGTGTTTCAGTCCTTAGGCTGTAATCATTACCTTCTCCAATAGCCAGCATTATTTGGCCTCAAAGCAGCCACTATATTTTTGTTGGTTGGTTTTTTAAGATGGGGAGAATGGGTCTTCACCGTTTGGCACTGAGGTATGTATTTATTTGTTATTTATTTATCAGTGACAGGGTTCACTATAAATAGTGTTTTTTTGTAACGCCTTTTTACGATATAATTATCGGAAGCAGTGCCTTCCATAATTATGACAGTTATACTGTCGAATATACAAAGCAGCATCTGCTACGGAAATAAACTTGTTACCAACAGGTGTTACTGGAAACTGCTGCATTGCACAGCGGTTGATAATTAGTCAAATGTCTACCAATTTGTCTTCTCAGATCTCTAGGTGTTTTCCATCGAGGTGGAAAAAATAAACAGCTAGTATATGTTTACAGCATGGCCACTACTGACCCCGGCCGTTTCTGGTATACACATTTTGGTGCATTTGTATTTCTAATCCTAAAACATTATCGGGAGCAGTGTCTTCCATAATGTCAAGAAGAAGGTAGTTTTTGCCTACCAGCGTGTATATATCGAGAGCAGTGTCTCTCATATTTCACTGTAGGGTGGATGTAATTATCGGGGACAGTGTTTCCCATAATCGTTATATATATTGTCTGCATTAACAAACTACTGGATTACTTCACATCCCTCATATGTGTGTCATCTCAACCCTTAAAGCCGCTCCATATGAGTTTTGTCTTCTTTACCAGCTTGTTTTGAAAACCATCTAAAAATCAACAAGGCATCCATTTTTATTGGTTTATTAAAACAAATAAAAGAGAGCAAATTACTTCATGTTTCCACGACCATCTTAGAGCTTTTCTTTGCATGGTTCTTCTGATGAAATTATCATTTTTGTTTCATGTGTGTGGATTACGCATACCTTGTGTGACCACTGTTCTACAAATTTACAGATTCCTTAAATGAAGCAAGTTTTGATTGCTAGATTTCTTTTTTCTTATTGAAAATTTTTGAATTATTGTTTTGAAACTTGTAGTTTTGTTTAAATTCAATCTTAAAGCTCTTGGATAATTTAATAGTTTGTTTAAAAGTGAAAATATATATTTGGTTATTTGGATATATTTTGGTTACACATTGGTTTTGTTATCCAGTAGAACATGCAAGAATAATTAGAATATTCTATTGAATATAAATTCAGTCTAAATGTTGCATGTAATTTTTGATCATTTCATTTCATTTTAGTATAACTGGGTGAAAAGAAAATAAGTACAGGGAAGGAGAGTCCCAGAAAAAAAAAAATCCATTGAGTGAAGTTTTGGGGACATTCAATTTAATTCACCCAAATTAATGATTGGGGAATACATAGGTATTGTATGACTTATTGTGCTTGTGATTGTGTATTTAATGCAGAATGAGGAATTGATTTATTGGTATTTTTACCATTCACTCACTCATACAAATCTTTTTTTAGCAGTACTTCCTGTTGTGTGTCAAGTTGACGTTGGACATTTTAAACTGAGCATTAAACCTGTCTATCACTTTTTTCTTCACAATTAACATTTGACAAATTCTTGAGATTCATTAGCGTAGTTGGTATCATGTTTGTTCCTTGCTTTGAATGCTCTATGCAGTTAATTTATAACATTATACAAGTTAAATTGCATGCAACAGGTAACCTTCAACCAATGGCCTAGTGTCATAATTAGCTAAATAGATTTTAAAACACTGACAAAATTGTAGCTAAATGTAATAATCAACTTAAAACCCTCTACATTTAGAATTTGTTGCCTATCAAGCCAGTTGTATGCTGCCACAGCGTTCTTTTAATTTGTCCAACGGTTTGCTTTCTAAGTGTTCTTCTAGTACAGTATGTTACAATTGAAAACGTCAAGCTTTTTTTTTAGGCTGTTATGACTTAAAGCTTTGTGGTAGAGGATATAAAAATAATGATTTGTGGGTATTCTGGATGTTGGTGCTTGGGACTGTACAGTAAAATACATTAGATTTCTGTTCCCCATTATTTCAATAAATTTGTTCATCGCTGTATTCATTGTTTGGCATTTATTGCTATGGGTGGCAATAGCAAGTGTATAGTATGTACCTCGTATGCATGCAGTTGCTTTAACAGTATGTGAACACTTTGCTTGGTATAGATGATTAAAGCTTACTTGTGTGAAAATAAACCAAATAATTTTTTTTGGTAATACTGAGGTCTCATATCACAGAACCATTGACAGATAATGAATGCATGAGATGTATTGAAACTGCACAGGTTTATCTAAGCAGTTGGCCTTTTTTCAGTGTTTGTAACCAGTGACAACCATTGCAGGTAGAGGCCACAAATTCTGTTAGTTTGCTAGTTACCTTGAACCAGTTTCATTGTCTGTGTGTACCGTTTGTTATATAGACCATACAGCATAATAGAAAATAACAGAGAACTGCTCTGACTGATGTGAATATAAGACATTTGTTCTTCAAGGACATGACAGCCGTTCCTCACATTGTGAGCTTAAGGGTTCTTCATCCCTGAATAGACATCAGAAGTTCTTCATCCCTCAAGTTAATTATTGATGGAATGCAAATAAGTGAACACAGCATAGCTAACTTGCATTTGGTGCATTAGTGAAGATGCACTTATACTCACTGGTCTGGGAATGTTGCCAAATTTACCACTGCTGATCATATAACTCGGGTGAATGCACTTATGTTCTCTTACGTTGTTAATTGCCCTGAACATGAGTCTGCTAAATTAATGTGATGTAACAGGGCAAGCACCTAATCTGAGAACCCCTGCCCTAAGTATGCAATAATTACAAGACTGACTTGGTTTACTGTGAGACTCCTGGTTGCAATTATTTAGTAGCACCACATAGTGGCAACAGAGTGTAGGAAGTGTGTGTGTGGGCGTCTCTCTCGCTCTCTCTCTCTCTATATATATATATATATATACATATAGTCACATGCAATACATCTTCAGAAACTTCAAAATAGTTTAAAACGATGTCTTTAAAGTTCAATGGATTCATGAAATTAAATTAAACAAAAATAACTATCACCACATTTTTGCATTTTATATCATATCTATGTTATATTTATGTACTTTAACAACTTAGACCACACACACATTTGAACATGAACATTTTTAATTATTTTGCCAAAAAATAAAGAAAATAAAAAAAACAATGCCTATGCCTTTAAGAGTGGGCTGCACGAGAGAATGTACAAAGGGAGTGAGGAGTTGAGAGATGACGCTGTCAACTAACGTAATCCCCTCGCCCGGGAAGCACAACCGCGAGCAGGATAAAATTATAGTGGCAGAAACTGCAACAGGTCAGGTGAAAATAATTAGAGTATAGTTACATGTTATTTTAAGATTGGATATTCGCTAGAAACTACGAAACTTTCTTCAGCTGGCTGGCAAATCTTCTAAAGCGAAGTTCGCAAGACTGCGAAGAGTGACAGGTAGAGTATTATGTGTGGTAGCTAGTATGAACAGAAACACGAGCGCGACCTCCAGCAACTTTTAAAACAGTAAGTTAGCAAAACTGAAATTTTAATTTAAAACAGACGTATTATACTTTGAGTTTGTCTCTCTCATTTTTCCTTGCGAAACTGAGTATCCTTTACAAGCGTTCGCACGTGTTGCATTTTGTTCACCTTTACCTGGCAATAACGGCTACATTTGGAATTCATTCTCTTCTGGGAAAGGATGGAGTTGTAAGGCCAATTGCACACCCTTTGCTGCGTTGCATTGCGTTTGAACAGTAGCGTTACTGTATTGGGCTTGGACAACGTTATGCCTATTTTTAAACTTGCTTTAATTTGCCAAGACAACCGTGTTGTCAAAGTCATAGGAACGGATATCTAGCTTGACTATTGTAGCTCAGGTGCACTGATTACATGGCTACGCGCGTTGGAAGGTATTCTTATTTTGCGGCTGTCAGTAGACTTACACCTGCGCGCCAAACAGTTAAGGGCGTATTCGATAATGGTTTGATCATTGATTATTGATTACAGTACCGGTGTTGTTCTTAAATAAATGATATACGTGCACCTGACTACACGTACGGGTGTATGGAAGCATTTAGTTATTTAAGTAAGCCGTGCATATTGCATAAACTTGCAAACCGGTCTGACTTTTCACGTTGCTTCCTTTTAATTATCCATTCTGTCCGCATTCAGGTTGCTAAGTGGACTTGTGGGTTGTTCGCAGGTAATGTTGCGTACATTGCGCAAGAAGGTAAGTTACAGCACGAGTGCGGATGAAGAATGTGGGTCAAGATTTTTTTTTTCCACCTTATGTTCTTAGCAAGCGAACACGTTTGCAACAACGATCGCTAGTGTATCAGACCGTGAGAGCATCGTAGCCCTAGAGTTTTAATCAAGCTTACAGGTTGGGGAAGGCCCTTTCCTGTTCCAGCATTACAATGCCCCCAGGCACACAGCGAGGTCAATATAGAAATTAATTTGTTTGAGAACTGTGAAGAACTTGACTGGCCTGCACAGAGCCCAGACCTCAGCTCCATCCAACACCTATGGAATCAATTGGAAAGCCGTTCTGCAGGCCAGACCTAGTCAGCCAATCAGTGACAGGCCTCGCTAATGCTCTTCTGGGTGAATGGCATCAAATCCCTGCAACAATGCTCCAACATCTAGTATAAAGCCTTCCCAGACAAGTGGAGGTTGTTATAGCAGCAAAGGGTGGAACAACTCCATATTAATGCCCATAATTTTGGATTAAATATTGGATGTCAGGTGTCCACGTACTTTTGGCTGTGTAATGTATGTGTGGTGTGTTTGCACAAAGGTTATAATTGTGTGTGAAGAAACATACTTATACGTTAGCAGCACTACAGTAATGTTACATTTAGAAAAATGTTTCCCACAAGTCTCGGTTAGTCTTCTCAGTTCTATCAGTATCTAAACCCATGCCCAGTCCTATGAAATCAATTGCATAGCAGTCGCGTTGCACTGGGAGGACAATGCCTCATTATCCTTTTTAAAGTTGAGCAGCACTCCAAATTTTCCTCTCTCTTCAGTCAGTATTTGGAACCATTCATTCAGTGACTCAGTGGCAGTGTCCACAACTACGTTTAAAGAATGTAGGCTAGTTTCCGGCCTCTTCATTGCGTCGCTGATAGGTACGCCTGGGCCTTCATGGAAAAAAAGTGTTTCTTTGTGCTTCTGAGCTTCTTCTCCTCAGAGCACAGCCTCCACATTCACGTGTGTTCAGCAGAGGCCTGAGCTGCAGCAAAGCCAGCGTCTCTGTAACTTGTGGGCGTGGCCTTTGCCCTACACGAAGAGGTCGACCGCCACGTCTAGCTAGCGTTGCGGCGGACTGCGGGAGCGCGCTCACGCGGTTCCCCTGGCTGAGGATGCAGGACCTCGCCGCCGTGCGAATGTGGAAGCAGCGCGACCCCACCTCCTCTGCCAGAGCACTTCAGTCTCAGTCGGAGCGTCTGCGCCCTCGTCCCTGACCTGAAGCCGCGCCTCTCGCGCGCTAGCGGGCCCGGTACCGCACAGCCTCTGTGCTGCTAATGCCGCTCTCCCGCCTTGTTTCTCTCCAGGACTTCAGCGTTACCGTCACGTGATCCTTCGAGATTGGCCATCTCTGCGGTGCTGCCGAACAGAGGGTGTGCCATTTCATAAGTGAAGGTGTCCCATTTCCCCTCAAGCAGTGTATTATCTAAACTTTAAAGCCAAAAATGTATACCCGGCATGCAATAAAGTTGAAACGATCCACAGAAAATACAGAACGGCTACCCCTAGTTTAGTATCGAAATCGATCTTTCTCTCCGCTTGCCGTGTGGCATGCAGGCTGTATCAGATCGAGTTTCTCTCGGAGAGGTGCAGGGGGAGCCAGACATTTGATAAAGCGGCGTTAATCATTTTCCTCATCACAAGAGCGTGTGTGTACATGCGTCTGAACGTCAGAGAAAGATTCATCTCTGACTCCTTCGTGCTCGGCTGGTAGTGAATGCCTAAAGATGAATTGTTGAACACGAGCTGAATGCTTGCTGGGGTTTGTTCATTTTCCGGACGATTTACACGTCAAAGTCAAGTCCAAGTGTTTTTGCCCAAATGATGTTCGCCCCGTTCCCCTCATTCAGCGCGCAGATGGTCACGGTTTGCACGTGCATCTGCAGGAAGTTTCGGTTGCGAGGCTGCGTGACCCCAAAACGTCAGGCTGCGGTGTCACGGCTGCGAGTGTGATGAAAGCAGCCTGTCAGCCTAAGCGCTGTGAGGTCACGCCCTCTGGGCGGTGTTTCTTTCCCGCTCGGCCTCAGCCGAACCTGCAGAAACACCGGCCGCGCGGCGCCCGAGCGTAGCCCCGGCGCGCAAGTCTTCGGAAGCGCCGAGCGAGTTCCACGGGCTAGAGCGCAGCCAAACCCCGCACCCCCCGAACCCCCCACCACGGCAAGTCGGGACCATCTGTCAGCCTGCGGTTTGGCTGTGGCAGGGCGCGCCCCGGCCTCCTCTGGATGCGTGGGAGCGGAGTCGGCGTTCGCTAACCGCAGATCCCCCAGGCCCGTATCTGAGAGGGCCTGATAAGCCTGCGTGTAACGGCAGGCCGACAGCAGGAAGCTTAGCCCATTCCTGCCTGCCCTCTTTTCCCCTTTCCTTTTACCTTCCTTACCTTTCTATGTAAAAAGATACACAAGTCGCTCTGGATTAGAGCGTCTGCTAAAGCCGGTAATGTAATGTTAACTTCGGTTTATGTCTGATTTTTGGCAATCAGAATGCTGATTGGACGCCCTTTTGCAGTGCCCAAAACGGGAACCAGGATTTTTTAACCGTGTGGTCACGGGGGTAAGTGGTACCGATCGGGGCAGGAGGGAACAGCTCCCTATCCCTGAGTCCCCCCACCCCACCCCCAAAAGCGTCCGGAGGACACCGTAGTTTGTCAGATTGAAAATTATCGAAGTACGCAGCGGCATCATTTCAGAAAAACCGAAGGTGTGGCGTTTCATAGAATCCAGCTGCTGAAAGAAGTGAAAATTGATTTTGCGACAGTGGACTGCGTTGTTGATGGGGGGGGGGGAGGAAGCATGTTTACTTCAACAGCGGTGACAGTGAAGTTTCTCCAGACCTCGTGCTACAGTGGTCTCATTAACACCACAGATTCCACGAGCCTCTGCGGCCAGTGTTGACGAGTTCACCGCGTTAAGGTGCTCAGTGTTTCGCGCTTGGCGCGCTCTTAGCAGAACCGTAGATTCCGGGTTGGGGCGCAATGCCAAAACCCTGCCGCAGCGCTAGGCCAGACGGGTGTTGACGCAGGAGCTGGTGATGATTCGTCAAGCCCGTGGAGGGGGGTAGCGTGCGCCAGTCAGATGGAGGGAAAGGGGGTGTTGCAAGCCCTTTCCCCGAGGCGCGTTAATTTGGGTCGTGTGCCATCTCTTGCTGTGCGTGCACCGAAGGTAGCGCTGCCAACTCTCGAGTGCGAGCTAATGTTAAAAAAAGGCAGAGTCGAAATGAGTAATGATTAGCTCTGTGTCTGAACCTCTCAGCGGTCAGAATAAGTGAGAGCAAGTGAAACGGTACTCTGTAATGGTGCCTGGATGTCTGCTGTTTGGATGTCTCGTTGCCTCAATGAGGCACATCGGTCCATTGATTAGGTTGTCCTTTTGAAATAAATGTTTTTTTTTGTTGCCTTTATTTACACTGTACACTACATATGTTAGGAAAGCTCCTGCTTGCAGTCTGTTTTCAAAAGCTTGCAGTAGGCTGTCAGGGGCTGCTTCTGTCTGTAGTAAGTAAAAGGCATAACTACAGTACGGTTGTGGGGATTCTCTTCAGTCTCCCCTCATCATGTGCTTTTTTCACTTTAATCAGATGAGAAGAGCAGAGAGGGTTACTGAGAGAGACTGAATCACAATCCAGAAAATGGCACAGCGGCATATTGAGCGCCTGGCCTCCTGGCGGGGTTCCTGTATCGGTCGGGAGTCCCCCACCCTACTGATTGCGCCACACGGTGAAGAGTCATAGCTGTTCAAAAATAGCTCTTTTCCTGTTATTTTAAAAATGATTTTACACAACAGTGTAGGTTTAGACTCCAGATTCTCTTACATTCCCATGATGCCGTGCTCCCGAAGGCATGTTTAGCCAATGAAATTCTGCACATCCCTTCTTTCCCTTTGGCCAGGAACTGCCTATGATTCCTACATTGACAGGGCTTCCTTAGCTTCACACATAATATTAAGCCAGGCCCAGGACAACAGTGAGGTATGATTTTTCACCAGGGTCTCTGCTGAAAGGAACAGCAGGAGAACTAGCTAAAGCCGTGATAACTGCGCTTCCTGATATTTTAAGACCGTAGAGTCGGAGAGAAAAGGAATTCCTGGGAGGTTTGGCTTTTGATCTCAGCGGCAGGTCTCGCCACGTACAGCGAGGTGCGATGTTGGAAAGAGTATTGCTCGAATTTGTTGGCAAATTTTAATGCCCTGACTTGAAAATATGAGGCCCTGAAGGTTGGATTTCTAGGAGATGGGAGTGGTGAGAATATCTGTTCAGTTTGTAAGATTGAATCTTTTTTTTCCAGGCAAGGGCTTGTTTTAAACCCCCACATTATTAACTCCTCTGTTTAAAAAAAAAACTTAAACAGCTTTGTTTTTATTATTTTTTTTATGAAATGAAATGAAAAAGAAAAAGATATTTCTACAGGTGAGCGGGTGGGGTTTTGAGGAGAGAAGCTCTTCGTTAGAGTCAGGACGGCCTCAGGCGAGCGAGCTTCCCGTTGGAGCCGCGCGTCGGCGGAGGGAAATGTCAGCCCTCTTTCGTTAGCGTGCCGGTCGCGGATCTGAACGCCCGCTCACAGGGAGCCTTTATGAGCGACGGCTCAGCGTTTCCGCGTCGCTTTTGTTACGGTCGGACAACACAAATCCCGTCTGTCCCTCCGAGACGCGTCCCGATCCGGCGATAGCCGCGCCGGAGCCCCGGCGCGCGTGGGACGGGCGGGGGGGGGGGGGGGGGGGGGGGGGGGGGGGGGGTGATGACCGCGGGGTGAAATCGAGGGCACGGAGCGGGCCCGCTGTCCTCCGCGTTCCAGGACGGGACCCAGACCGCCCCAGACCTGTCTGCAACAGTGAAGGGGAACGCAGTATGGAATTATAGCTTTATTCCCTGGGCCGGTGGGCTGCATCCAGTATTAGGGACCTGCATTTAGACTCATTTGATTGCAGGATTATTTCCATGAAGGGTTTGCAGGCTCTTCTTCACGAAAATTGATGGATAAAAATAAAATGTTAGTTTTTGTTCTTTTGTAAAGAATTTCAATAATCAATCTCGTTGACTAGGTATCTCCTGGTCTAATATGTGGATGATAGAATGTCTAATCTCGTCCTTAATCTGTATAGGTTGAGCTGGGTTTAGGGCGGGAAGTAGGCCTTGGCCTTTTGTCATTTACAGTAACCAGACGGCACGCCCTCGGATTCTTACGTTTTAGCCATTTAGCGTACGCATTCATTCAGAGTGATTTACACCGCTAGCATTCCTGAAATACAATCCATCTGTACTGTTCTACTGAAGTAGTTCAGGTTAAGTACCTGCTCGAGAGTCCAACGGCAGCGCCCCTCCTGAGAAGTGAATCTACAGGAAGCCGGTGGCAAGCCCAGCTTCCTGACCATTATGCTACGCTGCTGCCCAAAGACTAAATGTAACGACCTGCTAAGTTTCGTACCCCTGAATCAAAGCGCACAGTAATTCTTGTGGTTAAGCTAAGTAGCGTGCTTGAATCTCAGAACTCGTAGCCGTGTGACTGAGTGCGTTTCCTGCCTGACATTCAGTTTAGGCCGTGACCTTTTACGACGCCCGCGCGCTTGTCCGATTTTCTTTTCGGAGGCGGCGAAGATACCGAAGTGATTACAGTCCCGGGAGCGATTCATCTTCCGCTCGGCGTCGCGGCGCGCGCCTCGCCCGGGCTCCGCCCACGACTGCGTCAGCGCCTCTGGGACCGACCCTGCGAAGCGTTGATGACGATTGCGGTTCAGACGCGGGCTCGCTCGCTGTTTCAATGGCTGCCTGGCGGATTTAACCGTACGTGCACCTGCGAGCTGCCAGTTAAAAGGCAGTCACAAACATTGGGATGACGTATTGCAGACCAGGAACTTTCTCCCTTTCTGCAGTTTTCACCGTTGTTAAAAAGCACCCTGGGAGCATGTTAAGGGTCAATGATATCTGGCCTGTCAAGCTTTTTAATATACCGATCAATGTCGTTTTAATTGTCCCGAGCACACATACTAATATGTATGTGTACACAAGCCACCGCACGCACAGACACACGGCAGCACCAGGATGCGTCTGCCGCCACCCAGTTCCACTGGATAAGCTCATGGCATAATATTTGCGTTGGGCCTGTCGTAGCTGCAGAAGAGCCTGCAGTGCAGGGGAGTCTGAAGCACGTTTCTGTGTGTGTGCTTGTGTGTGTGTGTGTGTACGTGTGTGTGTGTGTGTGTGTGTGTGTGCTTGTGTGTGTGTGTACGTGTATGTGTGTGTGTGTGTGTGTGTGTGTACGTGTACGTGTGTGTGTGTGTGTGTGTGCTTGTGTGTGTGTGTGTGTATGTGTGTGTACGTGTACGTGTGTGTGTGTGTGTGTGCTTGTGTGTGTGCCTGTGTGTGCGTGCCTGTGTGTGTGTATGCATGCACATCTGGCGACAAAAGAGCTCTTTGTCGGAAGTAAAGGGGGGGGGAAAGAGCGTTTTCTGTGCTCTGTGTTCTCTGCCGTAGGTGGGTGAGCTGGCGCTTTGAATCGGGCCGATTCAGCGGCCGGGGCAGGGAGGCGGGGCGCCCCGCCCATTCCTCTGCGACGCGGCGGGCCGACCTGCTGTGTCACCCTCAAACGGCTGTGACCCCGCATCTCCCCCTCTGCACTCGGCCTGAACTGCAGGCAACCAACCCGTATAGGATTACGGGCGTTTCGCAATGAGGGATAACAATTCAGCAGTATAAAAAGGCTGATTATATTCCGATAGTCATATCGTATGTTGTGACATGCTGTGTCCCGGAGACAAGCGCACGGTTGAGTTCAATTCCATTTCAGTTCAGTTCAATTCACTTCAGTTAATTTCCTGAGTTGAGTGATTTGAGTGAGTTGACCCCAGACAGCCCTGCAGGAGTGAGTAACTCTATGACTCAGGCCAACGTGGCTTCCCCTTTAGATAATAGTGATTGCTGCTCTCCGGCCACCCGGTCTCTTGGCGATTAACTGCGACCGCGCTCTCTTCAGAGAATGGCGATGACCGCTCTCTGACCGCCCCGTTTTTCTTAGAGTATAAGTGACCATTGTGTGACCGCCCTCTCTTTTAGAGAACGGATATGACCCCTGTCTGACCGGTCAGCAGGTTTCACGAGGACGGGGTCCCTCCTCCGCACGAGAGCTCATCAGAAAAAAGATTCATCTCGTCCTCCTCGAGTGACTTGAGCAGTCCGCTCAGGAGAAAAGGAGAGGTGACGGCTGGAGAGCAGCGTGCCGTTAACGACGCTGCGCCTGCCTCTCCCTTAACGAGCCTCGAGTCGGACCCGCCTCGTCCAGCCGGCAGCCTCGCCCGCTGCTTCTCTTTGATTGGCCG
Organism: Anguilla anguilla; assembly: GCF_013347855.1. Lineage (NCBI taxonomy): Eukaryota > Metazoa > Chordata > Actinopteri > Anguilliformes > Anguillidae > Anguilla > Anguilla anguilla. The sequence goes on along the minus strand of NC_049206.1, from coordinate 21,330,452 downwards.
CCCCGATGCATTATCTCACTTTGGACCAGGAGTGTAGGACGGAGTGTAGCACAGTGGGTAAGGAACTGGACTTGTAACCGAAAGGTCGCAGGTTCGATTCCCGGGTAAGGACACTGCCGTTGTACCCTTGAGCAAGGTACTTAACCTGCACTGCTTCAGTATATATATCCAGCTGTATAAATGGATACAATGTAAAATGCTATGTAAAAAATGTAAGTCGCTCTGGATAAGAGCGTCTGCTAAATGCCTGTAATGTTAATGTAATGTAATGTAATGGACCAGGGGGGTTGGCACCAGACGTATTATCACGCAGCTGGCACTTGAGGTCGATCCACTTCAGGATAATGACTCAAATTACTGGCTTAATGGCAGCCTTAGCATCCACCCAGGAGTCACGCTTCAACATTATGAATTTCCTGCACGCCAGCCCCGGCGGTAATTACAGCCCCCCCCCTCCGGAATTAGCGGGGAGACGCGATACGAACGTTACTGTGGCGAAGGTGATAAATCGGAGCCGTGGTGATTTTCCACTGTCTGCCTGAAGCTTCCAAAAAGTTAACAGCCTCTTTAATTATTTATTGAGAGCAGGCGGGGGGCGATCTTCAGCGTAGTCCAGTTCGAGGTTCGCCGACTTCAGCTGCGTTTCCGCGCTGCCGTTTCGCGGAACTGTGCGGAATTCCGAGGGTTTTTTTTTGGGCGACGTACGTGATTTGTGGTGTCGTGTCGTTAATTTTAACTGTTTATCAAAGAGGGTACGGTTTGTAGATTTGAACTCTCGTCTGTGAGGGTACTGTGACTCGAAACCGCTCTGTCTTGCTCATGGGTGGGGGTTTGTTAGTTTATGGAGTGGAATTTAAAGTTTGGCCCCGCTGCTGGAGCAGTGGTCTGCTGATTGCGCCCAGCGTTCCGGCTCATTAGGGACGGGGCTGGCTTTAATGTGTCTGTGACGGCCGCTTTCCTGTCTGTCTGTCTGTCTGTCAGCATGGACGGGCGCCGCCGCGGACTCGCCGCCACCACGGACGCCGGTTCTGGGCTGTGAGCGGGAGCCATGGACTGGGAGGACCTGGAGCCTGTCTGTGGGTGACCCCCCCCCCTGGGTGACCCCCACCCCACCACAACAGAGCCACACGGCAGGTAAGGACACCGCGATGTTAGACTCACCGTCTGCATCCCCTGCACATTACTGCCTGCCCGGGGGCCAAAATGTGACTCAACCAATGGACTGCATTTATATAGCGCTTTCATCCAAAGCGCTTCACAATTGATGCCTCTCATTCACCCATTCACGCATACACTCACACACCAACGGTGAAAGGCTCCCATGCAAGGTACCAGTCAGCTCGTCGGGAGCAATTAGGGGTTAGGGTTAGGTGTCTTGCTCAGGGACACTCACGACAAGCCCAGGGTGGGGGATGGAACTGGCAACCCTCTGACTGCCAGACAGCCATGTGGCTAGCATGTCATGGTGTCTGTGGAAGACTGTTGGGACCACATTTAGTACAAGGCCCTGTCCATGTTCTGTGCAGCTATAGTTTCGGTTGAAAAGGGACATTATTTAGGGAATGAATAATAGCAGAGGGATAATATGGGAGGGACTGTTCGAACGTCGAATGATTCGGGGGGGATAAGTCGATGCAAGGCAAGAGGAAATGTTTCTCCTTTGACTTGCGCCCTACCCTGACCGCGTTTTCGATCTGCCACTTTTTCCCCGTAGAACGGTTCGATTGAACGCCCGAGGTTTGCTGTTGAAAGTTTCTCAAAGCAAATCAGCCTATTTTTATTTCGTAAAAAAAAGAGAAGAACTAGAGCTCCAACCTCGTAGCACCGCGTGGTGTTATTCACTGTAGTCACGTTAACGTGATTTCGAAGCGGCCGTTTGGTGCACCTGCTGCGGTTTACCCATTTCCCTCTTCAGCGTACGAAAACAGGAAATGAGCGCACCAGCCCAAAATACTTCAGACATGAGGTTTATCATTTTTCAACAAACTCCCCCTGCACACGTTGCACTGACAGAGCGGGGCGTCCCTGAGGTGAGCGTTCAGACTGTCAGAGTGTTCAGGGTGTTCAGAGTGTCAGAGTGTTCAGGGTGTTCAGGGTGTTCAGAGTGTTAGAGTGTCAGGGTGTTCAGAGTGTTCAGGGTGTTCAGAGTGTTAGAGTGTCAGGGTGTTCAGAGTGTTCAGGGTGTTCAGAGTGTTAGAGTGTTCAGAGTGTCAGAGTGTTAGTCTCTCTTAGGCTCAGAGCAGCAAAAAAAACAGCAGGAAACCATCTAGGCGGGAGTACACAGACGCTGATTTTGGGAGGGAAAGAACAGCTTGCCGACAATTTGGAGGAAAGTGACCTAATGACATCACGGCCCTCTTATCTGCACTCATCTGGGACAGTGTCGGTAAGCGCGTCTAAAAATGGAACTTCCTAAAACCAGATTGCTCCGCGCTGAAATGTTTATCCCGGGACACTGGTTGGGAGGAGGCGGACAGTCATCGTGAAAGTTTTTTTTTTTTTTTTTTGTTGTTTAAGCGGCTTCTAAAAAAAGTAACGAAGTAACAGCGGCGTGTTTCCCGTCGGGTTTCGGTACGCGCACGCTGGTTTCACACCTCGTGCTCTGAGGGTACATGCGAAGGCACGCCCTCGAGGCCTCTGCGCGTCAGGATGCGCGTGTTTTCATTGGCCGGTCAGGCTCTTTGCACGTTAGCGATAGCGACGTCACCTCACAGCCATTTCGGACGCGGCGCGCGAGCGTCCGTGGCCGAACCGTTGTGGCGGTTTGAGGTTTTCGTTTTCGCGATTTAAAAATAAGCGTGCGTGTTGAAGACGGCGGGGGTACGTAGCGGGACTCCAGCTGTGAAGGCGGGAGTGTCGTTGGGGAGAGTGCGGGGGGGGGGGCAGGGGTGGTGGGCGTCAGGGGAACTCGTCCCTATTTTTACCCCCGGGAAGAGAGCGGCCAAGGGGTCAGGCCAGAAATAGCCGGAGGCCTCTCTGGCTGAGGGCCGCGGAGGCGAATGCCAGGAAGGTCGTTGAGCCGGGGCTGGGGGGGGGGGGGGGGAAGGAGCCGCACGGCGTTATTTTAACCTCCCCACGATCGCGTCCGGCCGAACAACCCCCCCCCCCCACGCCGGCGTCGGTTTACCACCACCCCCCAGGGACGTGCTCACCGCGTAACCGGGGAGACAGGGAGACGCCTCTGCTGGTTCAGGCGACCAGGAACACGTGCGTGAGCCAGCCGGTCACGCCCGTACGCCTGCCGAATCCGCCGGTCCTCCTCGTCCAGAGGGCCCGGCCGGTCCTGGTCCCGTTCTTACTCTGAGCGCCCCCCAGCTTCGCTCAGAGTGTCTCTGAAACATGGTTACGAACGTCAGCAGGCCTTGTGCCGTACCTCACCTGAGACCGGCCACGCCCCACCCCCCCCCCCCACCCCAGATCTCTGCGGGGGGTGGTGTAAGGGAGCCGGGCCGCAGGGGAGCGAAAGGGGAGGGGCCAGGGATCGAATGACCGGACGCTTTCCCCCTACACTACCAACAGCTCCCCAAACACCGTCGATAGGCTAATAATACACCTGGGAGGGGTTACTGAAACCCTGAGTGTTCGCTCGGTCCTTTATCTGCCTTAGCGCGTGCTTCACCGCTTCCGGACACTCATTACGCTCTTAATGAGGGGCTTATTGAGCGGCAGGCGCCGGTTCCAGAACCCTCCGTGCACCGCTGGCCCACAGCAGACGCGGCAGGCCCCGTACCGCGCGGGCGGGGGGGGGGAGGGGGGGGCTCGAGGCGGCGGCGGCAGAGCGGGTTTCGCAATCCGCCTCCTCTCCGGCGGCTCTCAGCGAGAGGCTGGGCGCGTGGGCGTGCGGGGCGGCCGCCTCGGGAAGGCGACTGCTAGGTAACTCAATAAGCGCAGCGACCCGAGGGCGTGCTCCAAGCGCGTGGGCAGAAAGACGCGCTAACCGCTAACGGTCGGCCTTCCCCCCCCCGGCTCCTGGCCGTAATCAGGAGGAGGAACAAAGACGCCATGTGTTCCCCGGGGTCTGTCGCAGGCGCGGGGCGCCGCACCGGTGTCTGATACGCGTTACGGTACCGTGATGAAGCTGATTTAAGGGGCGTTCAGACAGTTTTTGGGTTTGCCACGGACGTGCGACAATCCTCTCGCAGCTTTGAGGGGGGGGGGGGGGCGGCGGTGGGAATGCGGAAGGAATTCCTTCGGGGGGGGGGAAATGCCGCTAAGCCGAGAACAAGCGAGGCGTCTCCCCGCCGGAAGCTCCGCGGGGGCCCGCACGCGCCCGGAGGTCAGAGGTCGTCTTCGCCGGGATGTTTTCGACAGGAAGCGGCTGGACGCCTGGTAACCGGAGACCTGTTTCGTGGCCGCTGACTGTGGCGCCCCTGCAGCCTTCCGCATCGCTCTGAAGCCAAGCAGGGGTCTCCATGGGAGGCGTCCTGTCGAAGGCGCGACTCACTGTGGGGAAAAGGTGCCGTTTTGCCTGTAGGGGGCAGTCTGTTTTCTGAAATCTGAGAATTCTCGGTGCAGCGACGCGGATACTGTGCCGTAGGAGGTGCTGTCTTTCAGATCAGACGTGGTCTTGGGTTCTGACTGAACTGGGGTCGTTTAACATTCCGCGCCGTTGACTGAGAGAGTCGCTGCTGTAGTGCACAGAGTATCGGGTGGCCCGGTGTCACGGCTCGAATTTCCATCTCGCTTCTCTCAATCCGGCCATCTGATCCATCCCATTTGCTGAAATTGAACCAGGGTATGGGGGGGGGCAGGGGCGGGGGCAGGGGCGGGATGCTTATTCTCGTAGTCCCTCTCCAGTCCATCTAAGCGGCTTTCTGGTGCGAAGCGGCTGCTTTGCATCACTCGGGGGAATATACCATGCGCTAAATGACTTGCGACGAATCACAAAGCTGCATATTCCTGTTTTTCGACGCGATAATGGCGGTCCTTCCAGCGCAGTCCTGTCAGCCGCCGGGATCCCTTCCTGTCGCCGCTTAAACCGCACCTGGGAATATCGGGTGATCCGAGCCCCCGTCCGATTAATAAAGCCCGCGATAAATAAATTAGGAAGGCTCGGCAGGACCCCGGCGAGGCCGTCCACCCCGCTGCCCGATCGGAAAAGGCTTTGCGGATCGAGGGACGATGGGCTCGCTCTTTAAGCTCCTCTTCTGCGCGGCCCCGGCGGGATTTGGGCCCGGATCCCCGTCCTCCCCCGAGGGGCGGGGCGGAAGCTGTCGCCGGGAGGCCGCGGGACCGGTGAGTGTCGCCGCCGCTGCACGCTGGGGGGAAAAGGCCGGGAGGCGTCATCGCGTGTCCCCCTGCGACCTGGCAGCAGCTAGGAATCATCAGCTCCGGAGCTGTTTCGAAACCGTGCGAATGTGCCGTGGGCGGCGCTTCCAAGGGCCTTTTGGCTCGGCTCGCTGTAACGGGGCTCACTTAAGCGTTCAGCAGGAGCGGTGAGCTGAAATTATCCTTTCCTGTAAATCGCTGGTTGTCTCCCAGACAAATAGGGTGCTATTATTAAGCTCCACTAACTTTCGAGAATGTGCTCCTCTGCTGTTTAAAATGAACGTCCTCGTTATTGCTGATTTCTAAGACAAGGGGCGAGTGCGGTAATGAAGAGTCAGTAATCTGTTTTTGCACTGTGTAAGCCCCACTTCTGTGCTGGTGTCGTTCTTCTTTCAGGCTCAGAAATAAAATAATCTCCAGGAAGACAGATTGCGGATGGCTGAATTCCCCTCTTAATCAAGGCATGGTATCTGACTTGAAAGCCTGTAACTAAATATAGATATTTCACAAAGCAGGATTTCTGAGAAAACTGCATAACTGTGCTGAGCAAAACCCCGAACAGCTCTTTTTATTCCGGTCTGCGTTCCAGATTCGGGAGGGGTTCCAGGTTTTACTCAGTGCAATTATCCAGCTAACTCACAAATCCTGCTTCATGAAACACCCCCCCAGGTCAGGAAGTTCCTCCTGCACGTTGCTCTTCGTTGGCTATCTGGATGAAGTTACCTGAGATCAGGATTTTGATGAAAGCGCGCATTCCTTTATTTGAACACAAGGGGGCAGCGGAGGCCCGTTGCGGGCAGACGGGCCTTCCTGCAGAGCGAGATGCGCACTGCGCGCTGGGCGCTATGAGCGCGTGCAGACAGGGCCGTCCAGTACAGCGCTGTGGCACGCAAAGCCTGGTTGATGCAGCAGTAGCTGCCAGTGGCCTGTGTGTTGTGATACGTTTTAAAGGAAAAGACGTGGTTTCATTATGATCTGCTGCTTCTGGTGCGTTAGGACCCATTGCTCAAGTATGTTTAATGGTGGCCATCAGTTCAAGTATTTAAATCACAGTTTAAAACCTATCACAGCTTAATTAGAATATTTACATTAAGATGGCCTTTGTAAAATGTTTTATTGTGTCCTTTATTGCGACTGTCTCTATTGTGTTTCTTTTTGTACCCAATCGCATATGTGTATCTTAGATCGTGTTGTTTTAATATTTTGGATGCCCTTTTAAGACTTTGCAGTGAATGTTGTTTTATATTAAAATTTAGATGTTGATAATGATGATGATCAGGATGATTATTGTTATTAATATGTATCAGCTCACCACAGTGGGGTCAGAGAGAGTGTGCTGGAGTGTTCGCCTGATCCAGCGCCCCCCTGTGGATCCAGAGCGTCTGAGCGACTCGCGTGGGGTTACTGAGTACACCCCTGGCCGCCGGTTAGGTTATTTGGAGCGGTACCAGGCTCCGCCCCCCTTCCTTTCAAACACTGCTGAGCGAGGAGCATGGCCGCAGGGCCCTGGGTCTGCCAGCTGATTGGCTGAGGGTTGAGCGGGGGACGGGGGAAGGAGGAGCAGTGCAGGTAGGCAGCAGGATAGTGGGATCATGACTCCCTCTTTGTGAGGAGCTCTGCGCGATTGCGTGGGCCTGAGCGACAGGTCCCCCGGGCTGCGGCGTGCCTGGGCGAGCGCCTAATGGAGACCTTCAGGGTGGAAGAGAGCAGCACATACGGCCTCAGCAGGGGTGAAACGAGCACCTCGGTTCAGGTTTCATAGGCTTCATAGACGCCTCAGTTGTAGGTTTTGCAGCCGCTGTTGTCCACGCTGTTGCACCCCTGGTTGCTCTGATGAGTTAGGTTGGTTTCAGTCTTTTAAGTCTTAAGTCTTCCAATGTTTAGCGTTGTAACCGTCGGACAGGAAGTGTTTTCGCTGTTTTCCCTACGGGGCGGTCACGGGCGAAAGATGCTCCTGTTATGCACTGGGCCCCGCTGTTAAACTGTGAAGCGAGTAAGCCTAAGCCTCCGCATGGAGCCCGAGCGAGGAGCGCTTTCAGTTTCAGCATATGGCCAGGGTTTAACCTGGAGAGCAGATTACCGCTCGGGTATGAGCCTGCGCGCGCAGGGGGCCCCGGGGCTTTGCCCGTGAGCCGCTTGCCCTGGCTCTCATTAGAGGTGAAGCCCCAGACGCCCCTGACAGCGGGAATTAGAGGCAGCGCGTCGTCAACGTCTCAAGCAGCAGAACTCGTGTGAACCGGGCGTGTTCTGCAGAACGTGGTTAACAGGAGGACTCCTGGAATCCCAATGCGTTTATGATGGGGCTACGGTCTCTCGCTGGAGGGACTTTCCATATTTATGGCTGACGCATCATGACTGTTGTGAAATTCCCTATCAGTTTGATCTTTAAATATCCAAAACCCTTTAGCAATAACGCCCCCGATGTGATTCATACCCTGGCCAGTTTCTATTTGAGTGGTTCAGTAAATGAGATCAGTTCCTTGAATCGACCTGCGTAGCCTGGGCCGCACAGACCACACCCCCTATCTCTGCACCTGTCAGCACACCCACAAAACCTGATAGGGAAGCCGGTCTGCTAATGCTGTACCGTGTCAGATGGCCAAATTCTGTGGCCAATGGAAATTAGCCAGAATATTCTAGAAATCATTGAAAAATGTGGCCATATATTTTATTCCTATAGCCACCTGGCTAAAATATTATGAAACTCGGCGCATTGATAGATGGTGACTCCATGCCCAACCCGAACTAATTTGATACTGTTTGACCTCATAGTAGTTCTATATCGGTCAGTTGAAATGATTTTTTTATTTGGTTTGGCATCCAAGGAAGGCCTGAATATGTCCAGTTCCCACCTTAATTTGAAATATGCCATGACCTATTCATAGCCGTGGTCATGCGCGACCTCCACTGCAGATTCAGGGGTGTGAAGGCATCCGTGGTTCTCCTCCGAAACACGTGGCGTCAGCAGCCTGCTTCTTTTCCACAGCCCGCAGCCAAGCTCGCACAGACCTGAGCCGGAGGAAGACCTGCCATACCTCATGTGGCTCTGGCACGCAGTCCGCAGACACCTGATCGGCCAACTGGGGTCGCTAGAGAGCGCTGAAGGAGAGCACGTGGACCCCTGACCAGTAGGGGTGTACCGGTGCACAAGTTTGTACCAAACCGGTTTGTGGTCTTGTTTCAGGTGCATGCACAGGAGCCGGATGCTGTCGTCATTATGGCTGATTCAAATGAGAAGCCAGGGCTTGAGGGGACCCGCTCGTGTCATTAATGGATTTTTCGACATCCCGCGCTCTCTTGCTAAGTAGATTTTTAAGGTCGGGGGGGGGGGGGGGGGGGGGGTGGGGGACCGCGAACGTACGCCCATCCGGGGACCGGCGCCGAAGGCGGCTTTTGAAAGCGGGTTTGCCGAAAAGAGTCCTTTACGCCCACTGAGCCCAGCCGGGCCCCGCACAGGGAAACGTCCGAGCGCTCCCCTCCTGAGTAATCGCACTTCCTGTCTTGCCGCTATTAGTCAGGCGCTTTACCGACCGACTCCGCGGGGACGTGACAGTTCTTACCGCCGGGTTAAGAAGTTCTGAGCTTCTGCGCTTTCGGTATGAAGCTGCGACGTGGGCCTGCGTGTCAGATTTAAACGAGCCTCTTCCTGCCTGTGGAATTAAGACGAACGTAAACTACAGATCCCAGCTGTGCTTGTGTGCACTGTGTGATGTCCAAAGACAAGCTACTTTAGAGGCAACGAAAAGCCAATTCAGCTGTATTCAATTATTATGAGTAAAAAACGTACAATCGTATTTCAACAGTAATTTTCTGCTATTGAGACCGCTGCTGAGGAATCATATTCAGAGCTGATGTTGCGTTGCTCGAAAAGAGACGCAGCATCTTTAGCTCTCGGCATCAAACGGTTCTGTTTTTGCAATAAATGCTTCTTCTTGTAGTCACAGCTCGTAGCTTTGTGCAGTGTGCAGCCTATATAAATGTTTATTCCATCGTTCCGAGATCCCCTTTTGCGATCGGGCGTCCAGAACGCGAGCCCCGCGCTCGTTTGAGCCTCCTGGGGTGCCGTAGAGTTCGGCTTTAAAGCTCCCCGGCCGCTACTAACGTTTTTAGAGCCGTTCGCCCACTTACAAGATGTTTCTGCTAGGAGACGCGGAAGCGGCTTCCGGAACCTTCCGGCGTGTAATGAGGTCGGTTGGCTTTTTGAGACGTGCTTATGTCAGGCCGGAATGATGAATGAGTCTCTGAGCTGAAATGGGGGGGGGGGGGGCTGTTTAAATTGAATCTCCTTTATTGAAACAGTTGCTTTACTTTCCCAGTGTAAGTATGGCATGTAAGTGGAGACTTCTTTGTCCTACGGAGCCCAGGAGATTGTACTTTGTGTAGACTGCTTTTTCCCCACAAGCAGATTTTTTAATATCATTTGTGTGCGTGTGTGTGTGTGTGTGTGTGTGCGTGTGTGTGTGTGCATGTGTGTGTGTGTGTGTGTCTGTGTCTGTGTCTGTGCGTGTGTGCGCATTTGTATATCTAATGTCTTTGTACAGTTTCTTCACATATATCATTTTCTGATCCAGTTTATTATAAAGGAATAAAAAATGTAGCGCTGGAAAACATTTTAAGATGCAGTAAATGTTGAAAAGTCATTGTTTTGTAGGTTTGCTTAAACCCTCAGGGACGTATAGCGTCTCTGGTTTGGAGGTCAGGCGCCTAACGCGGACAGATGAAACGCGGACGGCAGACAGAGTGGGCCAAAAAGCGTCCGTGTGAGGGGGGCTGGCCTCGGGGGGGTCCCACAAGCTCCGCCCACGCCAGGGCCGCAGCGCGCCGAGCGGAAACGAGAGCGCCGCACGTGAGGCAGGGGCGGGGACGCGTGGGGTGGGGGCGGGGACACGTGAGGCAGGGGCGGGGATGCGTGGGGTGGGGGCGGGGACGCGTGGAGTGGGGGCGGGGACGCGTGGAGTGGGAGCTGGCATGTCACGGGTTCATCGCCAGGTAAATCCGCTTCCCTCGTCAAAGTGCGCCACCGCCTGACTGGCAGGCTTGCGGGAAGTGGCGGAAGGGGGTGCCCGCAGTCACATGACTCTCCTATTGGGTTAGACAGGCTTAATTAATTCTAGCCTGGTTTTAATATTTATTTTTTGAAGGGAGCAGTCTGTCCACCCCCCAGTGGCTGGGCCTAATGGAGCGTGTTAATTTAATCAGGGAAAACAGTGGGCCGCCCAGCCCCGCGTTTCTCCATCTCCACTCCGCTTTTCACATGTCACTTTCTCTCTTTCACCTCCCTCCCTCCCTCCCTCCCTCCCTCACGCACTGGAGCCCGCTTCCATCAGCAGGAGAATATCCCCTGACTGTGAGGGAGAGGCGTGGGGGCAGGGGAGGCTGCAGTGACATCGCTGTTTATTCTGCAGCCATCTGGCGAGCGAGAGACAGCGGGAGAGAGTGAGGGAGGGAGAGAGAGAGAGAGAGAGAGTGAGGGAGAGTGAGTGAGAGAGAGACAGTAGGGAGAGAGGTGAGAGGAGGAGAAGAGGAGAGAGGAGAAGAGAGAGTGAGGGAGAGAGAGTGAGGGAGAGAGAGAGAGACAGCGGGAGAGAGAATATGAGAGAAAGAGAGAGAGGGAGAGAATGTGATAGAGAGGGGGGAGGGAGAGAGAGCGAGAGAGAGAAGTGATGGCGATTCTGCCGCAGCTGTGTCGGGGGGAGGGGGGAGGGGGGAGGGGGGAGGCAGCGCTGACCGCGGGAGCCATTTCAGTTCAGCGCTGCTCTCGCCTAGCTCGCCCATTCAGACCGGGAGGGGAGAGAGAGGAGGGATGGAGAGGAGCAGGAGAACGACAGGAGCAAGGGAGAGTACTGTTTAAAAAAGAGGGAGAAAGAGAAGGCAAGCAGGAGCCGACAGAGTCGGTGAGAATGAGCAAGGAAGGGGGTGAGAGGTAGAGAGAAACAGAGAGAGAGGTAGAGATAGAGAGAGCGGTACGGAGAGAAAGAGAGCGGGTAGAGAGAGAGAGAGACAGAGAGAGAGGTAGAGAGAGATAGAGAGAGAGAGGTAGAGAGAGATGGAGAGGGCAGTAGAGAGAGAAAGAGAGAGAGACCCAATTGGTCACCGGCTGTAATTGTGTAAAGATGGCGCAGCTGATTGGAGCCTCTGCTCTGCATCCCCAGCAGCGGGGGAACAAAGCGGGGTCCCGGGGGAACGGGACTCAGAGCACCTTCCCCGCGCCGCGTGGGCTCGCAGCAGCCTTTGTCTGCCCCCCCAAAACGCTCTCAGACATTACCGAACGCTCACAGACGGCTCTGAACGTTCGCACAGACATTAGCCCAACGCTCACGTCCAGGCCCCACGGAGGCGCTCGTCTCGGCCCCGGGTCTCGCCCCCCCGCCCTCCGCCCCCTCCCCCGACTTTGAACTTGGCGGGATTTAAAAACGCACGTGTGCACTTCTGCTAAAATTTGCATTGTGAAATAACGAACGAGGAATAGAGTAATAACCAGAACCAGGAATGAAAGTCACAGACGAGTGCCGTAAGCGAGGAAGCGTGAGGAAGAGCGCTGGAGACGGAGGGAGAAGGAGGAGGAGGAGGAGCAGACGGCCGAGGCGGCCCGTGGGGTGCGCTCTGCGAGCCGCGATTAACGGCGTCAGACGGGGGCAGGCGGTAAACAGCGGCACGGCGTGGGCGCGGGAGAGGGATCAGGGATCACCTCCGCAGCGGCTCGTCCATCCAGATGTCCTCCCCCCGCCCTCTCACAACCCCCCCCCCCCCCCCCCGCACCTTCCCAGATGGCCGAGCGGTGAGAGACGCGTGTCTCCCCCTCTCTCCCTCCGTCCCGATCAGATTAAAAGCTCCTCGTTAGAGGCTCTGTGTGTGTGTGTGTGTGTGTGTGTGTGTGTGTGTGTGTGTGTGTCTGTGTGTGTGTGTGTCTTTGTACGTGCCTCTGTGTGTCCGTTTTTGTATGTGTGTGCGCGTGTGTCTGTTGGGGTGGGGGGGGTGGTGGGTAGAGAAGCCGCGCAGCGATTGGGCGAGCGATTTCAGGACCACCACTCACCGGAGAGACCGCAGTGAAAGAAGATCGCATGTCGCGGGGGGCGGGGGGCTGTGGGGGGGGTGAAATTCGGGCGGCTGATTTCACGTACTCCGGTCGCGGCGGTGCGGGAGGGGGCGGGGGGGGCGGGATGAATAAAAAGTGAATGATAAAAAGCGCTGAAGGATTAGCCCCCGGGCATCCACACAGAGCATCCCAGGCTGCGTTTAAAGCCGGCTGACTGCGAGCCAGAGCTCAGAGCTCAGAGCGGCGCGGGGGGGTTTACAGACGCAGACGGCAGGGCAGGGCTTTGAGTGAGCGCTGCCGTCCCCCCCTTTCATATTCCCCCTCGCCTCTGCTCCGGCCGCCCGCACGCCGCAGTGTATCATTCGCGCTCTCTTCTTCGCGGGGTTTGGAAAGCGCGCTCGCGGAGCGAGGGACCGTCTGAGCGCCGGATACAAAAGAACCCGCCGAGGAGGGAGGGGAGGGAGGGGCGGACGCCGGATGGACGGAAACCCCGTCGCCGACGGAGACCCGTCCGAGGACGCGCCGGGAGGGACGGTCGCCGCGGCGAGGGGGGATTTAAAACCAGCGTCGTCCTCCGCCGAGACTCCGAGCCTGGATTAAGGGGGGGTGGGGGGAGAGGTTTTTGTTTTGTTTTTTTTTTTCCCTCAACGCGAGAGCCGGCCCGCCGCCCTCACACGGACGGACCGCTGGAGGAGACTCCGTTTGACCTTTACAGACATGGGGGATACCTCGGAGTACCAGCGGTTGCCTAGCGATGAGGAGGAGGTATGGTCCGCCTTCGCCGAGACCGTGCTGTTTCGGGTTTTTGTCAAACGAATGCGTGTGTTCAGGCTTTCAGGGATTTTTCAGGGCTTTTTTTTTTTTTTCTGTGCATTATTTTGATCCGTTACTGACAGATAGCTCTGATATGAAATCCCTGTCCCTCCCCCCTGTCAGATATGCTGTTACTGTGCAGTCGCGATTGTAGCACCCCCCCCCCCCCTCCATCTCTTTCCCCAGCCATGTCCGACTGTCTGATTCTAGAAAGGTAACGGTCTGGTAACAGGCAGAGCAGCAAAGAGCAAATGAAACCCTAGAGAAACGAGCCGTGAAGCCTGTGCTCTCCGTGTCGTCCGGGCGAAAAGAGTGAAGGCTCGTTCAGCACAGCCATACGGAGCCCCATATAATTATTAATATAATAAAGCTGTACGTGTTTTGTTTTGGGGAAAATGGGATTCCATTACAACCGGCATTGGAATTACGAAGTGACCGAGTGTTATGTCTTGTTGTATTTTCCGATCATAGTTTCTACAGTCAGAAATTAATAGAAAATGCTGGGTAACAATCAGATTTCGGTGCTCTAGGGTGAAGCGTCATTGCCGGAATGCTTCCCAAAGTACCCGCTCTGGGTTTGGGTTGCCCTGAAGATGTTCTTTGTATGTCCATGTATTTAATTTTATTTTATGATTTTTTAAATGTATTGTTGGAGCGGATCTGGATTTTGGAGATTTAAACCATCGGTAATGAAAATGGCTGCCAGGAAGATGAAGGTAAAAGGACAGGTAAAGGTCTAGCGCAAATTGTAAGGAGCGCAGTGGAACTAGCGTCCCAGTATAGAAGGAGGTGACAGAGGCTTCTGCGGAGGACACGTAAAAAGGGTCTGTGTTGGGTACGTGCGAAGGTTGCAGACCACGTCCGTGTAGATGTCGCACGGTGAGGCTCCCCGCGTGAATTTAACGGTGCGTAGTGCCGGCACACGCCACGCAGATGTTGACCGGTTGGTTACCAACAAATGTCACTCTACGGGGTCACATGTGGTCAGCAGTATAGTCATTTTAAACGTCCTGTACCCGTACAACATGGCACACAAGCGTAAATGCTCTGCTTGTTGGCGAATGTCACACAACACACATCGCACGAACCGGGCGGACTCTTGCGGAAGCGTAACGCAGCCCTTAGTCGTTCTCTTCCTCAGGAGGCGGAGCCTGGCGGCGTGTGAACCAGGCGCCCCGAGCTCAGGGCCACTTTTTTTTTGCACGATCACCAGGACGCCATCGTCGCCCCTGGGGGTGGGGGTGAGGGTAGCCCCCCTCCCCTCTCCTCTCCTCAGCTCGCCCGCAGCGTCGCTCCATCTGTTCGGCGGACCTGAGAAGCGCCGGGGCGCCGCACAGTCCGCCCTGTGTTCCCCCGAGCCGCGCCCGCGTCACGGACTCCGCCCTCCTGGCCTCCGTCCAGCGGTCGCCGTGACGCGGGCGCCCCCAGTGCAGACGTGGCAACGCTTTATCTGATGCAGCGTACAGCAAGGGATCGCCTCCGCCTTTCAGTGCGGCGTTCAGGATAAGAGCGCCCGATAATGACCAAAGTGATGAGGCGGCTGGTGAGCCTGAAACCCGCCGTTTGCGGATGGCTGCTGCTGTGTCTGTCCAGAGGCGGGGGATTCACGATGTAGCGTTTTGTTGGGTGAAGGATAGAGCGCGAGAATTCAGCAGCCGCTGTTTTTTCCAGTCTAGGGGACTTCCTGTCTTCCCTGGCAGGGGTCCGGAGGATGAGGTGCCACTTCTGGCGGGAAAAGCAGCGGTTCTCCCGGTCCACTCACGATCTTTGAGTCTGAGAGAGGCTCCGCCTCCTCACGTCACCTCCCGATCATAGGTGTGGTTTTCAGACTCCGCCCATAACGATGTCAACTTCGCCCCTCCCCCCCCCCCAGTTAAACCAGCTTTATTCTTTGACTGCAGGCCCAAGCACTGTCACCCTCCCTCCCGCTGAGAGAGAGAAACAGAGAAAGACAGAGAGAGAGGTAGAGAGAGTTAGATGTTCTTGCAGTGCGCATTAAGCCCCCGCCCCCCCCCTGCAGAATTTAATTTTCAAAGGGCACGTATGGAGCAGGCTTGTCTCCGGGGCAGCCCCAGCTAAAGCTCTACCCCCTACTGAGCAGGGGATGAGTATGAAGCAGTAATCCGCCTGCGGTGGTGGGATGGGGTTAGGAGGCTCTCTCTCTCTCTCTCTCTCTCTCTCTATCTATCCCTCCCTCCCTGGCTGTCTCTCCACCTGCTCTCTATCGCTCTCTCTCTCTGTCTCTCTATCCCTCCCTCCCTGGCTGTCTCTCCACCTGCTCTCTCTCTCTCTCTCTCTCTGTCTCTCTCTCTGTCCCTCCCTGGCTGTCTCTCCACCTGCTCTCTCTCTCTCTCTCTCTCTGTCTCTCTATCCCTCCCTCCCTGGCTGTCTCTCCACCTGCTCTCTCTCTCTCTCTCTCTCTCTCTCTCTCTCTCTCCCTCCCTGGCTGTCTCTCTACCTGCACTCTCTCTCTCTCTCTCTCTCTCTCTCCCTGGCTGTCTCTCCACCTGCTCTCTCTCTCTCTCTCTCTCTCCTTCCCTGGCTGTCTCTCCACCTGCTCTCTCTCTCTCTCTCTCTCTCTCTCTCTGTCTCTCTCTCTCTCTCCCTCCCTGGCTGTCTCTCCACCTGCTCTCTCTCTCTCTCTCTCTCTCTCTCTCTCTCCTTCCCTGGCTGTCTCTCCACCTGCTCTCTCTCTGTCTCTCTCTCTCTCTCCCTCCCTGGCTGTCTCTCCACCTGCTCTCTCTCTCTCTCTCTCTCTCTCTCTCTCTCTCTATCCCTCCCTCCCTGGCTGTCTCTCCACCTGCTCTCTCTCTCTCTCTCTCTCTGTCTCTCTATCCCTCCCTGGCTGTCTCTCCACCTGCTCTCTCTCTCTCTCTCTCTCTCCCTCCCTGGCTGTCTCTCCACCTGCTCTCTCTCTCTCTGTCTCTCTCTCTCTATCCCTCCCTGGCTGTCTCTCCACCTGCTCTCTCTCTCTCTGTCTCTCTCTCTCTATCCCTCCCTGGCTGTCTCTCCACCTGCTCTCTCTCTCTCTCTCACACTCGCTCTATTTCTGCTGTGGAGGCGTGGTAAGGTGTTGGCTCTGTCAGGCGGGGTGTTTTGCCAGGCGCCGGCGTGACGCGCGCACGGGCGGCTGAGGGGCGGCTCTGCGGGAGGGCAGGGGTGCGGGACAGAGCGGCAAGCCGCTCGGGGCTGCAGGGAGCGCTGACGTCAGGGAGGGAGCGGAGTCACGAGGGGGAGCGCCGATCGCTCAGAGAAGGACGTCCTGTCACACCCGCGCCTCACTCTGCACATGAGACACATACACACACACACACACACACACACAAATGAACACAAACACACACACACACAAACGCACACTCAAATGAACACAAACACACACACACACACACAAACGCACACTCAAATAAACACAAACACACACACACACACACACAAACACAAACACAAACACACACGGTGTGATACACAATATAGGGTTCAGGATTCAGTACGCTCGATACACCATTCCAGTGTTGGGGTACTTTTCACGGTGTTGAGAGAAACGTCTCAGTGACGGGTGGGAAAGCAGGGATTCTTTTATCCTTCATGCTTCGCTGCATTTACCAGCATAATGCGTGAAAATGACATTACAGGGCATCCTGGGGTAAAAATAGTCCCTCAGCAATTGGGCTAAAGAGTGCATTTTGGCCTCATAATTGGAAGATTTATTTGATATTGCGATCCATTTTCCAGCTGCGCCATGCGCATCGTCATTTTTGGATCGCGGAATTTAGTGTCACAGTACACACACACACACACACACACACACACACAACCTCACCTTGCTAAACACATTTCGTCTAACTCGCATTGCCGCACACCACACACTGCTAACCCAGGCCCGAGCGTCTCTTGCTCCGCTGCCTGGCTTTCGCCCGTAACAAACAGGTCTCGCCCTGCCCTCGCTTTGGCCTCCGTTTGACCCCTCTGAACCGGCCGGGCCCGTCCCGATAAAGACCGCGTCGCACTTAACGCGCCGCACCCCTACCCCCCCCCACCCCCCCGCTCCGCTCACGCACTGCCGAGGCACCGCAGCGTCGCGCTCAGCCGACGCGGACGCCGCTGTTCCGTCGGCCCCGCCGCACGCTCGATCGTCCCGGCGAGCAGCGCGATGTGAGTTCACACACTCAGGGCTCTCTAAGAGAGGCGGGGGAGCTCGTGGCCTAACAGGGTCCAGAGAAAGAGCCTGGCTGTGGATGCGCTGAGCATTTCGCATTACATTACATTCATTTGGCAGACGCTTTTATCCAAAGCGACGTACAAAAAAAGTGCATTTCATGGGATTTCACATCCCGGCCCCGTGAGGGTGGTCCACTCGCCGGGTGCTCGGTACAAGCTTCTTCTTTTTATTTCCTCTTATTTGTTTCCACCAGGAAACGTAAAGATTTCAGTATTGCTGTTGATACGCATGTTAAGCGGTAATTACAGATAAACTACAGTACGGGTCTATTTTTTTTTTTTTTTTTTTAAATGAACAGCCCGAGACCGCCATTAGCAAAATGCCCTCATTGATGCGAAACGTCCAATGGGGCTTCAGACGAAGCATGCCGCATAATGCCTGCACACAAGCACGCGCACACTGGATGGCAGCGGCATACATTGACCTTTAGCCTTCTAAACAAGCAGCTTTGAACTTTTTATTTTTTTTTATTTTGATCCGCGAGGCTGATCTAGGCAGCGCTTGGCCTACTTCTGACAGTGGGAGTCTGTAGTCAGTGGTGAAGGGAGACACTCGGGAAGCTGGGAGCTTCCCCCAATCATAATCCCTCCCTTTTCTGACTTCTGGGCTATCATGGGTGATTTCTGTAGTGGAGCCTTCTTGGGCTAATAGCAGTTTGTTCCGTGTATCCTATTTACTGAAGAAGTTGTGCTGGCTTTTATACCAGAAAGAATGATTTAGGAAAAAGGGCAAAATCACAAATGCTTGACCAAATCAAGTTGGTTTTGCAGTACTGCTACACTATTTGATGAATCTGTTTTGTAAGGTGGGTACAGCTAGTGTAGTTTAGCACGTAGTTGCAATGCTGCAAAATACAGGCTGAGCATTATGAAGTCCATCCTGGAGTGTTTAGTGCCACCTTGTGGCCGAACGGTAGAATTGCACCCTCTGGTGGACTCGAGGGAGCAGGTGGCCACCGAAACCCAATAAGAGCGATTTCTGAACGCTACGTGCTTCCCTGACAGAACCAGTTGGGCCTCAGGTCTCCTCACCCCAGATCCCCCCCCTTCAGGAAGGGGCCGCGAGGCGGAGAGCGCTGGGGCGTGCGGGGGGACGTCAGCTGTCGCGGAGCGAGGTTAGCCGCCGCTCGCTCGCTCGTTCGCTTCCGGATCGCCCGCGAGGCCCCAGATGTTGCCCGTCCAGCGGCCGCCGGGGGGGAACGAGCCGGTCCGTTTGTCGGACGGCGGTTCTCGAGCGCCTGAGCGTCGAGTTGTGGAGCCCCCCCCCCAAGAACCGGGCTCACCCCGCGCAGATCTGCAGGCCGGACGGCGACTGCGCAAGGGCTGCTCGTTTATTCACGCTTACGCTACCCATCCACACGATGAGCAGGGACGCGAGCGCTAATGTGTTCATTTAACACAAAACACCGGTCTTACTGACCGAACTGCATTTCATTTCACTTTACTGTTGCAAAGTTAAACACATTTTGATGTGTCGCATACCACGTGCTGGGTCTCATATAGCTATTTGTTTTGTGATGTTTTTGGAGTTAGCTTACTGCTTTCAGTATAGTACTGTAAAACACACTAGAATGACACTGTGTGTTTCTGTGAGTAGACAGTGCTTATTATTCATTATAATGGTGGGGGGAAAATTATGACTATCCAACAGAAAAGGTAGTGAGTACGTGTGTGTGGGCATGTACTTTTTACTTCTACATTACTTATGTAGTGGTTAGCAGTAGTATTCCATTGGCTGTTACTATAATTTGCACTTGTCGTAATGCAGCGGGCTTTGGTGAAATATATCAAGCTCGTCTGTTCTGATCCGACTCCACTGTTGCTGAAAATGACTTCTAGCCATACTCGCAGAGCATTTCCTCTTGGGTTAGCTGGGCAAAGTTGCGCTGGCTGGGAACTAGAGGCATTCCTCGGTCGGGGGTTTAATTGAACGCAGGCTGTTTTGGACTCGCAGGCACGCGTTCACTGGCAGCGTCCTCGTTAGGCTCCTTCGGACCCTCGAGAAACCCAAGAGCTCCTCTAAACTCCTTCCAGCAGATTCCAGAGTCAGACGGCTAGCGCGCCGCAAACGGGGCGCGCTTCAGTTTAAGGAGTTCAGAGGTATTTCCTGTACGTAAACTGACGCGCACGTCTGTTACGAAAAAGGCGGAAAGAATCGCAAACAAAACGTGACTAACCCGGCTCATGCAGAAGGAGGGAACGGAATGTATTTGAGAAGTTCCAGCTGTCTCGTTTACAGTTTTTGGAAAAGATAACATTTTTGGATGTGTCCAGCCAGGAAGTCACGCAAGACACCAAATAAAGAAGCTATGTTGTTGTGTGGGAGTGGACCCTGGAGGGGGGGGGGGGGTGAGAAAGGGTGGGAGGGGAGAGGGAGAGACAGAACTTGTTTAAATGCTACCATCGAAGGGGAGGGGAGGGGAGGGGAGGGCACAGGAAATGAACTCTCCATCCTCTTGGCTCCTGATCAAATGCTCTTCCCTCGGAACAGCAGCGAGTGTGTGTGAGTGTGTGTGTGTGTGTGTGTGCCCGCGGCGGGAGAGAGAGGGTCACTCCCAGCGGCTGTCTGAGCCCAGCGGCGGAGGGGACCGCAGGAATGACTAAAACACACTCCCCCAGCCAGCGAGCGGGGAGCAACACGTCAGCACCGCCCGCCTCAGAGCGAACACACACACACACTCACACTCACTCAGACACTCAGACACTCACACACACTAACACTAACACACTCACTCACACACACACACTCAGACACACACTCAGACACGCACACACTCAGACACGCACACACACACACACACGGACACACACACTCACACACAGTCAGACACACACACTCAGACACACACGCACACACACGCACACACACTCAGACACACACACACACAGTCAGACACACACACACTCACACACTCAGACACACACACACACTCAGACACACACACACACACTCAGACACGCACACATGGACACAGACACACACACACACGGACACGCACGCACACACACACACACCCACCCATGGAGACACACGCACACACAGACACACGTGGACACACACACACGCAGATATTCTGAGACACATGCTGTGTTTCTCTGTTGCACACACACACACATACGGACATAACACAGACACTGAGATGCATGCTCTTTTTTTCTGTCACACACGTATGAGCAGGCACACGCACAGACGTACAGTACACACAAACACACACATAAGCAGATACACAAGCACACACAGAGGCATTCACAGACACACTGACACGCACACACACACAGACAGAAACGGACACAGACGCACACAGAGCAGTCCTGCACTCTCTCTCTCTCTCTCTCTCTGAAGCCGGATCCTGAGAGCAGAGTAAGAGCGAGAGCAGGCAGCCGTCTCTGTTTACGCTCCGCTCTGTGTGCTCCCGCGGCGCGATTCAGAGGGGGGGGGGGGCGGTGCGCGGGGGGGGGGGGTGGTCTAGCGAGAGCCTGTCAGGGAGCTCCGGGGGGAGGGGAGGGGAGGGGAGGGGGGGGGCGGGGGGGATACTGAAGGACCGGACTCCACCATGAAACTCAGCGTGAGCACGGACGGCAGCGAAACAGCCCGCGGAGACCAGCGTCGGACCCACTGAGCGCCCGGCAGCCGCGCTCACTCTCTCTCTCTCTGTCTCGCGCGCTAGCGGCTCTGTGCACGCGCGCGCGCCGTAGCGGAGTCCGCCGGGGGCTTCCGAGCGGACGCCCGGCGATGGAACGCTCGCCCGCGGTCGCCGCAGCCGGCCAGCCGCGTCTTTCCCCGGGGCCCCGACCCGCCCCGCGCCGCCCCGGCCCCGGCCCCGCGCCCCGCCGGCCCCTCTGACGCCGGAGCGGGGACAGAGCAGCCGCGCTCGCGCCGGCCGCCGCCATCGATTGAAGGATGCGGCGCTTCGACAGGCTGAAGAACTCGCTGCCCTTCCTCTCGCGCTTCCGCTCCTACAGAGTAAGTCTCCGGCAGGCTCCGCCGCCTCCCCGCTCCACTTTCGTCTGGGGAACCAGAGGGTCGCGTACGCAGCGCGGAGATGTAACAGGAATAGAAGGGACAAACGTGTCTGCGTGAGTGTGTGTGTGTGTGTGTGTGTGAGAGAGAGAGAGAGAGAGAGAGTGTGTGTGTGTGTGTGTGTGAGAGAGAGAGAGAGAGAGAGAGAGAGAGAGAGTGTGTGTGTGAGAGAGAGATAGAGAGAGAGTGTGTTTGTGTGTGTGTGTGTGAGAGAGAGGGAGAGAGTGTGTGTGTGTGTGAGAGAAAGGGAGAGAGAGAGAGTGTGTGTTTGTGTGCGCACATGCATGCGTGCTTGTTACTGTTTTTGAAGACATGCGGTCTGAATTGACACGGTGTTCAGTGACAGTAGCGAGGAGGACTGGCTTACGGAGCCTTAACGCGCACACAGGAGCTGAACGCACCCGTATGTGGACAGCGCACGGCTACAGTATGAGCGGATCACCCTCGGCACGTACAGTATATATAAGCCACTTAGCCGTTTCGGCCGGCGCGGGCGCTCCTAATAGCCCGGTTCGCTTCCGCAAATCCTCTGGTCTCTCTCGCGCCCGAGCCTTTGAAGATCGGACCGCCTCGGTTACAAACGCGGCGCCGTTAGAAGTACTGCCCGCGCGGACCCGACTCCGCCGAGACGCGAACCGCGGCACGCCGGCCGTCGTTCCGTGGTCTGATGCCAGGACGGCGGTCGCCACGCTGCCCTCGGGCGAGAGCCGCGGCTCGTTACCGCGGTAACGCGCGGAGGATCGGGCTCCCGGCAGGCTCTCGCCGTTTGAGCCTAATCTGCCCGAGCGTGCGCCGGTGACGTCCCCTCTCTCGCCGCTGACGTCGGCGGCGAGGTCCCGGCGGGGCGGGGGGGGGGGGAGGAGCGGCGCATTACCCGTAATTACGGCTTAAAGCAGGGTTCTCAGTCCCTCCATCGCACTCAATCACACATGTGTACACACCCGTATGAGTGCGGTTTGGACGCAGCCTGGGGGTTTTATAGCAGAGGTGGTTTTGGGAACGGCACCCCAGAGAGGGGGCCTGGCTTTCCTGGATGGTATTGACGTGGAAGGCTGCTGAAGGAGCTACCCCCCCCCCCCACACCCCAGCCTGTGCACTACGCTGTGCTGCCACCAGGCGCCTAGCCCTCCCCTCCCTCGCTCCTCCTGGCCTCGGGTCTTCTCCCTACTGGCTCCCCAGTGGTGGAACGCCCTGCCCACCTCAGTCAGGACAGCGTTGGTCCCTCCCTACCTTAAAACCAGTCGTAACCTGAAGACCCATCTCTTCGCGAAATACCTTTTCCCCTTTTCTCCATCCTGATTCCCATTCCCCTCTTCCCTATATTCCCCTTTCCCCCCAAAAAAAATCCTTTCTGTACCTTCCCTTCCACAAGGTTAATTCTAGTGAGAAGTTTGTCCCTCGCCAGGGTGTTTACGGCCCGACCACTGCGCTTCTCGTTAGCCGCTAACGTTAGCTTGGGCTGTTGGTGATTCGCAGATCGAACCCTTCTCTTTGTGTGCGCTCTGGATGAGAGCGTCTGCCAAATGCCTGAAACGTTGAACGTAAGCATTGACGTCCCCAATTACACGGCAGACAGGCGAGCGGCGTTCAGCGGTACTGAACTCAGTGCGGCGTCAGTGCCCAGGAGCTGCGCTTGGCACTGGAGCATCTTCACCTCGGCTTCCCGCTGGGCTGCTGTGGCCTTGAGCGAGGTTCTTAACCTTGACCCAACACGCTCAGTGCATTTTTACACGACGGAGGACATTTCGGATATCTAATGCTTTGGGGAAAGTTCTGTCTCCATTTGTCTCGGACTTTTGAAGCTCCTCAGTTGCGATGTTTGGAGGCTAAATGCAAGGGACGTTGGCTTTCAGGCTGAGATCTGAAGTGCAGCACAGTTCCTGATAAACCTCTGGCTGTAGTAATGGATATTGTGAAACATTAGCTGTGCGAGTTTCTGTGTAAGAGAAAGAGAAGAAAGCGGCTGTATGCGTATGAAAGTATGCGTGTCTTTTTTATGTAACAGCGGGGAGTCGTGCTGTTCCTTAAGGCTGCTGGCAACGGTCGCGGGGCAGAGAGCTCTCTGACTCACCCGAGCTTGCGCAAGGCTCC
Organism: Anguilla anguilla; assembly: GCF_013347855.1. Classification (NCBI taxonomy): domain Eukaryota; kingdom Metazoa; phylum Chordata; class Actinopteri; order Anguilliformes; family Anguillidae; genus Anguilla; species Anguilla anguilla. The sequence goes on along the minus strand of NC_049206.1, from coordinate 21,307,002 downwards.
TAACCTAAACCCTTCCCAGTAATTTTCCAGCTGTGTAAACGGACATCGCGTCACTTTGGAGCCGCTCTGGACGAAGGGCGTGCGCTAAGCGGATAAACACCGCAGCGTAAATAAGGAGGGAGGCAGGGAGGCAGGGAGGCGGCCTCTGGACCAATTCCCTGGAGACCGCCCCCCCCCCCGCCGGAGACGCGAAAGAAAGCACAGCCCGTTTTCGGAGAATGGCTCCGGTCGCCCGACACCCGCCCCTCCCCCCACCCCCCACCCCTTCGCCGCCCGGCCCCGCATTCCCCACCCCCGTGTCACAAGTGACACCTGCCGAACGCTGCGTCCCGCTTCCGGCCCGGGGCTCAGGAGCGCGCTCGCGAACGTCAGGGTGTTTTTCGGTTTCCCCGGGACCGTCCCCGGCCCGTGGGAACCTCCCCCCTGGACGCCGCTCGGTTTGTTTTTCTTCCCCCGCCCGTGTTTTGAGAGGCGGCGTTCTCCCGTCCCCTCGAGAGCGTTTAGCGTCTGGCGCTGACGTGCAGCCCCTCCGATCGCCATTCCCAGACAGGAAGTGATGCGGAAAGTTTATTTTTGGGTGTACACCAGGGCTCTTGACGTCTGTGTAGCAGGGTGGGGAAGTGGGCAGGGCCACCTCGGTGCACAGCGTTCGTTTGTCCTCAACGTTGACCTAGAATCTCTGCACGAAGTGAGCACTTGCTTCAGGTCACACTTAACGACACAAGATTCAAGCTGGTTGGACCAGGTCTAAGTCAGAGCTGTGGTCCTGGTTGGCTCGGGGCTATGGTGCAGGATTTGATTTGCCACCCCAAATCCCTTTCATAGTGAGCTCCATGATGTTTGGGACAAAGACATGATTTGGCTCTGTAGTCAACAATTTTAGGTTTGTAATCAAACAATTCACGTGTAGTTGAAGTGCACATTCTCAGCATTTGTTTTAGGGGATCTTTATACACTTTGGTTGGACCACTGAGAAATTACAGAGCCAAATCAAGCAAAAAATGTTAATATCAATGAACATTAGCCTAGTATTGTGTTCATGACTTATATACGCAAACTTATTACGGTGTCACTGATGAGCACACAAGGCTGGCCTTAGAGAGAAGTCCTTGAATTGAGTGTAAGTCTAACTGGGAGGTCCAGCTCTAAATTTGGGGCTTGATTTACCTGTAAGCCGGAGGCTGGCTGGACCTGCGAGAGGAAGTGAGGTGCAGCCCCTTTTGCCCTTTGGCTCGTTATGACTGCCGGGCCTCACAGAGCGAGCGTTTGTGCGGAGCTGTAGACCAGCTGGGAGCAGGGCCACAGAGTCACAGGGGCCAAAGGGTCACGGCAGAGGGAGTAAATGCTGTCCCTTACACGGGGCCGACAGGAAGGCCAGCTCGCTTTTTAAATACTTTTTGTTGACCTCTGGAGGTCACATCCTGTACTGTCAATTTCTCTTCCCGCTTGACGTGTAGCGTGGGTGTGTGTGTTTGCGCGTCTTTATCTGCTGGGCATTTGAATGTTTTTTCTTTGTAAGTTGTTGTTGTCCTTAAATGCATTTCTTCATAGCAAATCGCTGGTAATGCGCTGTGTCTAGCATAATGAGCAGTGATGCTTGGTGGTTGTGCAGGTGCTTGGTGGACTGCACACAACCCTTAGCCCCAGGAAGAGTGTGCGTTCGTGGGGTAGACTGTGGTTCTGTGTGCGCGCGTGTGCGTGTGTGTGTGTGTGTGTGTGTGTGAAATACCCTCTGCACCCCTCAGAACCATTAGCCTGGGGAAGCAGTTGCCTGATCCCAGACCATTAAGGCTGACCTGGAAGAGGAAGTCATGACCCAACCCCCCAACCCCTTGTGACATGACAGGGGCTTTATGTTAAAGAGCTATTGCAACTCTTTACTGGACAGAAGCCCCCAGAGCCAGTGGAACAGTAGCTAGTGTGGTTTCTTCATCAACACACTACTTGTCATTCCAGCTTCATTATATTCGCCTTGCCTCAGTGTGCTTGTATGAAGTTTTCAATTGATCTACATGGAGGCGCTATGATAGATGATTTTAGGTGAAAGATGTGAAAGCTCATGTCCCTCACCTCATTTGGCCTGGAGTCATGAAATCTGGTGCAACGGTCCCTTTCTTCTCAAGAAGAACCCATAAGCTTCGCCTACTTGGATTTTCTGGCATTTAGAAATTTGTGTAAAAACACTAATTAAACAAAAGCTGTACCAACGGGTACGAGACTTGGTATGCAGCATCTGCGGGCCCAGATCAGCATACCATATTATTTTCAGATTTTCTTTGCTCAAACAATATGGCCACCCTAGTTACAGTACATTCTCGGAGACTGTTGTTGTGGAGCGCTTACGTGGATCTCAGGCAAAGACGACGCTAAAGTCGCTGGCGTTGTACAGGAGGGCTCTCTTAGATACTGCAGTGCAGTGACCCTCAACACGGGCATGCTGGTTTTGTTTTCAACACAGAACTTACCGGATCAAATGCAACGGACGGTCACGTGGCTAACTCACCCCGCGTGCTTTCTTGGGCCCGAAAGCAAAAAGGCCAGCAGACAGTGCAGAGCCAAGGCTGAGGACCGCTGCTTTAACTGGCTTGTGTTGCCTGTGCTAACCACACTATTTTAACTTACGTTTGTAAACAGCGTGCCTGCGGCAGGAAGCAGCGAGGGGAAGGGCTGGTTAAAGCGGCCGGTTGTGGTTGTGGAGCTGTGGCCAGGGCCGGGGCTAGCGACGGCTGGGCACTTTCTGCGAGCAGGGGGTTCAGCTCCAGGCCAGTGACATTGGAAGGGGGTCCGGGGGGGGGGGCGCTTCTGGCTCCTGTTTAACGCCCCGGCCGGCTGATTGGTCGGAGGCGGCGGGATCAGGGTCACCGGGGGGCAGCTCTCTCAAGTGACTGCGGCGGGCAGCTCTCCTGAGGCTATTAAAAGCCGGCCCGCGGGGCCGCAGGGGCCCTCAGGAACAGCGGGTTGCCGTGGAGATAAACAAGCGGCGTGAAAGAAACCCCCCCCCCCCCCCCGCAGGGCTTATGGGTCGGCCGCCTCGGCCACCTTGAAAAACAGTCAGGCTGTAGCACGCTCTGCTCTATGGGGCAGAGGCGTGGGGCGCGTGCGTGCGCGTAAGTATGCATCCGTGTGTGTGTGTGTGTTTGTGTGTGTGTTCGGTGTGTGTGTGTGTGTGTGTTCGGTGTGTGTGTGTGTGTTCGGTGTGTGTGTGTGTGTGTGTGTGTGTGTGTGTGTGTTCGGTGTGTGTGTGTGTGTGTGTGTGTGCGTTCATGTGTCTGCGTGTCTGTTTGTGTGCACGTGTGTATTTGTGTTTGTGTTAACGTCTGTTCGTTGGCGCATTCGATTGGACTTGATGAAAACTCGCTGTGCGTGGCTGTCTGCCTTTCCCTCTGAATGTTGTTTCAGAGCTCACCCCCCGCGCGCGCGCACGGCAGCGAAGCGCTCCCCGCGGGCTCTTAAACGCGCTCAGACGAGCGCCGGACTCACCGCAGGGTCAGAGCCGCGCCGCTCGCTGCTAACAGAACACCAGACCCCGCCATGTCCGCCATCACAAATTAACGTTGCTTTTGCACCGCTCTACAGCGCTCCTATTTTTGGAGTGTTTGCTTCTGAAAATCGACATGTGCTAACCGGAAAAATAATTTCGGAGAACTGCTAATTGGGACGTGTTAGCGTGCTCCTACATTTTTCAACTTAGGAGCATGTGTGCTCCTTGGGAAAATGTCAACATAGAACCCTGTTATGGTAGGCTCTGAATTTGACGCTTTTTTCATGTCAGAAAGGAGTAGACTGTGGTGAGGGTCAGACTGTTCCAGTACAGAAGGAGCTGGCTGCATTTAGAGGGGTCAGGTTTGTGCAGGTGTGTCAGATATGGGCTTGCGGTACTGTGCGTGCCGACGTCCTTTGGCTGTGCAAACTGGGCAGGAGCGGAAGTCTGGGACTGTCTGAATCCCAAGTCTCTGTGTCTTTTCAAAGGAGAGAAGAGCCATGATGGTTTGTGTTTGTAGGTAGTGCTTCTGGGCAACACAAAATTTTGTGTACAAAGTTAAAACGACAGATTCTGTTGCTTAAGACAACGTACCGATTTTGTGAATTAGGTTTTCCGTTGTTGCACTTGTCGTTCAGAGCTCGGGGGCGCCACTGGGTGATTTATCCCTTCAAGATGAAGTGTTTACGATGAGCGAGCTCTTTCAGTAAATAAGCCTCTGTGTTCGCGTCGCGTGATCTTGAAGGGGCAGAGAACGCGAGCGTGTGAGAGAGAAGCCCATTCGCGTTGGATGCGTTCCAGCGATGCTCCGCTCAGCAATTTGCACTCTGGGAGCTGCGTCAGCGGTTCCTGAACCACATATTACGAATTAGTTTTTCGAAGATTAATGTTTAAAGGCGGTAATCCGTTTAGCAAGCCTCTTAGGTTCAAAGTCAGGGTTACTGTAATACACGGATGCACAATAGAAGTACTTACGTGATTTGATCATTCTCAAAGAAGGTAATGGCAAACATAGGCCTTCCAGGAGATTCTACCACCGTGCAGAATTGAATGAGAGAAACACAAAGAAGGGGAAGAGATGCAAGCTGGAATCTCAGCAAAACTGCTCAAGGACATTTTCGTACGATATAAATGTCTTACATCTTGTCATGATGAAACATAAATACTACAAGCAGGACCAAGCTACTTTCTTCAGACTTTTTGAGCGCAAATTACGTACTACTTGTGACTGAATCAAAAAACCGTGTAAGAAATGTAGCTCACTGGACAACCCACTAAAGGAGTGCAAGAGATGCCTAGTGCATAGTGTACGGTGTGTTGACCGTGTTTGTCCATCTGTCTGTCCGTGCAGAAGCTGGGCAGTAGTGCATAGTGTACAGTGTGTTGACAGTGTTTGTCTGTCTGTCTGTCCGTGCAGAAGCTGGGCAGTAGTGCATAGCGTATGGTGTGTTGACGGTGTCTGTCTGTCTGTCTGTCCGTACAGAAGCTGGGCAGTAGTGCATAGTGTACAGTGTGTTGACAGTGTTTGTCCGTCGGTCCGTCCGTGCAGAAGCTGGGCAGTAGTGCATAGCGTACAGTGTGTTGACAGTGTTTGTCCGTCTGTCTGTCCGTACAGAAGCTGGGCAGTAGTGCATAGCGTACAGTGTGTTGACAGTGTTTGTCCGTCTGTCCGTCCGTGCAGAAGCTGGGCAGTAGTGCATAGCGTACAGTGTGTTGACAGTGTTTGTCCGTCTGTCTGTCCGTGCAGAAGCTGGGCAGTAGTGCATAGTGTACAGTGTGTTGACAGTGTTTGTCCGTCTGTCTGTCCGTGCAGAAGCTGGGCAGTAGTGCATAGCGTACGGTATTTTGACAGTGTTTGTCCGTCTGTCTGTCCGTGCAGAAGCTGGGCAGTAGTGCGTAGCGTACAATGTGTTGACAGTGTTTGTCCGTCTGTCCGTCCGTGCAGAAGCTGGGCAGTAGTGCATAGCGTACAGTGTGTTGACAGTGTTTGTCCGTCTGTCTGTCCGTGCAGAAGCTGGGCAGTAGTGTACAGTGTGTTGACAGTGTTTGTCCGTCGGTCCGTCCGTGCAGAAGCTGGGCAGTAGTGCATAGCGTACAGTGTGTTGACAGTGTTTGTCCGTCTGTCTGTCCGTGCAGAAGCTGGGCAGTAGTGCATAGTGTACAGTGTGTTGACAGTGTTTGTCCGTCTGTCTGTCCGTGCAGAAGCTGGGCAGTAGTGCATAGCGTACGGTATTTTGACAGTGTTTGTCCGTCTGTCTGTCCGTGCAGAAGCTGGGCAGTAGTGCGTAGCGTACAATGTGTTGACAGTGTTTGTCCGTCTGTCCGTCCGTGCAGAAGCTGGGCAGTAGTGCATAGCGTACAGTGTGTTGACAGTGTTTGTCCGTCTGTCTGTCCGTGCAGAAGCTGGGCAGTAGTGTACAGTGTGTTGACAGTGTTTGTCCGTCGGTCCGTCCGTGCAGAAGCTGGGCAGTAGTGCATAGCGTACAGTGTGTTGACAGTGTTTGTCCGTCTGTCTGTCCGTACAGAAGCTGGGCAGTAGTGCATAGCGTACAGTGTGTTGACAGTGTTTGTCCGTCTGTCTGTCCGTACAGAAGCTGGGCAGTAGTGCATAGCGTACAGTGTGTTGACAGTGTTTGTCCGTCTGTCCGTCCGTGCAGAAGCTGGGCAGTAGTGCATAGCGTACAGTGTGTTGACAGTGTTTGTCCGTCTGTCTGTCCGTGCAGAAGCTGGGCAGTAGTGCATAGTGTACAGTGTGTTGACAGTGTTTGTCCGTCTGTCTGTCCGTGCAGAAGCTGGGCAGTAGTGCATAGCGTACGGTATTTTGACAGTGTTTGTCCGTCTGTCTGTCCGTGCAGAAGCTGGGCAGTAGTGCGTAGCGTACAATGTGTTGACAGTGTTTGTCCGTCTGTCCGTCCGTGCAGAAGCTGGGCAGTAGTGCATAGCGTACAGTGTGTTGACAGTGTTTGTCCGTCTGTCTGTCCGTGCAGAAGCTGGGCAGTAGTGTACAGTGTGTTGACAGTGTTTGTCCGTCTGTCTGTCCGTGCAGAAGCTGGGCAGTAGTGCATAGCGTACAGTGTGTTGACAGTGTTTGTCCGTCTGTCTGTCCGTGCAGAAGCTGGGCAGTAGCATGCAGTCGGACGAGGGGACGGAATGGCTCCTGGAGCTGCTGATGGAGGTCCAGCTGCAGCAGTACTTCCTGCGTATCCGCGACGACCTCAACGTCACCCGCCTCTCGCACTTCGACTACGTCAAGAGCGAGGACCTGGAGAAGATCGGGATGGGGGGCCCGGGTGAGTCCACGGACCGGAGGGGAACCGCAACGGGACGGGGTTCTAATCCACACCCACCCACCCCCCCCCAAAAAAAACACACAAAAAACACCACTGAAACAAAAGGCCATCTGCTGTAGATAATCCGTAGATAGGGACCCCCCCCACCCCCCTCCTCAAACATACACACACACACACACACCCATAAGGGACGCTGCCGCTTTGTGGCAAGGCACAGTCTGATGAAGGCACCCCGTAAATCTCACCCTAAGAGGGGTGAGAAAGAGCCCGACCGTGCCGGGCATTGGGAGTCATCGAGAGCAGTCCATCACAGGGGACGGGAGGGAAACAGCTCGGCTTTGTGTCGTCTGTGTTGTGCTTTCAATCGGACCTCACAGTGACGGTGTATGCAGTGGGCTAACCTCGGATAAAAAAACCAAGCCCCTGTTATGGAGTTGGGTGGTTGGGGGGGTGGGGGGGGGGGGTGTGAGGGTGAGGGTGGGGGGTGGGGGTGGGGGGGGGGAGTCAGTGGTAAAGCGATCCCCGAAGCCCCCGTGAATATGGTAAGCGCAAGAAAGCCCGGCATTGTTTACCGGAGACAAAAGCGGCACGGCCCCATTCGGCGCGGCCGCCGTCCAGAGCCCCGACCATTCATCAGCACCGTAACACCTGCTTCCTACACCCCACCGCCCCCCCCCCCACCCCCCACCAAGGGCGCTCCCAGAGCCTCCCCCAAAAACAGCTCTCCTCACGCCCGTCCCCACAGGCCAGCCGGGCCGCGGTGTTCGGGCACGTTGTTTTACTACCATTGTCTCCGAGGAAGGAGAAAGCAAAGCACCACTGTATTTAACACGCGACGGAGAAACAAAGGTGCATTCTTTACGTAGCTACGCGCCGGGGACTCTCCGCCCGGGCCTGTGCACCGCCCCACAGCGCGCTCACGCGCCCGGTTTGGCTAAAGGGGAGCTGAGAACGTGACGTCGTTTCCCCTGAACGATGACCGACGTTACTTTAAGAGCGTTAAAGCTTCCTTTCAGCTCTTTTCCCCCCGCGCTAAGCGCTTTTCCCGCACCTCGCAGCGACGCCGCGCGCCGCGTTTCTCCCAGAATGCCTTGCTCCCTGCCGGTAAGCGGCCTCCCGCTCGACGCCGGCTGACGTTTGCTGTCCTCGCCCTGTCTTTCGCAGGGCAGCGTCGGCTGTGGGAGGCGGTCAAGAGGCGGAAGGCCCTGTGCAAGCGCAAGTCCTGGATGAGCAAGGTACGCCGCCGTCTCCGTCTCCGAGGAGCCTTCCGGAACCAGGCCCCGCCCGTCAGCTGGCGCTGCGTGGGCTTTCACTGCGTTCTCAGCCCTGGTCCTGCAGAGCCGCGGGGTCCACTGGATTTCATTGTAGCTAAGCGCACATTTGATCAAAAGTTAGAGCGATTGGTTTAACTTGTATCTGGGGTCTGAATTTGTTTCCGGTCTTAAAATGAATACAAAGACCAGAACACCCTGCGTCGCTCCAGGAACAAGGTGGAGAACACCTGGCTTACCAAAGCAATAATTAACACGTGAAGGACACTGTGTGTACACACTGGCTTTTGTTGTTTTTTTTTTTGTTTTTTTTTTTTGTGTGCCTCTTTATTTATCCTCAATTTAATAATTACTCCTCTCATGAAGCGTTCTTCGCTAGTTTAAAATAAGATCGGATCTGCGTGACCCAGAGGAGCGGGGAGGGAAGGGTTAAGGCGGGGAGGAAAGGGTTAAGGCGCTGGTCGGGCGCTGGCGATGAATCGGCGCAGAGCGCGGCATTCAGCCCCTGGGTCGCAGCACGCCGGCCGGGGCCGGGCGGAGCGCGCAGAATGCGGAGCGGATGAGATTACAGTCTCGTGAGCGGAACCCCGGGCCCCGCATTCCGGAACCGCTCGGGATTCTGCGAACGGCGAGGCGAGCGCGCGCGGCCGGGGGTAACCGCGGCGACCCAGCTGATCCCTCCCAGGGGGGGTTGGGGGAGCGAGTCTCCATTGGACAAGGCCCTCGGTCAGGAGCAGCGCAGGCTTGCTGCGGGGCTTTTAGCTTCTGCTGTGCACAGACAGACTGTGGCCTTAGCCCTGCTAATGCTTGTGCCAGTACCCCTCACTAAATGTAAAAGGCTGTGTACAGACAGACTCTAGCCTTAGCCCTGCTAATGTTTGTGCCAGTACCCCTCACTAAATGTAAAAGGTTGTGTTCAGACAGACTCTTAGGCCTGCTGAGGTTTGTGCCAGTACCCCCCACTAAATGTAAAAGGTTGTGTTCAGACAGACTCTTAGGCCTGCTAAGGTTTGTGCCAGTACTCATGCTAAATTGAAAAAGCTGTGAACCATGCGGACCATTAGCCCAGCAGCTAATGTTTGTGCCAATACTGCTGCTAAATTTAAAAGGCTGTGCACAGACAGACTCTAGCCTTAGCCCTGCTAGCCCTGCTAATGCTTGTGCGAGTACCCACTCTAAATTTAAAAGGCTGTGTACAGACAGACTCTAGCCTTAGCCCTGCTAATGTTTGTACCAGTACGCACGCCAAATTTGAAAAGGCTGTGCACTGTTTCTTATTTGTTGAAATATTTCTGTTCCATTAATCTTTCCCGGCCCTAGATGGTGAATGTTTCTGTCTGGCCAGCCTGCTGAGGAGCTGGCTTGGCGGCCTTATGAATACGCGGAATATGTTTTTCTTCCTTTCCGCTTGCCAGTGTGGGAGAAGCAGAGGGGTCCATGGAGGGGCTCTGTTTACACTGAATACTGTGTGTTCCCTGCATTCCTCTCTCTGTGGGCTGGACATGCGCGCACACGTAGACACTCTCACACGCATACACACACACACGCAGACACACACCGCACACACACGCCACACATACACGCACACAACACATACACACATGCCGACACACACCGCATACACACACATACACACGGACACACCACACACGCACACACACACACATACACACGCAAACACAAGCAAACACACACACACACAAGCATGCCACACACACGCAGACACACGCCACACATACACGCACACACACGCACACACACATGCCGACACACCGCATACACACGCACACAAACACAAGCATGCCACACACACGCAGACACACACCGCACACACGCCACACATACACGCACACACACACACACACATGCCGACACACACCGCATACACACACGGACACACCACACACGCACACACACACACATACACATGCCACAAACGTAGGCTCTCTCTCACACACGCATACACACACATACACATGCCACACACACACACACACACACACAAATACAAACATCACACATGTACACACACACACATACACGCAGACATGCTCACATCTTCACGCACATGTACAGAGACACACACATAAACACACATACACAATTATGCACATGTATTTGTTGGCATTTCGTTCACTATCAAGCATAACACGTCAAGCTACACCATGTACTCACGCTCACATACTAATGTACATGAGCACATAAACATGGACACATGCTAACATGCGCACCGATTCATTCCACTTTCCACACCACAACTCACATGCACACACACACACACACACACACACAGACAAACACGGGGATGCACACACATGCTGGCACACCTGCTGTAGCAGTTCTGAAAACCACAAACTCTTCCACAGAAGTATGCACACACGCACACAGACACACACACACACACACAGGATATTCAATCTGAGGAGGCAGATTACTGCATCTTGCTGTTCTGCCAGGAGCGGAAGCAAACACATGTAATTTTAGAAACATATCAGACCCCGCTACTTCCTCTGGGAGTACCCTCCGCTCTGCTCCGTCTCCTCTGAGCCGTGTGTGTGTGTGTGTGTGTGTATGTGTGTATGTGTGGGGCTGTGTGTGTGTGTGTGTGTGTGTGTGTGTGTGTGTGTCTGTCTGTCTGTCTGTCTGTGTGTCTGTGTGTGTGTGTGTATGTGTGTGTGTGTGTGTATGTATGTGTGTGTGTGTGTCTGTGTGTGTCTGTGTGTGTGTGTGTGTGTGTATGTGTGTTTGTGTGTGTGTGTGTATGTGTGTGTGTTTGTGTGTGTGTATGTGTAGGTGTGTGTGTCTGTGTGTCTGTGTGTGTGTATGTGTCTGTGTGTGTGTGTGTCTGTGTGTGTGTGTTTGTGTGTCTGTGTGTGTGTCTGTGTCTGTGTGTGTGTCTGTGTGTCTGTGTGTGTGTGTGTGTGTCTGTGTGTCTGTGTGTATATGCGTGTGTGTGTGTGTGTGTGTGTGTGTGTGTGTCTGTGTGTCTGTGCGTCTGTGCGTGTGTGTGTGTGTGTGTGTGTGGGGCTGTCGTTTAGGCACCACAGGCCCAGCTCCTGCGGCAGGCTAACGGCTTCACCATGCGAGCGGTCTTGAACGCACACGTAAAAGCTAGCGAGCGAGATCAGCCCCCGTCACTCAAAAGCCAGACATACCTTCTACGCATTCGCGTAATTAAAGGACTCTTTCTCACGGGAGACTGGCGCGCTCGCCGTTACCATGACACCTGTCAGTTCAGTGTTGATTTAGCACGTCGCTAAGAGTCTGCGATTCCTCATCTCTGACAGGGCATGAAAGGCGCAGAGGTTCGTAACGGCATGCGGAGCATTCTTCTGGACACGGCGGGCATTTTATGCGTCTGCTTCGCGGGATCATTTCGCGGCGGCGCGTTTGGCGCGTCCGTCCGAGCGCTCGGCCGCGGCTCCCTTTCAGACGCCCGCCGGGCGATCCTCCGCGTTCTTCCCAGGGAAACGAAACGGATCCGATTGGACGCGCACGTCCAGCCATAATCGTGGACCGCCGCAAATTTCTTTTTTTTTTTTTTCCAAGAACAGTCCAAGCTGCCCTTTAAATTAAGACCACCCCCCCCACCCACCCACCCCCCACCCCGCACCCCCCAACCTCCAGCCAAGAGATAACTCAATATGCGAGAGCGCAGATAGCGTTTGGGAGATGCCTCTCTCTCCTGTCCCCTCGCCCCGCCCGGCGTGCTGCTCGCTGGGCTTAATGAGCTGTGTGTCCTCGTCTGTGTCCCCTCAGCCAACACTCTCCAGTGTTTCTTTTTTTTTTTTTGGGAGGGGGGGAGTGGGGGGGAGGGGACGGAGTCTCCCCAGAGAGCCGTCCCGCCGCTAGACCGAGTGTCTCCCGTTACAAAGAGCCTCCGAAACACTTGAATGCCCGATTAGAGCTGAGAGATAGGCGCTGTCGGGGGGCGCGGGGGCGGGAAGCGCTCTGCCGCGCTCTGGGGGTTTTCTTCCTGAACGCTGGTGACGCTGCGCGTGCGTACGGGATTTTGGCCACGACGCGGCGGGGGGGCGGGGAGGGGGGGGGCGGGGGTGTGGGGGGGGGGGGGGTTGATTGATTGCCGTCGCGGCAACCGGACTGGACGACCGTATAAGGAGCTCCGCTGGAGTTCGGGGTGGATTCGCTGGGGCTTCAGCTGGCTGAGTCTCATATCTCGGCCACTAACGTTCAGTATTTGCAAAAAAAACAGGGTTGGGGGGGTGGGGGAGGGGGGGGCTGCTGGCCTCAACAGAAGAGCCTGAACTAAGCAGGTCTCCTCTGGCCTTTCAGTGTTTAGAGACAGAGCCAGACCTGCCCCTGCTAGTGTGCAGAGTTAGACTGGCCTTCATTGATATGTATGTATATGCAGAGTTAGACTGGACTTCATTGATATGTATTTATATGCAGAGTTAGACTGGACTTCATTGATATGTATGTATATGCAGAGTTAGACTGGCCTTCATTGATATGTATTTATATGCAGAGTTAGGCTGTCATTCATTGATATGTATTTACAAACAGAGTTAGGCTGGACTTCATTGATATGTATTTATATACAGAGTTAGGCTGGACTTCATTGATATGTATGTATATGCAGAGTTAGACTGGACTTTGTTGATATGTATGTATATGCAGAGTTAGACTGGACTTCATTGATATGTGTGTATATGCAGAGTTAGACTGGACTTTGTTGATATGTTTGTATATGCAGAGTTAGACTGGACTTCATTGATATGTATTTATATACAGAGTTAGACTGGACTTCATTGATATGTGTGTATATGCAGAGTTAGACTGGACTTCATTGATATGTATTTATATACAGAGTTAGACTGGACTTCATTGATATGTGTGTATATGCAGAGTTAGACTGGACTTCATTGATATGTGTGTATATGCAGAGTTAGACTGGACTTCATTGATATGTGTGTATATGCAGAGTTAGACTGGACTTCATTGATATGTGTGTATATGCAGAGTTAGACTGGACTTCATTGATATGTGTGTATATGCAGAGTTAGACTGGACTTCATTGATATGTGTTTATATGCAGAGTTAGACTGGACTTCATTGATATGTGTGTATATGCAGAGTTAGACTGGACTTCATTGATATGTGTGTATATGCAGAGTTAGACTGGACTTCATTGATATGTGTGTATATGCAGAGTTAGACTGGACTTCATTGATATGTATGTATATGCAGAGTTAGACTGGACTTCATTGATATGTATGTATATGCAGAGTTAGACTGGACTTCATTGATATGTATTTATATGCAGAGTTAGACTGGACTTCATTGATATGTATGTATATGCAGAGTTAGACTGGACTTCATTGATATGTATGTATATGCAGAGTTAGACTGGACTTCATTGATATGTATTTATATGCAGAGTTAGACTGGACTTCATTGATATGTATGTATATGCAGAGTTAGACTGGACTTCATTGATATGTATTTATATGCAGAGTTAGACTGGACTTCATTGATATGTATGTATATGCAGAGTTAGACTGGACTTCATTGATATGTATGTATATGCAGAGTTAGACTGGACTTCATTGATATGTATGTATATGCATAGGTAGGGTTAGGGTTAGGGTTAGACCTCCGCTGGTGTGTGGTTAGAACCAGAGCCAGGCTGTCAAGCGCTTGCAGGTCTAGCTCCAGACCAGACTGAGCCTCAGCCCCGGCCTCCGCCCCCCCCCCCCAGGTGTTCAGCGGTAAGAGGCTCGAGGCAGACTTCCAGCCCCAGCCCGCCTCCACCTTCCGCAAGCCGTCCCCCACCCCGCCCCCCGGGGAGGGCCAGCAGCAGGCCCTCACCTGCCTGATCAGCGACAAGGACCTGGTGCTCCTGGAGAAGCTGGGCGACGGCTCCTTCGGCGTGGTCAAGCGCGGGGAGTGGTTCACCCCCTCCGGGAAAGTGGTGAGTGGCACAGACATCACACGGAACGAAGAAACACGTACAGCGGAACTGCAGCCCAAAAGTGCTCTATAGGTCAGATGTAACATAAAAAAAACGAATCAGTTGTGATGGAATCGTTTTGTAAAAGAGATACAGTTTATAATATATGATAAAAACATTATTCCTTTGACATCTCAAAGCTTAGGATCAATTCAAGGTAAAAGATAAATCTTTTTATTGCTGCATTTCCAGTTGCATTTTGTTCGACCCGATATATCAGCTGAGAAGTCCAGGGGCTCTGTAGACAGATTTCTTCATGAGAATTTCAGCTAGACAGCCCTACCCCTGAAGCGCTACAGGATTTGTAGCATTTTTACATTGTATCCATTTATACAGCTGGATATATACTGAAGCAATTTCGGTTAAGTACCTTGCTCAAGGGTACAACGGCAGTGTCCTACCCGGGAATCGAACCTGCGACCTGTCGGTTACAAGCCCAGTTCCTTACCCACTGTGCTACACTCCGTTCGAGCACAGACGGACACAGTTGCCTGTGTTAACGGACGGACAGCTTGCCTGACCAGCCTTGCCCCCCCTAACCCTAACCCCCCCCCCACCCCCCCATTCTTAGCTCAACGTGGCCGTCAAGTGTCTGAAGACGGACGTGCTGAACCAGCCGGACGCCCTGGCCGACTTCAACCGGGAGGTGAACGCCATGCACTCGCTGGACCACCAGAACCTGATCCGGCTCTACGGCGTCGTCCTCACGCACCCCATGAAGATGGTGAGACCGGACTCGACCCCCCCCCCCCCCCCCCCACCCCCCCCCTCACGCCGCGCTGCGCCCCTCGACCGAAACCCAAAACCCGAGTCGCCGTCAGCCGCTGGGAAACGTCTGGGGAGGAGCAAGCGGGGCTCTAAATAACCTCCATTCACATTTCTGTCTGCTCTCAGCGACACACGCTCATTCAGCTTTTTACATATATATATATATATATCTACCTACCGTGTTGACTTGACTCAGCCCAAGCTGGTTTGTTGATCAAAGCCCGGGCAGAATGTGCTTTGTCTGCGCGTGAGGGCGTCGTTTGCAAGCTCGCTGACTTCACGTCCAAGCAAAGTTCTCCCGGGAGTCCCCTTTTTTTCCGGTACTTTTGAAAAGTTTGTGGGGAAGGTTTGAATATCGGATGATAGCTAAAGCAAACGGCATTTTCACAGAATAGCCGTGGAACAGGGCCCCCCCCCCCAACGCAGAACCAGCTGGTTTTTAAAAGCCTTTTTACGACCCGGCTGGGCCCTGCCAGGCCGGTTCAGAGCAGGAGCCCGCAGCGATAGGACAGAATCGGGGGGGTTATGCGGTGAATATAAGTCAGCTGGGGTTGCTTGTGTTAATGCTGCGTTAGCTAACGTTATGCCAACCACCCACGGGGTATATACATCAGGGAGAGGTAGGGCTAGCTCCCTCCTGTAGTACTGCGTTTCCTGTTGTATAGATACATTTCTGGAGCTGCAGTACTTGTTTTACTGTGCTGGTGTCGCAATGTGAACTCAAAAGACACAGTTGGTCATTCCAAACTAGTAAAGTGGGGGGAAGAAAGGCTTTTTTTTGGGTGAAAGCCCCCCCCCCCCCGTAAGAGGACTTTGTGCACTGAGACCGCTATTCCGCGTCTCTAGGTGACGGAGCTGGCTCCCCTGGGCTCCATGTTGGACCGCCTGCGGAAGAACCAGGGCCACTTCCTGATCTCCACGCTGTGCCAGTACGCCATCCAGATCGCCAACGGCATGGCCTACCTGGAGTCCAAGCGCTTCATCCACCGCGACCTGGCCGCCCGCAACATCCTGCTGGCCTCCGGCGAGCTGGTGAAGATCGGCGACTTCGGCCTCATGCGGGCGCTGCCCAAGAACGACGACCACTACGTCATGCAGGAGCACCGTAAGGTCCCCTTCGCCTGGTGAGTGTGTGTGCGTGTGTGTGCATGTGCGAGTGTGTGTGTATCTTCTGTGTATGTGTTTGTGTGCGTGTACGTGTTTGCTGTGTGTCTGCTGTGTGTGTGTGTGTGTGCATGTGTGCATGTGTGTGTGTGTGTGTGTGTGTGCCTTGTTAAGTCTTCAGGTCTTCAGTACTAAGCGATCGGGTCTGCTTGTAGGTACTCTAACGACACTACCGTGTCACAGCCACACAAAGGAAGTTGCTGTTTGCCGTCATATTTTCCGGTCTTGTTAAAACGTGCTATTTTTTTCCCATTTTAGAGTGAATCTGAACTCACTCTGTGTGCGTGTGTCTGTGTGCGTTTGTGTACGCGTGCGCGTGTGTGTGTGTGTGTGCGTGCGCGTGAACGTGTGTGCTCCAGGTGTGCTCCTGAGAGTCTGAAGACGCGCACCTTCTCTCACGCCACCGACACCTGGATGTTCGGCGTGACGCTGTGGGAGATGTGCACCTACGGCCAGGAGCCCTGGCTGGGGCTCAACGGCAGCCAGGTACCCATGACATCACAGGCAGACGAGCATGTGACCGGGGAACAGGGGAGATCGTATCCGGGGGGGGGGGGGGGCTTCATATCAGGCACTCTTTCTCTCTGTGACCTCCATTTCTGTGTCACAATGCAGCTGTTCTTCTTGTATGATGGAAAATGTTAATTAAAATACATCTTGAACTGAACTGATTAAAAGAGGGTTTAAAACCATATCTAGACTTCAGTAAAAAAAGAAAGAAAAATTTGGTTTTGTGTTTTCAAAAAGAAATCTGTGCTGCCCCTATAAGTATCAATATATAATCTACCTCCGAAATGTTAGTCCTTTAGCTTTCCACTTCACTTCTATTGTACTTTATGCTTTGTTCTGTACGCCTGTGTATGATATGGGTGCTTGCGTTTGTGCCTGCGTGTATGCGCGCACGTGCGTGCGTGTTTTGTGACCGTGCGTGTGTACTTGTGTTGGCGCGCGCGCGCGTGTGTGTGTGTGTGTGTGTGTGTGTGTGTGTGTGTGTGTGTGTGTGTACGCCCGTTTGCGTCTGTGCGCTCATGTGCGCGCGTTTCGCTGCAGATCCTCCACAAGATCGATAAGGAAGGGGAGCGCTTGCCCAAGCCGGAGGACTGTCCTCAGGACATCTACAACGTGATGCTGCAGTGCTGGGCCCAGAAGCCCGACGACCGGCCCACCTTCGTGGCGCTGCGCGAGTTTCTGGTGGAGGTGAGGGAGCGTCTGTGTGCGGGCGCGCGCGTGCGTGCGAGTTTCGGTCTCCTGCGTTCCAGGGCGGTTGTGAAAGTCTCGTGACCGCTAGTGCGTTTTCCTCGCAGCCGTCGTTAAACCACGGTCGTTTCTCCTACGCTTGAGCACAACAGAAAGACCTCACTTCCAAATGCATTCAGAACAGGATCTGTGATGCTAGTCTCTTTTTTTCCCCCAACTGTTGTTGAAGCGGGTTTGCTCCCGGTCTTGTCATTGTCCAGGTTCTGCTCTGGTCGTATCCTTCTGCTGCATGGTTTTTAAACCAGATCCTGTTTAGATGTTGTCTTCGTTCGGACCGTTACTGCGCTGAAAGTTCTCTTCTCTCTAAATCAGACCATGCCGACGGACATGAGGGCCCTGCAGGACTTCGACGAGCCGGACAAGCTGCTGATCCACATGAGCGACGTCATCACCATCATCGAGGGCAGGTACGCGCGGAACGCCACCCCCGAAACGCACACACGCACGCCCGCACGCCCGCGGGGCCAGCGTCTGGACTCCGGGCCCGGAGAACGAGCAGAGGCCTCAGGGCGTTCCTCGGACACGGGGGAGAGGCCCCTTCCTGGAACGCCGTTCAGTTTGCGTGTGAAATACCGTGCGCGTACGAGCCGTCCGCACACGTCCGGTTTGGCCGAAGCGGCGAGAACGGGATCCGTTCTGCCGACGTTGCATAGATCTGCCGTCGCAAAGCGAAGCAGAAACGAGCACGCGACCGTCCGGACCCACGGCGCAGCTCACTGCCGCAGACACGTTTCAGCTGGCACCACCCGCGCATGCGTCCTACTGAACGAAGCACCACCTGCGCATGCGTCCCACAAAACGTCCCTCAAAGGTCATCCGTGAGTGAGTGAGTGAGTGAGTGTGTGAGTGAGTGAGTGAGTGAGTGAGTGAGTGACCACAATTTGCCATGCATAATCCCCGGCGGCAGTTCCTGCATGCCGTGGGGAAAAAAAAAGATTTTTTTCGCTTAATCTGTTCCTAGTGTTTTAGTTTTTGGTTGAGCGTCGCCTGCCGTCGCTGCGGTAACTCTTTCGCGCGTCCCGTCGCAGGGCGGAGAACTACTGGTGGCGGGGGCAGAACAAGAGCACGCTGAAGGTGGGCCAGTTCCCGCGCCACGCCGTGACCTCGGTGGCCGGCCTCTCGGCCCACGACATCAGCCGGCCGCTCAAGAACAGCTTCATCCACACGGGCCACGGCGACACCAACCCCCGCCGCTGCTGGGGCTTCCCCGACAAGATCGACGAGTAAGGCCCCGCCTCCCCCCGGCCACGCCCACCCACGCTCTAGTAGCCCCGCCGCCCCCCCCAAAGCTCCGGCCCCGTCCCCCCCATCACACTCTGGCTCCACCCCCCCCCCCCCCCCACATGCCTCCTGTCAGCTAAGAAATAGCCGTGCCTCTGCTGCCCTCTAGTGGGGACCGTGAAAAATGTCATCTTCGCAGTTGGATTTCATGGACGGCTGTGATTTAACCATTCAGATTACATGCACAGGGTCACTTTGTTTAGACATAGATGACATGAAAACACATATATAAGCCATAGAGATAAGACAGACCAAGGGTCTGGGGTCTGCAAGTTTTGTCACGCTTAGTCTAAATTAGTTGGTGATATTAAGATATTAAGGCAAAAATGAGAAACATTTGGCTTTCCTGGCCCGTGACTGGAGTCACCTGGGATAAACAGTACGCTGAGTATTTATTTGCTTAACAGGGACATTTATGTGGGGCGACCTGACGTGATTAAACAATCGCACACATGCTCCACTGCATGCACTGCATTACGACGGGAACAGGGTCCGGGTTTGCGCTGAGCTAGGCTCCAGGGTGCAGCGGCAGCCTGCGATGTGGACTGGCTGCAAAAACCGCGGCCGTGCGGAACGGAGAAGATTACAGTGCCGCGGGGCACGGAGAAAAAAGACGCTGCGCTGGAACTCGTGAGTCACTGGGCGTGGCCCGCGAAGCCAGAAGTTGCCATGACGCAAACGGAACGCTCGGGTTTCTTCCCTTTTAAGGTCAGGGGTCGTGTCTAGACCGATCCCGGCGAGCAGGAGCTGGCAGAGTTCGGGGGGGGCGGGGAGCGGGGGCGTCAGAGCGCGTCTCTTGAGAATCGGTCCGATCCACCTTCACCATCGGCATGACAACACGAGTACTATTCCCGCAGGTGGGAACCGCTCGTCTCTGAAGTCGCCACCAGGGGGCAGCAGGGCATTGCTGCATAGTGCGTATGTTCATAGCGCGTTTGCTGTAACGCACGCAGCGCTTCCAAACCCTGCTCCTGGAGGTTTACCGTGCTGCAGGTTTTTCACTCCAACCCTAATTTGGCACACACCTCGTTCGGCCAATTAGCAGCTCAGCGAGAGATCCAGCTGTTGAGTGAGGAGCGCTTTGTTGGGGTTGGGGCGAGATCTCCGGTGACAGGGCTGGGAGCGGGCGATCTCACCGATGCGTTTGTTTGAAACGCGGGCCGTCCAAACAGCGGCGCGTTGCCAGGGATTTACCGCGCGCGTCGCCGTCGCAGCCAGTTACCCGCGGCGACGGAGCCCGGCGCGAGTGCGTCAGCGGGGGCCGCAGTTAGCCGCCGGCGCACGCTCTTCCGCGGAGGCGGGGACGCGTCGGGGCAGGCCGGACTCGCACATCCGCCCCGCCCCGCCCCGTCCCGCCCCCTCCCGTCCCCTCCCGTCCCGTCCCGTCCCGCTGACTGCAGGGCTCTGCTCTTTGCCTCCGCAGCCTGTACCTGGGGAACCCCATGGACCCCCCGGACATCCTGGGACTGGACTTCAAGGCTGCTCGCCCCACACAGCTCCCAGGACGGGCCAAAAGTGAGTAACCGAAACCACCCCCCCACCCCCTGTAGCATTAACTGCCTGTTTGGGATATACTTTATATAGAAGAGCTAGGCTTATTTAGTCTTGTGGGACCAGTACTTTTAGAAGAATTAAAACCCTGCGCAGGATGAGTTTATACTGATGCACTTAAAATCTTGTTCAGACAGTTCTTATTGTAAAAGAAATTCCTGTGTATGAGGTCATCTTAAAATTGTAGAATCTGTATATTAGATAAACTGATAGAATTTGTCTTATACAGAAAGCTGTTTATGTACAGCACTGGTAGAAACTATGGAAACGCTGTGCTTAAAGAAGTTTGCTATGCTTAAAGCTTTTGTCTGTGCCCTTTCTTCTGTTGTTGTTTCTCTGAGCCATTTTTCTTCTGTAAAAATGTGTAGAAACAGTTGTCTTCTTGACCACAAGTGGCAATGACATTGTGATCATCAGTGATTTGATTATCATGTTTTCCTTTGCATGGATATTATCATTTTATGTAGAAAAATACTGGACAAAGAAATACATGTTCAAGCTGATTGCAAGTTGTCCTACAGTAAGATACATTAGACTGCTCAGTTGTGTATTAAGTAATACATATAGGAAGGTGTAATAGTTATTACTTCTTTAACACAGATGCTCATTATCTCTTCATTTTTGTTTTATGTTAACATCACATTTATTGCATGTTACAATTGTTATGCCAAAAAGAGAAATTGTTACAAAATAGTGCACTA